>NC_091476.1:11695468-12404468 GCF_036971445.1 Narcine bancroftii | reverse complement strand
GGACTGAAGATATGAAACTTTTTGATTGCTGATAGCGTGAGCTATCTAACAACCAAGTTGACGAAAGCCATAATGAGATAATTCAGAACTCAGAGTTGGATGATGATTAAATATCTAGGGACCTGCAAACTCAAAGCAGACTGATGGTGATGACATGGAGAAACTGCTTTTGAAACCCAACTTTTGTGGTATATAGGACATGTTTGTATTTTGAGTTACTGTTTTTTTCAAATCTTTTACCATCTTCAGTGATGAGTAAGTTATTGGACAGGATTTTGAGAGACAAGCAGGCATTTGTAAAGGCAAACACTGATCAGGGAGAGTCAGCATGGCTTTGTGCATGGGATACTGTACCTTGCAAACATTTTTTTTAATGGATGGACGAGGGCAGGATTGTTATCTACGTGGATGATAGTGAAACCTTTGACAAGGTACCGCAGATTGCAAGGGAATTGGGAATTGGCTCACTGGCCAATTGGATGCAAAAATGGGAGACGACAGATGGTGTTGGTGGAAGTTGTGTTTCACACTGGAGGCTTGTGAGAAGTGGTATAATAGTGGGATTGGTGCGGAGTCCACTGTTTGCCGTTTATATTAACTATTTGGATGAGGATGTTCATGGCATGGTTAGTAAGTTCGTGGATGACACTACAATTGGGGTGGTACAGTGGACCTAACATTTCAACAGGATCTTGATCAACTGAACCAGTGGACTGAGGAATGGCAGATGGAGTTTAGTTTGGATAAGTGCAAGGCTTTTCATTTTGATAAGTCAAACCAGGGCAGACTTTCTCCAGGGCCATACCATTTACAGCGAGTGTTATCGAACAGAGACCTAGGGTTATAAATATGCTTCCGTGAATACAGCAACATAGATGGATAGAGTGGTGAAGAAGGCATTTGGCGTACTGAGTACAGGATTTGGGACATCACATTGCTACTGGCATCATTTGTTTCTTGATAAAAGGTCCTGGCCTGAAATGTTAACGGCCATGGATGTTGCCTGATCTATTGAGTTCCTCCAGCTTCTCTTTGTTCACTCTGGACTCCTCCTACAGATATTGACTCTTTTCTCAGGGGAAGGAGGCCTTGAAAAATGTGAAAATGTTTCAAAGTATAATGTATCAATGATGTTGCCACTTGTGAAGTAATCTGAATCTGACTTGAATCAGAAATATTTTTAACATAGAATCTGGTTAGTGCAGAACTTGCTACCACAGGGACCAGTTGATCCCAAAGAAAGTTGGATATGTTTGAGTAAAATAATGATGGATTTTTGATAGAAATTGATTAAAACAGATGGATATTGTCTCATGAGGAATATAAAAAATCGGCAAAGACAAATTATGGCAACTAACCTGTTTGTGTTTCATCCTTGGGAATATTTTAATCTCACAAATGGGCACTTTGTTTCCTTCAACAGTTAGTTTGTCACTCAATTATCACAGATCTCTTATGGCATAGACTAGTGAGCTGGGCATATGGCTGTGGACTGCTCAATCTAACCCAATTCTCTCGAGACTAATTAAGCTTTGCACACATGAGATTTCTGAAGCATGTGTGTGCTTCCTTGAAAATGTGAATGGTGAATAGGGAGATGTGTGTGGCATCTATTCCATTTGTTCAAATTATCTTTATCCATTAGTGATCTGAGAGACTCTCAAGTAAACCACTTTTTTTCTGTTTTTTTTAACATAATTGTTCAAGAAAATTTTCCTCTGAAGTTTATTCGTGAACATAATATGTGAATATAGGAAGCTAATAATTTATCCCTAACTACTCTCCCATCATTGCATGTTTGATAATAATGGGATATGAAACTTAAAAGGAACATAAAATAATTAAATCAATTCATGTTGGACAAAAAAAGTTTTGCTATTTCCATTAACAAAGGTGGCCAAAAACAGCTTTCTGGACAATGATCTGATCAAACCAACTTTTGAATCAAGGTGGGACAATATTTTCCAGAGTACATCAAGAAGTTTGTCTTTGATTAGACCAGTGGTTCTCAACCTTTTTCTTTCCACTCACATCCCACTTTAAGTAATCCCCATGCCATCGGTTCTCTGTGATTAGTAAGGGATTGCTTAAGGTGGGATGTGAGTGGAAAGAAAAAGTTTGAAAACCACTGTTTTAATTGTACTAATTAACTCGTTAGGTGCACGGTTTCATAACTTCAAAGGACAATGGCAATTTTTCACAAGCAAAATACTTCCGTAACAATTGGGTCTAGAACAGTGGTTCTCAACCTTCCCACCCTCATACCACCTTAAGCAATCCCTTACTAATCACAGAGCACCAATGGCATAGGGATTGCATAAAGTGGTATGTGAGTGAAAAGAAAAAGTTTGAGACCACTGGAATAGATCGTGCCCTCCATAATGATTGGTACAAAGACAATTCTTTTCCTTTATTTGCCCCTGTGCTCAACAATTTTAAATTTGTAACCAAATAATTCGTATGTAATTAAAGTGCACATTCCAGGTTTTATACAAGGTTCTTTGTATACATTTTGGTTTGACCATGTAGAAATTTCAGCACTTTTTATACATAATTTCCCCATTTCAGGGCACAATAATATTTGGGCCATTTGGCTTCACCGGTGTTTGTGAGTACTCAGGTGTGTTTAATTGCTTCATTGGTGCAGGTATAAGAGATAGTTAACTTGGTTCTAAGCTTTTTGGAGGTTGTAGTTGCCATTTTTCAACATGAGGACCAGAGTTGTGCCAATGTAAGTCAAAAAGGCCATCTTAAGGCTGAAAAACAAGAATGAAACATCACCTAAGGATTACCAAAATCAACAGTTTGGAACATCATTAAGAAATAAAAAAGCACACTGATATGCTCAGTCATTGCAAAGGGATTGGTATTTCAAGGAAGACCTCCACTGCTGAGAATTCTTCTGTCATCCTCAGAATGAATAAAAATTCAAAACATATGTCCAAAAGATTGGAAACTCTCTTCAGGAGGCAAGAGTAGCCATGTTAATGACTACTGTTGACAGATAACTTCAGAACAGAAATAAAGAGCCTACACTGCAAGATCCAAACCACTAGGTTGCCACAGAAAGGATGGCCAGTTGCAAAGAAGTATTTAAATAAGCCTGCAGATTCCTGGAAAAAGGTCTTTTGGACTGATGAGATCAGGATTAACCCGTATCAGAGTGATGCAAAAGGAGTGTGGAAATGTAAAGAAACTGCCCAAGATCCAAAGCATACTAGCTTGGCCATGGTGTATTTCTGTTCATGAAGTCTTTTATAGATGTTATTCATTGACACATCCACACCTGAGGAGTTTTTTGATCTGCCAGTTGAGCGTTTTGGATTTTTTCTTCATTATGATGAGAATTCTTGGGATTACTGAGCTCACAGCATGTTGTTTTTCTTCCAAACTGTTGATTTTGGTGATCCTGAGGTTTGGGTGATGTCTCTTACTGTTCTTGTTTTCTAGCCTCATAATGGCTTCTCGGGTTTCATTGGCCCAACTCTGGTCCTCGTGTTGAAAAATGGCAACTACAGATTCCAAAGGTGATCAAAAGCTTAGAAGCGAGCCTAGCTCTCTCATACCTGCATCAATGAAGCAATTAAACATACCTGAGTACTCACAAACACCTGTGAAGCCAACTGTCCCAAACATTATGGTGCCCTGAAATATATTTAAAAAAAACTGCTGTAATTTCTACAGGGTCAAACCAAAATCTATACAAATAACTTTGAATAAAATCTGGAACATGCACTTTAATCACATATGAGCTGTTTGATTTCAAATGTAAAACTTTGGAGCATAGGGCAAATAAAGGGAAAAAATGTCTTTGCCCCAAACATTATGAATGGCAGTATATGTGCTTATCACATAATGTAGGTAACAACTGAATTTCAGAAGCAGATTTTAACCTGTAGGTGTCGCATTACATATATTGTGGATAACTTTGTACTCTAATGGTTTGAACCAATAACTAAAACAAAATCTATATTCACTGTTGAAACATTGGCTAGGATTGTTTTAGATGTGGTAATCAAATGGAAAGATAAATCCTAAAAATATTTGATAAAACTAAAGAATTGTGGCAGCAGAAATTCTGTCTTTGATTCAGAGCAGTAGCTATAAGTAATCCACTCCATTCAGTCCATTCACTTCAGGGGTTTGAATATTAGGGGTGCAGTGCATCAGAGATTAAGGCTATGACATCCACTCAAGGCAGACAAATATAGCTGAATTTCTACACTTGTAGTGTCTGGGGGAAAAAAAAATCGGAGTTATTTTCAATTCAGCTAAAGGATAGCTTGGTGGCTGAAAAATAACGTTCTGCATACTGATGTACCAGTTCTGCTTCAACTATTGTAAAAAAGCAATCCAGAAAGCACCTTCTTTACTTGCAACTGAAGCTAGCATTTATTTCAACATTCAAACTAAGCATCTTGCTTGGACAAGATGGAACTGCTTTGTGTTGAGATCTTCCAGACCTGCACACTTACTGATTCATTGTGAATGCAAATTATTCTGTTTGGAAATAGATTTTTAAAAAGGCTAATTAGTTATATTTTCCAAACATAAAAGGCCACATCTCCTCTGCCAGTTTAAACTCTTCACAGTATTATGCCCGTGTATATCCACCAGAAACATCAGCTGATCTGAATGTTGGCAGGTGTGCAATTTCTCTTTTACCTCTGGGAAAGTAGCATTTAGGAGGAGGTCAGATTTCCAAAGACCAGTGGTTTCGAAATCGTGTAATTAAAAAAAAAAACTTTTCCATTAGGTTTGCTGTGAACAGAACCTTTGTGTTACATAAAAGCCACCTTCTCCCATGTTTTCCAACCTTCATAACATATCTTTCGGCTGTCAATCTGGTGAGGATCCCTGTTGTACCAACATCATGACCAGGTTACGTGCAAATAAATGGATTCATTTTTTTTGCAAATTCTGCAACAGCCTTGCCGATTACTCTGTACTAAGGTACCCGCTTGTGGTGACATTGAGGCTGACCTTGGAGTCACCTCCCCCGCTGCCGCACTCTCCTTTGTCGTACCACCATTTGTTTTTCAATTTGTCCAAGAGGCCTTGTTCATTCAGTTTTAATACTGCGAGGTTAACAGCATTTCTTGAAACAATAAAACATATTTGTAAGAAAATGAACAATTGTAAGAAGTGTACGTGAAAGGAGCACAATAGGACAAATTGGCTATTTTCACGGAATGGCGAAACGCTTGCACATCAAATAAAGTGTTAATATTGGAAGGTGGCATGAAGGATCACATTGTTCAAAACTGAAGTGTGCGGGATGGGGATTTGCCTTTAAGAAAAAAATCAACATGTCATGCAGTCAAACATTTTTCACACAGGACAACTTTAACTTTACCAGATTAATTAAAAATTTTTTTTTAAAGAATTAAAAAAAAATGAAAACCGGTACGGACAATCAAAAAAACAGCACACTAAACAAAAAGAAAACGGATGCATTAAATATTTTAACTATATTACC
Organism: Narcine bancroftii; assembly: GCF_036971445.1. Lineage (NCBI taxonomy): Eukaryota > Metazoa > Chordata > Chondrichthyes > Torpediniformes > Narcinidae > Narcine > Narcine bancroftii. The sequence goes on along the minus strand of NC_091476.1, from coordinate 12,398,989 downwards.
ATCCTGACTTAATCCAGGTTTTAAGCAAAGTAGAGATTGTTACCTTACATTCTTGACATTTTAAATTAAAAAAAAACAGGAAACATCAGGGCAGGTGGAATACTATAACAACATAGAATATTGTTACACTATTCCACCCACCTTAATGATGCGCCTTTAGGGGTTGCCACTCCATAGCCTTTCGAATCAAGGTTCCCTCCTACTTTCATGGTGTCACATGGTTTCCTCTGCTCAATGTATTCGTTCATCGTTGATTCTAGTAAGAAGGCAAACTTTCCCTTTGATTTCCGGACTTTGGCAACTCCATCGGCCGTCGTCTTGGTGAACACAGATGGTTCAGCAGATTTCATGTAGGACCACATTTTTTCATATACTGCTATTTTGGAACGCTAGAGAGAGAGAGAGAGAGAGAAAAAACTTGTTTACAACATATTGTAACGCCTCACCAGCAGCAATTGAAAGATGCACAAGCAGATGGGTTGAGTTTAACTCAAAATTTATTAACAATTGTCAATAACATAATTATCTCAATAAACTCAACATCCAAACATAAGCCTTTCTGGCAACTTTATACTAACCGTGAATATTTACAGTGTGTATGTGGAAAAAATTCAGACCATTACAGTCTAAGTCCAAATCCCCCAAAATAAACTCCTAAAACATAACCCCAAGTCAGTCAAATGAGCAGACCACAGAATCTGGTCTCCAGGCTTTAAGGTCTTAATTCAGTTGTGCACAGTTCTTTGAGATGAATGGGGAGAGAGATGATTGTTGCCACTTTTTTGAATATTTTATTTATATTTCAAACCACAATATTAATTACATTTCATTAAATTACAAAAAATTCAGAAGGTTATACATGTGAGATATATATATATATGTATGTATGTGTATATATATATATATATGTGTGTGTATATATGTATGTATATAAAAACCCTACTTCCCCCCCCCCACACAACTTCCTCCACTCCCCCCAAAAATAAAAAAAATTGAAGAAAGGACTGGATAATGTTGAGGGAATAAAGCATTTATAACATAAATTCTATTATTGGAGGTTATCAAGTGAGGTCTTCAGAGAATTTATCAAACCTAAAAACCCACATTTTGTAAACATGGGCGCCATATTTTCCAAAACAAGTGATGTTTATTTTGTAAACTATACGTAATCTTCTCTAATGGTATACAACTATAGTGTTCTGCGTGCCACCTTTCCATAGGTAAATCTATATCTGATTTCCATGATATTATGCATTTCCTCAGGAATGCTGAAAATATTTGCACAAATTCAATGTGATATACAGTTAATTTTAATTTAGGTCTTATAACCTTAATATTACTCAATAAAAATAATATCAAATACTTTGGGAACTTGACACACGTAATCTGTTCCAAAAAAATCACCGACTTCCAACCAAAAATATCTGACTTTGCAAAAAAGTTCCAATCTCACGTCTGCACCCAAAACATAAATTTGACAAAGAAGGATTTAATCTATTTAATTTTTGTGGAGTCAAATATAGTTGATCCAAAAAATTATATTGAACTAACCTGTATCTAACATTTATGATTTTTTCCATATTATTCTTTCTTAATTCTATCCAGTCTTTCTCATTTATTTGTCTATTTAAATCTTCTTCCCATCTTGATCTCGACTTGTGCCACCCTATTTTGGGGGCTTTCCTTTGAAGTAAATTGTTCATTACAGAAATAAATTTATTTACATTACTATCACAAATCAGTAACTCCAATTCACTTTGACTAGGTAATGTCAAACTCAGACTTATTTAACTTGATAGTAACAAAATAAAGTATTGTTTGGCACATTACATTTATCCTTCATTCATTCAAATGTTATAAATTTCCCATTCTCAATACAATCTTTGATTTATTATCTATTGAAAATCAAATAAATCTATTTTGACAGAGGGGCATTTTTTTGAGATATTAAATCTTTCATACCTATTTCATTATCACCATCATTCAATCAGATGTTCAAAGTGGGTGTTTCCCCATTTCCTACCAACAACTTTGTATTCTATTTATATATAAAACCCTATAAATTTATTTCTCCTATCTTAATAAATTCTATATTGTCCCAAGCAAGGATTTTATCTAAATGAAACTGTGCATTAATAAATCTCAATTGAGCAGCTTTACAGTAATTCTTAAAATGGGAATTAAAATGGGGAAGTTGTAAGCCCCGCCAATTAAAACTTCCAAGTCAATTTTTCCAAAGAAACCCTTTCCATAAAAACTTTCTAATACTCGCATTGAAATCTTCAAAAATTTTTTTGAGGAATTGAGATGGGGGAAAAAGATATTGAACTCTAGAAAAGATAATAATTTGAACACAATTTATCCTACCAATTAAGGTAATAGGTAGGGTATTCCACCTTTTCAAATCTTCAACAATTTTATTAAGTAAAGGCAAATAATTTAATTTATATATATTTCTTAAATAATTATCAACTCGAATACCTCAATATTTAATACTAGTGTCTGGCCACTGGAATTGGAAACCATTTTACAATTAGTATAATCACCCCTAACTGAAGGTATAATTTCACTTCCAATTAATTTTATATCCAAAAATTTCCCCATATTTTTCCAACCTTGCTTGTAATTTGGACAAAGCATTTATAGGATCAATCAAAAAATTAAAATATCATCAGCAAACAAATTAATTTTATATTCCTCCTGATTAACCATTATGCCTTTAATCTTAGGATCTTGTCTAATAAGATCCGCTAAGGGTTCTATTGCTAAAATAAACAAAACTGGTGTTAAAGGACAACCTTGATGACTCAATCTAGATAATGGAAAAGAAGTAGATTTTTTTTATTAAGGAGTTTTACCAAATTTATAAATGCCAAAGTTCTTTAATACTTTAAACAAGAAATCCCATTCTAATCTGTTAAAAGCCTTTTCTGCATCCAAAGTTAATGCCACACTTAAATCATCTCATTTTTGAACTAAATAAGTTAAACAAATTAACCTTTTTTAAAAAAAATACTGGCAGATTGTTGCTCTTTGACAAATTCTGTTTGGTCCATATGAATTAAATATTTAGCTAGTCTATTTGCTAACATTTTTGCAACAATTTTATAATTTACATTTAGTTGTGATATCAGATGTTAAGATGCTGGATTTAACGGATCTTTAACTGTAATTATCACAGTTGAAAAAGATTCTGGTAAGAAATGAGATTCCACCACCTGCTTTAACATCTCCATAAAAGGAGATGTTAAAAGGGCCTTAAACTTCTTAAAAAAAATCACTCAGGCTGAAAACCATCCTCTGCCAGAGACTTATAATTTTGCAATGAACTAAGTACTTCACTAACTCCTCTTGCCATAAAAGGAACATCTAAATCTCTTTGACTTTGATGTTTCAAACTAGATACATTTATCTGAGTTTTTAAAAATTCTTAATTTTAACTTAATCTCTAGTAGGGACAGATTTATATAAATTAAAATAATTTTTTAAAATAAATCATTAATTTCTTTGGGTTTATAAGTAATCATCTTTGAGCTTTTTCTAATAGCATTAATTTTTCTAGAAGTTTGTTCTGTTTTTAGCTACCAAGCTAAAACCTTTCACCTAATTCATAATCTTTTATTTCTCTCAATTAATTTTTCCATTCTATGATAATAATAATAGCTTTTTCTTTATTCATTTCTTTCTTTTCTCACCTGAAACTTTTGTGAATCCCTCTCCAAATTCTCTATTTCCATTTCTAATTAATCAACTTCTGACATATCTTTCTTAATTTTTGCCATAATACCTCTCAGGTCCTCTCAAATATGCCTTTAATACATCTGAATAATAAATTTATTAAATACTGAATTACAATTTATTTCTAAAAAATTTCTAGATTTTCTTTCTCTTTAACTTTGTAGAGTTAAGTCTCCACCTATAAACCGATTGCTCCTTCCCCATTAAAAATGATGAATGATCAGATAAAATTCTAGCCTTGTAGTCCACTTTCATAACTCTTCCTTGTAATCGTGCCAACATCAAAAATGTCTATCCCAGAATAAGAATCATGCCTATGTGAATAAAAAGAATAGTCCCTTTCTTTAGGATTTAATCTTTGCCAAATATCTATCATTCAACTCTTTCATTACATTCAAGGTACCTTTCCTGCTTTAGCTTGCAATAGCTGATCTTGTTGATTTGTCCAAAACTGGATGAAAACAGCAATTAAAATCCCCTCCTATCAATTTTTTTTTTATTCAGCAGCTAAAAACATAAAAGTATCCTGAATAAATTGTTCGTCATCTATGTATGGTGCATAAATACTCATCAATGTCCACATTTCAGAATAAATTTGACAATGAACCAAGACAAATCTTCCCATAGGATCAATAACCACTCTGAATTTTCACAGGTAACATTTTCTTGAACAAAATTGCCACTCCTCTTGCTTTAGAATTAAAAGTTGAAGCTACCACTTGTACTACCCAATCTCTTTTCAATTTCTGATGTTCCTTCTCTGTTAAATATTTTTCCTGTAGAAAAGCAAAGTCAACTTTAATTTTCTTCAAATAAGCTAATACCCTCTTTCTTTTAATTATATTATTAAGCCCATTTATATTAAAACTTACAAAGTTTAATATCTTACTATTAACCATTAACCTATTTCCCCAAATTTCAAAACTCCCCTTTGCCTCTCCTCTTGGACATCCCACATCCTAAAACTATTAACCACACATGACATCACTGTCCAAAGAAAGTAATGAAAAAGAAAACATAACAGAACCCCCCCCAAAAAAAAGTATAGCCAGAAAAAAGACAAGTACTATCTCCCTCTATTGTGTGAAAAGTGGTTCTTGCCACTTGGTGGCACATAATAGAAGGGGGAAAAAACCTCTGCCCCTCCTAAGAGAACAGTCATTATATACATTTCAAAAATAAACTCATTTAAAAAAAATGTCAGTTATTAATTCTCCCATGGGAGATGTACTTCATTCACACCATCACGCCATGCGCCCCCCCTCCCCCCCATGACTGTCATTACTGAGTAGACTTACGACCTTGGCAGGTCTGTGCAGTAATGATCACCTTCAGTTTTCTCACAAGGGAGTTTCTCACAGTGACCTCCTAGTCACTAGCATGAAGACTGCAGCTCCGAAGCTCTTTGGGGTTGCACCAGGTGATCCTCTGTCACACAAAATCTTCTCTGCCAAAACCCTGCCTTGGGTTATACCAAGTGACTTTTGTCACACACAGTCCTCTTCTTGATAGGGGACTGGAGAAGCACAGGTCAGACACACACTTTGGAAATCAGAGTGTAAAATCTGCTGTCACAACAGCACCTGGAAACAGATCAGCTCAGCCTCCCGCCTTTTAGCTGGAGTTACAGGGTGAACCCACTGACAGTTCGTTCTTCAGCAGGTTGGACGGTTTTATCTGCTGCAGCGCATGTCTTCTGCACTCCTGATTGGAGGAGACGGGCTTACCAGATTCAGCGCAGCTCTCGCATTCCACACTTTCTCCCGCTGCACAGTCACTGTCCCTGGTCCAGAACAATATGACTAAATTTCAATTTGATATTTTTCATGTGAATCATAAACTTAGACATTGAACCTGAATTGGCAGTTTTGTTAGGAGTCCAAACTTTCAGGATTTTAACACAACTGATACAAAGAATTAAAATGTAGCTGCAGCTGAAACTATTAAGTGATTGTTTATCACTATGCAGCAAGAAAGCCAAAATTTTAATGGATAAACCATTTTAATGGATTTCAAAGTTGAATAAGATTAGAGAAAGAAGCAGGCCATTCACTGAACCTGTTACGCCTTTCAATACGATCAGTGGTAATTGGAATGGAAAGGTTAGCAGGAGATTAAGACACATTAAATGACATCCTGGCTACTTGCCCTCTCTGGCTAAATTGTGTACTAGCCATAAAATGCAGCATACTAACTCATCAAGGTTTTTTGGCAGCATATTTTAGTCCTGCTGAGCTCAACCACCTCAGGCCAGAGTGGCAGGTACACCCAGCAAATAGGGTTCCCTTGAGTCACACATTATTTTGACTTGGAAATACGCTGCTAATTTTTCATTACCCCTGGTCTAAATGCTGGAACCAATCAACCATCACGGTCGTGGAAGTACCTCCACCAGATGGACTGCAGCAGTTCAGAGGCTAACTCATCACATTCTCAAAGTCAATTAGACAATGCTTGTCATGCTATCAGTACCCACATCCCATAAACACATTAACATTATCCTTTCAGTAAAGGGTGCTGACACATTACAAGTCCATGTGCATTCTTGGTGTGGAGATCTGAACTCCAAAATACATTGTCAAAACGGTCACTGATTTTCATGTTTAAAAACAATAAAACAGGAGGAGTAAATTTAAAAATATTAAAAATTTCAGCACAAAGTTTTTTAAATTGGGAGATTGTAAGTAGTTGCTTTAAATAGAATGTAATTAATGCTTGATACATAATGACCTACTGAATTGGTTTGACTGATTGTGGTGAACTGTGATTGAGTGGAAACTGTAATAAAAAGTGCCCAAGGTTCATTAATGCAAGTGGTAGAAATTTCAGATGAGATGAAATGGCTGATGAAACAACAGGTCACAGGTAACAATCATTTCCCACTCTTGAAGATATCATTTTCGAGTCTTCACCATCGACCACTGACATAAAACGCATCTGGTCCATGTACCAAAATAAAATGGCTTAAAGCAAGTCTGAGGCTGAGGATCCTGTAACGAGTGACTTGCCTGCGGAGACCTGAAGCCCTTTCACCTTTTACAAGCCACAGGTTGGGAGTGAGGCACCATATTCTCCCATTTGGTTGGCTGGGTGTGGCTACAACAATACTCAAACAATTCAACACCATCCAAAACAAAGCAGACCATGAGATTGCCACCCCATCAATCACCTCAACATTAGCCCCATTCACACTGGCACTTTATCCCAGTAATTAACGGGTAAACTACCATTAACCTGCTAGTGGCAACGCTCGCAAATTGGCACACAGGCATCAGATCACTCTGGGAATGGACTGACTAGGTAGGGTGCATCATTCCTGGGGCGATCTGACGCCTGCATGCTGGTTAGCCCAATGTGAATGGGACAACTGGTTCCCTTCATCAGCTATGCACAGTTGCTCCAGGGTAAACCATGTACAAATGAACTATAGTCCCCCACTAAGACTGCCTCAGCAGCATCTCCCATGATCATTGCTGCAAAATATACCAAGGACGTCAGGTGTTTATGATTCAGATTTATTGTCAGAATAAATACATGACATCAGATACAACCTGAAATTCTTTTTTCCTGTGGGTGAAGCAGAATTACTACGTATTGGTAGCGCAAAAAACATCACTCAAACGTAACATGTGAACAAATAAAAAAATGTTAACAAACTGTGCAGTACAGAGAGAAAACAAATCAATAAATTGCTTGAGTAAGAGTCCTTAAATGAGTCCCTGATTGAGCTTGTCATTGAGCAGTCTGAGGGAGGAGGGGTAGCAGCTATTCCTGAACCTGGTAGTGCGAGTCTTGTGGTATTAATACCTCTTTCCTGATGGTAGTAGCGAGAACAGAATGTGTGCTGGGTGATATGGATCCTTGAAGATTGCTGTTGCTCTCCGACAGCAGGATTCCCTGCAGATGTTCTTGATGGTCAGGTGGGTTTTGACTGTGATGTCCTGCACTGTGTGCAGCCAGTCAGCATATTTTCCATCACACATTTGTAGAAATTTGCCAGGGTTTCTGGTGTCAGACCAAACCTCCACAAATTCCTGAGGAAGTAGAGGCGCTGACATGCTTTCTTCACAATGCTATTGGTGTGTTGGGTCTAGGAATGATTCTCCAAGATAGTGACTCCCAAGAACTTAAATTCGCTCATACTCTCCACCTCTGATGCCTCAACGATCACCTCTGGTTTTCCCTTCCCTGTTAACAATCAGCTCCTTGGTTTTGGTGACATTGAGTGCGAGGTTGTTGTTGGTGTCATTCAGCCAAGTTTTCAATTTCCCTCTTGTATGCTGACTCCGTTTCTTTTTATACAACCCACTACTAGGTTATCGTCAGTGAATTTTTAGATGGAGTTGTTGTTGTACCATGTCGCACAGACATGGGTGTAAAGTGAGTAGAGTCGTGGGCTAAAAACACAGCCCTGTGGTGCTCCGGTACTGATGGAGGTTGTGGAGGAGATGGTCAAATTTCAACGGTTCGGACTTGTGAACTTCCATCACTGTTTTAATTATAAACTCTACCTCAAAGCATGGTCACATTTATCTAAATAGTGAGATGTTGCAAAACTCTTTATCAAAAGAGGATGACTAATGTAACCATTGTACAATTTGCTTTCCTCATAACACACTGTAGCATTTGTAAAACTCTGGGGCACAGATCCCTCTGCTTCTCACACTTCTGGAGTCCTTCAACATTAGATAATATACTTTATGGAAATGGTTCTTGTGACAATAACAATTGCAAAACTTTACACACTCATTTAATGCATAGTATCTTTTTGCCCTATTTCACCTGTCATAGCTGGAATTCATTGAATCCAGGGATGTAGCACAGATTACTGAGCCGAGAAGCAGCATACATTTTCCACAACTTCATGCTAACCACACCTGGCATACGTTACAATAGTGCTGTTGAGCTTCATTTAAAAGGTTGAGGTCTTGTTTATTATTTTAAATTTTGCTACATATTCTCATTTTACATTATCTAGGTTACTAATCATGTGTAGTAAAACCTCTGTTATCTGGAATTCAAGCAACCAGCAGGCCTCAAGAACTGGCAAAAAAATAAATACAGTACAACTCCAATTATGCAAAATTGGGTTATCTGAAATCCTCATTTCTCTGAAATTTTTTCGGAGACGAACTGACTGGGGATATTGAGCTCCCAGGCAGGAGTGGGAACCTCGGGCTCCCAGCACGAGTGGGGGCTCGGTGGGGACGTGTCAGTGATTGGCGGAGGCCAGCAATTTTTTTGGTGAGAATTAAACGTTATTTTAGTGCTGAGAAAGCACTATGTCTTGATGTTTGTTGTTGTCGTTTGAACATTTACAAGTGATTTGTTGTTGCTATTGGGCTGTTTTTTTTAAAAAAATGACCAGTTCTCTGGGGAAAAAAAAAACGTTTATCTGACATAGGCCCAGTCCCAACCATTTCGGATAATCAGAGTTGTTCTGTAGGTATAAAATATGGAAGTTTAAAATTGGTGCACCTCACAACCTTAAGCATTTGGATAATGATTGGTACATTTTTGTTAACTAATATGGCTATACCTCACAACACACAACCTTAAGCATTTAGGAAATTCAATTATCCGGCATCACCCAATCCCCATAGGTGCCAGGGGTTTTACTGTGTTTTCCTCTTCTAAAAAAAAATCACAACTTATAGTTTTTAAAACTCTTTTCAACAGTTTCTAATTATTTCTGATCTTCACAAAATTTGGAAGACTGTCTTGGTGTTCTGTTGTTGGGGCCCTACTTTCCCTGTGGCCTGGATCCTCCTTGTGCCTTGCCCTGTTCTATGGAAGAGCTGAGAAAGTAAAGTCAGTAGGACCACAGGAGCTCCACGGCTGCAAGGATGTACTGCGGTAGCTGGAGAGGTACAGTGTCAATCATGAAGGGCGCACCTCATCTGTGGTGAGGTGTAAGCTGGGTAAATACTCTTGACTAAGCAGAACATGCCCATCATTGTACTTGAGCAAGGTTTTAATTACTTAGATTCTGAATAAAGGTGGAACCATTTTCGGCGCTCGCAGGAATTTTGCTTTCATACGCTGCACTCTACTTTGCATTCCCAGCAGTGCATTCTATGGTTATAATTTCCCTGTGGGTACCTAGTATCATAGAATCATCACTTGGGATCATTGTTTTGATAGTAGAAGTTCTGAGTCTGCACACGAGAAATTCCAGGACTGCATGAACTCCATGCTGGTGATCAAGGTAACCAACAACCCGAGTTAGGTCCTGACCTTGGGTGCTGTTTATATGGAGTTTTTGTGTTCTTTCTGTGTCTATGTGGGTTTTCTCAGGAGCTCTGGTGTCTTCCCACATGCCAGAGATTTTTTAATATTATTTACTGCTGTAGTTTATCCCTATTGTGTAGAAGAGCGGTAGAATCTAGAGAATACACGGGGAATAAAATAATTGAGTTTAGTGCAGGATTGGTATAAACTAGAGCTGGATGATTGGTGTGATTCAGGAGGTTGAAGAGCCATTTCTTTGCTGAATTTTAATTTTAGAGATCCAGCACGGAAACAGGCCCTTCTGGCACACGAGCCCATACTGTCCAAATGCACCAATTAACCTCAAATCGCATACATTTTTTGAGGGTTGGGGAAAACTCATGCAGGTCGCAGAGAGAACGTACAAACTCCTTACACTCAGCGCTGGATTGGAACCTGGGTCACTGTCATTGAAATAGCATTGCACTAACTGTGCCTCCCTTTGTTTCCTGACTGTGCCATCTTGGAAAAGTACCTCCTTTAGAAGAGGTATAGAATTTTATGAGAGTAATGGATCCAAAATTCTCTTGTTGCGACCTTGAGGTGTTCAAAATATCTTGTGGTCTTTAATGATTGTCAAAAGGAAGAGACCTTCAAACACTCCCTCTAAATGTTAAAACTTGAAAGGGCTGTGTTGCAAAACTGCACCACAACCCACTAGGCTTTTTCATGGAGCTTCTCAGCTTTCCTCTAAAAGTTGAAAAGAAATAAATGTTAATGGTGCTGATCCTCGAAACATAATCCACACAAAATTTAAAAACAAAAACTTCAGTTGAATTGCATTTGAGGGAACTATAGCTGGAGTAAACTGGAATAGTTCGTTAACAATTAACTTTTGAACAAAGGTATTGATAAATCATAGGACATTTTGTGGAAACACTGGAAGAAATGTAGGAGTTAGGTTGTTTGGGTTGTTTTTTTTTATTCAGAGGAGATGGGAAAATAAAGGAGACACTTGGTTTTGGTGGAGGAAGTAAAATCAGAGTAAATTATTCATGAGTGAACTGAATTGCATGACTCAGGACACTGGACTCAGGACAAAGATAGAACTTGCATTTTTTTGAAATTTATAACTGTTAAATTTAAATTTATAAATAAGTATGACAATAAATTTTTATTCAAATGCATAATTTATGTTATTAAGGTTTATAATTCTGTTTTATACACATCAGTGTGGATTTTCTAGATCCCTACACATTCGCCCTAAAGACATCTGATGAGAGGCGATCATTAACACAGTGTGTGTACATTTTAGACTTTGCACAATTTGATTTAATGGTCCCTGATGTTATGCCATCCCAATTCATCAGATCATTGAGCCGTGTGATCCCATGACCACCTCTTGGTCTAATATCATCCTCTTCTGGTAATAACCAAAGCATTTGCCTGAAACCATAATATTTTGCACACATCATTTTTAAATTACCATAATCTGGCCCTGTCAGCATTTTATTATGTTGTTTAATTAGTCATTCTTCAGTTCCAACTAATTTGCAAGGTAAGTCAAGCAATTGTTCTGATTTTTTCATTTAAAAAAATAATTAATGTTTGTCATTACGGTCAATGACAACAAATGGTTGTCATTACGGTCAAGTTAATGACCAATAAATCAGCAAATGACATATATGTTTATGGTGATAGGGTGAAGTGCTATTTGTACAGTAAAATCCCTGGTCAACAGAATTCAAGCAATCGCTGCCCAAGCAGCTGGTCAGAAAAAAGGCGGGCAAATAAATAAATAGATAAGAATAAATTTTAAAAAATTAAATAAAAGTTTAAAAATTGTAAAAGTAACTGTTCTCTAAAGAAACATACAACTTGGTGAAGTTGAGAGCAAACGTTCAGCCAGCGGAGTCCCCCAGTCTTTCTCTGCCTGCAGCAGCTGCCTGAATGAAGTTTCAATAAAGTTGTTATTGAATAAAAGGACATTGTCCAGGATGAGAAACCGGCTGATTATGTTTGCCATTGGGACGACTCTCCCAAAGTGTCTCCCTATCCCTGCATAGTAAGGATCTTTATCTTTATTAGTATATTTGGTAAGGCTCTATTTGTAAACTTGGGAGAGGTGGTTAATTATGATGGTGGCATGGTTCACGTAGTGGTTAGTGCAACGGGGTTCGAACTTAAATTTTGTAAGTTACTCACAGAAATTACCTGATTAAAGTGAACTTTACATAATTAAGGTCTACAATACATTGATTTTTTTTTCCAAACTACTTTACATTTTGCACTATCTTTTGGTTTTTAAAATGTTTACTCTTGATTCTGGTGTATTAGTTAGGCATTGTAAGAATGTGCTTTAGACTACCTGAAAATTTGCATATCTGGCATCTGCAATCCCCGTAGCTGCTGGACACTAGGGATTTACTGTATATACACAATGAATGATCAATTGCAAGTGTGCTGAGAAGAGATCCTCCACATTAGCAACTGAGAAGCAAGAGATATAGATTGACTAGAAGCACACATTTTCACTGAATTTCAAATAGACCCAGTCTTCAAAGCACAGCATTTATGAGAAAGCTGATTAAAAATGAAATATTGCAATGAATGGGACTTTTGATTTACAAATCATTATGAGTGATATGATTAGATTGGTTATTAGAATATAAAGTTGAGTAGAGTGTAATACCTGTTTGCTGAAATGGAAAGTTTTATCAATGTGTTACAAGCCTGCATTTTCAATCCTCTTAAATTGACTAAACTCTCAACACTCCTCTCTTGACAAGAATGATTCAAACGTTGCATTAAAAATAAGATAAAAAAAACTTGGTATTCTCTGATGAGGCATTATTCATCCAGGTACCATACTGCAGTACTCTAATCCACATTTTCCAATCCAGCATGATGCTTTTGATGCTCATGTATGACCCTCTTCCTCTTGGATAAACCCAACACAGACTGGGCGATAACTTGGTGCCACATCTACTTTTCAGTCCGCCCGGCCAACCATAAGCTTGTCACTTCAATTCCCTGTCCCGCTCCATCTACGACCTTTCTGTCTTTGATCTTCACCGCCGTTCGAAAGAGGCTCAAAATTACCTTGAAGCGCAGCACTTCATTTTCACCTGGGCACATTACAGCATTTGAACTGAATATTGAGCATAACATTTTCCAATAACTTTCATTCTCTATTTGCATCAAAACTGGCGAATTTGATCTTTTCACACTGCTAGTTTTCTCCTCTGACCAGCAGATTTTTCAATTTTCTTTGGTTTTCTCTCCTTCTGTCTTCCTCCATTCATCTATCGACCAGTTTGTCATCATGTCAATCCTGACAACTTACATTGGTTATTTTGCTTGTCCTATCCTGCCCTAAACCACTCTGCCTGCTACTTGAATTCAGCTTGTTTTCTCTGCTTCCCAATTCTGGAAGCGGGTCCTCCACCAGCAAATTTAATTGGTAGTTCTTCTTACACAGATGTTGCCTGACCTGCTGAACCTTGTTTTTTTACGTGATAGTAAATATTAGTTTTCACTCTCGCTACTCTGTAAAACTGATAACTTGGGATTTGGGAGCTTGTGTTGCTTCATGTAGAAATCCCAATGTTGCTGTAACTCACCCAGTAAACTGAACTGTTTTTAGCCTTCTCCAGTGTAGTCAAGCTGAAATAAGTTGCACTGAAATGAACTTTAGGCTATTTACAAATCAGTCCTGCTGTGAAGTACCCTGAAAATCTCACGCTTAGTCACAAGAGGCTTGTAAACAGTATGGTAAGTCATTAATAATGGTTATTTACCTGGTCCATAAGACTAATTTTATGCTTTTTTTTGCACAAATACTAAAAATCATTGCAGAATACTTTAAAATCCCTACTCTGCTTTGACTTGTGTGTCCCGCTCTTTATTTAAAAATCAATATCATTATGCAACAATTTTATTAAAAATTTGCTTCCTAGTTTCCTGTTTGCAAAAAAAAAAGTGATTGGCTGGTCAGCTCGTCTGATCAGATCACAGCTTTCACGTGCCAAGGATCTTTCTTCAAGTGAGACCCAGGCCTGAATGAAGAAAGCCTCAAAGAGATCATTATATCAATATTAGGAAGATTTTGATAATGGCAGGAAATTCCACTGTATTGTATATGCAAATTCTAGCCACCATTGCTATGGGTATTATGAAGCAGCTAAATCCATTGCTTGTTTCATGGAAAAATAATGGGAAGTTTTCCTGATGACTGTTCACAACTGCCTTGAAAAATTACAGTTCTCTTTGCTTCTGGCATTAATGTGTGCCAGATTGCTCAGTGTTTTTTTGTACGAGGTGGCCAACCTTCTAATTTTTAATTTAGACATACAGCATGGTAACAGGCCATTTCGGCCCACAAATCCATGCCCCCAATTAACCTATACCCTGGTATGGACTTGTAGGCCGAAATGGCCTGTTACCATGCTGTGTGTCTAAATTAAAAATTAAAAGGTTGGCCAACCCTCGTCTATGAGATTGAGGAGCAGAGAAAGAGTAGATAGCAAGCACCATTCTATCTCTGCTCCTCATAATCTTATACTGAGGGTGGCAGTGGGCCAGAACAAGAGGACATCTGTTTCAGGTGAGTGGAAGAAGGTTTAGGGGAGATATTAGAGGTAGTTTTTTTTAAAGAGTAGTCCGTACCTGGAATGCTCTGCCAGGGGTTGCTGTGGAGGCTGATTAAAAAAAAACTGAAGGGCCTGTACTGTGCTGTTCTATAAGATTGTTTGAGGCCTGTGGAGGTGCTTGCTCTTACTGTTGGAATTAGTGCATTTGGCAAAAGTACAACAGGAAATTTGCTTAGATTTACCAAGGTTTACTGCATCCAGAGGTAAGGATGTGATTAGAGAGGTAGAATTTGATTATGTAATCTGGACATACTAAAGCAAATGCGCCATTCTCATCATATGAAAGGAATGATATATTTTCAGAGGGGCTGTCCTTTATTTTGAGTTCTTCTGTTATTTTGCTTCATTGTCTTCCCTTGATTTATAGCAGTGAAATCAGGAAGAGGATACAAGTGTCACAGGACTTGTACCTCCAGGTTCAGGAATAGTTTCTACCCCTGAACTATCAGACTCCTGAACCACAGACCTATTCAGAGACTCGTTAAGGACTCGTACTTTACTCATTATTATTACTGTATATTTAAACTTCTGCATTTGTGCAGTTTATTTACTGTTCTTCTTATGAGTACAGTTTACAGTTACCAATACAGTAAAATCCCTGGTATCCAGCACCTATGGGGATTGGTAGATGCTGGAGAAGTGAATTTTCCAGTGGCTTGAGATTGAGTGTTGTGTGAGTGGCAAACAAATGGCGAGGTGCATCTATTTTAAATTTCCTTATATTTTACCTTTTATTTTCTGCAATTTTTTTTGCTGGCTGCTTTCATTCTGGATAACAGGGATTTTACTGTAATGAGAAATTCTGCCTGGCCCACTGAAAAATAATCTCAGGATTGTATGTGATGTTGTGACTGCATTCTGACAATAAATTTTAATTTTGAACTTTGGGACAGGGCACAACAACAACTGTTGAATTTTATAATGCAATACGAAGCCCATTTTAAAGCATTAAATCGATATGAGGTGCAAGAGATATTTCTGCGATCTGAAGTAAAGTTTTTTTTCTTTGTCTTTTTTTCCCTTGTAATTATTTATACTAGTCTCTCTTCAGGCCCTTTCATGCCAGGCCTCCAGCTGGAGGTCGGCTATAAGTGCAGAGGGAAAACATGAACTTACCTTTCATGGAGTAGCCCTAAAAGGCTGCTCCTGTGATTCATTCATGTCGAGCGGCACCTTGTAGCGCTCTCCGGAGCCAATAGAGGCGGGGCAACTGGTGCCGTAGTGCCGCCTGCCGAGTTGGCGTCATTCATACGCATTGACACAGAAAGAGCCTTATAGTGGATCATGGTGGCCCCGGAGCAGTCAAGAGATGCTTGTGATGTTTTTAGCCCATCTTAGTATCCAGGAGTGTGGGTATGACAACGGCTCTGTATACGCTTATCTTTGTGAGGTTTTTCAGTTGGTTGTTTTTCCAGACTCTTTTGTGTAGTCTTCCAAAGGCGCTATTTGCCTTGGCGAGTCTGTTGTCTATCTCATTGTCGATCCTTGCATCTGATGAAATGGTGCAGCTGAGATAGGTAAACTGGTTGACCGTTTTGAGTTTTGTGTGCCCGATGGAGATGTGGGGGGGCTGGTAGTCATGGTGGGGAGCTGGCTGATGGAGGACCTCAGTTTTCTTCAGGCTGACTTCCAGGCCAAACATTTTGGCAGTTTCCGCAAAGCAGGACGTCAAGCGCTGAAGAGCTGGCTCTGAATGGGCAACTAAAGCGGCATCATCTGCAAAGAGTAGTTCACGGACAAGTTTCTCTTGTGTCTTGGTGTGAGCTTGCAGGCGCCTCAGATTGAAGAGACTGCCATCCGTGTGGTACCGGATGTAAACAGCGTCTTCATTGTTGGGGTCTTTCATGGCTTGGTTCAGCATCATGCTGAAGAAGATTGAAAAGAGGGTTGGTGCGAGAACACAGTCATGGGTCCTCTACCGGCACCACCTACGGCTCCTAGAACGCTTCCACCAGCGTTGTCTCCGCTCCATCCTCAACATCCATTGGAGCGCTTTCATCCCTAACGTCGAAGTACTCGAGATGGCAGAGGTCGACAGCATCGAGTCCACGCTGCTGAAGATCCAGCTGCGCTGGGTGGGTCACGTCTCCAGAATGGAGGACCATCGCCTTCCCAGATCGTGTTATATGGCGAGCTCTCCACTGGCCACCGTGACAGAGGTGCACCAAAGAAAAGGTACAAGGACTGCCTAAAGAAATCTCTTGGTGCCTGCCACATTGACCACCGCCAGTGGGCTGATAACGCCTCAAACCGTGCATCTTGGCGCCTCACAGTTTGGCGGGCAGCAACCTCCTTTGAAGAAGACCGCAGAGCCCACCTCACTGACAAAAGGCAAAGGAGGAAAAACCCAACACCCAACCCCAACCAACCAATTTTCCCTTGCAACCGCTGCAATCGTGTCTGCCTGTCCCGCATCGGACTTGTCAGCCACAAACGAGCCTGCAGCCGACGTGGACTTTTTACCCCCTCCATAAATCTTCGTCCTCGAAGCCAAGCCAAAGAAGAAGTATCCAGGCATGCTCAGTAAAGCCATTAATGCCCCACTTCTGCATCTCAGGCTGGCGATGTCATCAGCCCGCCTCTAAACAACCACAACAACGGCATTACATTCATGTGAGGTGGTGGGAGGGATCGCAGTCGGTGCCTTGGAGCCAGCCAAGGTCCATTCAAGAAGGTAAGTCCCCTGATGTAAGGGCAGAATATATCTGGCCTTTACAGTCGGGCTTTCTCATTGCATGAAAGGGTTGTGCAGGATTTGTGTAGGCCTTTTCCAAATCTCTTATATTGTCACAGAGTGGTCTGAATAACATTTTGGTGAATTTGAATAGAAGAATTCAGCCAAATTCACTGTGCAACAAAATACCTACGTTGCCTGATTTTTGTCTTCATTGATTCAGCTTAAATCAATTAAGTGCATAATTCATTAATACATTTACAGATTAATTAATGTGAGTGGAAAGAAAAAAGTTTAAAACCACTGTTTTAATCGTACCTAATTGACTCGTTATATGGAGGTTCCATAACTCAAAGGAAATGGGCCAATGACAAATTTTCTCAAGCAAAATATTTCAGTAACAATTGGGTTTAGAGCAGTAGTTCTCAACCTCTTTACCCCACTCGTATACCACCTTAAGTAATCCCTTACTAATCACAGAACACATAAGGATTATTCAAGGTGACATATGAATGGAAAGAAAAAGTTTGAAACCACAGTCTAAATGGTCTGAAAGAAGAATTATGTATGTATTAGGGATCAACGGAGCAAACATTTCAAAATTCTGGATGAGAAGGTGATTTTTAACATGAATTGAGACTTGAAATTCAAAGTTCTGTTCTAGCTTGATGTGAGTGACCCAAAAAACAAATTTAGAACATTTTGGATGCAGTTTTTCTCGCTAACCTGTCAAAGTCACAAGCACTGTCCTCTAATAGTGAAGCAGAAACTTGACACAAATAATCCAATAATGATAGAAGGCTGGATATTTTCTGTAATACATTTACGACAATGCCTTTACACCCACCAATCTTTTTAACCAATGTTTTCATTCTGCATGTTTAACCTTCAAAATGTATCTTTGGATACCCCTCCACCATCAGACTCCTCGACGACAAACTCAATCATGTAGGGACTCTTACTTGCGTGCTTCATTAATTTTCTTTCTTCATTCTCACTGTGATGCATGGTCAGCTTTTATGTACTGATTATCTGTTTGCAGTGCTATGTTTACACTGTGTATAGTTTACTTTGTACTACCAAATAGTTGTAATTCTTATGGGCCCACAAGAAAGGAAATCTCAGGATTATCATGTGTGTACTCTGACAATAAATCTAAAATTTCACAAAAGATCAGAAAAATTGATTTTGTTTCAATTATTATTGTGAGATGAAATGCTCTGTTAAAATTGGAGATACTAACGACATTGGGATTATGCTCTGCAGCTCCTACGACATTAAAAACGTAAATCTGTATGCCTTCAAAGACACGAAGCGTGTCTCCTTTTTATTCTGTTAGCAGTGGGATAACAACATGAATGCCACTGAGGAAAAATTATCAAGATTTTAAAAAATCAACTCCAAGGCCATGGTACTTCTTTTCACACTATCACTCAGGACCCAAATCAACAAAGATTTGGAGCACTACCCAAGTCTCTGATGATTAAAAAAAAAATCACATTGATTGCAGCTGTTAGAGCCAGTGTGGAGCTTCTATCTGTGATGGTGCGCGTTTTCCCCAGGGTAGTCTAGGTGCCTCTTTCATTGTGCAGGTTGGCAGGTTAATTAGTTACTGTAAATTGCCGCTAGAATGTAGCGATGGTGGAGTTTGGGGGGAGTCAATGGGAATGGCCACAGAACACTTCATTTTCAGGTGGGCTACTTTTGATCGTATGTCTCTGAAGCAGTGGAAGGTTAGTTGGACCCTGGATACAGCACTGAAGAATTTCTGCAGTAATGATCTAATTTTAAGATGACTGACCTCCAAAAACCAACTTCTTTGTGTCAGGAGGGTCTCTAGGATGCACTGAGACGGCCCCTTGATTTCCACTGACTTCCATTTTATGAGTGCTCCTCATGCCCATTAACTCCCCCCCCCCCCCCACATATTCTCTGACCACCCATCTCTACCGGGATCATTTACAATGGCCAGTTAACAAACAAACCACATGTTTGGGATATGGGAAGAAATTTGAGCACTCAGGGGAAACTGAAGAAGTCATTGCAGGACTGAGGAATTGGTGCTGATTTGCAGGTGGAACACTTTGATGGAGGTGTTGCATGAATTCCTCACCTAATCAATCACTTAAAGATTATGTTGCACTACTCACTGCATCACGACAAATTCTCCTGATCTCCAAGTCAACTCGCGTATTCAACCAAATAAATCTGAGCTTATTTTTTATTAAGAAAAAACACAATGCCAGAGAAACTCAGCAGATCAAAAAGTGCACAGGTAATCCTCAACTTGCGACCTACACAAGTTACGTCCACCCGCATATACGATCGAAAATTTTTAAAAAATACTGTACATGTGCTGAGATTCTTCATTAAAAGTTCACTTGTTGAAAATTGTTTCGAAAAATTACTTTAATACCTTGCTAAGACATGTGAATCTGACTTATGACCAATCCTTCAGTTCCAATTACAGTCATAAGTTGAGGACTACCTGTACTTTATATGGCAAAAATAAAGAAGCAAAGTTTTGGAGTTTAGCCCTTTATCAAGGTAAGCCCCTTACACCCGAAATTTTGGTTATTTGTCTTTGCTATATAAAGTACACTGTTTGACCTCCTGAGTTTCTCCAACATTGTATTTTTAGTTCAATCACAGTGTCTGCAGACTTTTGCGTTTTAGAATCATTAAAAGACTTCTCAAATTAATGTCTAATCAAATTAATTTTTCTGTAAGGCAACAGGGGAAAAAGAGGGGTGGTTGGGGTAAATGGAAACCAGAGAAGTCGATGTAAAAGCCATCCGGTTCGAGGGTGCCCAGATGGAAGATGAGGTGTTGTTCTTCCAATTTGCAGATGGTCTCAGTCTGGCAGTTCCCCCTGCCACATTTACCCCGGCATGCACTTGCTCTGTCTCTCTCTTCACTTCTCCTTCTCTCTCCTTTCACAGTCAAATTAATTTTCACCTTTCCTCTTATCATATCCAATTAACACCTTTTGACTGTTGGTCTGGACTCCTCACACTACCATTCTTTAGTATTTCTTCAGATGCCTTCCTATGTTTTTGCATATTAGTGGAAGAAGGGCTAAGGCCCGAAATGTTGGTAATATCTCCTGTAGATGCTGCGAGACAAGCTTTGTTTCTCCAGCATTTCTGTGTGTTTTTACTACAATTTCAGCCCCTATAGACTTCTGTCTTTCTCTCCTCAAGAATTTAGCCAAGTCATCCTGTAGAATTGAACTTGTTGGATAAATGTGTAAGACACTCATTGTTAAGGTCCTCTGTGGCGTAAGAGCTGTGGGAAATATAATGCTGTTGCATAGCCCGGTGAATGGGCTGGACCAGCCCCCAACCATAAAACATCTGATATAAACTTAGACAGATGACAGTGCCATTTCCCCAGCTCATTTGTCGGTCAAAGCAGCTGAGGGTTTTGATGTCTCTGAACATCCCTTAAATTGAGAAGCATTCAAAAACTATTACAGTCAAAGAAGTCATTAGAAAACTGAAATGAAAATACAATGAACCAATATGATTTTTGCATCTATTGATGAGCATACAGCAAATGAAAGTAAGAATTTGATAATTATCTTTCTTTCTCTCAGCTGCGGATGCCTTTCAGCTATGTGAACTCACAGATCCAATTTGGCCTGGGTTATGCAGGTAGATTCCCCAATGTAAGTGCTGGGGAATTCAGTGAAGCAATACTGCTGGAAAACCACTGGTGGTATTCAACATGTGAACTTCATTTTCATAAGGGAGGCCTTGGCTCACTTGTACTTTGGGGGTTGGCACTTTCCAACAAATTTTGTATCAATGGCTTATTTTGGTAGGAATCATTCAGCCTATTTAATGTAAGAAAATGCCTATTGTTTATCATTACAACTGGTAACTAGATCAGATGAAATCAATTTTAAATGATCTAACTCACAGGTAATGGACTAGACATTGATTAAAAGTGCTAAGATTTTTGTGAGGTAAATTTTCAGAACAAAAGAAGAAGTGCAGACCATCTATTCCACTGACTTGCTTCTACATTCAATAAAATCATGACTGATCTCAAGTTCAAGTTTATTATCATTCATTTTCACAAGTACAACCCGACGAAACAACATTCTCTGGCCCTCAGTGCAAAATCTGACTGTGGTCTTAACACCACTAATCTGCCTGTTGCCCACAACAATTCATTCTGCTAATATTCAAAAATCTATGCTCATACATCTTAATTATATTTAATGAGGCAATCTGTACTGGTTAATTGTCAGAGATTTACTTTTCTCTCATAGAAGCTCCTTCTCATCTTTGTCTTAAATTTACTCCTCCAAGGTTACATCCCCTAGTTCTAGTCTCATCTACGACTTCCCTGCTCCAATATTCTCTAATCCTTTCATAATTTTGTGTGTTTCAATCAGATCCCTCCTTCATCCTTCTAAACTCCAATGAGTATAGTTCCAGGCTACTGAATCTCCCCTCACAAGTCAATGCCTCTTTCTGAATCAACCTGGTGAACCTCCTCTGCATTGGCACCAGAACCAATATATTCTTTCTCAACTAAGGAGACTAGAATTGCACACAGTATTCCGGGTGAAGCCTCATTAAGTACACTGTTCAGTCATATGAGTTTTTTGTTTTGGAAAAAAAACTTCTTAGTTAGCACTATGGAACCTTTAATTTTTTAGGTGCCAGAGCTCACCAAAAACAGCGACAAGGCGGCCTCATGAGGAAAACCCCAGCAGCTCTGCCTTGCTAGTAACAATGTATTACACAAGCAAGTTGATTGACCCAAAATCAATAGCAGATGCATAAACTTCTTTTTACATTCCTGGTTTACCTGCATAGTAATTTAATCAACACTTTGGGTATGTTATTAATTAAGCAGCTCAGTTGGAAATGTTCTTTGTGTATTTCCAAAACAGTTATAATCAGCTTACGAATTAGATACAAATTGAAAGAAATGCCTGCCTCAGCTAAGACCTTTAATTTATTTTCACTGACAAAAATGAGCAGGGACTGGAGTAACCCAAGACCATAACTGTACATAAAATGATAACAATGATCTCTTTGATTACCTGATGCATTTAGTACAAGTTGATCAAAATGTCTCTTGTGATATTGAGAGAGATGTGACAAATCAATAAACAGTGCAGGCAAAACTCTTCAGTTATACCGAGATCAATAAGACATTGCTGATATTATGAATGAAATTTTCAAAATTTATACAAGATTTATGGAAAATAATATGATCCTGCATTAAGAGTGAAACTTGAAACAATGAGATGATTACTAAACAGTATTTGATGCACCCATTTATTTTTTGAGGCACATTTACTCAATACTATATTTGTAAAATAATAGGATCACATGCCTATCTTAAAATTTTATTGAGTTTACTTTAAGAAGCTCAAGGATTAATAATGTAGATGCACATGTATAGAGTTGTATAATTTTTCTTTAAAGGCAGGAATGTTCTGAAAAGCGAAATAGGGAAATGTCTAAATTAGTATTTTTTGAATTATATCCAACTGGGAATACTACGCCTCATGCAGGCAAATATCAGATTTATTGCAGGACCATTACATTTCCGTACACGTGACAATGAGATTGATTTAACAATCTGCTGATATTATGAGCTAAGGTTTGCAGATTTACATAAAGTTATTGAAAAAAATATCAAGCTATATTAATGCTGATTTTCCATGAATCTCATCTTGCTCCTTGTCAATGTCCTGCCTTCTCCCTCCACATGATCCTCAATGCCAGTCCTCTCTCTTTCCCACCATTATGCCGGCACGGTTGGTGTAGTGGTTAGCGCAGCACCAACGATCAGGACTGGACCTGGGTTCGAATCCAACGCTGTCTGTAAGGAGTTTGTATTTTCTCCCCGTGTCTGTGTGGGTTTTCTCCAGGGGATCTGGTTCCCTCCCACCCTTCAAAACGTACCAGCGATGTAGGTTAATGGGTTTAAATTGGATGGCACAACTCGAAGGGTTACAGCGCTATACGTCTAAATTTAAAAATGATGTAACAACTTTTCAGCAGTATCCAAGACCTGAAGTTTGCGGCATCTAGCTCACAATCAAGATGGTCACTCGAGTGCTGTAAAATGACATTGTGTGTTACAGCTTGGATAAAATGTAATTTGTCATCCCTTCATAAATTTTGCTTCCATTGGTTGCAGTGCCTGGCATTTATATTAAAGTTTTATTGCTATAGGATACTCCCAAAGCATTTTAGACTCGATTAGGTTCATCTAAAATATGACCAGTGTTGTCTTTTGTGGAAGTTTCAATTTTGCTTGCATCCAGGCTTTTGAATTAAAGTACAGATCTCAACTTAATTTACTTTTCTTAAAAACACAACCTATTTCCTTCACGTAACAATTTTAGTTTTGTTCCACAGAACAGGGAAGATGGTAACTTAGATGTAAGAAAAATAGATGTTATGGGTGTAAGGTAAGGAAAAATTACACTGTTGTAGAGTAAGTCTTCATTGGTTGGCACAACACTGCTGCTACGTGAAATATGTTTTAAATCTATGTGAGGTGCATGCAAGTTCAGAACAGATTTTGTAGGAGTACATCAGCTGTAAACTGACAAAAAAATTATGGTCAGGAGGGGCAAACAGCACAATAGAAAAATAACTGCAGAAGACAGAAATGTGAAAATAGAAATAATTTAGATGCGCTGGGTGTTTCTAGTATTTCACGTTAAATGTCAAACATGTTGAAAATTGCTTGTTTGGAGGTATTTTATTTCAGCTCTTTTCAATAAAGTTCCATCTTACAATTACAAAAATATGATTACATGGAGTTTTGCTGTCAGGTATTTTTTCTATAAAATAAAGAAAGTGTTAGCTTTTATATATATTAAAGCCAAAGGGAAAATTAATAAAGGCAGGTTAAATGCCTTGTGCTTCTTGATTACAATGAAGACTCAAAAGTGAATTAAATTCTGGATTTGCAAATGCAAAGCTTTGAGGGGAATCAATGCAACTTTAGTCAATGAAATAGCATGACTTTTTAAAAAAAAAAATACATACAGATTCTTCAGATCTGGAAGGTTGAATTACTCCATTTTATTTCTGATAGTTTTCTCTTCAATAAAATTGCTTAATGTTTCCTCCAATGCAAATAAAATTATTGGTTTAAGCTGATATACATCTTCATAGGTATTCAAGGTGTAAAATGCTGAAACTGAGTAGAATGATTCAATTAACAAATATTGTTGTTTGATTAATTATCATTTGTTATTTCAGTTTCTCTAACTATTTTATCACATTCTACATTTGAAACTGTCTGAATTTCATTTCTGAAGCTACTAAAGGGTCAACTTGAGAACAGTTCAGCTGAGATCCAATTCCATTAAATTGGTTTACTGGCACATTTATATATAGAAGTGAATATTTTAACTGTAGCACTAACCTACATATAACTAAATGATGGAGCAGCCCTGCACAGATCCCCAGTTTTATGCTGCTGAATAGAAGGTCTTCTACTAAGACATTCCCTAAGGGCGAAGGAAAACTTACATTGGAGATGGTGCTACATGAGAGGAAGGTTGCTCCTATTTCAGACTGGCTTGACCTACACTTTTATACTCAGCTTTTCAAATTACAGTTATGATGGACGACAACAAACAAATACTTAAGCACAGTGGTGAAATTCAATCTATATTGTCATATATTTTGTTGAGTATGATAATTGGAACGTGTTGTCCCCAAAGTTCGGTTTTTAAAAAAAAGCAGTGCTATTTAAACAGAACTGTCCAGGCAGATCCATTGCTTATTCTTGCTCCTCCAAAGTTACTTTCTATTGACTCCATCCTTTCTCCTCTGGTCCATCCCTTTCCACTTGCATCTGAAACACTTTGCCACTTCAACAGTTTCATGGTCCCAAGTGGCTCATCTTCTCATGACTCCATAATCAACACATACATGTCAGTTCACTCAAGTCATCCTCAGATTTAAGTTTTTTCCAACTTCTCTCACTTCCTCCTGGCCTAATGTGTAGCTGCAGGTACTCACATGCGCTGAAGCTATCCTGGTTTTTCGTGGGATATGTAGAAAATCTTTGTTTCGGTTCTTCTTGGACACATTCCCTTAAACTATGATGAACTATCATTGGTCCAAACATTTATCATATGCTAACTGCCTGGTGCTGTTTTCTGTACTGTTGCAGAACTCAAAAATCTCATTACTATTGCTTCCAATTTCCACCCTGCACATTGTCTATTTCTCACGATTTAGTTCCCTTTCTGGATCTCTCCATCGCAGGGAACAGGCTGGCCATAAACAGCTCATAGCATGTCCATCAACTGTCACAACTATCTTGCCTACATTTCCTCTCACCTTAATGATGATACATTCCATTCAGAGCCCTGCACCATTCCATCCATTTCCCACATCGCTCTTCTCCCTGATTGAGCAAAGACAAATTTCTCTCCATGGTCAAGTTCCACCCAGAGCTACTACATCCAATGGACCATCATTCACTAATTCTGCCAGCTCAAGCAAGATTCCTCCACCACAATTTCCCCTCCTGTTCCCATTCAGCATTGGATCGCTCCATTTATGACACATTAGTCTATCCTCCATCAAATGTTCCTACCTTATGGCACTTTGAACCCACCCTTTCACCTCTTGTCAACATCTAGGAGCCTAAACCAGACCCTCTGGGTAAACAGTGATTGAACTGCACTTCTGTAATCTAGTGTACTGTCGTCAGTGTTCATAATGTGCTCTCTTTAACAATGGAGAAAGCCAACACAGATTAGTTGATCTAAATACACAATGCTGTAGCAAAGAGAGGGAGAAGCACAGTCCCACAGGCAGGAGGGAAAAGGTGAGTAAGGGAGGCACACCAGAACAACAGGAATGGCTCTGTGAATTGAGAGCTGGAGGAAAGCAGACAGAGGGAGAAACTGGAGAAGTTAATGTTAATGCCATCTGGTTGGAGAGCGCCCAGACAGAATATTAGGTGTTGCTCCTCCAAGTTACGGGTGGTCTTGGATTGGTTGATCATTTTGTGGAGCGTTCAGTTAACACGAATGACCTTGAGATTCTGGTCATCTGCTCCTTTATCTTCCCATTCTGATCCACCTATCTATGGCCCTTCTTCACTGATGCAATGAGGACCAATGCAAACATAAGAAATAACACTTGGATATGTTGCAACCTTCAAGACTCGATACTGAATTTCTCCATTTTAGATGCCTTGCTCTTTCTATCTGTATTAGACATGGCCATTCTGCCTGTTATTGATCTGTAATTGTCGCTCAGCTTTTCTCTCTCCCTTAATATTAGACTGGCTTGCTGGGCATATCCCATGCCCTGGCTATTACCAACACTTAACAGAAACAAGGAAACATCTTTAATAATTTACTTATTTGATCTCATCCCATCAGAGATTTTCTCCTGAAAAACACTTTATCTCTCCACAGATTCTGTTTAATCTGTTGAGTATTCTCCACACCATCAACAGACTTTGTTATTCCTTCATTAATCTATGGTTAAGCAGTAATACTTAACAGCAAAACCGTTAGGTTCTTCACTGTTTGGACTTGTCTT
Organism: Narcine bancroftii; assembly: GCF_036971445.1. Lineage (NCBI taxonomy): Eukaryota > Metazoa > Chordata > Chondrichthyes > Torpediniformes > Narcinidae > Narcine > Narcine bancroftii. The sequence continues at coordinate 12,372,158 of NC_091476.1, read as the reverse complement.
TTTTTGTTGCAGATGGTCAATTAAAAATGGCAGAATTCTCAACATGAAGAGGAAATACTGCAGGTATTATTGTTATAATGTAAGTATATTTTTTTTTAGCCTCTGCTTGTCATTTGAGTGCTAAGAAAGTTCCAGGTGAATGTATCTCAGCCTTATTTATATTTAGCCTTATTTATAATTTTATTTATAAATGTAGTTGAATCAACTTGGCAAAAAAATAAATGTCTCCTTTTAGGTGAATAGAAATAGCAAATAAGGTAAGTCACTAATATATCTAAACCTGAATAAAATTTGCCAAAGACCGGCTTTAAAATGTATGAGGATTGAGGTATTGATGACATAAGTATTGAAGGTTTCATATGAAATGTATTTGTTTCCTTAAAAATATACATAAACTATTAAAATATAGAGAACAGGAAGTTCAAAAATGTTTTTTTTACTAATACCATACCACATAATATTTTTAGATAATTCATATTTTTCACCCAGAACACTTTTGCAATTAATTGTTATTCCATGAATTGCATCTACCTTTGATTTCATGTAGACAATAAGAAATTCTGGATTTTAGATTCAATAAATGAAAATGTTTTTGACTTGTTTTTGACAACTTTCAAACATTCTTATCACATTCAAGTTCGTCATAATGCAAACTAAAGACAGAAGTTAAAAATTGGGCCAATTTTCTCTGCTAAAATTTGTTGAAAACATCCGCTGTGGTACTTCTCATGTCCTTGAACCAAATTTACATATATTTGGGCATTTATTTAGAATTTGGTTAAATCTGTGATCAAATCAATTTTCACTTAATTTATTTTTCTGTTCTTTCAAAATGATGACAAATTAGTTCATGTTTATGCATATATTAGTTCGCATGTAATTACCGGTACTTAATTTTGCATGTACAAGGTCATTGAAGCTTCTGTTTGGTGAAAGTCAGCACAAAAACTTATTCCTGAAAGTTCTGGTGCAATCTAAATTTTAAATTAAATGTAGATATACAGCTTGGGAAAAGGCCATTTTGGGCCACAATTTACCCCCAATGAACCTACAGCTCCAGTACGTTTTTGAATGGTGGGAGGAAACCAGAGGCCCTGAAGAAAACCCACGCAGACACGGGGAGAACAGAGAAACACCTTACAGACAGCACGAGATTCAAACTCCAGTCCAGTTGCGATCGCCGGTGCTGTAAAGGCGCTGTGTTAACCGCTACGCCAATCGTGCCACCCTTCTCAACCATTCTCTCAGGTTCAGCCATATTATTGCAACTTTGGCACTATAGTCAAACCTGGAATGATTTCAGTTTCTCTCTCGTTATCATATAATACAATTCCTCATATTGATGCTATCATGTTAACCTGCACGGCAAATTTTGTCTTCAAAATCCTTTAACAAAAGGTATACACAAACTGCAGGAATTGAGCAACCTAATCATACATGTCAAATAACGATTAAATTTTGTAAAAATACTATGGATATTGTCAAAAGAACAGAAAATGGTGGTGAAGCTCAGCACTTCAGGTAATATCTGTGGAAAGAAATATTTCAGGTCAATGATGTCTCATGAGAAGTTAATGAGAAAGGGCTATCTACCTGAAATATTAATTCTGTTCACAACTCCCCTTGCACTGTGCAACGTATCACTGATATATTTTCAATCTGGTCCTTTGATTTCAAAAATCTGCATATCCTGAACCTCTCTGATCTCAAAATTTGTCTGCATCATCTCTTCCCTTATAAATAAAGGTGCTGCTGGGCATTTTTGAACATTTGGTAGCACTTAGCAGCACAGCCATGATTTCAAAAGACACAGGAGCAGAAATAGGCTATTCAGCCCATCAAGTCTGCCCTGGCTTTCATAAGCTGCTTATTTTCCCCACTCAGCCACACAGCCTGGCCTTCTCCCCATAACATTTGATGCCATGTCTAAACAAGAATCTCTGCCTTAAATACACCTAGTGTCCTGGCCTCCACAACCATCTGTGGCAACAAATTCCAGATTTACCACACACTGGCTGAAGAAATTCCTAAGAGGACACCCTTTAATCCTGAAGTGGTGCCCTCTTGTCCTATTTCCTCCATATCTCCGAGAGGCATTTAAGCTTTCTTGTTTCTGGAAAGAGTTGTTTTGTTCATTTTGACCACACTAGTTAGTGGTTCTTGACAGCTGTTGAAGACTAAGGAGAAAATAAATGTCTCCACTTCTGCAGTAGAGAGTTTAAAATAATGGTGAGCAATTGATTATGATGCTGGGATTGACCTTTGACACTAACTGTAAAGGTTTTGCAGGCATACGTGTAAATTTGTATTTGAGGTTTTATGAGGTGATTGATCTTACTAATGTTTCAGATATTGTATTTATGTCTTTATTCTATGTGGAAGTATTGACCATGCAGATATCTTTCTTGTAAGAAATATGGATAAAAGCACAGGTCTGAGTCTTGATCAAGGGTCCCAACACTGACTGACCTTTTCTCTCCATGGATGCTGCCTGACCTGCTGAGTTCCTCCAGCAGTGCATTATTTACACAAGGTTCTAGCACCTATCGTGATTGTGTTTCTCTGGATCCCTGTAAAGCCTGGTTCGTTCGATAAGGTCCTTCATCTTGGACTCCACGTGTCAGGAAGGTAGCTTTTTCAGATTCATTTCTTTGTTTCATTGTAACTTTATATTCTGCATTTATGCTCGTTTGTTTCCTACACATGGATATATGAATGTTAGAGTTGACCTGTTAGGATGCTTGTGGAAGAATGCTTCTCACGGTACCAGGTATAGTGTGACAAATAAACTTAAATTTAAGTTGCTCCATTAGGATTGGCAGTGGGTCTAAACAAAAATACATTGTAAGTGTGTTTTAGTTGTGGACAAAATAGTCAGGTCACCTTTATTATGCTCGCACGGTAAAGATGACATAGGTTTCTCCAGGACCATATTTATATAAATATAAGTTCGAATAGAAGTTAAACACATTGATATATTAAAATATTAAGATGTATATAGTAAAAGTCCATGGTACACTATCCACATATGCTCTGGGAATTCAGGAGCCTGTTGGCTTGGGTAGGTGGGGGTGGGGGGGGGGGAAGAAAAATCTGTTGCCCAATCTGGATGTAAGGACCTGAGTGCTATGTACCTCCTACCAAATGGGAGAAGGGAGAAGAGTTTACATGAAGGGTGTGTGGAGTCCTTCACAATGTTTTATTGGCTTTCACCTCCATCGAGTATTGTAGATGTCCTTCATGGTAGGAAGAGAGTCCCCAGTGATCTTTTTCATTGACTTCACTATCATCTGCAGGGTCTTGCAGTCTGAGGTGGTGCAGCTTCCAAACCAGGCAGTGATACAATTGCACAAGATGTTCTCAATCCTCTGTAGAATGTAGTGAGGATAGAGGGTGGGAGATGAACTTTCTTCAACCTTCGCAGGAAATAGAGGTGCTGCTGGGCTTTCTTGGCTATGGAGCAGGTATTAAGGGACCAGGTGAGATTCTCTGCCAAATGCACTCCAAGGAACTTGATACTCTTGACAACCTCAATGGTCGAGCCATCAGGGGTCAGCGGAGACCTCCTTAAGTCGACAACTACCTTTTTTGTTTAATTAATGTTCAGATACAGGTTGTTGGCTCTGCACCAGTCTGTTGGAGACTGCACCTCATCTCTGTATGCAGACTCCTCATTCCTACTAATAAGGCCCACCACAGTCATGCCGTCACTGAACCTGATGATGTGGTTTGAGCTGCGTTTAGCTGCACAGTCATGGGTCAGCAGTGTGAACAGCAGTCGAATAAGCACGCAGCCCTTGCCCCCCACCCCCATCCCATGCTCAGTGTGTTGGTCTTGGAAGTGCTGTTACCAATCCAAACTGCTTGAGGTGTCCCCGACAATAAGTCAAGAATCCAATTGCAGAGGCAGATCTTTATTTTGCCTCGTTTGAAGCTTAACTGTTTGATTTTTTTTTTTACTTGCCCTGTTTGCTAATATGTGCATGGCTCTGACCCAGCAGGCTCAATTTCCTTATCAGGTACTGAGGTATGATCGTGTTGAATGCTGAACTGAAGTTAATAAACAGCATTCGAACATACGAGTCTTTATTTTCCAGGTAAGTGAGGTCTAGATGGAGGATGGTGGTGATGGCATTGTCTGTAGAGTGGTTGGATCTGTACATGAACTTGCAGGGGGTCCAGTAACGAGGACAGCAAGAGCTTGTTGTGCCCCATGACGAGCCTCTCGAAGTACTCCAAGACGATGGACATGAGCGAGACGCGAGTGTGACAGTGGTAATCACTGAGGCAGGATACAGAGGACTTCTTCGGCATGGGGACAGTGCAGGTGGCTTTGAAGCACTTTGGGTTCAGGATATAAGGATTTGTCAGCCTTCAGTGTGCAGAGCAAACTAAGTCTGTGGAGATACTGTGGCAATGACTTGTGTGATTGGTTCTTTAAAATATCCTTGTTTCTTATCAGTTCTGGTACAATCTGTTTTTGTTCTCCCTGCTAGTGAACAACAACTGTAGCCTTTTTTTTAGATCAATGTGGTCACTAATCTCATTGATGATTGAGTTTGGATGTTGTGGACATCATTTAGGTGCCAGTAAAATAGTGCTACCATAATATAATTCACAATATTAGGAACTGGTGCCCAGAAATATGACCCAAATTGCTTTACTTTAAGTTGAAAAATTGCTTTGACTTTTAGAATTCGATTATTGTTAATGCACATTTTTTTTTGCCTTTTTATCCATTCAATTGAAAATTTTACCTATCGGCATAAAACTCTGTTTTATTTGCACATAATTGCTTCACCACCTATAATGAGCAGAATTTGATCCATCTATCCACCATTCTCTCATTAGATTATGTCCACTTGTAAACTCTACTATCGACTACACTTTCAATTTGACCTTTCAGTTGATGGTGATATTATTCCTAATGTGTAAACATCCACCTCCCTCTAGATTTTATGGTCACTCTTTGAAACATTTGGCACTAATTTTTTTCCCCAGAGTTTAGTGGCTATTATTCTTGCTATGATATGTAAATTGATGTTACTGTGACAACAGGTATATTTTTAGCTTTTCTTTGAACAAGAGTATGATGGTGAGTGTGAACCTCTACCTATTATGTACATTTTCTCTGTGCAAGTATTTTTGGACTTCCTGATGAATCCATCTTCTATGTAAGGATATGTAAATGGTAAAAGAGTGTTAAGAGAGGACATAGGACCACTGGAGGACAAAGAAATGGCAGATGAGCTAAATAAGTATTTTGTATCAGTTTTCACTATGAAAGGCGCCAGCCACTTGCCAGAAATTAGTGAGGGTCAGGGGGCAGAAGTGAATGTAGTTAATATAACTGAAGAGAAGGTGCTTGAGACTGAAGGTGGATAAGTCACCTGGATCAGACAGTCTACAACCACAGGGATCTGAAAGAGGTAGATGAAGATATTGTGGAGGGATTTATGCAGATCTTTCAAGAATCACTGGATTCACAAATGTTTGCAGAGGACTGGAAAATTGCATATGTCACTCTTTTCTTTAAGAAGAAAGAAAGCAAAAGACAGGAAAATATAGGCTGATCAGCCTGATCAGTGGTTGGTAATATTCTAAAGTCAATTTTTAAGGATGAGGTTTCAGGGCACTTGAAAGAAAATGATTAAAAAAAGGACCAAAGTCAGCATGGTTTCCTTCAGGATTGATCTTGCCTGATACATCTGTTGAAATTCTTTGAGGAAGTAATGAGGACAGTGAGAGAAAGGACAGTCAATGGATGTTGTTTACATGGACTTTCAGAAGGCTTTTGAGTAGGTGCTGCACATGTGGTTGCTAAACAAGGTAAGAGCCCATGAAGTCAATTTTTTTTCCTGCAGGAAAAAAAAAGTATTAGCATGGACAGAGGATCGGCAGAGTCAAAGAGTGTATATCAAAGCTATGGAGAGGGTGCAGAGGAGATTTACCAAGATGTTGTATAGATTGGAAAATATGTCTTATTAGACAAGGTTAGCAGAGCGAGGGCTTTTCCCTTGGTGTGAAGAAGGATGAGAGGTGACTTAATAAAGATCTACAAGATTCTGAGAGGCATAGATAAGGTAGACCCCAGGGCAGGAGTAGCAAACACCAGAGGGCATCTGTACAAAGTGAAGGGAGGAAAGTGTAGAGGAGACATCAGGGGTATATTTTTTTTTAACACAGAGTTGAGGGGGTCTGGAATGCATTTTCAGGGGTGGTGGAGAAGGCTGGAACAATTGGAGCATTTAAGAGACTCTATGGCATATAGATGGAAAAAAAAAGAGGATTATGAGGTAGGGAGGCTTTAGTTTTTTGGGGGGGTAGGTATTTGTAGCTCGGCACTACATCATGGGTTGAAGGTCCTGTACTGGGGGTAATGTTCTAAGTAAAGGGGGCCTTTTCTGGTTGACTGCTGGTGTTCCACGGGGGTTGGTCTTGAGTCCACTACTTTTCATATGACAAGTTTGCAGATGACACAAAGAGAGATGGAGAGGCAGTTAGTATTGTGAAGAAGCAGAGGGACTTGCATGGGTTATGGATAAACAAGTGACAGATAGAATATAGGGTAGGAAAGTGTATGGACATGCATTTTAGCAGAAGCAAAAAAAGGCATAGAGTATTTTCTAAAGTGGGAAAGAATTAAGAAAGCAAAGGTCCCAAGGGACTAAGATGACCAAGTGCAGGATTCCTTGAAAGTTTATTTATAAGTTGAGTCAGTGGTAAGGAAGGCAAATGTAATGTGTGCATTCGTTTTGAGAGGACTAGAATATAAAAGGATGTAATTCTATGGCTTAATAAGGCATTGGAAAGACCACATTTGGGAGTATTGTGAGCAGTTTTGGTCCCCGTATCTAAGGAAGGATGTGCTGGCATTGGAGAGGGCCCAGAGGAGGTTTACAAGAATGATCCTGGGGATGAGAGGGTTAGCATATGAGAAGCATGTGATGACTTTGTGCCTGTACATGCTGGAGATTAGAAGGATGAGGGAAATCTCAATGAAATCTACCAAATATTGAAAGGCCTGCATGGATGTTTGAAATACTGGGAGAGTCGAGCATCAGAGAGCACAGGCTCAGAACCGAAGGATGCCCTTTTAGAACAAAAATGAGGGGAACTTCTTCAGCCAGAGGGTTGTCAATCTGTTAAATTCATTGCCATTGATGGCTGTGGAGGCCAAGTCATTGGGGATATTTTAAGTGGAGATTGATAAGTTCTTGATTAGTAAGGGTGTCAAAGGTTATGGGGAGAATGGGGTTGGGAGGAAAAACACGTCAGCCATGAGTAAATGGTGAAACAGAAGGTGGGATGAATGACCTGATTCTACTCTTCTGTCCTATGGACTAATCACCTGTTTAATGCTTGCACCTGTTGATTCCTGTTATTATACACCTATGTATTAGTTGTCATCCTTTTCCTTTTCAGGTGCCGATACACTGATCTGCATCTGTGAATAACTTGGTCAATTGACATATATGTAAAGTAGCTGTGTGATGCCTCAATATTACTGAAAAGTAAAAACACAAACCTGTCATACACTTTTCTTTATGTAGCAAAGGTAAAAATAGATAACTGACATTTTGGGCTAGAGCCTTTCATCAAGGTATGGAAAAATGTTGGCAGGCATCAGAACAAAAGAGTAGGGGGGAGGAGTGTTCGCAAAGGCTGGAGGTGATAAGTGGAGAAGGGAGGGAGTGGCCAGCAGAGAATAAGGGGAAGAGGAATGTCTAGGTGAATAGAGGGGGAAGGGTGGGAGGAGAGCAGGTTAGCAGAAACTGGAAAAGTCGCTGTTAATGCATCTGACTGGAGAGTGCCCAGATGGAAAATCAATTGGTCTTAGTGGGATAGTACACATGGACAGACACGTGAGTGTGACACAGAACTGAAATGGTTGGCTGTTGGGAGGTCTCTGTCACTGGTGCGAACGGAAGAAAGGTGCTCAGCGATCTCCCAATCTGCACTCAGTTTTTATGTTGTAGAGAAGACCACAAAGGGAGCAATGGAAGCAATAAATCAATCTTGTAAATACACAGTGTCGCTTTGCTTGAAAGGCCTGTTTTGGGCCCAGGACACTGGTGAGGGAGGAAGTGTGGGCACATGCGGCACCTCCTGCAGCCATAGGGGAAGGTGCTGGGAGTGGGGGGAGGAATGTGTGCATGTGGGAGTCATGGAGGGAGAAGGAGAAGTCAAAAAGGGATGGAGAGTGGAAGGTGTCTTGTAGTGGGATCCTGTTGTAAGCGCTGGTAATTATGGAGATAAGAAGGCAGAGATTTCAGAAGATGTGGTCTGGAAGATCTGTTCCCAAGATGAGATCTTCCAGACCAGATTTTCCGAAATGTCTTCCTTCTTCCACAAACTTGACTTTCCCTCCACCTCCATCAACTCAATCCTCATCCACATTTCATCTGTTTCCCACTCATTTGCCCTGGCCCCCTCTGCCACCAGTTCAATAAATACAAGTTGAGCACCTTTGCTCCATCTGTACCAGTGACAGAAAACTCCCAGTAGCCAACCATTTCAGTTCTGTGTCACACTCCCATACTCGCATGTCTGTCCATTGCCTTATGTACTGTCCCAACAAGACCACCCATAAATTGAAGGAACAACGCCTGATTTTTCCATCTGGCATTTTCCAGCCAGATGGCATTAACATTGATTTTTCCGGTTTCTGCTGACCTGCTCTCCCCCCTCTATTCACCCAGCCATCCCTCCTCCCCATGCTTGCTGGTGTCCCCTCCCTTCCTTTTCCACCTATTACCTCCTGACTTTGTGACCACCCCTCGCCCCATTTCTTTTATTCGGACGCCTGCCAACATTTTTCCATCCCTCAAATAAAGGACTCAAGCCTGAAGATTGGTTATGTATTTTTACCTTTGCTATATAAAGGACACTGTTTAACCTGCTGAGTTTCTCTAGCTTTGTGTTTTTACTTCAACCATGGTGCCTACAGATTTTTGTGCTTTACTTTCTCAATACTACTATATCTGTGAAATTAATTATCATTTAAAAGCACTTTAACTATGGTTAGTGTTGGTGATAATTTTTTTTAGCAGTAAATATATCGATCCAGGTAATGTTCAGATCCTATTTCACAGTCAGAAAGACTGCTCTTAAGCTGAGCCCTGGTATGCACTGAGCTGAAAGTGTATATTAGTCTAATTGTGGTAGCTGCTGTCAGCTTTAATTACACACGAAGGGATGAATATGGGCTTCATGCAGCACAGCTACAATGCCACCCATTGTTCAGCTGAATTGGATGCTGCAGCTAAATCAAATTCTCTTTTGCAATTGTTAAGCATTTAACTGTTAACGAAGGTTCTACATATGACTTCAATGAAGTGAAGCAAAGAAGGCCTTTGCAGATTTATACATCATCCAGGCTTGCTGCTGTAGAAACACTAGATGTGAAGATTTTGCAGGGAAATAATATTTAGATGCTTCAGAAAATTCGACATACTCTTGGGTACATCGGACTAACAAAGCTTTGTTTTTTTTTGGATTCTGCATTAAGATGCTCTCCAACTATATTCCAGGAGAAGCCTTCAGGTAGGTTTCCTGCTAATCTGATCTCAATCTCCACTCCACCTGATCACAGCCTTCTGCTCCCTTTCATTCAACCTTCCAAATAGTTGCAGGCTCACTCATTTTTACTGTATTAATCTTGGCCTCTGTCTCCAACCTGTACCAAATGACGATCCTCTCTCTTTTGTCCTGAACTAGTTGCAAGTGTTCCACTGATCTCGACCTTTCACTCCCAAATCTAGTGAGGGCTCTTCTTCCAACTCACCAGATATGACCTTGTATCCTTCATACCCTAATTGTACCTTCCTTCCACCTCTGTCAATCATAATTTCCCTCTCAATCTCCCTGTTCACCTCTGTAATGGCATCACCCAATCTTACCTGCACTTTTTAATCTCCTGCCCATTCATTAACCTGGGATTAAACTTCAGAGATCCTAGGAGAACACTTGCTTAAAGGTGCTCCCTCCTAGCTAGGTGCCAGGCAGAATGGAGAGTTAAAAACTTTAACTAAAGTCTGCCAAACAACTTTGGCAGACCCTCCATGTTTTTGGTTTGAGTGGGTTCTTTATTCGCTTTTGAGATGTGTGGCATTGTCCCTGTTTGTCCATAAACATCAGGGCTGCTAATTTCCTCATTTTGACTCCTAATATATCTCAAGAATGCCACGCTGTCACTGCACACGGCCATAATCTTTTCCATTGCTCCTTTGAATCACCTGCTCAGCTGTTCTTACAATTAACTGAACCTTGCATTTGTCCTTATCAAGAGGGCTAATGCACTTCCACATTTTTTTTGGACAACATCACTAGGAGCATAGATTTAGTTCCACTAAGCAACCATTATTTTAATCGACAAGAATAAAATATTCAATCATTATCCCACAGTGCGAATGAAAGGCTATCCTCGCCTTGTCATCCTAAGTCTGATCCTCCCTATTCTTACTAAGATAACGTGCCTAATATTTGGCATTATTGTTACATTTTTTTCCAATATTAATGTCCATGCGACCAAAATCAAACAGTTTCCCATCTGTACCTCTGATACCATCTTGGCATCCCTGCAGATGATTAATTCCAGCAAGTGATTTCCCTTCCCATTTCTGCTATGTCCACCTTGATGTCTAGGAAAGCATCTGAAACTTTTGTTACTGGCTTCATTCCCTCCTTGAAATTCAGGTGGCAACCATTAGACATGCACAAATTCCACAAAAACATCCACCATCATCTCTATACCCTTTTAAATGTACTGTATGTGGAATTTGCTTTTTAGCTCCTTTACCTGAATGTCAGAACAATTATTTGATCCTAGTTTTGCCAGATTTCTGAAGCTCCTTAAAGATCAATGCAATTCTCTCAGCAGCTATTCCCGTAAATGCTTTCTGACCTATGGAGATTTACTTCATCCTTTCAGTGTTAGTTACAACACCAACTGTAATTCAAACCTGTCACTTGAGTTTAACATTAGTGAAAATACTCCCAATTAGAACTTTGCCATCAGCACATATGAGAAAGAATTGTCAAATACTCAAAAATAGATTGGAGTATGGCTAACTGTTCAGATGTGATATACAAATTTGGATGGCAGGTCTTGCCAGGTGGCTTTACAGTGTCAAGTCACTCCTGTGATTTTGTTCAGTTTGTATAGAAAACAGTTTATAGAAGCAGACAATTACTCTCTGTGATGGCACCAAACTAGCTGAGCCCCCAATCACTTTAAAGGATTACAGCTAAAAATGAACAAAAAACCACAAATGTTGATTAATATTTTAAATATAATGTTTCAAGTCTGAATATATAAGACAAAGCTAAAAATGTAATAAATCATTTGGAAGAATATTATTTTAAAATCCCCTTTTTATTACAATTCCGATTATCCAAAATTTTTTTGGACCTGGCAGTGATGTTTGTTCACCTCCAAAAATTTTTGGATATCTGAAACCATCAGAAATATTCAGTTATCCAAATTTTTTCAGAACCTAACTGACCTCACAGGTTTAAACAAAATTCACCTGACATGAAATTAGATCGATGATGGTCCTTATTTCAGGTAACTCCCTCCCTTCTCTCTTTCCATTTCTTCTTTACCTACCTCTATTGACTTTTCTCCTTCTCAAGCTGTGTGCCACTGCCTCCCAGCCACAAGCAGTCAGAAGAATCCCTTGTCCCAGAGTCATCAAGGAGAATGGCTTCCTGGGCAGCAGCGGTACCTCAGTGGGGAAGTGTCGGTTATTGTCCGTAGTGGTTGGGAGGGGGAATGTGTGCAGGCGAAGACTGGGTCTGTGTTGGACTCCATAATCAAGAATCAGGACGTGAAGCTGTTGGAAGGAGCTCACTGACTTACAGTGAGTGTTCCACCTGACCAGAAAGCCTCCCTGGACATGCTGGGAATTGGCGGTGATGGTTGGGAAGTCTGACAGTGGTATTCGAGATGTGTCTCGGATTGGCAGCAGCCAGCATTTTTTTTGGGTGAGAATTAAACATTATTTTAATGCTTTAAAAGCCTTCCCTTGTTGTTGTTGTTTAATCATTGTTACAAGTGAATTACTGTTGACCAGTTCGCCGGAAAAAAACTTTTATCCAAAATGGGCCCGGACCTGACCATTTTGGATAAACAGAGTTGTGTACTGTATTTGTGTGATAGAAATAAAATACACAAAATTATTTTAGGGCTATATTGATTGGTAAATGCGATTTAAACATTCTAACAAAGTTTAAAATATTCAGGGCATTTTATGGAAGGGACTGATTTGTAAATTGTGTCAATTTGTCAGTTCTTCCTTGATTGCGATGGGGAAAGCTGCAAACATCTCCTGGATGAACAAAATAGTGATAGCCACTTTGGAAGTTTTGTATTAAAACATTTGAGACTTAATTGGACATTTTAATGACTGACTACTTTAAATACTGGACATTATTAAGTTCAAACCTTGAGGTTGTACACACATGATTTGTGTTGCTCTACTATTGCTTGGTGTTCTTTCTCTTTCTCTCGTACCATAAGGAGCATTAAGCAATACTAGTGACGATTCTTTGCCTGCCTTGTGTCAGGAAAAACACAATGCTGGAGAAATTCAGCAGGTCAAACAGTGTACTTTATATAGCAAAGATAAAGATACATAACCAACGTTTCGGCTTGAAGTGCTCAAGCCAGAACCATTGGTTTTGTATCTTTGCTATATTGGAGGACACTGTTTGACCTGTTGAGTTTCTGTTGAGTCTACAGACTTTTGTGTTATACTTAAGTATATCATGTACATTACATTTTAATTTATTATTATGTGACAATAAAGGGAACTTGGAAATTTGTTATTACAGAAATATTGCTTCCTTCTTCAAATTGCCTTCTCAAGGCAATATACCAAAAACAACATTAAAATGAAACAGATGCTATCCAATAGTAAAGGAAAATAAGATCCAAAAATGGCCATTTCTAATGAGGTAACTGCCTTCATCTATCCCTAATTCTTTAATAATTTCGTGCTTCTATTAGCCAACTCAAGTGTGTTTGTAAGGAATGTCTCCTTTTTTTTTGGTTCTGGTCTATTCCCTGATCTCATCTGCCATTTCCCCCGATTATAGATAATGCATGGAGCCTGGAATCTGTATAACATTAAATGAATATGCATCCATCTTGGGTTATTAAGATTTTGTGTGAATAATCTATGAAAATACTTGGGTACTTACATCTTAATTTATCATGTGTTCCAAACGTAATCCATATTCAATTTCCTAATAGAATAGATAACTTTAATCTATTATGTCACAGTTCAGAACCAAAATTATTAACAAGCCACAAGGTTTTTGTGTCAGATACATGCATACTATGTCCTTGCACAGGTGTACTCTATATAACCTGACTGGTTGCATAATAACCTTGTTTTAATATTTAAATACCCAGTAATGCTGAAGGCAGCAGACATAACCAAGTCCATCATGACCACCGATCTTCCTCAAGAAGGCAGCCAACATCATTAAAGACCCTCTTCTTGCTGCTACCTTCAGGCATAAAGTACAGAAGCCTGAAGTGTCCCACTTCCAGCTTCAATAGTTCTTTCTGTCAGCTCCTAAACTTCTACGTATCACCAGAACCATTACACCATTGACAAGACTACCAAAGATTTGTCTGTATTGCAGCTTTAACATTTTTTTGCATCTCTGACCAACAAACCATTAATGCTTATTATTTTCCTTTTTCCTTTTATATTACCTTTTTCTCGTTGTGATATGTTAATTATATTCAATTTGTGTTTAATGCAGTGGTTTTCAAACTGCACTCCTAAACTCATATTCCACCTGAAGCAATTCCTTTGTCATAAGTGCTCTGTGATTAGGAAGGGATTACTTCATGTGGTATGTGAATGGAAAGAAAAAGTTTGAAAACCACTATTTTAATCATAACTCCAAAGGAAATGGGCCAATGGCAATTTTACTCAAGCAAAATATTTCAATAACATTTGGGTCTAGAGCAGTGGTTCTCAGCCTTCCCTTCCCACTCACATACAATCCCTTATAGCACTTATGACATAGGAATTACTGAAGGTGGAATGCGAGTTGGGGGCAGTTTGAAAACCACTGATTTAATGTAGATAAGAAGCTACAGCAAGTAAGACTTTTCTTGCATGTGTACATTGTGCTTGTAAAACAATAAACTTTCATTATCACATTTGCAAGAGCTGTTATACCTTCTCCTTCTAACCCCTAAAATCGACACAGTTAGTCTAGTGGTTAGCGCAATGCTGTTACAAGGCCAGCAACCAAAGTTCAAATCCGGTGCTGTCTGGAAGGAGTTTGTATGTTCCTCCTGTGTCTGCGTGGGATTCTTCTGGTTTACTACCACCTTTCAAAGTGTACCTGGGATGTAGGTTAATATGGGTGGCACTGGCTCTTGGGCTGAAAGGGCCTGTTACGATGCTGTACGTCTAAATTAAATTAAAATCCTATCTTTAGAAAGTACACTTAGTGTTTGGTAGACAAACATTTCAGCTCCAAGACTTCATGCAGTCTTAATTAGAGCAGAGTATAAAGCCTATCGACATTCTGGTTCTTCTTCATTAACTGCAGTTAATCCTAAACAAGAATATGTGAATTTATAGTGTCTATGTCATTGGAAATAAGTGCAATGAGGTTCAGGTAGACATCATAATGACTTTGAACATTTGGTGGCCTTGAACTATGCACCATGGAAACTAAAAGCTCTGCCAAGTACACAAGCATAAAAATAACATTCTTAGTGCAAGCGTGAACAGCAAACCAGGAGTTCTCAAGGTCCTAGACATGGTTGTAAGCTGCACACCAAGTCATCTTGCATCCAAAAAAGGCAACTGTATTACAAGATTTTATTTTTAAGAGGGAATAATATGTCATGATTCTTTTCACCATAATATGACAGGAAATTGGCTAGTGAGATAATCTAGATTAGACGCTATATCTTATATTGGTTTAAAATTAAAGATAAAAGTCTCCCATCATTTATCATCCCAACCCCATAAAATACTACTTAGTCCCTGTAATCACACCAGTGCTATTTTACATAAACATTTCTCTCAATAACAAATAGCAATACATGAATAGTGAGTCATTCTAACAAATAGAAACAGTGAGACGAGGGTAGATGATATTACCAGAAGCATATAGAACAAGTCATACAGCCCTTTGGCCCAACCTGCTACATTGACTAAAATGTCCCATCCGTATCCCTCTATACCAGTGGTCTTCAATCTGTCCTCCTGCATCACACACCCCCCCGCCACTCCAAACTCACATTTCACCTGAAGCAATCGCTTTACTGCAAGGGCTCTGTGATTAATAAGAGATTGCTTCAGGTGGAATCTGAGTGGAAAAAAAGTTTGAAAACCACTGTTTTAATTGTACCTCATTGACTCATTATGTGCACCATTTCATAACTCCAAAGGAAATGGCCCAATGACAATTTTTCTCAAACAAAATATTTCAGTAACAATTGGGTCTAGAACAGTAATTCTCAATCTTCCCTCCCCACCCACATACCCCTTACTTATCACAGAGCACCGATGGCAGGGATTGTCATAATGTGAGTTGGGGGGTGGGGCGCGAGCAGTTTAAAAACCACTGCTCTATACCCATCCTATTCCTCTTCCATCCTTTTTTTAATTAAACATTGCAATAGTATCTGCCTCAACTGCTTCCTCTGGCAGCCCCATTCCATGCACCCACCACCCTCAGATTCCTGTTAAATATCTCTCCCCTCACCTTAAACCTGCGCCCCGTGGTTATCAATTCCCCTACACTGGGCAAAGGACTCTCTGCTTTCACCTGGTCTATTCCACTCATGATGTTGTGCTCCTTTATGAGATTGCCCCTCATTTTCCTTCCCTGTAAGGTAAAAGCCCCAGCCTGCACAATCTCTCCTTATACCTCAGGCCGCTGAGTCCTGGCACATCCTCATAAATCTTCTGTGCACCCTCTCCAGCTTTAAAACATTATTATAGCATGGCAAGCAAAACTCCAAATGGATCCTCACCAATATGTTAATCAACTGCAATATGACCTAACGACTTCTACTCTCAATACTCCGACGATGAAGTCCAAGGTGCCACAAGTCTTTTTGACCAGTCTATCTATCTATCTGTGACACCACTTTGAAGGTATAATGTACTTGTACTCCTAGGTCCCTCTGCTTCCCAGATCCGTACCATTCACTGTGCATGTTAGACCTCCCAAAATGCAGCACCTCACTTTTTTCTGTATTAAGTTTCATCAATCAGTTGTCTTTCCACCTACCCAACTAATCAAGATCCTGCTGCAATCTTTGGCAACTTTCTTCAATATCAGACACTTTAGTGCCCTTTACAAACTTGCTAATAATGCCGTGCACATTTTCCTCTGAACCATTGATATGGATGACAAACAGCAATAAGCCCAGCACAGAATCCTGTGGCACATCATTAGTCACAGCCTTTCAGTCCAAAATAATAACCACCACCCTCTGTTTTTTATCATGAAGCCAATAATCTATCCATAAATTCATGTTGAGTTTTAGTGCTTCTCTGCACAGCCAAGCTATTCACAAAGCAAATATTTGGCAGGTCGAATCAATCATCGAGAGTGGAATTTCAAATTATAATGAGTGGACGTGAAATGTATCGTTGACTATACCTTGGAGGATTTCTGAAACAGAGAACAAATCTAAACTAATTAAAAGATTACCTCAAATTTTACTTTCATTAATTTGGGACATAAATTGATTCACAGTTTGAGCCTGTTTCTATATATAATTATAGTAAAATTCCTGTGGTCTGGAATTCAGGCAACTGGCAGCCTCAAGAAACCAGCAAAAAAAAATAGTGGTGGAATAATTGGTTAAAAAAATGAAAGTTTAAAATTGGCATCCCTAATGGTTATTTCTTCAATCACACAATTCTCAAGCAACCGGCAAATTCACTTATCCAGTATCTACCAATCCCCATAAGAGCTGGATATTGAGGGTTTCACTGTAATAACTTTCATATATGAAATTTATACAGTTGATAAAAGTTAAAATTTAATACCAATAAAAAAAAACTTACTCTGAAAAATTCTTTGGTAGAACCCGAATCCAATGTCCCATAAGCAATTTCTGTTTGTTTTGCCAGATCCTCTGCACTCTCTATTGGGGAAACCATTCTCTCCACAGTGAGAAAAGCAGCAAGGTTGGCAGTATAGGATGAGATTATAATCAAGGTGAAGAACCACCAAACGCCTCCAACAATTCGCCCCGAGAGAGATCTAAACAATAAAATGAAAGGTCTACTTTTTAATTACAGTGTCATATTTATATTACAGAGCAAACAAGGCAACACATCAAATTTAATGGATCTAACCACTTCTTCATAGTAATTAGAGTTTCTGAAACAAAAAAGCCATCACAGTCATTTAAAAGTAAATGAGCCTTTTAATTAAATGTTTCTAAATTTATACAACCTCACTGAACCGGTTTAAAAGTTCACATTTCTTAACATTGACAACAGTGTTATTGCTCAGGCCTTGCTGATCCTCCCTTTCCATTTCATTGTCTGCAATTACAGTTGAAAAAAAAATAATGCAAGGAATATGATTGAAAGTATACCATTTGAAAATTTGACTGAATATCCAAGACATCATCAGCTTTGTGCACATCACATCACGATGCAAAACTGGATTGGGGATTTAAACTAACAAATGACGATAAGCAGCCTAGTTTTCTTTGTACATCTGACAGAAACTCCAAAGAAAGACCTCTACAAGATTGAATTGCTTGCATATTTCAAAGGCTCAACGCATTGTGTATGATTTGCTTCATAAGAATGTTTTTTTTGTTATCTAATCACTAATACTCGTGAAAATAATACTTAATGGAATACCAGTTCCAGAAAATTAGGTAGGTTGCCTGAACAACAAATTTCAAAATGCAAGACCACAATAACATGCCTCCTTTCGCAATCAATCACTCAGCCATTGAAGTAATTACATTGTCTGAAGCTAACAGTTGAGCTTAAATTGGGACATACACTCGATTGGATGCCAAAGGTTAAATAAAAATTAAATGCAGCAGAACACTCAAAGCATGATAACACATCTGAAAGGACGATTGATCAGGCTCCATTGCAAACTTTAACTTTTCAGGGTCAAGTAAAAGATAACATTGGGGATTAGGAGAAAGAGTTAAATTACAATAAGACAAGGGAACTCTCTGTCAGCGATGCTGTGAAGAAAAGTAAGAAGAATTGGCTATATAAAAATTAGTACCCTGCCAAATCAGGATTGGTCATTAATGATCATTGGAAAAGTGACTGTTTAGATAGAATGCCCTTAATGGAATAAAACAACAGAAGATCTATAATTGCATGTTTAATTGCTACAATTGAACTTGGAGAAAATGGGAGACAATCATAACAAGATTTATTAACCAAGGCTGAGATCCAATTGGATTTCATCCAAGTTAGTTTCTGCTCAATATTTTCTTCATGAAGCATCGTTTTGTTTTTATCCTTTGGGAACTGTGCAGGTGCTTAACCTCCTTGCCCAGGACATCAATATCATGAAACGAGTTGCAATGCCTTACCTGCTGCCCACTCTGATATTGGCAAAGGTTAGGGACTCACCTTGGAATTTCCATGATCTGCACAACTGAATCATTGAGGGGAAGTGTAAACTATTTATTAAATACACTGGTAGGGACTCATTATGGACCGGAATTGTGAAATGAACAGTTCGAGAATCTCAGATGTCAATTTACACATTCTTATAAAATTTGGCCATACTTGTGATAATCAGTGGGCAGCATGGTTACCATAGCGGTAAGCACAGCGCTGTTCCAGTACCAGTGACCGGGGACTGAACCCTGCGCTGTCTACATAGAGTTTGCGTGTTCTCCCGTGTCTGCGTGGGTTTCCTCCGATTGCTCCAATTTCCTCCCACCCTTCAAAAACGTACCGGGGATGTAGGTTAATTGAATGTAACAGGGTGGCACAGGCTCCTGGGCCAAAAGGACCTGTTACCATGCTATATGTCTGAATTTCCTTAAAAAAATTTAAAATAATATTTTTTGGCTGATTTCACGTTCAGCAAAATTCAGAGTTGAAGAATACTTCTCACTTCTGGAAATCCAGTGCCATCATCAAATAATCCCATGGGTAGTCAGTACATCATACAAAGATTCTTCTAATGCAATTTCAGATGAAGATTAATCTTTCCCATTCTCTTACCAAACATCATGCACCATTCTTTAAGATCAACAATTGACAAGTCATTCTAATCATATTCATGGTGGTTTTGTTTCCCAATTAATTTTATATTAAAAAAATTAAATTTAGATATACAGCATATTACAGGCCATTTTGGCCCATGAATCAGTGCCACCCACTTTACACCCATTAACCTCCACCCCCAGTACGTTTTGATTTATGTTCAAATTTCTATTTTATATTTTTTTAAATTTTGATCAAATTTCTATTTACATGTTACATCCGTTGTGTTTTTATGTCATGACGAATTGGACAAAGCATAACTGTCTTTTATGTGGAAGCTTCACGCAGAAAAGACTTGATATCTGGGTTGAAATCCATTGAAGTCTCCCCTGCTAATCCATTCTATCCTATCAGCTTCATAGACCATGCAGATAAAAATAAAGTAATTCTAAAAAAGTGATCATGCAACAGAAACATTAAAAAGACAAGTTTTCCAAACTCCAAGCATGTATTACTGAATAAAAGTGAGTACTTCATAAGACAACAACCTCTCATCTCATTACGGCCCAACACAAATGTTGTGGGTAAAAGTTTATTCTTAACTAAAAGAAGAATTTGACTAACAATTGTGTCTGTACTTCAGTGAAGTAAAACACCAAAGTCTGCAGATGCTGTGATTGGAGTTAAAACACAGAAATGCTGGAGGAACTCAGCAGCTCTCACAGTGTCCTTAGGAGGCAAAGATATACAACCAATGTTTCGGGCCTGAGACCTTCTTCAAGATGGGATCCTCCAGCTTTTCAGGGTTTTCATTGTACTTCAGTAAAAACTGTACTGCACTGTCCAATTTTATTAAAATGTCAGATATCTAAGGTGAAATATAGAGTGAAAGCAATTCATCTTTAAATTGATTTTATCAACCTTTTGCTTTTCAATGGAAATGACATCATCATAAAAGAAAACCAGGCAAATGATATTTTGCCAGGAGATGCTTCCTTGGTTTAAGTTGCTGGTGCACAACATTGGTAAGAGTGACTACCTCCCAGCCTTCAGACATAGTGTTTTACAGCCCACCTTGTCCATGCCCACCAAGCTGCCTGCTAGGGCTAGTCCCATTTGCCTCCATCCCTTTTGGCCTTTCCTACCTGTCTAAATATCTTTTAAATATTGTGATTGTACTAATCTCTGCCATTTCTTCTGACAGTTCATTCAATTGCTGTATCTGTGAAAAAGGTACCCCTCAGGCCCCTTTTAAATCTCTACCCTCTCACCTTAAAACCATACTCTCTAGTTTTAGACTCCTCTACCCTGGGAAGAAGACAATGATCCCTTATCTTATAAATGCCCTCATGACTTCACATAGATCTACCAGTAAAATAATGTGGCCTTTGCCCCATTCTAACTCACCTCTTTCTGTTACACTGCACACTGTACGTTATTTTTATTGTTCTACCCTGTATGGACTGACCAATTGGATTGCATGCAAAATTAACTATCTCACTGTACCTCAGTACACATGACATTAAACTTGAATTGAAACAATGACCCCGTAGTTCTGGATACATCCACAAAAGGAAACAATCCCTAGAGCAAGCCACTCAGAATTAATAAGCTCACCCTCATTCTACCATACATCAATGAACACAGGTTGAGCAGGTTGGGTCAACCTTCTATGTGAATCCTTTATCTCTGGAATCAATCTACTGAACTTTATCTGCAAGATGCAAACCATGGCAAAGGTGGTATGCTTTGGATCTTGGGCAGTTCCTTTCTGCCTCCACACTTTGCTCTTGCCATCACTTTGATAAAGTTAATCTTGGTCTCATTTGTCCACATGACCTTTTCCCAGAATCTTGCGGGCTCTTTTAAATACTTGTTGGCAAACTGTAATCTGGCCATCCTTCCTGTGGTTAACTAGTAGTTTGCACCTTGCAGTGTAGCCTCTGTATTTCTGCTCATGAAGTCTTCTGCGGACAGTAGTCATTGACCTATCCAGACCTGCCCCCTGAAGAGTGTTTCTGATCTGTTGGATTTTTCTTCATTTTGAAGACAATTCATCTGTCATCAACAGTAGAGGTCTTCCTTGGAATACCAATCCCCTTGCGATTACTGAGCAGACCTGCATGCTTTTTCTCTTGATGCTCCAAACTGTTGATTTTGGTAATCCTAAGGTTTGGGAGATGCCTCTAACTGTTTTATTCTTGTTTTTTTCAGCCTCATAATTACTTTTTCAACTCTCATTGGCACAACTCTGGTCCTCATGTTAAAAAAAAATGGCAACTGCAGAGTCCAAAGCAAGCCTAGCTCTCTTATACCTGCACCATTTAAGCAATTAAACATAACTGAGTACTCACAAACACCTGTGAACCCAAATGTCCCAAACATATGGTGCCTTGACATGATGGGACTATGTATAAAAATTGCTATAATTTCTACATGGTCAAACCAAAACTGTATATAAATAACTTTGACTAAAATCTGGAATGTGCACTTTAATTACATGTGAATTGTTTGATTACAAATTTTAAACTCTGGAGCTCAGGGGCAAATAAAGGGGAAAAAAAGATTTGTCCCAAACATTATGGAGGGCACTGAATTATCCCCAAGATAATATTAAAATCATAGAGTCCTTCTACTATTTCTACATTATTATTAATTTCTTTGTCTTTCATTTGCATACCAGTTTGCACAATCATCGGAGCCATCTCCCGACTCCATCCTTGATCACTTTGCATTGTCTTTCTCCCAGAATGTTCTCTCCAAATCTCTCCTGAGCAATCATTTCTTCAGCTCACTTCCTCTACAACTCCTGATGTCTCCAAAGCATTGAGGAGAGGATTTTGTACGTAACCTGCACATGAGATTATTCCACCATGCACACTGCCTGAGCGTGTGGATAACAGACCTTCAGAGACTTGCTCCAGAATTCACAGCCCCAAATATTGTGGCAGGCAGATCATTTCTGCGTGCTCCTGCCCCACTGAACTGGTATCTGCTTACCTCAACTCAGTTTGTTTCCCCGCCCCCCCCCCAGTCCAGTCCCTCCACACATATATCCTGGATACTTCACATGGCATCCATCACTTCACAAACATCCAGTTCCCTGAAGTCGACTGCTTCATCTTCACCATGGGCATCCAATCACCATACATCTCTATCCCCCATACCTCAAAGCACTTTGTTTAAGAAAAGGATACTTTGAGTAAGAGCTCAGACCGGAAATGTTGGTAATATAGATCTGTGGTGGTATGAAGCATTACACCGCTGTAATAACTGTATTTACTGGCCTGGACTGCCCCTTTCTTCCCTCTGACCCATCCCTAATAAAGGTCCCGAGCTAAGACCACTTCCTGCTTGGATCTAGGCCAGATGCTCTCTCAACCCCGGCTAACGTCTAAGCTCATAAAAGCCTTTTGACTCCGATCTACTGCCTCGTGGAGTCTGCCCACCAATATCTTTACCTCCTATGGGGGCTGCGAGACCAGCTGAGTCCATCCAGCGTTTTTGTGTTTGGGCTTGGCCCAGAATTGATACAGGTCTCCTGTTCTGGGCTTATAATGATTCACCTCTGCACCTTTGGCAGCAAATCCAATCGAAACATTCATGCTGACAAATGCAAAGTACTGATGACGTTATAAAAATAATGGATAGATTTGTGATGACTGGAATTGATTCACAGGAATAATTGTAATGTTAATTATCATTGCATGTACAACTGTTACTTCACGCATTCTTACCGTTCTGCTGTCACGCATGAAATAAAACCTTTTATTTGCTGGTGGTTCAAACAAGTCTGTGAATGTTCCCACTAGTTGAACAAGTCAATCATCAAAAGCAAAAACTCGCTGCTGGAAAAACTCAGCAGTGTGCTTCATAGAGCAAAGATAAAGTGGGCGGGAATGTGGCAGGCACCTCCCCCCTCACCACCATTCGGGGCCCCAGACAGCTTTCCAAGTGAAGCAACACTTGACTTGTGTATCTGCGGTAGTCATCTTACTGCATCCATTTCTCCCACATCGGAGAGACTGGGCACAGACTGTCAGATTGCATCCCTGAGCACCTTTGCTATCTCCGCATCAGTGACAGGATGTCCCAGTGGGTTCAATTCAGCACCCCATTCCCATGCTGATAATGTCTATCCATGGCCACCCGTAAATTTGAGAAGCAATGATTAATTTCCCATCTGGGCAATCTCCAAATGGATGCAGGACCAGTGCAGACTATTTCGCGCCCTAGGCCGGGCTGAGCACAGGGGGTGCTGACCGGGTGGAGCGGAGGGGCAATACCTGATGTGACATTTGATGTGCACTGTACCACTTCCTGCCTCCACCTGACCAGTCAGAACCACGTCATTCATGACCCAGAGGTGCTGAAGCTGTTGGATTCTTTCTTCAACAGCATCCCTCTGAGGTCTGCACCCTAGGCGGCTGCCTGGTTGGCCTAATGGTGCGCTGGCCCTAACTGGATGGTATTAACATCAACTTCTCCGGTTTCTGCTCTCCTACTTTCCGATATCCCTCCCTTCCCATTCCTTTTGTCTTTTTTCTCCAACCCCTTCCCTCTCTATTCACAGGACCATCCCCCCTCCCCCTGCTTGCTGGTGTGCCCTCCCTCCCATATCCACCTATTACCTGTGGAACTGTGCTCCTCCCCACCCTCACCATTTTGTTTGGGTGCTACCTATACTTTGTCATCCCTTGATGGTCTCAAACCCGAAACTTTGGTTAAGTATATTTATCTTTGCTTTGGTCACGTCTCCAGAATGGAGGACCATCACCTTCCCAAGATCGTGTTATATGGCGAGCTCTCCACTAGCCACCGTGACAGAGGTGCACCAAAGAAGAGGTACAAGGACTGCCTAAAGAAATCTCTTGGTGCCTGCCTCATTGACCACCGCCAGTGGGCTGATAACACCTCAAACCGTGCATCTCACTGACAAAAGACAAAGGAGGAAAAACCCAACACCCAACCCCAACCAACCAATTTTCCCCTGCAACCGTGTCTGCCTGTCCCGCATTGGACTTGTCAGCCACAATCGAGCCTGCAGCTGACGTGGACATTTACCCCCTCCATAAACCTTCGTCCGCGAAGCCAAGCCAAAGACAAGACGTAGTATCCTATTTGACCTGCTGAGTTTCTCCAGCATTGTGTTTTTACTTCAACCATGGTGTCTGCAGACTTCTGTGTTTTACAATCATCAAAAATTAATGTCTAATCTAATTAATTTCTGCTTTTCTCTGTAAGGTACATGGATTGAATTAATTTAGTTCTATTCCACAAATACTGCGTATCCTATCTCTCCTTGAATGTTTAATAAAGCAACTCAAGATATTTCAAGATGATACCTTGTTATAAGTGTAGTTACAAAAACAGCAAAGCTGATCAGATATTAAGCCAGTCAAAAATATCCTTGGAATTATGGTTGCAAATGAGATTGGCATTACACTGAAGGTTATACCAGTGTCTCGTGAATAAAATTGGAACACAATAATACAATGATTTTCCATAAAAATAAGATACATCAAATTAGAGAATACGGGAAAGTTTAACATGTGTGACATTAAAATTAGATTCAAATATATAATCTTTAACGTTCAAAGTAAAAATGCAAGTCAGGTTTGCACAAATCTAGAGTGAGATGAACATAATGATTGATGTAGAGCTCTGGTCAGATTTATGTCAAGGCAGTTTTGTCAGCTACCATTAATGCCCAGTACAGACTGGTTCACTACAATTTCCTCCATCAACCCTAATGTATCTCACCCCTCAGAAACTACATAGATACTAAACCTGAATTGTCAGAAACGTGCTTCAGATGTGGCTCCTTCCTGTACTCTACCTGGCTCTCTACAAAGGTAAAGCCCTTTTGATACGACCTCTGTGTCAAGATCATGGAGTCACCTTCCCATTAGGTCCCGAGCTTTGCTTATTGGGGAATTTCACGAGCGTTAGTAGATCTTTAACCAATTCCCAAATTAAATTTATGGAAATCTCTTGATGCATCGCCAGGAAATGCATAATAATGACAAGGAAATCAGATTCCCCTCTCCTTGCTGATTAGATGGTCTTTAGAAATGAACAGTTGCATTCCTCTTGAAAAGATCACATATAGTCTTAGAGAAGGATTCAACAACTTTCTGAAAATCTGGCAGCCTTATCTAGAAGTGGTTCTCAACCTTTTTCTTTCCACTCACATACCACTTTAAGAATTCCCTATGCCAAGTGCTGTGTGATTAGTAAGGGATTGCTTAAGGTGGCAAGTGGGTGGAAAGAAAAAGTTTGAAAACCACTGTCTCAATTGTACCTCATTGACTCCTTATGTGCACAGTTTAATAACTCCAAAGCAGTGGTTCTCAATCTTTTTTTCCCCCCACTCACATACCACCCTAAATAATCCCTTACTAACTACAGAGCACCTATAGCATCATGTGCCATAGGTGCTCTGTGGTTTGTAAGGGATTATTTAAGTGCCTCTACCGGCACCACCTACGGCTCCTAGAACGCTTCCACCAGCGTTGTCTCCGCTCCATCCTCAACATCCATTGGAGCGCTTACACCCCTAACGTCGAAGTACTCGAGATGGCAGAGGTCGACAGCATCGAGTCCACGCTGCTGAAGATCCAGCTGCGCTGGATGGGTCACGTCTCCAGAATGGAGGACCATCGCCTTCCCAAGATCGTGTTATATGGCGAGCTCTCCACTGGCCACCGTGACAGAGGTGCACCAAAGAAAAGGTACAAGGACTGCCTAAAGAAATCTCTTGGTGCCTGCCCCATTGACCACCGGCAGTGGGCTGATAATGCCTCAAACCGTGCATCTTGGCGCCTCACAGTTTGGCGGGCAGCAACCTCCTTTGAAGAAGACCGCAGAGCCCACCTCACTGACAAAAGGCAAAGGAGGAAAAACCCAACACCCAACCCCAACCCACCAATTTTCCCCTGCAACAACTGCAATCGTGTCTGCCTGTCCCGCATCGGACTTGTCAGCCACAAACGAGCCTGCAGCTGACGTGGACTTTTTACCCCCTCCATAAATCTTCGTCCGCGAAGCCAAGCCAAAGATTTAAGGTGGTATGTGAGGGGAAAGAAAAATGTTGAGAACCGCTGCTCCAAATGAAATGGGCCAATGACAATTTTTCTCAAGCAAAATATTTCAGTAACAGTTGGGTCTAGAGCAGTGATTCTCAACCTTCCCTTCCCACTCACATATCAACTTAAGCAACCCTTTACTAATCACAGAGCACCAATGGCATAGGGATTACTTAAAGTGGTTTGAAAAAGGTTGAGAACCACTGATCTAGAATATATAGGGACTTCACTGACACCATGTGATCATTTCTTGTTAGCGAGAAGACTTCTTTAAAGGATATAACACTGACTTTATACAATGTGCTTCACTGTAAGCAATGACTTTTTCTTCCTTTTTTTCCCTTTAATTGGATTTATTTAGGAAAGGTTTGGGAAGTGGGGTTTCTTTGGTGTTTTGTGTTCCATATAATTGTTTAAAATAAGTTTTAAAATTAAAATGAAATAAATAGATTTTAAAAAATGCTAAAAATAATGGTGGAGCTGCTGTAATGGGATGTGTGAGCAGCGGAGATGCAGCACTCTTCCGAAGGGTCCTACCACCCAATCTTATTGCCACCGATTCCATCCAGCCTTTAAGCAGCCTGTTAAAGGAGCTGACAGTGTTTTATTTAATATCCTATGTCCACTGGGTCTGGGGCCAAGATGGCAGCACCTGTGAATGGCTGCAGCCACGACTGCTTGCAGACTCTGGAGGAGCAGAGGACTGGCACAGGGGAGCAGTAACAGGGAGAACACCTCTCACTGAGAAGGAGAAGCAGAGCAGATGACTGTAAGGATAGTGACCATGGTGGTGAATCATCGAGGGGTTCTGCAGCTGGAGAATACACAGGCGGCAAGCTCTTGGTAACTTGTGGGTGAAAAGCCCACACAGGTCACAGGCTGCTGGTGACTTGAGGTCAAAGGACTCACACCAGGCAGCGGGCTGCTGGAAACTGGCTCATGAGAAACAGTTATCGGAACCGGGATGCGTAGAAGTGCTGAGAGCAAGGAGGGCTCCCAAATGGCCCTTGGTGCTGAAGGCTTTCTTATCGTGTCAGAGGTTTGGATCTGGGCTGGGGTTGCCAATGGCTTAAACTGAACTGGAGTCTTTGCAGCTGCAGAAGCTATGGGAGAAGTGGAGGTTAATTCACAGACACTCAGCGACTTTGAGGGGACTCTCTTTTGCTTCTCTTTCTCTGACTGTTAAGGGCACTTATGGTGAATCTTTGCCTGCCCAGGCAATTTTGAAGACATTTCATAAATAGTATCTGATCAATAGATATCATGTATAATGCAACAGTCTTAAAATATTGCTATCTTGCAACTATACATTGAAACTAAACTCATGTAAATCTTGTTTCGTAGAGTAATTCAAAATAAAATTGCCATATTTTTATGTAATCCATTGAAAATTTCCTTCAAAATAAACTAAAGATTTCAAATAAGGTAAAAAGCATTACATTTTAAAGGAAAGATTGAAGGGAAATGCTTGATAGACAATATTATACTGCATTGCATGGGATTTTTACATATAATGCATGAAAGGCATGTAGAAATTATAGAATTACTTTTCATATAGACCTGAATTTTAAAAAATCAACATTTGAATCATTACATAATCTTTTTTTACTTTCTTGAAAATAAAAGATGATAATACTCACATTGTAAAAATATGCTGCACCCTCCTTTTGCCATGTCCCAAACAAGTTACTCTGGAGTCTTCACAGTTAATTTGTTCATTTGTAAAGATTGTTTGACAAGGCTTGTTCATTAAAAATAATACATATTGAATAGATTTGAATCAAATCTGAGTGTGTTTCAATAACACCCTTTGCGCTCAGAAGCCAAAAATGTGTTTCTTTAAAACAGAAATGTCCACAGCTGATCAACTCAAATGATTTGAGTTCTAAAGATATCAATGGCACTTGTAATGGTTTGGGATATCAGCTGTATCATAACAATTTTCAAAACTCCAAAGCCCCATCCAGGATATTATACAACAACAGCTTAACCTCTGGAACAAAGATGACCAATTTGGGTATCTCATTGGAATTTTAAATTTCATTTGAACCGTCAGAGCCAAAAATTGGCCATCTAATTGGATATTTTGAATCAAGTGAAGGCGTTCCACTGTCAGGTTAAGTTGTTGGGAGCGTTGGTGAGTTTCTGTTGGTTGTATATAAAACATATGCATTTACAACAAGACCAGAGAAGAAATATAAATCCTAATAGAGAAAAAAAAGATGAAAGAAATCAAATTGCATTATCCCTTTTTGTAGGCCAACACAGATCCATTTCAATTTTAACATTGTTATGAAATTTAAAAATGCTTTTTAATGACAAAAAAATGGTGGAAAAGAATCTAGCACCCATTTTTGAACTGACTTTTATATGGACATTGTTGCATATCTACCAGTATGTGATGGTAACAGTATGAAAGTGAGAAAAAAACATGTAGAAGAATATATCCCCTTTTGCAATCAATACAAGAATGAAAATTTGGTTATTAAGCATTTATACAATATAGATTCCATACTAATTTTAACTGCTGATCTGAGATGACTTTCACCACTTCCTCACCATGCCACATTTTGACTGAAAATCTACCTGAGTAACAGGAGCATACACACTAGAAACGTGCAAAATTAATCATTTAAATATTTGAAATTGTATTGAGAAGCTTTTCATGTTTTGATGGTCCTTAAATCTGACATTCTTTTCTGATGTAACTTGTGTTCAAAAATCCTGTGGAAGACTCTTCATAAAAAGTACTGATTGTTGCTTTAAATGCAGAAAAATTACCTTCCCAACTGTGGTGGGAAAA
This sequence comes from Narcine bancroftii, assembly GCF_036971445.1. Lineage (NCBI taxonomy): Eukaryota > Metazoa > Chordata > Chondrichthyes > Torpediniformes > Narcinidae > Narcine > Narcine bancroftii. Next base: position 12,343,062 of record NC_091476.1, on the reverse strand, counting down.
GTTAGTCATGAGTGGCAAGAAATTTAACTTCTTAAAAGCTGAGTCATTTCAGATTGCTTTAAACATTTGTCCTGCCTTTGAATCATGTTTCTTTCTTAAATGACGGGAATTGCTCCCTTTAAAATTCTATTCTATGTCAATATCCAACTAAATGTGTCTTGGAATTTCAGAAGGGGTCATTTTACAGGCCAGATGCATATTGAGAGAACTTTATCAACTAACCATGCGTGTTTTGTTGATGAAAATTGTGTAATGACCAAAATATTCCATAATTTAAAAAAAATCTTTTAAGAATACTCACCCTCTGTCAGTGCAATAAATGGGATATTATGGGCGACAATAATAAATGCTCCCCTTTGATGGAGTGCTATTTTGGCAATTACCTCCAATAAAATTAAATGAAAATGTAAAAACTTAACTTCAGTGCATTTCTTTCATTAACCTATCGTAAATATATGCCTCAGTAACTTTACCAGAATTTCCCTTTCTCCTTATATTGTACTCAGATGCCAAGAATGGCTTCCTCTAGCATCTATGTTGCCTTTTCCCACTTTTTCCCTTGTGGCCTGATTGTTCAGCTTACTTTGTGAATCACAGAAAAAAAAACTGTTTACATTTCTCACTACAAGCTAATTTTTAAACATTTTTTGTCATTTTTATTCTGAATGATACGTTATTTTACTTGGAATTCACTTGCATTTCAGTTTCTCACTTACAATTATTTGGTTGTATTAGGTTCAATGAGAATATTAATCTTCCTGAGAGGAAGATGAAGCTTAACGTTTAGGCCGTGAATGACCGACTGGTAGAAAATCAAAACAAGGAATTCAAAAAACTCATTCCTGCTTGTAAATGTCACTGCCATCTCCAAGAACCTTAACATTTAAGCAAGAGAGGTTTCCTTAACATCTACCTGTGATTTAGGCTGTGCAGGTCTACAATGTGGGATACTGCAACCTGTAAATGAAATGAAGACAATGGAACAAAAATATGAGAGCAAGCTAAAAAAGGATGGTTTAATTAATGCAAAATCAAAAGGAACCAAGACCAGCTTGGAGGTGCTCCTTAATGGTGTTGCTGCATTTGGTTTTCAAGTTCTCCATTCAAAATGGAGGTGCTCACAAAATGTAGCAAGATTTTGTTATATACACCGAACTGTTGACCGTAAAATGCGATATGCAGCAAAAACACGGTAGCCCTCCAAGGGTGCTGGAGACAGACAGACCTTATGCATTTTACGGTCTCGGCATGGTGTATATAAGTTATTCAGATAGCTGTGTGAATGACATTGAAAATAAGCCACTTGTGCATTTCAGCGGTGTGGCAGTGTGATGATCAAATGGGTGGATCTTACCGCACTGGCATGGATGTTAAAATAAAAGTTGTTGGGGGAAACAAATTAAAAATAAAGTGGAATAAAAGTAACGTATATGCACCATGGCATCAGTTTTTGACCATAAAATGCACAAAGGTAATGTGATAATGACAAACCTTGGTGAAATATCGCATCCTTGCTGCATAAAGGCACCCAGAGAAAACCAGAGACTATTAAATATCCCAAACTCATTAGGTGGCTCAGTATTTTGAGGATCTCGTCCTTCTTCATTTTCTTCCATGTGCCATTCGTAAGGACTGAATCTGCTGACCAGGAAAAGGACTACGCTGACTCCAATGTAGGCGAAGACTATGCACATCCAAATCTCATAAGCCAAAGGGTCCAGAAAAGAGAACACTCCTGGTTTGGATTTTTGGGGCTTCTTTATCATTATTGAAATACCAAGACTCATGAAAGGTTTGGAAAAGTCAATGACTTCTTCTCGAACCAAAGTTATAGTAAGTGGTGCAACAGCAATATCAGCTCTCTGGAAGTGGGGAGAATGCTAATTAGTATCAATTTTAAATACATTGCAATAACTTTATAAAAGTAAACAATAACGTTACTACTTTGTTAATTTGCTTGTTGAACTTATTAATGCAATTGATTAATGAACATAAATTTCTCTACTCTTATGGCAGATATTCATAATACATGGCAACAATATGAACACCATAAAAGTGACTAGACTGATACGAAATGGAAAATTAGATGCTCCTCAAATATAGCTCAGCCTGACAAATTAAATCGATACAAAGAAACCTAATTGTTTAAGAAAAAGTAATAATCCAATTGGTAGTGTTGAACATTATTCTTGAGTTTTCCTTTATTTCTTTGCTGAGTGGAATATTGAACAATAGTACTTTTATTCCTTTAACTGAGAAGTCCTGCATTCTCAATCATCTTTGAGAAGGTGGTGGACGGCTGCCTTCTTGAACATGGGTGGTGAAGTTAATCCTATGGCACAGAGAGGTAGGAATAGGATTTGGACATTGTAATGATGAATGAACAAGGTGTGCTAAGATGTACCATTGGAGAAGCTTGGCATTTTGATCCAGTTCTCGTAGAGAGACTGGAACTGTGGTGTGCCAATGGTTGAGGCAGGGTGGTTGTTGAGCTGCCTTGTCCTGTATTGCTGTGGAACTTCTTAAGTGTTGTCAGAGATGCACACATCCAAGTTGGTAGAGACTGTTCCATTTGACTCACAGATGGTGGAATGGCTCTGAAGAGTCTGCCTTGAAGCTTATTGGCACAGATTGGTGCAGGTTTTCTGCAAAGTATCGATGTGGCTGATGCAGGACACAGATGTTTGGAAGTTTAGTAAAGATAGGATTTGAGAATTTTTGAAGAGAGTGGAATAAACTGATGATAAGATAGCAGGGCCTTCTTAAATACTAAACCATGATTATTAAGTGTTTACTCATGTATACAGCTTCAAATATGACATTTCATATAGCATTTAAGTATACATCATTATATACTGATTCCCAGGGCATGCAGTACACTGAACTGCCTTATTTCTAACCATAAATAGCAATGGATAAACAAATAAAAGGCTTTATATTTAATACGTTATATTTTAAAAAGGAAAGTATAATGAGTTTCACCATGCCAAGAAGAATAATCCCTTAACTGCTGAAGAGTAATGGATATTGATCTCAGTTAATTGAACTAATTATTGTCATGTCCTCCCTCCATTTTGGCCACAATTGTGGAATTCTTATTGCTGCAAATAGGTGGAATTAAACATAAAGGCTGTTCATAAAGCATTATGTTTATTTGGAAACCTTGCTATGATCGATTGCTGCAAGAATCATGCTTTGCTCAAGATTGAATTAAGAATCAGGTATTTTGATGAAGAGATTTGTTCTGTTGGAAGGTAGAGTACACCATTTAAAAAAGAAACTTGGAGAACAAATAACATTGTGGATCAATTTCCAGGCATAATTGATTCTCCCTGGAGAAGCTTCTTTCAAAAGTATTCGAACAGAAGCCTTGATTTTTGCCATTTAAGGCTTGTGTCAATTTTGGAACCCTTTAACCTCAGCATAAATTGTCTTGAACTGCTCAGTTAGAAGATGGTGAAGTATTTATCCATGAAAGTTCATGTGGATCCAAAAGCAATGGCAGTGTTTCTCCCGGTTGCACTGCTTTGCATGATCTGCTACTGATTTGTCTTCACTATCTCTGTCATTTAGAATTGTAGCAGGGCATTTTTTTTCCAGGAGCCCCACTAGGCAAACTGCATTAGCAAGAAGAACAATGCTGTGAATACTCAACAAATCAGTTAGCATCAAGGGAGAGAGAAACAGAGGTAATATTCAGACAATGTATTTCATCCAGCTGTTTTTTTTTTGTTGCTGCAGATACTCTCTGTTCTGAGGAATATTATCTATATTTTATTTTTATTTCAGATTTCTCACAATAATCTAGTTTGTTCCTCCAAGTGCATTTGGATTATGGATTGCAAACTGCAATCTGCTTATTTTATATATTTCAGGCTAATGCAGAGCTAACTTCGGCTCAACATTTTCAGTCTGTGCCCGAGGCAGGTTACACACACTTCCGTTTCCTGTAGAAAAAAGTCACCATTATGTTGTTGCTGTCTCTACATTAATAGATTGTGGATATGACAATGAGGAAATTCTCTGATGTCAGTAAGAACGCCAAGATTCAGCTGCCTTGAAGACTGACAAGCAACTCTGATAAGCAACTCTAAAACCAATTGTGTGAAGCTCTGATGGATATTCCAACATTGAGGAATAATCTTCATTGCTGTGACAGCAACTAATGTGACCTTAGATTCCAGTGCATAGAAGTTGGATCTTTGGTCTGAATGTGTCTTAACTGCTCTCTTCACACTTATGCAACCAATGTTCCCAGCTATTCATGAGAGTCTTTGGCAGCATGCTCAGAAAGGAGCACGAGGTAATTACTTTTCAGGGTAATGCTTTATCAGATCAGTCTATCATTCATCTCAAAATATAAAGTTCCAGGTTATGGACAAGAGTAACTCACCAAAATGTTGCAGTACACCACCTTATCACACACAAATAAGTGAAACATCATAGCAGTGTCAAGAAGATATACTGAAGAACCCCACAGATCACGCTCCATTCGAGGAGAATAAATTGCAGGCAACAATCTTATCACTTACAACTAAAGGAAACTTAAAAAAAAACTGAAATCCAATAAATGGTGATAGAGAATTAAACTCTACACTCTTTGTAGCTGTATCAGCAGAGAGTAAAAGCGTAGACTGGGATGGTTGTCGAGGCAACAGTGTTAAACAGAACAGCATGCAGGAGCTTGAGACATTAAAAAGATGACAGAGTTTATGACTTGAAGTCACACGATTATTGACTTTCTGATCGCAGGACATCTTAACCCACTTCTATTTCCTTCTTTTCTTCTGCTTGCCCTTTCTGAAACTTTCACTTTCTGAAAGATTCACCATTCAACTGTAATTCTGAATGCCACTGCTGTAGAGCAGCAGCATCTGATCTGTTCAGACACACAGTCCTGTTGATGGTATGGTGCACGAAAGGTTGAAAGGCGGCCGTTATTGACTGGAGGCTAGATCTCCAATCGGTCTGGTTACATATATATTAACAGAGGGGCCTTGATTATTTGGAAAGTTGGTCTCACTATGAAATTACTGTTACTTCTCATGCTGGTGTCTCCTTGCCTTAACAAGCAGAAATTTGATGTGGTCAGATACAGCTCAGACAGATTGACATTCATCAGAGCTAAAAGCTGTACAACTTTCATTGCAATTGGAGGAGGTGGCAACTGTGGCAAATATGAACCGAAGGTCATTCTCTACCTTGTCTTTGAAAGTCGTTGCTTTGAGAATGATTTATATTTTATAGACTACCATGATCTTCTGAGACCTTTCATATCAAACAGTTTTGGACTCCTGAAATTGGCACTTCCCAACTCTTGTTCTTGGCAAAATTTGTCCGATTCTTTGTGCTTGTTGAAGACATGCACAAACTATTGATTTGAATCTTGCAAGCTAATTTAAGCATCTGACGTCCTCACTGAGTTGGATATTCCAAATTTCCAATATTTGTTTCTAGTAGAAAGCAAATGCTATCACTTGTAGGTTTTTGATCTTGGAATTTGTTCCAGGGGGAACACAAATGCAACTTGATAGATTTTGTATGCAGTGAATTTTATGAATGAGTGACACATAGATTTTGATGAGTCTGTGGCAATTAACCTGGATAGACAGACTGCACATACCACAACATGAAGATCAAATAGAAGTTCATCTCCAAGGATATTTTACGAGTGGAGTGTAATTACAATAAGTACTGCTGCATTGTGTGAATTTAAAAGAATCCCAAATGGCTATTCTTGGCTACAAATGACACTTGCGTTTCTTTGGACAGGCTGGATTAAGTTTGACACATGGCAGTCAGTGACCAACTGTGTACTACTTTAAAGGGAAGCATACAAGACTCAGTAAGAATTGATCCCAAACCAATTGTATATCACAATGGGAGGAAAAAAAACACAAGGAACAACAGGCAATTGCTGGGATCTCGGGTCAAACTTTACTATAAGATATTTTCCACTAAATGGATCAAATATGCAGCCCTAAATCACGTTTATTGTCTAATTTTATTCATTAACCTAGTAAAGTAACATGGAATAAATGCTCTTGGTTCGGAAATAGCCCTTGGCCATTGAATCCACGAAACGTAAGTGGAATATTATAAGGAGTCACCAATTCATTGTGCATTTTGTCTGTTGAAGGACTATTTTCTAAATGTTAGTGATTCTAACTTTCCTGTAACATAACCATGGATAAAGAAGTAATCTTTGTTCTAGAATCAGTGAGAAGAAAGTAGCATAGATCTCTAAATGGCCATGGTTATTTAATTGGGTTCTGGGCGTCAAATATACCTTAGCTTTGAATAATCCATATCTGATTCTATACGGTATACATATAATTTCTCTATCTCTTTAATCAGATACTTACCCCATACACCAGCTCCCCCACCATTCCATTCCAGATTTTAGTTTCGGGATCTCTAGCTCCATATTTACCGTCAGGGACAACAGACAGTTTATATTTAATCCCAACATGCTTGGCTATTTCAAAAGCTAAATCCACACAATAGCCTTCATATCTATCATTTGCACCAAACTGTTCATGATTTTTCTTCAGCATAACATACGGTGATTCCTGCAACAACAAAAACACGCATAAGTGAATCAAGTTCATATAAAGTGTGAGTGGTTAAAGGTCAAGTGACAAAGTATGTCCATCTTCCTTAAAAATGACATCTGAAATCTATGGACTTTTTAAAGTAATTGCACTTACGACACTTATTGTAACCTGTATAGTGTGTTTTTAAGAAGACACAGTAGGTTAATGCGTGACAGTAAGAAATTAATATAGACATGTTAACCCCGAATAAATCAATGTAATTAGGACAATGAATTAGTTGTGAAATCATGGAGAATTTTCTTTCTGGAGATAATACACAGGCTCATGATTCGACCCAACTCATTTAACATCCACATTGTCCTGTAGCAGCTCTTGAACAAACAGTTTAACTTAAATTCCACAACATTAGGCAATGAACGATCTGCCACAAATAAGCATCATATTTGTCCAAATTGAAAAGCAAGCATTTTTACTATTGGAAGAGTACAAATATTTCCAGCATCAATTTCAAACCAGAAAAGAAATTTCAATAACTTTATTCATCAGATTTTTTAAAAAGTCACACCACTTCTTCAGGAAACCTACATTTGAAATTGAATACAAGAAATTTAAGTTTAACCTGCCTGGGTCTTTCAGATGCCTGGGGATATGGTGAGAAAAGTCCAGCCAATTGTTCTGTACTCCCCTGATAGGCTGAAGTTTATTTACATACAAGGTCACCATGGCAAGCCCGTTTGAAGTTGAAATGATGGGAGGCACACGGCACCAAATGATCCAGCAGAGGGTGCTGGGAGGTTGATGGTTGGCACAGACTAGGTGGGCTTTTGTGCCTGCTTCCATGCTGTATCTTTCCATAACTCTAACTTGCCAGATGCAAGGAGCTTGACTAGAAGAGACCAAGACAGCTTTCTTAAAAATTTGTGTGAAGACACACAATAAAACTTGTTACCCCAATCTTTGCAACTTCTCCCCATTTCCACTTACATCACTAAAGTGACCCATCTTTCTCCACCACTACTCGCCTCATGTTGCGCATCAGCTCCTTGGATTCCAAACCCCAGGTCTAGTCTTAAATTTCTTACCCAATGATTTTTAATTATGATCTTGATGCCAGTAGGGCATCTTGTATGAATTTCAATGCTAAATTTTCAATTCATGGAAGCCTCGTCCATTACTTCCCGCCCCACGCATTTCCTGATCCTGTCCCGAGTTACAATCCATAGAAATTTCCCCATTTGTTCACATTAAGAGATTCCCAATAATACTGCGACCTTCACATTTTTATTTTCAGCTCTTCTCTTTCCTTGCTAAGATTTATAATTTTTGCTCGTGTATGGTTTTTTGACATCACAAGCCCTCTAGTCTCTCTAACAACTGATTATACAATATATATATATATATATATATATATAGATAGATAGATAGATATCTTGATGGATACAGTATATAGACACAAGAGTCAGAAATATTCATCTGAACACAATGAGATCCATTAAAGCTGAGATCACACCTGCTCTTATCCAATGGTGATCCATAATCAGTAATAGAAATTAGGCATGTAAATCCTGATCAACTTTTCTCTCCTCAATCAGAATTAATCTTGAACACAGGAGAACAGAGAGAGCTGCTACCTCACAGCTCAAGGAACCAGAGTTCCATTCTGACCTCTCGTGCTGTCTCTGTTCAATTTGAACATTTTGGGTTTTCTCTGGGTACTCCAGTTTCTTCCCATATCCCAAAGCAGTCAGGTTGATAGATTAATTATCTGGTAGTAAATTACCCCAAGAGCGTTGGCCATTGATAGAATCTGATGGGGGCGGATGGGAATATCGTAACATGATACAAAAAGCAGCTGAGCCCATCCATTCATGCAATGTCTGCCACTGCAATATCTGGAAACTTTGGTGACATTGTCCAATTAAGTGGATCCAGAGCAAGAGAACGCAAACAAGTGAACGTGTGTAGGAAATGTTTGTGGGAAAAAAAGTGACAATATCAGATACAAAATGAATGGACATTTATTGAGCAGCATTTGGGAGGATTGCTTTTTGAAAAAAATGACAATAAAATAGAAGACAATAAAAACGATGGCAATAAGTGGAACTTGTATGAACTTGCCTGTTACAGACTCCATGTTACATTTTAACAGCTACTGATATGTTAATTTTAACATCACCTATTTTGATGAGATAAATACAGATAAGACCTTGAACATTGGAATAATTAGTTGTAAAAGTAAGAAAAATAAATTGCTATTATCACAGTGAGATTAAAATCAAAATACTTAACATTTAATATAAATATTATAATCTTGAAATACTTTTGCATAACATGGCAACATATAAAGTTCCTTCTCCCTAGTTTTTGTGACCTACCCCTATAACAAACTTCCTATTTATTTTGTGGCGACCACAGAAAGAAATTCCAAGGAACCAAACCTGACTTGTTAATATCATTGATATATTCATCAAGGTAATCCTTTGAATGGAGGAAATGTTCTCTAAACTGTTAAAAAATATTGTTGCACATAAGAGATCTCATCTCAATGTTGCAAGTTGCAACTCAAGATTGAGTGCGGTAAAACCCCTGTTATCCAGAAGTCAAGCAAATGGCAAAATAAAATTGCAGAAAATAAATAGGTAAACCATATGGAAGTTTAAAATTGGTGCACCTCACCATTAAGTCGTCAAACACGCAACACACAGTCTCAAGCAAGGGAAAATTCACTTAGCCACCGTCTGCCAATTCCCATAAGTGCCAGATAAACAGGGGATTTACTGTACATGTAAAAAAAGGAGCTAGTTAAATAGGACAAAATTTTACACGCTGTCTCCAGCAGTTCTTCTCTTTTCATAAAATACAACCTACTTTCCTTTTCCTGCACTCAAACATTCTCTATATACTCTGGTATTTGTAAACTTGCCCTCTACTTTGTCTGGCTGTATCAATGTTAAGGTTTACCTGTTAGACAGCTCATGGAAGAACCCTTCTCATGGTTCCAGGTATAATATGATAAATAAACTTGAAACTTCACAAATGATATTGTTCCATAACCATCTTATACATATACTGTCCACATTTAATAAGTAACGAGACTGTCCTTAAATAACTTTAATGGGACCTTGCCAGCAGCAGTGATGAGATCTGCACTGACTTGTCGTTTAGTTGCTTAAGCGTAAAAGCCACTGAATGCTTTTTTAAAAATATACATTATAATGCATTATAATGCCTCTTAATCTTTTTATCTGTCACTATCATAAAATTGAAGATTATCACAGAGACATAAAAGACACTTGTATCTGGAGCAAGAACAAAGTTCAGCATAGACTCCAAGGGCCAAAAGGCCTGATTTCTGTGCTGTAGTGTTCAATGTACTGTGGTGGGAGAATTCAGTACGTCAAGCAAAGGGATGGTCAATGTTTTGGACCAAGTTCTGATGCAGGGACTCAACCCAAATTGTCACTCATCCTTTTGCCTCCCCAGACATTGCTTCATCTGTTGAAATTTTTTCCACCACTTTCTTTGATGCTTGAAGATAATTATATTAACTTTCTTACCACATCAGATTGAAAAAAAGGTCACCATGCAATAAATGATTCATTATCGGACTTTGTGTTTGAGATATCATCCCCTGGAACCTACATTTCCAGTTCCTTTGATATCCACAAAGGATTGGTGCAATTATTGTTCACAAGCAGACAGACAAGCATATAGATAGGTAGCCAAGCAGGCAGGCAGGTATACAAACAAACAGGTAGACAGACAGGAACACCAGTTAAAGTACCTCTGTCCCCTTATGGGGTGGAGGTAATAAAGTACTGAGATGTACTGCTTAGAAAACAGAAGAGTATCGCCACCAGTAAAATATTACTGCATTTGGGAATCAGCTTAAATCTTATATTTAAGTCTGCACTAATATCTTCTCACAGTCAGTCAGTGACATTCCATTACTGTGTAGCTCTCTGCAAAATAATTTTTTGGTAAAAGTTAGAGAGTGAAACATAAATGAAATGCTCCAAATTTTTCAAGTTAATAAAATAATCAAGAAGGGCTCTACTTACCATGATCGTGGTGACCACTATGGTTCTGTTTTCAGCCGAAGACGATTCGTTAACCTGCTGTAGTTCAGCAACGGTCACCAGTCTTTCATATTCATTCCAGTACCCAATCTAAAATCAGAGATTTCCAACTTATTAGTTCAAGTTCAATTAAAGCAAAAGTCCTCAGAATATTTTAAAAAATCCTTCAAGGTAAACGTTTGCATACCGCTCCAATTCTTATGCACAGATATACAGAGCTCTCTATAATGTTTGAGACAAAAACATGTTTTTCCTTTATTTTCCCTCCACTGTTTTGTATTTGTAATAAAATAATTCACATGTGATTAAAATGCACATTCCAGATTTTATTCAAGGTTATTTGTATACATTTGGTTTGACCATGTAGAAATCGCAAGACTTTTTCATACATAGTCCCCTCATTTCAGGGCACCACAATATTTGGGACAGAGCAATGGTGTGTATATTAAAGTCGTCATTGCTTGGTACTTTGTTGCATCTCCCTTGCATACAATGACTGCTTGAAGTCTGGTGTTTCATTGATATCACCAGATGCTGAGCATCTTCTTCAGTAATGTTCTGCCATGCCTCTACTGCAGCCATCTTCAGCATGTGGAAGCATGCTCAATTGGAATTAAATCAGGCGACTTCCTTGGTCATTCAAGAATTTTCCAGACTTTAGCTTTGAAAAGCTCCTTTGGTGTTTTAGTACTATGTTTGGGATCATTGTCTTCTTGTAGGATGAAATGCCATCCAATGTTTTGCTCGAACCTGAGCAGATGAGATGTTTCTATACACCTCAGAATTAATTTTGCTACAATGATCAGCAGTTAGATTATCAATGAAGATAAGTGGATCAGTACCTGTGGCAGCAGTACATGCCTAGGCAATAACACCCCACCAGCATGTTTCACAGTTAAGGTGGCATACTCTAGATTTTGGACAATTATTTCATGCCTCCACACTTTGCTCTTGCCATCACTGATGCAGGTTAATCATCTGATCACAAGAGCTTCTTCTAGAATTCTGCAGGCTCTTTTAAATACGTCTTAGCAAACGTAACCTGGCTATCCTGTTTCTGTGGCTACCAATGGTTTGCATCTTGTAGTGTAGCCTTTTTATTTATGTTCATGAAGTCTTCTGCAGACAGTAGTCATTGATACATCCATACCTGCCGACTGAAGAGTATTTCTGATCTGTTGGATGAGTTTGAGATTTTTCTTCATTACGATGAGAATTCTTCTGCCATCAGCAGTGGAGGTCTTCCTTGCCATTTGAATTACTGAGCTCACCAGTATGCTCTTTCTTCTTAATGATGCTTCCCAAACTGTTGAGTTTGGTGATCCTAACACTTGGGTGATGTCTCCTGTTTTATTCTTGATTTTTAGCCCCATAATGGGTTCATGGACTTTCACTGACACAACTCTGTTCCTCATGTTAAAAAATGGCAACTACAGCATCTAAAGGTGAACAAAAGATTAGAAGCAAGCCTAGCTCTCTTATACCTGCACCAGTAAAGCGAGTACTCACAAACATCTGTGAAGCCAAATGTCCAAAGCATTATGAGGGAACTATGTACAAAAAGTGCTGTAATTGCAAATACCAAACCTATGAAAAACTATACTTGAGATTCTGGAAGTTTGAAACTGCAGGAATTTCTCAACAGATCAGGCAGGATCTGCAGAGGGAGAAGCAGAATTAATGTTTCAGTTCAGTGACATTTCATTGTATGTTATGCACTCAACGGTACATAATTTACAACATCTGTGAATTATTTGTATAGAAAAGGGGTAATTCAACCCCTTGAGCCTGGTTACTTCAATCACGGTATCTGCAGACTTTCATAATTTCCTTTTATTACACTTCTTTATTTTTCAATTTATTCATAGAAAATGAATCATGATGAAGGGCCTGGACTGGAAGGACCAATTTTCCTTGGCTAAGATGGATATAAAGTAAATATGGAAAGATTAGAGATTTACTAAAATGTTGCTTGGATTGCAGTATCTAGAATACAGAGAAAGATTGAGTAGACTGGGTCTTTATTCACTGAAGCCTAGGAGGTTGAGTGGGGGGGGGGGGGATTTGATAGAGGTATATAAAATTATGAGGGGAATAGAGAGAGTAGATGTGAATAGCCTCTTCCCCTTGAGGGTATGAGAGATTGGAATGAGGGGGCATAAATTAAGGGTTGGGAGTAACATAAGAGGAAGCTTCTTCACTTAGAGAGTGGTGGCTGAGTGGAATGACCTTCCGGAAGAGGTGGTTACAGCAGGGTCAATTTTGTCATTTAAGAGGAGTACATGGATGTGAGGGGATTGGAAGGTTATGGGCAGGGAGCAGGTAGGTGGAACTAGTGGAGTTTCACGTAAATTGGTGTGGACTAGAAGGGCCGATATGGCCTGTTTCCGTACTGTAATGGTATATGGTTAAATTGAGGAGAAAGTTTTGACTTGGAGGAAGAAAGCCAGGAGCTCACTATATGAAGGGTGGCAGAGACACAAGGACAAAAAAAAATGTTATTGGATGAGAATGCGAAGTATTGAAACCTCGAGGTTCATAGAACAAGAACAAGGAAGTGTGTTTTCAAATGGATAACTCTTTCAGGTGGCGTAGACAAAATGGGTTTGAATTCCTTTTATGCTGGAGTTTACATGGTGACACTAATAATAAACAAAAGATTCTGATGCACAAAAAGGGAAAACTCTAAATTGTTGAATTTTCTTTTAAGTGCATTAGAATAAATCATTTTTCTATATAAATAAGCCACAGATATTGTAAATCATGTACTGTTGAGTGCATAATATACAATGAAATATCAGTGAACTCTGCTTCTCCCTCTATAGATCCTGCCTGATCTGTTGAGGAATTCCTGCACTTTCAAACTTCCAGAATCTGCAGTAGAGTTTTGCAAAGGTTTGGTATTTGCAATTAAGTCATTTATTTACATGCCTTTTAAGATTAAAATCAGTCATTATTTTATATGCTGTACAATAATCTGGCCAACATTTATTTTCTGATCTATGCAGTCTTATTGACTATTTTCTGCAGTCATTCAAAGGGAGGATGGCCAATTGTAGATGTCGGGTGAAATAGTGTTAGACTGCCACAATAATTCAAATAATGTAGAAAAAAATTATTCAACTTCCATTTTGAACAAAAGATTCTGCCCATATTTTTATATCAAAGAATTAATTTCTATTACCTAACAAAAAAGGAAAAGTGTGGATTTCTAGGAGAGCTGAATAAAATAATGGACTTTCTCTTAAGTACAGCTCAAGGAAATAGAAAATTGAAAAAAAAAAGCAAAATGTATCAATACTGGTCACCAGATGCAATTAGAAGGTGCCAAATTATGACAGGAAGTTTCTGTGTCAAATATGGATGGAGGTTTCCGATCACAGGAAGTACATTTTTAATATATTAATTGTACAGTACTCTTCAGAAGGGTCTGCTGAACTGTAGAAGAGATGATAAGAAGAGGTTAGAAAAGCTTAAGAGCAAGGGGAGATTTAAACATGGAAGATCGACATTTTAATTTAAAGTTACTGAAGGCCCACAAATCAGTGAAAAGGGAACAAGTGATGGAAGTATGGGATCTGGGAGACACCAGGGTACTGTCAGAGATGAGCCTCCTGTATGCTGAGACTGTGAAGTTAACCGACAGGATGATGACATGGCCACACATGGAGGATTTCTTTGGCAAAAAGGCAAAGCTGGCGAGATGGATAATGTCCATTTGGCAAAGATGTTTATTAGGTGGTCTTTGAAATGCAGAGGATGATTTGGAAGTAAAAATAAAACTGCTGGAGGAAATCAATGAGCTAGGTATCACCCATGGAGGGAAATCAACAGTTAAAACCATGTCAGGAGTGAAGGCAGGCTTGTGTTTCACAGAATGATGTGTTTGCAAGGTGCCTACTCATGAAGGGGTGTAAGGATTTGGCAGGGGGTTTATAGAATTTGTGGCAGGAGTTAAAGACAACTCTTCTGGCCTTCCTGGTGTTGAATTGATGCAAACAGTGAGTCCTACAATTCTGATTTTGTATAAATTGCCTGACAAGGATGATGATATGGAAAAATAAATAGAGGTGATGGGGGAAGGTCATGATTTTATCAAGTCTCCTATGTCTTTGTGATTCCTACATACTGTTTCACTGCAGGTCAGCTAAGGCTTCAAACCAGCCTTGGCTACCACTTAAATGAGTCATCCCTGGTAAATTGAGGATACTGGAGCAAGAGGGCTAGGAGTAATTTCCTGCTTTGAGTAACCAAAAGAATCATAGAAAACTACACAGAAAACAGGCCATTTGGCCCTTCTAGTCTGTGCTGAAAACGTCACTCCTCTAGTCCCACTGACATGCACCCATTCCATGAATCTATCCAAGTTGTTCTTAAAACTTAAGAATGAGCCCGCATTTACCACATCAGATGGCTGCTCGTTCCAAACTGTTGCAGTTTTACTAATGCAACTGAATATTGATTTAATCACAAAATAGGTGAATGATCCAGCATTTTTGTGTTTTTACTGCAATCGTGATGTCTACAGACTTTTGTGTTTCACACCACTTGTTAAGTTAACTGAAAACAAATCAATGAAAAACCATTTTCAGATACTGTACAGTTTACTAATTTTATGAGCCTACACTGAACAGTTTTGGACTAAATGAAGCAAAGTTCATTCTGTTTTTATATTTAAAGATTGGAAGATTTCCTATCAGTGCCATTGCACCAAAAAAAACCCCTAAATTTCAAGTATGTATAATGTGTAAATCTGTTGTGTTTGTTACGGATTTGAGGATGCGGGCTGCTCAGTGGGTGACCTTTAGCACAAAAGATTGCAGAAACTGAACATAATTTACATAAGGCATTCGTTAATCATTTGTACATTCATACCAAACCCTGTGAAAACCATAGTTTTCAACTTAAATTTAACTTAGCAGGCCATTTCGGCCCACGAGTCCGTGCCACCCAATTTACACCTCATTAACCTATGCTTTAAAGGCGTTGATACATGCCCAAGTTATGAGTGATGGTCTTTTTCTGGCACTTTGGGGAGATTTTAGGTCAACTAGCAATTTAATCTGGGCACCTAGCATCCTTCCTTTCCCTAAATATCATAGACATAAACTTTGTATAAAAGTATAAAACAGCAATAAGAATAAGTGGGTAATACTAATGATTTTCATTTCCCAGTTCAGTAGTGAAACATTCAGTGAAGTATCCCACTTGTATCAATATCTCACTGGAGGACAATTAACTCAACTCAGACCAGAGATTAAATCCAGGTTTTTTTTTGTTGTTTATATGTTTCAACAGATGGTTCAATTGGCCAACTCAATTATTAACAGAGCTCTATTAAAAAAAGACTGGCAAAACTACAGAAACAACCTGTGCCTTGCTCATTGTTGATGCACCAAAAGATTATTGGAAAACCACAGTTGAATCATTTTAGACAATTGCTTTGGCTCTTACTTAAATGTGTATTGTTGATCACTGCTGTGTACTTCACAAAAGCAGCATGTTACATTACAATTGACAGCCTTGGGTCAGTATCTAGTAACAAGAAAAATATAAATCTCTTTTAATACTGCGGAGACATTTGTCAGCTGATCTAATAGTTCCTCTCCACTCTGTGATTGATTTTAAGTTTAACATTAAAAAGCTATTGAAAATTTTCCCTGTATAGTAATATTCTTCTTGAACACAATATTAACTTGGCTTGCAAATAAATCTAGCTAAAAGGTGCAATTACTTTTTTTAATCTCTGACTTGTTATGAAGGTAGAACTGTTGACTAACAAGATAATTTATCATTCTGATAAGAATTCTGCCTTTTTGTTGTGCAAACAGCTTCTTTCTTGGTAGTGGGTTTAGATATTTTGTAGGTCAAATTTCTAAGCTTGTTTTGCGGACAAGCAAAATCTCCTCATTTGTCAGGAGGCCACAACAGTGACTGCACTTCCTGAAAACACTGAAGCAGGCAAGACTACTGGCCACAATTATGTCAATTTTCTGCAGAAACTCTGTTGAGAGCGTCCTGGCCGGCTGCATCACAGTGTGGTACGATTGCTGCAGAGAGAAGGATTGGAGGTCAAGCTAAAGGTCCATGAGAATGGCAGAGAGGATCACTGGACTCTCACTCCCTCCCCCCCATTGACCTGATCTACCAGGATAGTTGTCTAAACACACAAAATCATTGAGGAACCCTTCCACCTTGCACACAGCATTTTTCAGCTGTTCTCATTGGGGAAGAGATATAGGAGTATCAGAGTAGGTACCAGGGGCAGTGAGAAGGCTGAAAGACCAAAGGAACTGCTCACATCTGAGACTCTCATGTTCATAAATAAGATTTATCTCTTTATTTGTATAGATGGAATTCTTGTTCTGCATATGTATTGTTTGTTACATCTGGTAGAGTGTCTGCATGTTTTGCACAGAGGACTGGAGAACTCTGTTTCATCAGGTTGTGCTTGAACAACCAGATGACAATGAACTTGACTATTTACTGTATCAATAAGATTTATCTTATTCATGTAATCATGGACCACCTATAATTAACCCACAGACCACTGGTAGTTGGCAGACAACAGATTGAGAAATACTGGGTTAATGCACAAAATTAAATACATGATATTGGAGGTATGGATAGAAAATTGCTTGACAGATAGGAAACTAAAAATGGAATAAATGGACTTTTTACATTTTGACGTACACTGAGAAATTTCAGGGAAATGGGCTTGTGCCTCCTCTTTAACAATAGATATAAATGATACTTGTTTGCTAACAGCACTAAACTGGGTGGGGTTGTGAATTGTCAGGACAATGCAAAGAGGCTGCAAAGGCAACATTCAAGGTAGAGGCCATGTAGCATGGATACATGTAAATTAGAGAGAGAAAGAAAAAGATTCACACAAGGTATCATCCATATACACCTGTCAATGAAAGGCACATCCAGGAGCACCAGTTACCTAAGAAGACATGTGATATGTTGGTCTTTAATAGCAAAGCATGTGAGAACAGAAAGAATGACATCTTACATCAAAATACATAAAGGCAGACAAATCCTGGAGGCCTTATCAAGTGTATCATGTCATGATAAGCTAAGGAAGAAACTGCAAGACGCCTGGCAGAGATATTTTCATTATTGATAAGCACGGGTGAGATGTGGGAAGTCCTGGAGAACAACTAATGCTCAGCCTTTATTTTTAGAAAAGGCTATGAAAATAAACCAGTGAATTACAGGCTGCTGAGCTTATCCTTAGTCCTGAGTAAATTATGGGAGAGAGTTCCAAGAAACAGGATCAACATACATGTGGAAAGGCAAGAACGGACAAAGGATAGTCAGCGCGGCTTTGTTTGTGTGAAATTGTGTCTCAGAAATTTGACTGAAAGTTTTGAAGAGGTGACCAAGAAGCTTGATGAGGGCAGGGAGGTAATTATTGTTTTCATAAACTTTATCAAGGCCTTTGACAAGGTTCTGCATGGTAGATTGGGCTGATAGGTTAAATCAGGATGAAATGGCCAATTTTGATAGAGAACAGACCAGACTGAAGGAAAAAGAATGATAGTGGGGGGATTAGAGATCTGTGTTCGGTGTTACATCGCAGAGATCGGAGTTGGGTCCACTGGTGTTTGTCAGGTATACTAATCTTGACAATGTCATTAACATAGTTAATTGGTTTGGCTCTAACACCAAAGTTAGGGGTTTAATGGACAGTGAAGAAGAAATTATCAAAGACAACAGGATCTAGATATTGGAAGAGTGGGCCAACAAATAGCAGATGAAATTTAACCTGGAAAAGTGCAAGGTGTGCACTTTGGTAGGTGAGACCAGGGCAGAGCTTACACTGTGAATAATTGGGCATTGAGAAGTGCTACAGAACAAAGAGATTTGGAGGTAATAGTTCATCAAAAGTTGACATAATGGTGAAGAAGGCATTTGACATGCTGGTTTTCATTGTCAGGGCGTTAAGTACAGGGCAGGGAAGTCCTGTTACAACTGGTCACGACGTTTGTGAGAGTGGACTTGGAGTATTGTGCACATTTTTCATCACCCGGCTCTAGTACACTGGTTTTCTTAACAAACATCCAGGGACTATAGGTTAATTGGTCTATTTGGGGGGTCACGGGCTCGTGGGCCAGAAGGGCCTGTTATCATGTTGTATGTCTAAATTAAATAAATTAAAACACTGTAAAACATAAACATCTGCAGACACTGTGATTGCAGTAAAAACACACAAAAATGCTGGAGGAACTCAGCCAGCCTTGCAGTGTCTACAGGAGGTAAAGATCTCAGCTATGAGCCCTTCTTCAAGGTATAAGCAAAGAATAGGAAGGCATCAGAATAATGACTGAAGACATTTAGGGGAGGAGCCAGGCCAACAAAAGGTATTCATCAGTTATGATAGAGGATATCTGAGAATTGATTTTGGCTCTGTAAAAGGAGACAAAGGGGAAGAGAGAGAGAGAGAGAGAGAGCACTGGGGAAAGCTGACAGAGGGAAGAAGAATGGGGGGGGGGGGGGTTTGGTGGAATAATGGAAACTGGAGGTCCACGCTAATGCCATCTGGTTTGAGGGTGCCCAGACTGAAGATTAGGGGTTGTTCCTCCAATTTGCGGGTGATCTCAGTCTGGTAACGCATGAGATCACAGACAAGCATATCTGCACATGAAGCGGCGGGCAGAGCCAAGGTGCTTAATAAAGCGATATCTCAGTCTGCCCGACGTGGAGGAGATCACAATGGAAGCACCGGATGCAGTCGAAGACCCCTGCAAATTCCCAAGTGAAATGTTGCATCACTTGGCAGGACTGTGGGGCCCTGAATGGTGGTGAGGGAGGACATGTGGTCTGAAGTGGAGCATCTCCTGTGGTTATAAGATTGGTGGGGAGGGAGGACTTACTTCCTTAGGTAGCTGTTGGTAAATTGAATAGTTCAAAGTGAGTACTTTATGTGCAGAGAAATGACTGAGCTTGACCGAGATAGGGATATAAATTATCTCGAGCAAATTAATCATTGGTCTTTCAGTGCTTTAGATGTTAAGGTATTTCCAGCCTCCTCAATTTGGAACTCCCCCAAATGACTCGTCAGTGACTAAACATAGATAATGCTTCATATGTAAATTACAGCAATAGTGAGTTAGGGCAACAAGGTGGATGGAATTCAATGAAAGCACATGTCCTCTCAGTTTAAACTGTGGGTAGTTATTTTGGGACAGGGTTATTATGTCCCTTTACAAATTTCTCCATCAATTTTTTTTAAGAGGAGTATTAACCAATTTCCTTTCTAATAACCTAAGAAACAATTTCAGAGCCAATTCATTGGGATACCTGATGGCAGCTAAAGCACTTGTCTCCACATAGACCTACTCTTCCAGGGCTACAATTCTATGGACACTGTCGCTACTGAGGAACATACCAAAGTGAACACTCTTTTCCATTGTGCTGAAAAGCTACTTATGGACAATGTTTGTAAAACACTGTTTCACAAGTCATTTAGTTACTGAACTGCTAGTGTCTGTATCGCCGTGGAAACCACAGAAATGGGTTAAGAATGAAGGCTATTTAATGTGGAAACAAACAGGAAGTGTTCAAAAATCATATGCATCTGAATCTTCACATGGGGTCATTCACAGGTTTATTACTGCAAGTTCCTCTTAAGAAGGCACCTCAAATCCTGACATACTAGAGCTGACAAAAATGGCTCACAGGGCCTTTTAGACCATATTAAGGGGGAAGACAGTAAGGGTGTTGGGTCTACTGGCAATTGATCTTTGGAAGTAAGTGTGGGGAAAGTTTTTCCAGAAGCAATAGCAGAAAGTGCCAAGTATTTTTGGCAGTAAACTCACAAGCAGAAAAGCATACTGAGATAGGGATGCCAGTTGCAGTGAAACACACGCTGCCCAGAAACAATCAACATTGCTGCAGGTGGCTTTAAATAATATTTTGTCAGAATGGGGATTAGTGGGAGATGCAAGCAATTCAATTACCAGGTTCAGTCTCCTCTCACCAGGCACCCTTGGACAGTTGCTCCTCACTCTTCAAGCTTGTGGTTAAAATCCTCCAATTCATTACCAGATGTACATGCCTGAACATTATCCAAGCTAAGAATGACTGAGAAGACCACCTGATTGACTGGCAGGCTGCTTTGAATGCCTTTATGGGGACAATCTGTTCTCCAACTCAGTGAAAATGTGGCATGTTTTTGAGGGAGTTTCAGCCTTCGTTTTTGTATAGAACCATAGAACACAACAGCACAGAAAACAGGACATTCAGCCCTTCTAGTCTGTGCCAAAAACATCATACCACTAGTCCCACTGACCTGCACCCATTCTGTAGTACTCCAGACCACTCCTATCCATGCATTTTATTTTTAAAATTAAAGAGTGAACCCACATTTACCTCACGTCAGATGGCAACTCGTTCCACATGCCCACCACTTTCTGAGTGAAAAGGTTCCCCCCCCAATGTTCCCCCTAAACCTTTCACCCTAAAGCCATGTCCTCTTATATTTATCTCTCGTAATCAAAGTGGAAAGAGCCTACTCACATTTACTCTGTCTATACCCCTCATAATTTTGTCAATCTCCCCTCATTCTTCTATGCACCAGGGAATAAAGTCCTATCCTGTTTAAGTTTTCCCTGTGACCTGGCAACATCTTAGTAAATCTTCTCTACACTCTTTCATTCTTCACAAGATTCACAAGACAGAGGAACAGAACCAGGCCACTAGGCCCGTCGAGTCTGTCCCATAAATCTACACTAAGCTACTCTATGCTAGTTCCAATTTCAAGCCTTTTCCCCATATCCCCATATGCGCTCACTAATGAGGTACTTGCCTATTTCTTGTTTAAATACTCCCAGTGATCTGGCTTCCACTGATATCTTTCCTGTAGTTTGGCAACCAGACCTGCACCCAATACTCCAAATTTGACCTCACAAATGTCACCATACAACCTCACCATAACATCCCAATTCATGTACTCAACACTTTGATTTATGAAGGCCAAATTGCCAAAAGCTTTCTTAGCAACCCTGACCACCCGTGAGGCCACTTTCAGGAAACTGAAAGGGAATTCCCAGATCCCTTTGTTCCTCTGCACCCGCACTTCTCAGTGTCCTACCATTTAACAGTGTATATCCTACCAAAACCTCTCATTTTTCTGCATTAAATTCCATGTGCCATTTTCAGGCCCATTTTTTGAGTTGGTCAAGATCCCCCTGCAAGCTTTGAAACCTTTCCTCGTTCTCTTAGTGTTATCAGCAAACTTGCTGATCCAATTTCCCACATTACCATCCAGATCATTGATATAGACAACAAATAACTATGGTCCCAGCACTGATCCATGAGGCACACCACTAATCACAGACCTCCAGTCTGAGAAGTAATCATCCACTACCATTCCCTGTCTTCTCCCATTCAGCCAATTTTGAATCCAGTTTACAACCTCTCCATGGATACCTAGTGTCTGAACCTTCTGAACTAGCCACCTGTGTGGGACCTTGACAAAGGCCTTACTAAAGTCCATGTAAACAACATCCACTGCCTTTCAGTAGAACACAGAACATAGAACAATACAGCACAATACAAGCCCTTCAGCCCTCGATGTTGTACCAACCCATACATTTCTTGCTTAAAAAAAACCCCTCCCTACCCCATAACCATCTATTTTTCTTTTATCCATATGTCTGTCTAAAAGACTCTTAAATTCTCCCAGTGTTTCAGCTTCCACCACCATCCCCGACAAGACATTTCATGCACCCACAACTATCTGTGTAAAAAAAGTCCCCCTGACATCTCCCCTAAACTTCCCTCCATTAACTTTGCATATATTTCCTCTGGTGTTTGCTGATCCTATCCCAGGAAACACCCTATCTATGCCTCTCATAATCTTATAGACCTCTATCAAGTCTCTTCTCATCCTTCTACATTCCAAAGGGAAAAGTCCTAGCTCTCCTAACCTTACCTCATAAGACTTGTTTCCCAATCCAAGCAACATCTTGGTAAGTCTCCTTTGCATCCTGACCAGATTGAGCATTATACACTGTGTGGTCTTACCAAAGATTTGTAGAGTTGTAACATGACCTTTCTACTCCTGAATACAATCTCCCTATTAATGAATAGTGGCATCCCATAGGCTTTCTTAACAATCCTATCAACCTGTGTGGTGACCTTGAGGGATGTATGGATTTGCATCCCAAGGTTCTGCTGTTTCTCCACACTCTTAAGTAATGACCATTAACTTTGTACTCAGCCTTCTGGTTTGTCTTTCCAAAATGCATCACCTCACAATTATCCAGATTGAAATCCATCTGCCATTTTTCTGCCCAACTCTGGATCCTGTCTATATCTTCTTGTAACCTTCAACAACCTTCAGCTCCATCCACAACTCCTCCAACCTTTGTGTCATCTGCAAAATTTCTGACCCACCCTCTGCCTCTTCATCAGGCCATTTATAAAAATCACAAACATCAGGGTCCCAGAACTCGGTACTCCACTAGTCACTGACCTCCAGGAAGAATACTTTCCTACTACACTCTGCTTTCTTCCTGCAAGCCAATTATTCATCCATACAGCTAATTTTCCACTGATCGCATGATTCATGACTTTCCGGATGAGCCTCTCATGGAAGACCTGCTCAAATGCCTTGCTAAAATCCATGTTGACCACATCTACCACCCTACCCTCATCAATTTCTTTTGTTGCCTCCTTAAAAAAGTCAATTACTCGTGAGGCACGACCTTCCCTTCACAAATCCACGCTGACTCTCCTTGAGGAGAGTGGACTTTTCCAAATGCTCATAGATCCCTATCCTTAAGAATCCTCTCCATTAGTTTACCTTTTTTTAAACAAGGGAACTACATTTGCCATTCTCCAATCCTCCGACACATCCCCTGCATTATAAGAGGCTTCAAAAATCATAGCTACTGCCCCAGCTATCTCTTTTCTCATTTCCCACAGCAGCCTGGGACATAGAGCATCTGGCCCTGGGGACTTCATCTACTTCCTGGTACCCTCCTCAAAAAACTCTATAAGATTCATTATACACAACTTAACATGCACAAAGCCATGCTGACTATCCTTTTAATGAACCCTTGGCTGCCCAAATACTTGTAAACCTGATCTCTCAGCATACCCTCCAATAATTTACCTACTACTGATGTTTGTAATTTCCTGGTTTACTTTTGGAGCTTTTTTTTAAAGTGTAGCTTAGAGGAACTGCTTAGTTTGTGTTGGTAACCAGTGCGAAGCAATTCCTGATTTGAAGTGACCTTCATGATTTTATCATACATAACTGAGAACTCTTCATTTTTTTCAAAATAGGAAAGTCTGAGTCAGTAAATTAAAAAGCATTACTTCTATTTCCCATTGTGTAGCACAGGTCCATGGGGAAATAGTGCCTCACAATAATAATTCAGAAAACGTCATGGATAATAATTCTAAACTCCCAAGGACCGCGTGCATTGTTCACCCACACAAGATGCATTCAAAAAGCAGAGAAAATAACCTTTTTGATTTTTAATCCTAAATTGCTGGTGTGGAAATTGCAGTAAGAATCATGTCCAACTCGTAGGGTTAAGTGACTAATATTTGATTGAATTTTGGAAATTCACGATCCATAAAACAGCTTAGTGGACAACAGCAATCAACAATGAAACAAACTAAAAAATGTCTGAGTGTCTGAATTCAATGAACACTCCAGACACACCAGTTGTGCTGAGCTTAGCGAGCAGACCCTCTTTAAATTAAATGAGAATGTATTAATTTAACTTACCTTCCGGGGACCAGTCGGTCTTAGCTCATAAACATCGATGGTGTAGTTCGACCTTCGCCCATAGTTATCAAATTGCAGGTTCCCAGTCAGCCCCCGACCTCGCACCTGCACACACGGAATAACCAGAATAACAGATAAATGGTGACGTACAGTTAATGAAATTGTTTAATTTGAGCACAAGTTGCAGCTTGAAATTCTATGAGTTATGCCCTTGGAGATGTTGGGGAAGGTCACCACAGGCTGGGTCCTGGAACCCCACATGCCATTTACTAAAACAGTCAGTAGAAAGAGCCTTTCATAATGTAATTGTTCTCAAGTTAAAAGTGGTGGAACGATTTAACAATTGTCAAATTAAGCTAAAATTAATGTTCTCCACTCTTCAAAGATTTTAAGGATGCCTTTAAGAGACAATCAAAGAAAATGAAATGAATGAAGAGTAACCAATGTGATGCGCTGTTAGCCAGAATCAGACACACACAAGGTAAAGACTGTACAACAGGCTTTAATCCACAAAGACTTCCACAGAGCCAGGCTGGCTGTGGCTGCAGCAACTCTGAGTGAGGCCTCGGGCGGCTGGTGCAGGCTTATATTCCAGAAGGTGATTGACACCCGACCGGGTGAGGCTTGATCCATTCAGGCCGACTGATTGACAGCCGGCCAGGTGTTGTCCTGTCCCCATACACTCCTGCAGGTACAGAGGTTTCCCCCTGCAGTAGGCCGGTGGTGTACTACCACAAACAATATTTTACCTTTGCTCATGGAAGGGAAATAGGGATAATCCAGGAAACTTTAGGGCAGCAAGCCTCACATCAGTGGTAGGGAAACAACCTGACGGGATACTTATGATAGGATTTAGACACCTTTGGAAAGGCATGGGCAGATTCGGGACAATCGCATCGCTTTTGGCGACACAGATTGGATCTTACAAATTTGATCGGGCTTTTTAAGGGGGTGACAAAGATTATTAATGAAGGTGTGATGATGTAATGGGAGGGGGCGTATTATACGGACTGTTTGCTATTGGCTATGGCTGTAGAGGTACCCCACCCTACTGGAATAACAGATGGAGATGCTTTCCCACTGGCCAGTTTAATGGTTGTTATAGTCTGTTAATAAAAGCCCTATATTAGTATAACACTTCTCTGGTCCATGTCTATAGCATATTAATTTCATTAACAGACTATAACCACCAGTAAAGTGGCCAGTGGGAAAAGCTTAATCTGTTATACCAGTAAGGTGGAGTATCTCTACAGCCATAGCCAACAGCAAGCAGTCCGTATAATACTTCCCCACCCCCCCCCCCATTACATCATCACAGCAGGTAAGGAAGTAGATTTTGTCTACATGGACTTTGTGAAGGCATTTGATGAGATCCATCATGTTAAGCTGATCCAGAAGCATGGGATCCATATAGCTTAGATTCCGAATTGGCTGGTCTATAAAATACAGAGAGAAGTGAATCATGGAAGTCTGCACATGCTGTGATTGCAGTAAAGCCAAAATCAATTCTCTTCTTTCCTTTTGTCACATCCAATAAACATCTTGTGTTTGTTAGTCTGGACTCCTCCCCCCTCCCATTCTTCCACCTTTCTCTCTCAGTCTTTATTGAGATGCTGGTCTGCTTTTTGCTTATACCTTGAAGTAGGGTGCAGGCCGAAATGTTAGTAATATATCTTTACCTCCTGTGTGACGGGTTGAGTTCTTCCAGCATTTACTGAGTTTTTTTTAAAAGGCATAAAATACAGAGGGCAGTGGTAAAAGAGTTTATTCTGGCTGGAGAACTGTGTCCAGTGGTCTTCCAGAGGGAATGGTGTTAGCATTTTATAAAGGTTGCACCTCTTTAATCCGGCGATGTTGGGACCTGGTCATTGCCAAACCACAGAAAATGCTGGAAAACAGAAATTGACCCCCCTAAGGAAACTCCCTATGTAAACATATCAAAGTAGAACAAAATTTAAAATAGGAAACAATACTATGGGGCAGCAGAGTTAGTGTAGCGATTAGTGCAACACCTTAACAGTGCCAGCGATTGGATCCAGGGTTCGATTCCCACGCTGACTGTAAGGAGTTTGTACTAACGGCAGCAGATTCAAAATGTGCTGGACTATGGGAGTCAATAAAATCAATACTTATTGCCCATTCCAAACTGCCCTTGAGAAGATGGCAGTATATGTCCTGGAAATGAGTGCTTTGTAGAGAGTGAGCGTCCAGAGAGCATTTAAAAGTCTGAAATTGCACAAAGGTCAGGCTGGTAAAGATGGCAGATTTTCTGCCCTGGCAGACATTAATGAATCATTTGGGTTTTTTACCAAAATCCAGTATTTTTTTTGTGGCCATTAATGTGACTAGTTGTTTTTCCAAATTAACCAGATTGTTAATAACTCCCACAGCTGTAGAGATGTGATTTGAACTCAGGTCTCTGAATTGCTAGCCCAGCACATGGGGTTACTCGGCTGGTATATAAACCCCGGCCAGCGTCCTACAGAGTCTGCAGACTTTTGTGTTTTACTCCTAGAAATAATTCTTCATTGTATTTCTTAATGACTATATACAGCAAATGTTTTACTAAATTTCAATTTTTAATTTTTATACTTAAACTTAAATTTAGACATACAGCACAGTAATAGGGCATTTCGGCCCACGAGTCTGTGCCACCCAATTAACCTCCATCCCCAGTAGGTTTTGAACGGTGGGTGAAAACTGTAGCTCCCGGGAAAACCCAAAGAGACACGGGGAGAATGTTCAAACTCCTCACAGACAGCGTGGGATTCGAACCCAAGTTCTGATTGCTAACCGCCTAAGGTTGTTGAGCTAACTGCTAAGCCAACCATGCGGCCCCAGTTTAATTATGATACTATAATAATGATTAATCAATTAAATTGAATATTATAGCTAGCAGATAGACTCTTCTGACAAGGAGAAATTGGTTTCTGGTCAGTTCTCAGGAATAGAACTCTCAAGTAACCTGGAAACTGCTGGTACAGTTTGAAATTTGCCACACTTTATGGCTTGTGTCCATAAAGTACGTGCACTCAGTGTACCCTTAGTCTTTGACAAAGCCGATTGCAAAGTGAGACATAAAGAACTTAAAATGGATGGAGTTCATTCATGGACTCTCCCTGGGATTTTCAATAAAATATGCTGCAACCAGAGAGGCTGACCTAACCTATAAACAGATATCAGTCTTAAATCACTTTTAATTTCTGCCTTTAATCTCTGTGCTGGATTATTGGGATGAAACCCTCATACACCTGTCAGCTGTAGTGAAATTGACCTGTGCCACCTGGTACTCAATGACATTAAATTGATAATGTCACATGCAGGAGCAAAATTAGTTATGGGAAATTTTTTTAAAAAGTTATGGGAGAAGTTCCTCAGAGGATGTAACATTTTATTGAAGTAGATTACAAGAGCTTAACTCTAATTAATATCTTTTGGCATAACTGATAATGCTGAAAAATACTCGGCAGGTTGGGTAATGTCTGCCAAGAAACATCCTTATTCACAGCAGCAAGCAATGTGCAACATTCTGCACCTTGCATCCTAACGTTCTAAAATGTTTCTCACTAGACACTGAGAATGAATAACCCACGTCCATGATTATGAATGACTATCAAATAATTAGGATAACCAAATCCTTTCCAAAATCTGGAATATTTTGCCTTTGATGTAGATATCGTGTCTATGCATTTCCTCAACTGTCAATTCCTAGTTCATGATGAAGCAGTTTGAATTAAAATCTGCATTGATTTTTATTTTAACTGTAAATATTTTAAAATTACATTTCCTTTGGAGTTAGTGCAGCACATATTTGCCAGAATAAATCCTGGGACTAAGGTGCTCTCCACTGAAGAAAGAATGAGCAGACCGCACTTATACTTGCGCAGAATGAGAAATGGTCTCGTGAGATAGACAAGATTTTGAGAGGGATCGATAGGGTAAATATTCAGAGGCTGTTGACACTACCTACAGATTTAAAAGACAGAGAGCAAGCAAAGTCATGAAGTGAAGGAACATGAGACATTTGTTTTTGTATAGGGGTGTAAATCTTGAGAATGTTCCATTGCAGAGTGTTCAAGGCCGAGGAACAGATTGTTGACACAAAGCAAATTAGATAATATGGTAACGTTGGTTTTGAATTTATTTGTAGGTTTCATACTTGCCAGATGAGGTAATGGGTTATTCTTCATAAAGGCATCAAGGTCATATTGCCACAAAATCAGAAAGATACATAAAGCATCCATTGTATTATTAATGTGACCTAATGCCAACCTCAGGAGAGAATCTTTACATACACCAATCATCTTCTAATGTGCCATCTCTGAATGAGATTGCCACATTTTAGACTGCAAGACCATAAGACATAGGAGCAGAAATTGGCTATTCAGCTCATTGAGTCTGCCCCACCAATCAATCATGAATGATTCATTTTTCCACTCAGCTCCACATCCCCAGGCTTCTCCCCATACCTTTGATGCCCTGGCTAATCAAGAACCTATCAATCTCTGCCTTAAATACATAAAATGACTTGGGCTCCACACTGCCTGGACAACAAATTCCACAGATTCACTACCCTCTGGCTAAATAAATGTCTCTCCGCATCCCTGTTCTAATTTGGCACCCTTCCATCCTGAAATTGTGCCTTCTTGTACACGACTCGTGGGAAACAACCTTTCTATATACTTCTCAACATTCAAAAATGTTTCAAAGAGATCCCCCTCGTAATATGGTAACCCTTTCATTTCCAGAATCATCCTTGTGAACTTACTCTGACCCCTCTTTAACATCAGCACATCCTTTATTAAACGTGGAGACCAAACCTGCTCACAATACTTCACGTGAAGTCTCACCAGTGCCTATATAATAGAAGAGCCTATTATATTGTGCTGTATCTCCAACCAAAATTCAATTAAAAGAAGGTAATTAAAATTTGAGGGTGAGGGGGAAAAATCATCCATCTGGGAAAATGCCATTTGTAAATCAAACATGGCCTCATCCTTTTGAGGTCCAGCAACAATTTGCTTAACGCATGAAGGGCAACAAGCACAGCTTGCTTTTATACTGTATCCTTTAAACAATAAAATTTCTCAAGAAGTTGCAGAAGGCATTTAATCAGCCATAAAATTACACTAAATCTCATTAAAGGAAATACCGATACAGTTGACCAAAAGCTTGGCTAACAAGATAGGTTTCAAGAAATGCTTTAACTAAGAGGCTGAAGAAGGGGAGGGTGAGATTTAGGAAAGGAATTCAAAAGCCGAGGGCCAAGATCAATCACCACAGAGTTGAAGAATGTTGAGTGGTCAAAGTAGTCATCTTTAGAGTAACACAGAGGTTTCTGAGGCTTATGGGAACAGTGAATGTAACAGAGAGGGATCAATTTCATACAACGATGAAAACTTAAAACTAAAGGCATAGCTGAACATAGGCAGATAATCACGCGTGGGAACTTGTTCCACGTCAGAATATAGATAAAATGGTTCCTGGAGGTGACTAAGAAAAACAAATATTCAAATTTCTCTACCATGCATCAATCCAACCCTAAAACAAGATGTTTCAACTTTCATCCCATCTCTTCTCCAGTAAAGGCAAATCAGGTGAAATTCCAGAACTCCAATCCAATCCAAAATCTCACATTATTTTATTTTATTTTCAGTCTTATTGGGAAGTGTGATGTTTTTTAAAGACTGGAACAATACTGCCGATGCCGGATACGTTGGCTACCCATTTTATCCTATGGTTGCAGTGTCATTTGTGAATTGCATTTTTAAAAAATATTTTATTTTAGTTTTATGATCAAACAGTTATCAAGAATTAACCATCACAGTTATATAATAAATGAAAAGGAATCCTTGATACAGATTGTCTAAATTTTAAAAATAAGGCCCTATCCCTCCATCCCCAAACAAAAAAAACCTCAAAGAAAATAGAAATTAGAAGAAAAGAACAGAAATATAAATAATAAAAAGAAGAAAAGATAGAAGAAGGATCTGTTGGGATCCAGAATCCAGTTCAGAAAGTCCAATTCTTTTTTCTACCTAGATCTCACATATGGGAGAAAAAGGGATAGAGAATTCAAACATAGTACAAGTTTTCAACCCTATATTTGTAGATATGGCTGCCATACCTGCACAAACATATTGAACTTTTCCTTAAATTGTAAGTAATTTTCTCCAGGGGAACACAACTATGCATTTCTGCATTCCATCGGGCTATGCCTAGAAGGGAATCTGAGTTCCAGGTAACTGCAATACATTTCCTGGCCACTGCCAATGCAATTTTAAGAGATTCTAATTGGTACTTGGTCAGCCTCATTTTAGGTCTTACGGCCATAATATTTCCAAGAAGAAACAATTCCAGACTTCTTTGCAATTGCCTCCCAATAATCTGGTTTAATAAAATTCTTAAATTTTCCCCTAAAATTCAGTTTAGAGCATAACCAGGTAGAATGTACGAAGGTACCTGATTCTTCCCTATACCTAAAACATACATCAGATATATTAGAATTTAATTTATGCAATTTCTGCAGATTAAGATATAGCTGATAAAAAATTATATTGCACCAAGCTATATCTTACATATTGTATAAACAACAATAAACCAAACAAAATCATAAACCCCCCCCCAATGAGTGTTAGGAACAAAAGTCCTAAAACTACCTAAAACACTAATACGAGCTGTGGCAAATGCACAGATAAACCCTGAACATCCCAACCCCCCTGGAAACCAATACAAGATGTATACAATTTATGTTCCTTACTTACAAGAGAATAAATCCAGTAAAATGAAAAAAACATATATACTAATACAAGAATAGTTATGTTACCATCTACTAAATTGTCAGCTTTTAAATTTGGTAACTTATTCACAAAGTCAATAGCACGTTTAATCTCCGTAGTAAAAAAATCTGTTTTCACCACTTGGCACCATAATCTTCAAAGTGGCAGGATGTCATGAGACAAAAATCATAGCCCTATTTCCACAAAGAGCTCTTTATCTGTGTGATAGTACAGATCTATCACCAATGTACATAGTGTATATAGTTACTGTATCTAGACTGTGCTTACAGCGATTGGCTGAGAGCTAAGCCACGCCTATTGTCTGGTCCTTAAAGGGTTGTGTCCCTAGCCAGGTCGGATCATTCCGGACTGGTCGGCCACCTGTGAAGAGCTCCTGTCTTTTGCTAATAAAATTGTAGAGCTCGTCAAAAGAATAAAAGCCTTGGTTTGGATCAACAAGTCTTTGAATCTTTCGACGAGCTTTACAATCTGATTAAATTCCTGTCTGCACTTTAGAAGTGATGTACTGATATCCAGGTAAATTTTTTTTTCCCCCTTCATATACAATATATATGGGTTCTTTCTATTTCAATATTATTTCCCACTTTAGATTGTCCCATGGGACATTGTTATGTCATTATGCCATTGGCGCTTTCAGTTCATTCTGTAAGGCCTACAATCTTGATATTGTTTCTTCTGCTATGATTCTCCAAGGCATCAATTTTGTCTCAGAGATTAATGTTTTTCTTGATCCCAAGAATGACAATCCTTATCGTTAATAATTTTATCCATAATTTCATCATATTTTACTTCCACAAAGTTGACTTTTTCATTTAATGATTCTATTGCTCTTTCCATCTTTGACACTATTTTTTATTTGTTCTTTTTTCTTTCATATCTAAAGCTCTTAACACATCTATATTATGTTTTGACTTAACTTTCCTTGCCGCCTTCTTCTTCTTTTACGTTTAATTGGCAGCTTCTTCTGTTGAGTTTGAGTCTGAAAAATTCACATCCAAGTTGCCATATTGCAAGGGCTCAACTTCATGACTGAGCCCAGACTGTTGTAGTCAATCTGCCGAATCACACATGTGCAGTGGTCCAGAAGGACCTCCAGTGGCTTGCTCCATCGATAGGGCCACAGGCAACGGAGCGCTGGGGCCAGGAAGAGAAGGTTCTAACTGAGAGGTAAGTAGAACTTCATCCCTAGACTTTTTAGGTTTTGAGAGCCTTGTTCACGGGTACCTTCTCTCTGTCAGCACATTGTAGTAGCTGCCAGTCGTGTCTCATTTTTCTTTGAACCCATCTCTAGGTACGTTCAAATATTAGATAGGCAAATAAAGTTATTAGGATATATTTTTCTTATAATTCTGGGAGGGTTGGGAATTCACATCCAATCCCACACATCACGCGACTTCCCCCATTTGTGAATTGCACTTGACCCCAGCACCTGCAAGCTTTCTTGTTTAACAGTACTGGCATTTTCACTTTTCTGTAAAACGGCAACATATTTTGTGACTGCACAAATATGGGAATGCTGGTCTGGGGTTTTGATTCTATAAAGGCAGGAAGCATAAAACAGTTAACAAATTCGCACTATGAAGTCACGTATTATAGTTTTATCTTTTCAATTAGGCAGGAGGACAGAGGTAAATACTCAGCATTGCAGTTCAACGACAAGGTTCATCAAAAGTCTGGGATGGATTTCTGCTTACTGAGGAAGCATTTCATCCCATAGTGTTGAACTCCTACATTGTTAAATGGAATAGATTTGGAACTGAATGAAAGTGTCAAAACGGGGCATCCAGGGGAAGATGCAGATCATCGGTAATTTTAGAATTATATTCTGCTACAAATTCAGCATGTGGCATATCCCTCATTTGCGATTGCTATTTGTAGTTCAATGGAGTATGTGAATGAAAATACTTGGGACTTGCCAAAATTCTGTAGCAAAATTCTAAATGCACTTTCACTGCTCCGGCAACAATAGTTCTCAGTATCTTCCCAAAAGCAATTAGGAATGGGCTATAAACGATGGCCTTGCCAGAAACGCCCACATCCCTTGTGAGAATGAAAGCTTTGTGTAGGAGGAAGTAATTACCATTGTGGGAGAATCTATTTGTTGATTTTCATTATGCAATGTTGTTTTCAAGGTTACACTCCCCAGTTTGTGCAGAATTGCACGATATTTTCGATACTATACTTCAAAATAGATAGATTGGAAAAACTTAAGGATTAGCATATGAATAATACCAAAAGGTGATCCAAGGGGAAAATTTAGAAAAGGATAACTTCAACATGCATTTTTTCTACTTTATTAATGTTAAAAAAAAATAGCAGTGATCCTGGTGACTAGGAAAGATATAAAAAGTGGCAAATGTCACCAGATATTAATAATTAGAAAAAGGAGTTTAAAAAGAAACCTGAAGCATATCAAAATTAGCACACATTTTTCACCATTATTTTAGGGAAAAGGCCACCTCTTGTTCACCTCTTAATAGGTAGTGTACTGGTTAGCTCAACACTGTATAGCGTCAGCAACTGGGGTTTGAATCCAGCACTATTTGTAAGGAGTTTGTACATTCTCCCCGTGTCTGCGTGGGTTTCCTCTGGGTGCTCCGGTTTCCTCCCACCCTTCAAAACAAACTGGGGTTTTAGGCCAATTGGGTGCAATGGGGCAGCATGGAATCATGTCACCGTGCTATCTGTCTAAATTTTAAAAAAATTAAATAGACAATGATGACTCTGGCCTGGATTTTCTGAAACTGTCAGCAGTTCTATGTGTAACTGCTGTCACTTCTGCACGACCGTCAGAAAGTTTAGACCTCCTGCATTAATGTGTATAAATATGGTGCGAATTAATTTCAAATCAGTACTCCTCACAATGACCCATCTGTGAGACTGGGTTAGGTTTCAGCTCATTCAGGTAATTAATTGAATTAATAAATAATTTTAAGTATTTTCTGCTTTTTAAAATTGAATAATCTGCAAGAACATTTACTAATTGTTAATAGGATTTAAAAGTAAATTCCAGCTTTCTGAAGCATTTCTGTTATAATAGAAAACCTCACTCATCAGGTTGGATGTAGTGTCATGGACCACATTGCCATTTGAAGATCTGCTCAGCTTAAGTAAATACCTATCAGGAAGGGAAGCAGTGAGCACTTCTGGTGAAGCAGACTCCAGAGATACATTGTCAAATGGTTCAGAGTTCCACAATTCTGACCCAAAACAGATGGGGGAAGTAAAAATACAATGCTGGAGAAACTCAGCAGGTCAAACAGTGTCCTCTATATAGCAAAGATAAAGATACATAACCACTGTTTTGGGATTGAGCCCTTCAAGGTATGAGCACTTCAGTGTTGTTCACTTATCCTAATTTCACTTGCTATTGAGCACTTCAGTGTTGTTCACTTATCCTAATTTCACTTGCTATTGTTTGTCTAGGGTGGCACAGTGGTGAGGCCATTGGTTCTGCTTTCTTACAGTTGCAGTGAGAGGGATTAATCCAAACCTATGGTGTTGACCAAGTGGAATTTGCGCCTTCTCCCATGACTGTTTGTGTTTCTCTCAGGTGCTACAATTTCAAACCATGTCCCAAATACATGAAGGTTGTTAGGTTAATTATCCCTGATATTGGGGGTGTAGAAAGAGAATTGCAGGGAGTCAATGCTCATGAGAGATATAATGGAAATGAGCAAGGGAAATGGTTTGGGTAGGAGCTGGCAAAGTCTTGATAGGCCAAATGTCTTCCTTCTATACTGTAAATATGAAATATCAATGTCCAGCAAATCTCAGGTTGTCTGTCAATTATCTATTTCTCCACTAATCATCTCAGATTATCATGCTAATTTGATTTTTTTGTGTTTGGTTATAACTGGGAATGAAAGCTGATTCTAACATTGTGGGGGGAGGCATGGCTTTTGGGACATTTGTAAATAGAGAAACAACTGCAACTTCCGAATCAGTGACAATTCTAGCTCGAGAGGGTAAAATTATTCAAAGTCAGGTGCAGAAAGTTAAATAGCGAGGGAATGTAATTGGAATAAATATAAAACAGGAAGGGCAAAAAAAAAATGCAGCATTTTTAAAATCTCTTAAAATTGACCAATGCCAGAGGAATCAGAAAATTTGAAACTGGGATATGGGATTGCTTTTGAAAGATGACAACAGTGGTGTTTAAGCTCTTAGTTACTGGAATTAATTTTCATTTTGAAATTTAATGAAAAATATAGCACATCAGGCATTTTTATAAATTGCATGGTGTCATGCAAAGTGACTGTTGGAATGGGGGTAAATGGAGAAGCAAGCTCACCAATTGGCAGCATATCTCATATGTGTCATTAACATTATTATTATTTTTCCAAGATGATCCAGCTCATTGTACACAAGTATAGCATTCACAATTAAAATAGAATAGAGAATATAATTAATGTGCATTTAAGCTGTAAAAATTCTAAATGGAATACAGCTATTGATGATATTAAGTCTTATCATCTGCAAATTAAGGAAAGCCAATTGTTAGAAAGAAATAGACTTATATTTAGTTAAGTCTTGAATTTGCTTTCAGTTTTACTAAAAAAAAGGTTGTTGATGTTGATTCATCAATCAGAAATGTTTTGATGGAAAGATAAGTTTCAGAAATTAAAAAAATAAATATATAAAGCAGTAAGGGCGATGCACTTATAGTGTCAGCGATTGGGACCGGGGTTCAAACCCTGCGCTATCTGTAGGGAGTTTGTACATTCTCCTCATGTCCGTGTGGCTTTCTCCCAGGGGTTCTAGTTTCCTCTCACCAAAATGCACCAAAATGCACCGGGAGTGTAGGTTAATTGGCAGTAAATTGGGTGGCATACACTCGTGGGACAAAATGACCTATAACTGTGCTGTATGTCTAAATTTTTAAAAAATATATACTAAGTGGTCGTAGCTATTTATTGGGTTGTTTCATCAGATGGAAGAATCATTCTCTGTACCTGTTTCAAAGCTCGTTCTATGTCGATTCCTTGACTCCAAGGTACTGCAGGATTCGCCAAACAATCTCCAGTCGTTACTCTTCTTGAAATATCAATCCGCTGCTTTCGTAGGTACCGAAAAGCTTCCGCGATGACAAATATTCCATCGTAAGTCAAGGCAGCAGTAAACTGAATAAAATCAAATAGATGTTTTTTTAAAAATATAAAACTTATCAATCTTTTTTGCAAACCATTCTACTAACATCAATATTCAAAAGAGTATAATCCATGGTTTATTGTTCTAATTTCTTGGCTGAACTGTTGCATAAACTATACTTTGGAGCAAGAGATTGCAGTGTCGGAGTGGGTGTATGTAAATTAACTTTGTATCATGAGAGATCACCTAATGGCATCAATGTCTCCCCTGGAAGGATGAAAAGCTAAAATGATCTATACTCTCAGTGCAATAATAGGGGAAAGGAGAGCTAACAAGAAGGGAAGGATAATAAAATGTAGAATATAATTGCAGCTTTTGGCTCATCACCAATTGTGGTCACAATATTGTGGAAAGCAGTAATTTTTAAATTGATTTTGTAATTCCCCTCCACTGTTATTTGAAGAACTGTATACCCGTACCATTTCACACCTCATTTATGCTCCCTTTGAAGGCCGAATTCAAATTATGTATGTCAGTTTTCAGGTTCCTTTAAGAACATTTTGTGCATTGCTGACAACATCAGAATGCAGCTGGATAGGATAAGATAAAAAAAAATGTTGGACAGAATAGAAGGCATTACAATTTATTTTTACTTTGGAATGCTTAAATGTCCAACCTTAACTATAACTAAAGATTTAATATTGATTCATGGATCGTTGATTGATTGTTTTGTATGCAACATGCAAATCAAATGCTCAAGCACCCCACAGTGTAACAGCGTAAGTCCTCAACAGAACCCCAGTCTGAATATAAATTCAGGACTTTGGTATCAAAGATAAATACTAAGTGTCCACATCTTAAAGTTAAACTTTTGCATTTGGAAATTTAACAGAATATAGTTAAAAAAAACCCTGTAAATTGCAATATTGTCAATGGTTAAAAGGTGGACTACTTACTTCAAGGTAGGAATGATGAGCAGAAAGTGTGGGGATATCTTGTAAGCTGAATATAACATGGTCTCACAGGATGGTCATTAAAGAAGTGCATCATAAATTTGAGAATTTGATAAAAACCTGAACTGGTGTTAGAGGAAAAGGATGGGCAACATTTGCCATCAGTACTTGAGTGGTTTAAACTTGAGGCATAAAGTATGTATAGTGTCAGTGAAATTTTGTGGCAGTTCAGTTTGAAAGAAGTTCCAACAGGCTTAAGCAGGTAATAATAATGACAGGATCCTCTGCTTACTAGTGAACTGGCATATACTCACCAATCAGAATTAGGATTCATTGTCAAGAACATGTAACAAAATTTATTGTTTCCTTTACCATTATAACAATTATAACAGTCACATCTATTAAAAAAAAATTCTCACCTTCAGACAGACACTCATTCTGTCTGTTTCTTCACTTTATGCTTGTGCCTTATTTTAGTTTTGACCATTTTACAAAGCCATAAAATTGCTGGGTCAACATACTGCTAACCACTATAGATATTCCAAATATTCCACAAAGTCAGGAGACTTCTTTAAGACGAGTTAGATCATCATCTACAACTTCTCTGGTATAGTGAGCTCCAACAGCATTGGGCAGCTACTGAGAATACACTGTGGTAAATCAACCATATATCTTTATGACATTTTAATGAGCCTGGTGCATGGGAGCTCAGTGTCTTTGTTGATTTTCAAATGCAAGAGGAGATGGCAGAAGGCAATGAGTATTGTACTGTTCTATCTTAAGTAAGGCATAGAAATATTCTCATCAGGCAATTCAACATTAAATGATAATTCCATGATAAACAAATGGCTTTTTCACTAACTATGTTTGCATTCAACCAAATTTAAGTTGCAG
This sequence comes from Narcine bancroftii, assembly GCF_036971445.1. Classification (NCBI taxonomy): domain Eukaryota; kingdom Metazoa; phylum Chordata; class Chondrichthyes; order Torpediniformes; family Narcinidae; genus Narcine; species Narcine bancroftii. The sequence goes on along the minus strand of NC_091476.1, from coordinate 12,304,935 downwards.
CACTCCATTGTGTGAGGACATAAATATTCAGCAGATTTACATAATTAGTTCTCTAAGATGGTGATTTTCTTAATGTAGGTAGAACTTGGGGAACTACGTTCTGGAGTATCGGCTTCTGCTGAGAGTTCCTTTTGGCTGCCCTACCTTCTGATTTACAGTATGACATTTCATCCATTCAAATGCAAAAGCCTGAAGCAAGCAACAATCTCTTGCATGACTAGTTGTACTGTAGACAGCTAAAACTAGAGTGAGTGGTGGTATCGTGGGCAGCTAAAGCCCTAGATTGAGTGGTGGTATCGTGGGCAGCTAAAACTAGAATGAGTGGTGGTATTGTAGGCAGCTAAAACTCTAGAATGAGTGGTGGTATTGTAGGCAGCTAAAAATCTAGAATGAGTGGTGGTATTGTAGGCAGCTAAAACTCTAGAATGAGTGTTGGTATTGAGACAGCTAAAACTCTAGAATGAGTGTTGGTATTGAGACAGCTAAAACTCTAGAATGAGTGGTGGCATTGTAGGCATCTAAAACTCTAGAATGAGTGGTGGTATTGTAGGCATCTAAAACTTTAGAATGAGTGTTGGTATTGTAGACAGCTAAAACTCTAGAATGAGTGTTGGTATTAAGACAGCTAAAACTCTAGAATGAGTGTTGGTATTAAGACAGCTAAAACTCTAGAATGAGTGTTGGTATTAAGACAGCTAAAACTCTAGAATGAGTGTTGGTATTAAGACAGCTAAAACTCTAGAATGAGTGTTGGTATTAAGACAGCTAAAACTCTAGAATGAGTGGTGGTATTGTAGGCATCTAAAACTTTAGAATGAGTGTTGGTATTGTAGACAGCTAAAACTCTAGAATGAGTGGTGGTATTGTAGGCATCTAAAACTTTAGAATGAGTGTTGGTATTGTAGACAGCTAAAACTCTAGAATGAGTGTTGGTATTGTAGACAGCTAAAACTCTAGAATGAGTGGTGGTATTGTAGGCATCTAAAACTTTAGAATGAGTGTTGGTATTGTACACAGCTAAAACTCTAGAATGAGTGTTGGTATTGAGACAGCTAAAAATCTAGAATGAGTGGTGGCATTGTAGGCATCTAAAACTCTAGAATGAGTTGTGGTATTGTAGGCAGCTAAAACTCTAGAATGAGTGGTGGTATTGTAGGCATCTAAAACTTTAGAATGAGTGTTGGTATTGTAGACAGCTAAAACTCTAGAATGAGTGTTGGTATTAAGACAGCTAAAACTCTAGAATGAGTGGTGGTATTGTAGGCAGCTAAAACTCTAGAATGAGTGGTGGTATCGTGGACAGCTAAAACTCTAGAATGAGTGGTGGTATCGTGGACAGCTAAAACTCTAGAATGAGTGGTGGTATTGTAGGCAGCTGAAGAGATTTATGCAATTGTGATTTTCATTATTCAGACCATTTGTTGCAAAATACCTTTAGTATAAAATTATATACAAAATTCCCTTTACTGGAACAAACTGTACATTTGGAGATTTTGACATAGACCAGTGTTCGATCTCTAGAATCTGAATGATAGAGATCAGATGTCCATACATAACAGAATCACTGCTTTATAGTGAGAAAAGGTTGACAATTTGTTTCTTGCCACAATTGAACAGTTTTGCTCTTAGTGTTCAATAGCCTTGTCACTGTAGAGTAATTGATCACCAACTCTGCACACCAATGGTGATCAAGATGCTGTTAGCACCTTTACTAGTGATTACTGGTCACCGATTACTAAATTGTCATTTTTGGTTTCTCAGTGAATAAACTAGCCTTCATGCTTGAAGTATGAATCTTTTGTTAATGTAATCAGTCCAACACCAGCCTTCATGGGCTCACTCCAAGGCTACACAGCGATAAGATCACTTCATTTTCAATAGTACCAGCAGAAACAAGGGATCAGCTGGAGAAATTGTTTTGCTTTGGAAAATTTGTACAATCAAACCACATGACTAACAAGATTGTAAAATAGAGATTAATCCCTAGAAATTGATGATAATGGCTTATAAGTGAAACTGCTTCACTTCTCCTAACATCTCACACACTTTTAGTTTGGTCTGCGGAACTGTCATGGTTGATATGAGATAATATATTTGCATATAGATTGCTCCCTAGCTAATAAACTAGCTTTAAACTGGATTTCCAGTGGTCCCTGGAGCTTTAGATCAAAACAAACTAACACTATTAGACTGTATAAGTATTGTCTGCTTCAAAACCGATTAGGATTAGTTTAAAAATACTGGTTTTTAATTCATAGACATTATAGTGACTGTAATTGAATAGCAGGACAAATAAATTGGGGTCAGTTAGAAACTCTCCAAAGATCTGTTAACTTAACTTGCGTTTTGTGGGCTAATCTTCCTACTGATTCTATTGAGCTATTTAACTCCTGATATCCTGAAATATATCTTGTGAAGTAACTATTTTGCTCATGGAAGTCCCTTCTTCGTAACAGTACATAATTTCCAAATGTGGAATCCTTAATTTTAATCCATAGAAATAGGGTAGCTATTGGAGATTAACATGCTTCGATTAATATTGGGAGATGGGAAATTAATGGAAATGATGTAAAATGATCCTATACTTTCACTGGCAACCAAGGATCTCATTGACTATGTATTATTTGGGATGTCCATAACATAAATCTATGAAGCTTGAGATTTTGATACACTTCCATTGCTTTTCATCTATTTCAGTGGTTCTCACATACTACTTTAAGTGTTCCCTATTCCATATGTACTGTGTGATTAGTAAGGGATTGTTTAAGGTGGTATATGGGTGGAAAAAAAAAGTTTGAAAACCACTGTTTTAATCGTACCTAATTGACTCGTTATGTGCACGGTTTCCTAACTCCAAAGGAAATGGGCCAATGACAATTTTTCTCAAGTATAATATTTCAGTAATAATTGGGTCAAGAGCAGTTGTTCTCAACCTTCCCATCTTGCCCACATACCACCTTAAACAATCTCTTCCTAACCACAGAGGACCGATGGCACAGGGATTACTTAATGTGGTATCTGAGTAGAAAGAAAAAGGTTGAGAACCACCAATCTATTTCATAACTTGAAGGAGTTTCTGCAATTATAGAACAAATCAAATGCTAAAGGCAGGAGGATTAAATGGCTACAGCAACAAATCTGAAATTTGGACCTAACTATTGAAATCAAAGGATGGGTAGTGCTCAATTTCGACTGCCAAAGATGAACGTGGAAAAATCAATTGCACAAAAAAGAAAAAAATATTTAAGTGTTCACAGGAAAACAAAAACAAAACAATAAAGCTAGTTATGGTGAGAAAATTACACACTGGGGCACATTAGAAAATAGAGTTGTTGAGCAGGTCAATGTCTGGAATCTTGAAGGTAATATTATTTAAGAATCAGAATTTATTGTCTTGAAGATGTTATGCAATTTGTGGTTTTGTCAAAGTATTACAGTGAAAATATTCCTATAAATTACATTTAAAGAATAAATAAATTAGTGCAAAAGAAGAGAATGTGAGGTAGTGTCTGTGGTTTATTGTCCATTCAGAAATCTGATGGCAGAGGGGAAGAAGCCTTTATTGGGTCACTGGGTGCTCATCTTCAAACTCCTGCATCTCCTTTCTGAAGGAGCAGTATGAAGTGGGAATGTCCTGGGTGTTGAGGGTCCTTGAGGATAAAGGCTGCTTTCTTAAGTCACTTCCTCTTGTAGATGTCCTCGTTGGAGTGAAGACTGATGCCTTAATGGCACGAAATGAGTCAACAGTAGGGTGTGCACTAATGGGTGGCTGGGGTTCCACCTTGATTGGCAAGTGATATGACTTCTGAATAAGTTTCAGACAGGGAAGTCATGTGACCCTCCTCAATTGACAATGTTCCAGACAGGGAGGCCATATTTTCCTCCACAATCCACATATAACAGTAGGCCAGAGGGATTTTTCTGATAGAGTGGGGCCAGCGTGTTTTGATGACTGCTGACAAGCATCTTGTTGATAGATTAATGATGGAAGATACAGAGAAAAAAAACAAATGGACAAGTAAAGAACATCATGCAGGTCTGAGATGTAGGAAATTCCTCACAGAACAAGGAAAGTGAAGTGAGGAAATCAGATTAAAAATTACAGATGAATAGCCTGTCAGACCCATACAACCAGAGAAGACAAATAACTTGAAAATTATAAATTTGATATTTGAGTCCATTGGGTGCAGGTCTAGTCCGTCTAATCTATCATCATTAGACAACTTGCCATTCCTGTGATCAGTCCAGCAAACCTTTCTCTCACCAGGATCCATCATATGCACTCTTACTTAAACAAGGAGACCATCACTAAGAACAATGATCCAGATTTGATCTCACCAATATCTAATAAATAACCTATCCTGGACACACAACATCTCCTCACTTGTCAGGAAGGCACAAGAGCAATTGCACTTTCTGAGAAGACTGAAACCACCATCCCATCAACCTGCTGCAAGAGCTCTATCGAGAGTGTCCTGGCTAGTTGCATTACGTTTGCTGTAGAAAGGTGGATCAGAGGTCAATCCACAAGACTACGAGTGGCAGAGAGGATCACTGGGGTCTCCCTCCTCTCTCTTCTCCCCTCCCCCACCATCGATGTGATCTACTGGAATCATTGTTTGAAGAGGGTGCACAAAATCGTTGAGGATCCCTACCATCCTGCACACATCTTCCAGCTACTCCCATCGGGAAAGCGATACAGGAGGATCAGAGCCAGCACCACCAGGCTGAGGAACAGCTTCTTCCTACGAGCAGTGAGAATACTGAATGACTAAACGAACTGCTCACACTAACTGTCTGAGACATCACTATTTAATAATCAATATTTATTTATTTTTACACGCACATATTTGTCTTACCCATGATTTGCTTATCTGTATGTGTGTCATGTCTGATTGTGTGTCTACATCTTTTGCAATTAGCTGATAAATAAACTTGAAATATATAACTGAAGCAAAGCCTCCCAACTTTTGTATTCAATGTCCCTGGTATAAAATAATCTAATTCTGTTAAAATTTTATAACTACTTTCTGTGTCTGCAAAGGATCTTTTGTGAATCATCCAGCAGGACATCTGAGTACTGTAATCTCTCACCATTTAGACCACTTATTTTGTGAAATATGCAATTTTACATTTTCCCACATTACTCTCCATTTTTCATGTTTTTGCCCACTCAACCCATCTACATTGCTTTATATAAAGAAAAATAAAACACAAAAGTCTGTAGACATCGTGGTTAAAGAGAAAACACAAAGCTGGAGGAACTCAGCAGGTCAAACAGTGTACTTCATATAGCAACAATAAAGATAGATTACCAACATTTCGGGCTTCAGCCTTTCATCAAGGTATGAGAAAATGTCAACAGGTACCTGAACAAAATGGCAGGTGGGGAGGTTTGAGGAAGAGCACAGTCCCAAAGGTTGGAGGTGGTTAAGGGAAGGAGGGTTAATAGGCCTACTTGCTGATGTGCCACAGAGCCATCCCTCCTCCCCAGCTTGCTGGTGTGCCCTTTCTACTTTGTCCACCTATTAAGTCCTGCCTTTAGGACCATTCTTCTCCCCCTGCCCCTTCCCTCCACCATGTTTTTTGGGCAGCTGCCGACATTTATTCATTCCTTGATGGAGGGCTCATGGCCAAAACTTTGGTTATGTATTTCTATTGTTGAAATATAAAGTATATAATTTGACCAGTTGTTCCTCTAGCAGAGATTTTATCCACATGACCTCGTCACAATTTTACTTTTCATCAAGCAAATTTACCGACCAACATTTCGAGTGAGGTCCCAATTCCTGTCAGCAATCACACTTGTTAAATCCTGCCAACTGGAAAAACATGCTTTCATATCTATTCTGTTAACCAGACATCTTTCTATCTATGGCCATACATTAGCCCTTAAAGTCCAAGCTTATATTTTTCACAATAACCTGATGCAGCCCCGTATCAAATCTTGATTGCATATCCATCTGGTCTTTGTCCATAGCACATGCAACTTCTTCATAAGACTTCAACAAAGTTGGTTAGAGATGATTGAGGCCACATTTACTTTGTCTCAACTTTTCTACAGTCATTTGAAAATTGCAAGTGATTTCAGGTTGCTGAGCCATGGTCTGCAGAATTTTCAAGGCCCCTGCATTAATTAATCACTTGCTTCCAGGAATAGGCCAACTGGGAAATAGCATGGGCGGAATCATGGCAGCTAATCTCCCATCTGAATTACCAAGAGGACCAGTGTGCGTATCAACTTCCAGCAAAGGGGGTCTGAAATCACTGAAACCAGTTGCCTTCGTCAATTGTAATGTTAATCTCAGAGCATGGGAGGAATCACAAAGCCATTGGCTGGCAAGGTAACAATAGGTATGAACTTTTACGTGTTGAATGCTTTAAAGGCTTGAGCCATGGTGATTTGTTACATTTCACTTTGTCCACTGTTGTAGATGGAAGGTCAATGAGGTCCCCTATGCAAAGGGACCAACAGATGGAGAGAAGTGCGTGCAGTTTTCCTGCATTTCCACAAATACCGATCGTGTGATTAATGCAAAGACAGTGAATGTTGTTCTTTCTAGTTAATAACTTTCATATTTGCTTCAGTAATTAGAATACGTAATATGCATTTTTGTGCCTTTAATAGATGGCATTGGAGTTTTGGTGTGCATATACACTTGTGTAACATCTAAGGGTTTTAAAAGGGATGGCTAAAATGTTTGTGAATGTCCTTGTTCTCAACTCCTGACTTCCATGGATTCTCAAATATTTCCCATTCATTGGAAGACACCAAATGTAATTCTTCAAGGAGAGAGAAAATTAGATAAAATTCAATAAAAATAGAGAGAACAACATATTACTTAACAGTAAAGCTAACAAGGTACTAGGAAAATAATAACAGAATTGGTAAACATGATTTATGAAAAGGAAATGAACTTTGACAAATCTACTGGAATTGCTCAAAGTTGCGCCTGCAGAAGAGACAAGGGCAGCCAAGTAGATGGAACTTCAGACATGTGTATAAAAAGATTATTACAAAATTAATTCATATGGTATTAGGAATGATATAGTGATGTGAATTGAGAATTGGTAGGTAGGTTGTTTCAAGCTGAGAAGCTGTAACCTGTGGAGTGCCAAAAGAAATTAGTGCTGGGACCCAGGCTGTTCGCAATATTTGTTGATTAATTTGGATGAGGGGATCAAGTACAATAGATCCACATTTGCTGATGACACAAAGCTGTGTGTCAATCAAGTTTATGAGCAGGTTTCAGACATGCTGAGGATAATATTCAAGTTAAATGAATAGATATAGAAGATGGATAAAAAATTCAAGCTTGTCCACGTAAGCAAAAGAAGTAAAGCATTAAAAAAAATGATTAGAAAGGGACTTGCACGGATGAATCACTGAAATTTAACATGCAGGTTTCAAACAGCCTTTGTTTGGAAGAGAATTTTAATGCAAATATACTGCACCCTAGCGAGAGCATACTTAGAATAATGACGACAGGTTTGGTTCTTTTACCATTGGAAGGATATAAATAATATCGTAAATGTAATTACTGTTTACTCAATTGATTTCTTGGATCTGGGATTTGTCATCAAGGAGATATTATGCAGGTGAAACATGTACCTCTCCTGAGTTTAGAAGAGTGAGAGGTGATCCTTAGGGTGAATACAAGGTTGATGTTTTCACTGGCTGGGCTTGTGTAGAACCAAGAGTGTCACTCAATGCAGGAGGTCAGCTATTGAGGTTGGAGATCAGGAATTTCTTTGTACAGAGGATGGTAAATATTTTGAACTCAATGCCCAAGAGGGGTGTGGAGTTGGATATCTTATCAAATGGCAGAGCAGGCACAATGACGTGCTCCTGCTTCTATATCTCAAGCTATTTTTTCTTACACCCTGGGTCAATATCCGGCATCTTAGCAATCACGATGCCTTTATTCCAGTTGATTTTGTACTGTTTTTCCACAGAAATAATTAAAAAATGGAATCCAAAGTAAATTATTAAATCTTTCATGTTCCCACATTAATTACCCATGTTCGTCCAGCTGTGGTAGAATTCCTCTGCTCTACAACTGTAATGGCTATATGGATAGTTGTGTTCAATAGAGGGGATTGTTGATCGTCTTGAGCCCAAATGCCCAATCCAAACACTTGATTCTGCTGGTTGATGTGTAACACTGACCATACGGATATTGTGGTGGAGAGGAATCTATCATAATCTTTCTGATTTGTGTGGTATGAAGACTGTTTTGTACTGGGCAGTCTCCTGCAGATTCAGGGCATTCCCATATTCCATCTAGGCTTCCAATACAGCACCTGAACGCCTGGGATCCTTCTTTCTCTCAAATTGTACCATTCTGTTGAGATGGCACTGAGGCATGACAAAATTCTGGGTTCTTCTCACAGATCCTCTCTTTTTTTTAAAAATATACCATTTTACTCTGTTCTCCCTGCACTAAATAACTAAAATTTCCCTCAAATTTTCTCACAGGCCTGAAGATCTTCACTGTAAATCTATACTCTGTAGATTGTACTCTTTATACAGCTGTATGGATTAGAGAAAACCTGTCTGTTTGTCTATTTGCAGAAGAACCCCCCACCCCCCCCTCACTGGCTACCTTCATGAAGGACTCAAACCCAAAACATTTGTGACATAAAGGTCACTGTTTGACCTGCTGAGCTTCTCCAGCCTTGTGTTTTTACTTCAACCACAGTGTCCAAAGACTTTCGTGTTTTAACCCCTCTCACTGTACAAGGTATTTTGTGACAAATAAACTCATAGGATCACAGGAAAAAAGGATCACCAATTTAGCCCCCCTCACTTCACTTTTCCCTGGACAAGTTAATTCCAGCACAACCTTCAGGCGCAGTACAACTCTCCTTTTGACCGGGAAGGACTTGCTTTAAGGAGGTTATCCTAGTTGAACTGACGCTATTAATGATGTTGGTATTCTGGTGGATGTATGCAAGCAATCAACAATGTGGTTACAAGGAGCAACACATAGATCTCATTTTAATAAGCAGGCACCATGAAATTGCCTGTTACAATAAAGAAATGCAGGTTATTCATGATCTCAGTACTCAGTTTTGAATGTTGTCCAATTTAGACAAACTGTCAGGCCATTTTTATTTTGGAAGCAGTTCAGTTATTTGTGATCAGAAATATTACAGATATTAATTTTGCTATTTGCAACTGTTTTCTAGTCAATATTTTTTATGCTGTATTTTAAATTAGCATTTTCCCTTGGAAATATGAGACAATTAAATGAAAAAAATTAGGAATCATTTTGCAACATGATTTGGGACATTTTTATGGGGTTCAAAATAATAAAGTGATTTCAAATCCTGAGGAAATTAGATTTATTTCAGTAAAATAGTCTATTCACAAATCTGACTTTTCCACATTTTAAAAAAATTGAATAAAATAGAAGTCACTGACAAAAAAAATTAAATAAATATTTTTAAAGTCTGCAGTTTGTCGTAAACATGTTCAAATTTATAGGATATTTGTCTGCTATTTAAATGGAGTTCAAGTGAATGGACAAAAATAAAGAAGCTGAATAGTTTGGGCAACTCTGATTTAATTCTACAAGTAATCTGGTTGCAAGTTGGGCAAAAAAGATTGAAAACTATGGGCCTGCCATAAACCGCTCATTGACAAATCATGCCTCATTAATGAATACGTTATAAAGTTCATTTTATATTTGGTTTATTTCCCAGCTACCTACAGATGTTTCTTTTGTTTCTGAAAAATGCAGCAGGGATTTCGGAAAGTTGCCTTTATGGTAGGCAAAAAGCTGGCAGATATAATTTTGTTCCAAGAGTTTCCAGTCAGATTTAGAGACAGCACATAGCACCTCTCCCTGGTTGTCCCATTTCACTTTAGAAACCTGTACTGAAAATGGATAAATGTAGTGTAATAGATTTGTGTTAATCTTTAAAGTTAAAATGATTAGTTATAAAATATATATTTCTTAGTAAAGTTAGTTATAGAGTTAAGTATATTTCTAGTGAGGGAATTGTGGGCTGGATACAGGATCACACACAGGGCATAGCATATTTGCAGAAACACCATTGCATGAAGAGAAAGAGTTCAGATGGAGTCGATGTGTCTGGAAAAAAACAAAGTCATAAAACTGAAGCAGTGTCCTTAATTGAAACTCAAGTACCATGAGTTGCTCTTGAAAGCATTTTTTAAAAAAATGTACAATCAGCATTATGCTGGCAGCTGTTTCAAACCTAAAATATCATTTGGAATGACCTGTGCAGACTTTCCAGAACCGAACCACTTAAGCCTCAAAGATGAGGTCAAATGTTTTTTATGGAAAGGAGGTGGTTTTGAAGAAAAGTGAGAGGTGATATCACATCACATGATGTCGGAGAACTGTACCCTGAAGGCAGAGAAGACATTCTGAATCAGAAGACTGAAGAGACTGAAGAAACCCTTGACATCCTGGAAAGACCGGACTAGGGCAGTAGTCTCGAGAAAGAGAGGGAGCTGTTGTTCTGTATTGTATCATCCTCATCATCGGGGATAAACAATATAAGTGGCTTTTAAATAATCAGACCACTTCTGACCTGCTGATTTAAGAAAAGAGAGGCAGTCTCATGTGCCCAGAAGATGGTCACTCTTGTTTAAGAAATAACTCATCTTGAAGATCACAGTTCTGCAACCTGAACAAGAAAGGGGGGGAGGGGAAGGGGGTGAAACCTATGAAAACATTCATGAAGGATATCTCTCTGAAGCAGCTCATCAAGGGACGTGAGCTTAAAGAGATCTGCAAATATAATGTTTAAAAGCACCTTATACTTACTTCTGAACCATAATTTAAAAAGATCCTGAAGTTCAACAAGAAGTTTGAAATTAGACTTTAAAATTGACTTTTCAGATTTAAATTTAAATGGAAAGAGTTTGGATTTTAACACTCATACTCACACACTTCTATTTGCACATAGTGGGAATTTAAGATAGATTGAAGTTTAGAGATAAGTAAGAAATGTTATGTTATTAATAGTTTAACAAAAATATATTATTTTGAACTTACCATTGTCTGGTGAATTTTCCATTGCCGTTCTTTTGTTAGTTCGTAACTGTAGGAAAACCTGGACTTCTTATTTTTATTAGTGGTACAAAATTACTATTCCATAAACACAGGACACCAGTGATTGAAGCTCTGTGGAAACTGCATAATGTTGTTTTTAATCTATTGTCCGATCTTGCTCCAAATAAGTTCCAAACCAGTGTTTATAGAACTAATCACATCAGTACTGAACTGAAGGCATTTCATGACTTATGATGCTCATTTTTATTAGAATCTCAATTATTTACAGACTTTTAAAGCTTTTGATTACTTTCATTTGGCAAGGGTCTTTGAAAACAAGACCTCGTGCAAAATGGATCTGAATCTTTCTTCCAAAGATGTGGATTATAAATCCAGAATTTAACCGGCATTAAGAGGAATAGAAAAAAGGTAAAGGAAATTGAGGTTAGGATTAATCATAACATACAACTGATTTAAGGGTCCCACAGGCTCCCATCTATCCTTTTGTTCTCGAGTTCCCTTACCAAGTGGTCGTGAATTCACAGTTTTAATCTGGGTTAATTTCTTTGAGCACCATTGAAAAATAATTTAGTGCTGCATATATCTATATGATCTTGTCTGTACGGAAATCATGCAAAAGAAATAACTCACAAAGAAGCTGACTTAGTACAAATGCCAGAGCAATAATGTGGATTATATTGTGAGAATAGGGCCACTGTCAGCTAAATCAGTCAACAAAGGACATTTTAAAGAAGAGCGATACTAAGCCCTCTTTAAAAAAAAGCACAGAGATTTACAAGGTGAAAGAAAAAAGTGTTATTACAATCTTTGAGATGTGAGAGCTTAAACTGTGGTATGGGCACTGCAGCTCAATCTTCAAGAGAAAAGTCATTCAGTTGAAATGAAAGTTTGTAGCTACTTTGGAATACCAGTGCGTCCTTTGTTAATCAATTGAATTGTTTTGAATCAAGGATAGAATTATGATTATAAATTTCAATTTGAGGTAGCAATTATAAGCCAAGTGAGAAATGTTTAATAACAAATGGGGAATTGTGTTAATCTTGTTCACTCAATAGAAAAGCCTGCAAATAAATTAATCTCCAGTTGGTAGCGGGAGCTCATGTTAGTTTGCCTCCAAAATTCATTTCACAACAAACTAATGATACTATGGAGGATACTTGGTGCTATTGACAAAGATTGAATTTCTGCTCTTCCTTTCAGTAAGAAAAATTATTGTTATGGATAAAGTCCCTTTACTTTAAAATAAATTCCCCTGATGTAAACATCTTGTTTATTGAAGATGTATGATTGAGTTCTAAACAGAAAGGTAAGAAGAGCAAGGTACAAATTACAATAAAGATTTGGGATTCTCAGTGACCATAAGTAGCATATTTTAAGTACATAACTAGCTTATCATTGCAACAATTATTTGCTTAACATAATTCTGATCCCTTGACTTCAACAAAGAGAATTCTAGCGATTTGGGAGGAATGGTAGAAATTAATGTATAAATAAACTCTCACTGAGTCGCAACACACAACAAAAACTACTAGTTTCAAACAGGTCTCAATCATACCAGTGTCCAGGAAGGGTGTGTGGTCACATGCAGTTGTGTGTGGAAAAAACAGTTTGATGAGTCCTAAGAGAAATGAGGCTGAACACAAGCTGGCTGAAGTGTCACAAAAGGGATAACACACACACACACACACACACACACACACACACACACACACACACACACACACACACACACACACACACACACACACACACAGCCCCCAGATTATGCACTCACAGCCACTCTGAGGTAGAAAGTTTCATAACTAAGTTACAACATATGATACCTGCCACCCCTTTATATAGTGCAGGCATGTCTCTTAACTACTCTAAACTAGGGTTAGTAATTTCTAAACACACAATACACAGCTCCCAACTGTTTGCACACACCTTGCCAATCACTTTCCCGCATTGCCCACAGTTCACAACCTGGTGTGGAGCTTGGATTCATCCCAGAATAAAAGGAGGCAGATGGCTCACACGTACTGGCACGTTTGTCACGTAGTGTCATCAGCTGGAGAGTCTGGCTCAGATAGCGATGAGGCAATTAAAAGGGCCAACGATCAGGTGTGCACTGAACTGTGGGCATAGCTTGATCTTGATGGGCATCCAACTAAGTTCCAGACTGAGAGGCCACATAACCCTCCGCAATCCACCATGTTCCAGATGGAGTGGTCACATGACCCACACTACAGTTGCCTAAATGACTACTGAGCAATTACAAACACATCCACAGTGATGAAGTGCTTTAAGAAGCTGGCCTTAAAGCACATCAGCTCCTGTCTGAGTGCAATATGGATCCATTCCAATTTCCCTATGGCAGCAACAGGCATATGGCAGATGCCATCTCACTGACTCTACACAAAACTCTGGAACACCTGAACATCAAAGATACATATATTAGAATGCTCTTTATTGACTACAGTTGGCATTCAACACATCATCCCCTCAAAACTGATCAGCAAATTCCAAGACCTGGGCTTTAATATTCCACTGTGTAATTGGATCCTGGATTTCCTCACCTCCAGATCCCAATCAGTGCAGATCGGCAGGAACATCTCCTCTACAATCTTCGTCAGTAGCAGAGTACCACAGGCTTGTGTACTTAGCCCCCATCCAACTCACTTTACACCTAGGATTGCATGGTTTGGTATGCCAATAACACGTCAGAGTCAAAATGTATAATTTGTTTACTTACCTTGTTCGGTCAGCATCCAGAGATCAATTGGCTGGGTGTGACCATGTTCATCTTTGTGTGCGTGCGGGAGTGCCGGCTAGAGCATGTGCAGTGCATTCGTGTATTGGAGTGCTGGTTGGGATATGCGCAGTAGTGTGTGGCGTGAATTGAGAGCTTTAGACTATATTATACAACAGGACGGCAAAAAGGAGGGTGAGTGAAACGCTCATAATTCTTGTTGACCATCCTCATGGATGTTGCTTCATTTTGACAGAGCTTTAATTCAGATGCTATTGGACATTTATACAGATGTTATTTTAATGTTAAAGAAGAGTTACAAGTTTACGTGTTAAAGAAAGGATTTAAATACTTCTGGACTTGTACTGGAAATAATTGAAACGCGTCACAAAGAGATGTCTCACCTAACCTCCAAGTGACTATTTATTGGATCAAAGTCACTACAATTGGTCAACAAGATATTTTTATTGTTTGGAGCAGAAAATAAAAGAATAGAATATAGAAAATAATCTCCCTTTGCTTTAGATTGAAAATAGAATAATATGGTGGCCATCTCAGAGATCCTTCGAATTTTGAGCAGCCATTAGTATTGGCAAGAGAGGGATTCAAAGTGTTCTATAGATGCATTAATGAATCAGTTTCTTGAAAATCAGCGATATTATTGGGTGATCACAGATGAAGAGGGCGAGTAAACTTAAATTCCCGAAAGTCACAATTTGGACCACGAAGAGAACATGGCAGCACGTCTACTTCCTCGGAGGTTTGGGGAGGTTTGGTGTGACATTGGTAGAATTGGCAAACTTTTGTTGGGAAGTGTGCTGACCAGCTCCATCATAACCTTCAAAACATACTGAGATTGTAAGTTAATTAGGATATTTTGGGTGGCAGAGACTCGAGGCCCATATGGGCCCATTACCATGTATATCATACTTCGCAAATTATTTATTACTGAACATTTATTTTTTCTGTGTTTGTACAGTTTGCTTACATTTCTTTCTTTGTTCACATTTCTCTCTTTTGTATACACGCCTTTATCTTGATGATAAATCCTGCTTGGCCAACAGGAAAAAGAATCTCAAGAGCTGGGTGTGATGTCATGTATGTAATCTGACAATAAATTTGAGCTTGAACCTAGGAGTGATTTAGGCATGAGAGGCTTCTATGGAAGTTCCGCAAGTCTTCTTTGTATCTGTAATCAATATGGACATGCTGAAATGACCTTGAAGGTCACTCCTACACCTGGTGGAAGCTGTAGTCTGCAATCATGACTTCTGCTCACAAAATCTCTGTTTTTGTTGTACGACATGTACAGCTTTTTTGCTGATCATGCCATAGGGTTTGGTGTTGGCTCCTTCACGGTTTGTCACCTACATCAATATTCAGATGAAAATGTACATGGCATAATTAACAAATTTGCAGTTGACACTGAAGTGGTGCAAACATGGGGCGGTTGGCAGATGGCAGATGCAATCTCACTGACTCTACATGGTTGGGCTTAGCGGTTAGTGCAATACCTTTGCAGCGCCAGCAACTTGGACAGGACCTGGGTTGGAATCCCGTGCTCTGTATAAGGAGTTCGCCCGTTCTGTGTCTGCGTGGGTTTTCTCCAGAGGCTTCAGTTTCCTCCCACCCTTGAGAAACGTAGCGGGGGGTGTAGGTTAATGGCGTGCAAAGGACTCATTGGGCTGAATTGGCCTGTAACAATGCTGTATATCTGAATTTTTTAAAAATTGCAGCAGAATCCTGAACATTTGGGCAGGTGGGAAGAGGAAAAGTTAATGGAATTTAATACAGAGAAACGTGAGGTATTGCATTTTGGCAAGACTAACATGGATAGGACCTACCCAGTAAATGGTAGGGTTCCAGGGAGTATGTAGAAAAGAGGGATCTAGGAGTTTGAAAATGGTGTCACTGGTAGATAGGGTTATGAAAAAGACTTTCAGCTTATTGGCATTCATCAGTTCTTGAGTGTAGAAGTTGGGAGATTATGCTGCAGTTGAACAAGTTGTTGGTGAGGCTCCATTTGGGTATTGTGAATAGTTTTGGCCACCGTGCAATAAAATAGGTTGTCAAGCTGGGGAGGATGCAGAAAAGAATTGCAAGATTGTTGCAGGACTTATGGGCCTGAGCTATTGGGAGAGGTTGAGCATTGTGGCTTTATACCGTGGAGGACAGAAGGATGAAGGGTGATCACAGAAAGGTAAACAAAATCGTGAGGGAAATAGGTCAGGTGTTTGCAGAATCTCCTTTTCCCAGAGTAGAGGATTCAGTAACCAGAGGACACAGGTTTGAGGTGAGAAGGGGAGAGATTACCTGAGGGGTAACTTTTTTTTAAGCATAGAGGGTAGTGAGTGTTTGGAATGGGCTGCTGGAAGAGGTAGTTGATGGTTTGAGGCTGGTAGTACTGCAATGTGTAGGTTTAGAGGGACATGGGCCAAATTCAGGCAGATGGGCCACGCAAATGGGACATTTTGATTGTTTTACCAAGTTGGGCTGAAGGAGGACATTTTCCTCATTCTATGAGTCTAATTCTACCCCGTTACCAGGGATCACTTTTTTTTTGATAAAGCAACTGGTCAAATGGTATCAATACAGCAAAAAAAAATCAATTACTATATTGGATCATTGAACAAATTAAGTGGAGTTCAGAACGTTTTTGAGATTCCTAGCTCTCCTGATGGCTTCAGCATTCTTTGTAGATAGTTTTTGTCTACTCAAACTCAAATCAATTTGATCAAAAGCATATTTGTGTGTGTGTGTGTGTGTGTGTGTGTGTGTGTGTGTGTGTTTTTTTAAACCCCACATAACATTGACAGAAACTGACAATCAGCTCAAGTTCCTGAAGGTTTTCTTCCTTTATCCCAGATGGTTATTACAATCTGACTTCCTTCAAGCATCTCATCTGCTCTCCAGGTTCAACAGTACCTCTGGGAAACAGAATTAACCTTTGAGATCAAAGGCTCTTCAGATCTGAAACATTATCCGGTTCCCTTTCTACAAAGTCTGCCTGATTAACTGAGCGTTTCCAGCATTTTCTCTCCCCCCCCCCCCCCCCACCCCAGTGTTCCAGCACTTTCCTTTCTTCTCCACATTTTTTGTCTGTCTTATCCAAATTTTGGAAAATTTTAAGTGATGATTTCATACCATAAGTCATCCTGGTGCACCAGTACAACAGCCTGAGTGTTAATTGGGAAATAATGCCTTCCATAATAGCAGACTGGCTGGCCATAAGCATTGGACAAATGGGGGTGGCACAGTTAGCAGAAGGGGTGTCATGGTTATCTTAGCAGTTTGCGCCACCATGTTTCAGTGCCAGTGATCGGGACCTGGGTTCGAATCAAATGCTGTCTGTAAGGTGTTTGCAAGTTCTCCCCTTGTCTGTGTGGATTTCCTCCAGGAGCTCTGCTTTCCTCAAAATGCACAGGGGGTGTAATTGGACAGCATAGACTCATGGGCCAAAAGGGCTGTACTGTGCTTTATGTCAGTACAGTGAAGAATTTTGCACCTGCCAACTGATGTGCACAGGGAGCACTACTTCTTAATAATCACTCCATTAAAGGTCACCTTATAATCTCCAATGAGCTGGACAGTCTTAGGCTACCACCTAGTTGCTCTGTGTGGCTTTAATCAATAATCCATGTTTAAATTTGTTCAGTGCTGGGTGCAAGCCTCGGTTCACATCTTCCTGGCGGCATATAATTTCACACATGCATGGCTTTCAGGCCTTGATACTCGTGTACAAATCCTGAAGGATGCCTTCATGTTGTTCAATAAGCTTGTTAAAACATATCTGTGATGTAGTCGTGCTGAACATGTTTTTCTAAATCATTCTCAAACCTTTCAACCAGCTTCTTCCCAGCAGAGTCCTCTGTTGAGGTAATCAGCCATTGCAAGTAGCCTTGTTTTTGTCCATTGTAGAGGTATACAGCATAACAACATGCTCTTCGGCCCAACTTATCCATGTAGCTTATCTGAGCTTTTCTGATTTGCCTGAACATGGCCCATATCTTTCATTTTTTTTTGCCATCCATGTTCTTGTCCTCATGTCTTTTAAATGTGATACTTGTACCCATCTCTTCAGCTTCTTCTGGCAACTCATTCCACACCCATTTTGTTCGGCGTGAAAAAGTTCCTCCTCAGGTCGTTTTCAAATCTTTCCCTCTCACCTAACACCTCTGCCCCAGAGTGTCACAGTCCCCTATTCCAGGGATAACACTCTATATACCTTCTGTACATTCCTATACAAGGTCACCCTTCTGCCTAACATCCTAGCCTCTCCTTACAACTCAAGCCCTACAGTCCTGATAACATCCTCTCCAATCTTTTCTTTGGACCCTTTCTAGCTCAATGACATCTTTCCTATAGCAGGGTGAACAAAATTGCACATAATACCAATGTCTTGCACAGCAATAACATGAGGCTTCAACTCCTTTACTCAATGCACCGACTGATGAAAGGAAGCATGCCAAACAACTTTTACATCACCCTGTGTCACTACTTTCAGGGAAATGGGTAACTGTACCCCTATATAAACATATAACCATATACAGAGCGGAAACAGGCCATGTCAGCCTTTCGAGTCCGCACTGGTTCACTAGAAAAACTCCACTAGCTCAAACCTCCTGCTCTCCGCCAATAACCTTCCAACTCCCTCATCTCCATGTACACGTCCAACCTTCTCTTAAATGACAGAAGGGACCCTGACACAACTATCTCATTCGGAAGTTCATTCCATTCTGCCACCACTCGCTGAGTGAAAAAGCCACCTCTAATATTTCTCCTAAAGTGTTGCCCCCTTACCCTCAACTCATGGCCTCTTGTTTTACAATGCTCTCCAAGGCCTCACCATTTATTCTGATCATTCCACCTTGATTTGGCTTACCAAAATGCACGTATCTGAATTAAACTCCATTTGCTATTTCTCAGCCCACTTACCCAGTTGATCAAGATTTGGTTGTAGACTTCAAATAATCCTTTTCACTGTTCAGTATACCATCAAATTTGTGTCATCTGCAGAGTTAATTACCACACCACCTACATTCTCATCCTAACAACTATTATTCATGACAAAAATAATGGAGCCAAGACTGATCCCTATCCCAGACAACTTGTCACTGGCCTCCAATCTGAAATATAATTCTCCACCATCACCCTTTATCTCTAAACACCAAGGTAATTTTACAACCAATTGGTTAGCTTACATTGAATCCCATGTAATCATGGCGGACCACACATTCCCTTTACCCTAATATTTGTATTTCCAGGATTTCAACAGAATATGTATCCAACTTTAATGGGATTCTTACTAAAGACACTTTTATGAAATTCTAGCCACATATATCCCTTCCCATGAAGGATAACTTTTTGAGTTACTCCTTTTTTAAATCCCCACTTATATTTCAAATGTACTTCTCAAAATGCTCATCCTTCCCAATATTCAGAATTTAGATTCATTGTCAAAGTGAACACATGACATCACATACAACCATGAAATTCTTTTTCTCTTTTTCCTGAGGGCAAGGGAGAATTACCACTCATTGGAAGTGCAAAACACTGTCAAATAAGTCACTGAGTGAGTTTATTGTTGAGGAATCTGATGGTGGAGGGATAGCAGCTGTTCCTTCAGCTGGGGGTGTGAGTTTTGTGGTACCTAGAACACTTTCCTGATGGTAGCAGTGAGAACAGAGCTAGTGCTGCATGGTTGCTGCTGCTCTCCAATGGCAGCATTCCCTGTTGATGTTCTCGATGGTGGGGAGGGTTTTGCCTGTGATGTCCTGGGCTGTGTCTGTTACCTTTTGCAGGGCTTTATGCTCAGGTGTATTGGTGTCCCCATACCAGACCACGATGCAGCCGGTCAGCACACTTTCCTCTTGTTATATGTGGATTGTGGAGGGTCATGTGACCTCACTGTCTGAAAGTTAATCAGAAGTTGCATCACCTGCCAATCAAGGTTGGACTCTGACCACCCATTAGTGCTATTGGCTCATTTAAATGATTCAGTTTCATCATTTCAGATGCCCAGTTCAGTACAGTATAAAACATTGCTATTTCCCACATTTCTTTCCATCTGCCTCTTGATCCAAGCCTCAGATATCACTCCATGCCAGGTCGTTACTGTGGACATCACTGGAGGAATCACAGGTAAGGTGTGCCATAATACTGCAATAGATCAGTGCTTGCAGAGAGCCACACCCCTGTTGGTACAGGGAACTAGGAGTTTGCATTTAAGTCCTTGTCTTGTTAGTGTGAGTTCGTAACTGTCTATTACTTAACATCGAGCTGCAACCCGAGGTACAGGGATTGGGATTGTCTGCTGAAGTCCCTGTCTGTGAGTGTGTACATGTGAGGGCGAGTGTGGTAGGGTAAGCAGCCACTGGTATTGGAGTTCCTTGAGCCTGATGCGCCTTCCTGCACCTTTATAGTTTTTGACTCATACCATGTAGAAGATAGGCGGCTGCTGGTATCAGAGTCCAGCTTGGGTCTGAGATGAATGTTGGTATAGCTATTAAGCAGTAATTAAGTATACTTTGATGTCTTCCCCCTGCTCATGTCCTGTGTGTTCAATAAAGTTACCTTTGATTGTAACGCTTGTGTCCAGACTTGTCTCTCTGTGAACCCACTGAACCTGATACTTTACCAAACACACCACCACTACACATCTGTAGAAATCTGCCAGGGTTTCTGATGTCATACCATACCTCCATAAACTCCAGAGGAAGAAGATGCTGATGTACTTTCTTCACAATTAATCCTCTGTGGCTTTTTCTATAATTGTTTCCCTTCAGGCACTGGTTGACGGCTATTATTTTGCTATTTTCCAGTCCTGGCCTTCGAGACCATCTGATCTTTCTCTCCCCCACAATTAAGAAACATCCTGCTCTGAACTGATGCAATTATTCTGTCTGATTACACTGCAATGGTAGAGCTTCCCTACAGATTTGCTTTTCATGCTAATTCATGTGACCACATTTGACGTTGGAACTTACACCGTTCCTCCTGACACTGGTCTGTAAAATTTGTTTATGCTCTAGATCTGAATCAACCATAATCTCTGTATTTTTTGAAGCTATTTTGTTACAAATTGCTTTTGTACATGCCCTTTCAAACTATAGATCTTGATCCTGATTTCAATTTGACTAAAAATGAGTCTATTTATTAAATGAGTTATTAATTGTCCTATGGAGTGTAAGTTTATAAGTATCTTGCCCTACGTCCACTAACAAAAGAATGATCATCACTGAGCCCTCTATTTTAATAAGATTATCCACCCAAGAAAATCTTTCCATCTTTTTGATGTAGGAATTGAAGGGCTCCAATGCCTCAATGTGGACACTTCGATTTCTGACAACCATTCTGCCATTTCCTCCTATTTTGTATTCTACACTACTTGGTCGATGAGTTGATTTATTTTTATTTGCCCTTGAATTAGGATGCTTGTCTGCAAATGTGCACACTCACCTTGAAAACACAGTCACATCATTACTTGATGTCCACAACACCTTCAAAGCCTGTGTCTTCCTCTGCTCTCTTTGTAGAGAGTATGCTCTGTGTCTTCTTAATCCTTCACCAAACTCATTAGAGATTGTACAGACTTGTACACAAAGGGCATGAGACAAGAACTCAAACAGAATGAGCATTTATTCAAGATGCTGTCACAGAGACTGGAGCTTACTTCATTGTTGTAACCTTTAAGGCAGTTTGTCCATGACACAGTCTGGAAAAGGATGACTGTGCAACAGTAAAGGTTAGTTGATCATAACTATTGTTAGATACACCCCACCAAAAGTAATTAATAAGATTGAGAGACTCCCAGAAATTGACAATTAGCCAAGAAAATGGGAGCCTGAGAGCCAACTGGTATTAAGGTCAGTGGGACCAAGATGGTGATTTAAAGATATCATCTCTTGTAATGAACTACAGTGCAAATCCATCCCAATGAACGACAAATAAAAATATTTATTTTTTAATTGTTCTGAAGACATTTGGATCGATATATGGATAGGAAGTGTTGAGAAAGTTCTGGGCTAAGTGTAGGAAAATGGACGAGCCCAGAATATCACCTTGGTCATAAAAGAGCCTATTCCATGCTGTGAGACTCCACGACTTTATTACTGTCTTCAGCTTCAATCTCCAAAATGGAGGGCTAGGATTCTTGTGAGAATGTTACGACTTTTTAAAAAAAAATAATTAAAAGTTGAGACTTTTCTGACTTAAAGGCACTGTTTCCTTGTTACTTTGGTTGGAAAACAATTGCTCTCAACTCTTATTTCTTATGTTTATGATCTTTTCCATAAGTATTTTATCAAACGGGCCCCTTAAGCACAAATCTGCTTGAAATATCAAAGCCATAATTCCTTATGATACAATTTATTCTTCATCGAACTTCTAAACCACAGCATTGCTGATTAGACAAGTATTTTTTTTTAAAAAATACATAGATCGTACCTTCAAAGTGCTAGCAGCTGTTCCAGGATACTCTCTCTGGTCTAACTTTGTCCACCTCTGCATGAATTTTTGTACCATTGGATCCTCGTAATTCACAAGTTGAAAGCCAGTTACGTTGACTCCTGTCTCAATAAACTTATCGAGTACAAGATCAGAGAAGCCCTGCAATGAATGGACAAATTATTGTAAACTATGGCAGTAAACTACTGCCAAAACAGTATACATTCATTGGATCCATGCTTGAGTCACACCACCATGGCCCCCCTCTCTCTCTCTCACTCAAAACTGAGTCACACCACCACGCCCCCTCTCTCTCTCTCACTCAAAATTGAGTCACACCACCACGCCCCCTCTCTCTCTCTCACTCAAAATTGAGTCACACCACCTCTCCCTCTCAATCATGAACACACAAAAATACACTTTATTTTCAAAGATTAATCCCTTTGCTCTTCCGCTAGTCCTCTGCAGAAGTAAATTGGATACTGGAGATCAATCACACTGTTTATTAAATCTCAGCTTTGACTCAGCTTGATGAGAGCAACATGTTAAGAATGGCACCAGTGTTGCCAGAATAAAGAATGTTGCAAGTATTCAAGATGATGTTAGTGCAACGTGTTCTCATTCAATGAGCAAAGCATATGGATATCCTCCAGGATATAATCTTCCGAACAGCATATCAGGATGTCTCAACTTAACAGTGGCAGTGTATTATTGTATTATTAGTGTCATAGCACACATTCACTCATGTTGAAGGATGTTTACCTATGAACCTATAATAATACCAAAATATCACCCAATAAAGCAAAATACAAGACTGAACTGAAGACTCAAATTCATTTGACTGCATGACTCGGATAAATCATTCAGGTTCACCGTGTATCTTGAATCATTTTGATCTAACCTCCTGAAGCTTGAGATGGTGACCCTAAGAAAATCAACATGTTGTTGAAGATGTTGACGTGATGGAAGTGTAAGCACATTCTGTCACTATTGTGTCAGTTGCTCATTGAGCAGAGTTAACAATGATAGATAGCATTGGAACTGTCATAAAATGCAGAATGAAAACAGTGTCAGTTGAAACTGTCGACTGCTATAAATTGCTCATTCTTCACGACAGCGAGTGTATTAGAAGCAGCATTGGAACATAAATTTCCAAATTATTTATCAAAAAAATCTCTGGCTAGTGTGACAGATTATGTTACATTTTATATTATGTATAGATATGTTTTTGGAAAATAAATTGTGGGTTTTTTTAAGCGTAGGTCACAAACAAAAAAAAAACACTTCACAATGCAGATCTCATTTATAATGCCAGAGCTCTGCTCAAGCCAGACAGTCCAGGCTCCGAGTGCCTTTGCAAAAACTTTGAAGAATGCCTATAGAGACTTCACAAGTAGGTGTGAATTGTACATACTGTGGAGTAATGGATTATTTATTTGGAAAGCAACAGGTGAATAGACTCAGAAGATTGGGTCCGGTGCCACAGTCTGAGTGCGATTTGCTGTTCTAAGAGGGTCATGTGGTTTTTCTGAGAGAGAGAGAGAGAGAGAGAGAGAGAGAGAGAGAGAGAGAATTCAGTTCTACAGTTCAGCAGCAGCAGCTGGGACTGGAACAGGACAAGCTGGCAAGCTTGTGGAAAACCCCATTTTGGAAGACGGGTTCTGAGTTCTGACTTCAGCCTATTCAAAGCCCTTGTGGTCCATCCAAGAGGAGATGGCTGGCTGTGTGGTGTTGCGCCTGAGATAAGGGAAGCAAAAAAGGATCTCTGTGATGACCTGAAAGAAAGAGATTTTCATTTGGAAAACCCTGATGGAGCAAGTTTCTTCGGCAAGACACTGAAGTGGCTGATCGGAAGGAATCAGATTATGTCCAACAAGCAAAAAAACTTTCTCTGAAAACCGACAAGAAACTTCTTGGATGATAAACATTTACCTTTCAAGCACCAAAGCCTGGTGATGATTCATAAATGTTAAATTCTGTGCACAGTCGAAGAATTGCCTCATACCAGTGAATATGAAGAAATGAGATTGGACTGTGGATCAAAGAACTTTGCTTAACTTATATGCACATACACGTGTGCTAAGAATTAGAAAGGGGTTAAGTTAGGTTAAGTTTTAATAAGTTAAAGTTTGATCCTGTTTTTATGTTTAAAGAAAATTAAAAGTAACTTTTTGATTAAGTAACCATTTGTCTTGGTGAATTTTTATGGCTGCTGGGTTTTGGGGTCCCCTAGTCTGATTTAAAAGCTACTAATGAATACAAGGTTATGGATTTAGAATTGAAATTGGCAGTACAGCCAGCTTTGGCATGTGTAAAAAAAAAACTGTTTTTTTACTGTCTAATTAGCAAACTATGCACTGTTTGGACGTGCTACTTTACCTCAGCTGTTGATAGGATTCAGGCAATATTGTACCAAAGGTAATATGTTATTCATTCTCAGCATGAGAAGTTTGCAAGCACCACATGCTTGATTGAGTCAAGGTTCAACTAATAAGTGACAAAATAGCAAAAGTAAAATATCTTCAGGATAGGATTTTGGCAATAATTTGCAAGAATTGCATGCGTGGTTGAGTTGAGAAGGTCCAACTAATAAGTGACAAAAAAAGCAATAGTGAAGTATCTCCAGTGCAATAAACTGAATGTGATATCTTCCGCTATGATTAATAATCCTTACTGTACAGCAGTCCTGATCAAAATAAGATGAAGAAAATATTTATTTGACAATGTCAATTTCTGCAGATTTTCTGAGCTACTCAGTGAATTGTGAAATTGCCCACTGAGGATATCAGAGGAATTACAAAACATGATGCCTTTCCTGAGATAATTTTGGGATGCAATTAGTCTGTGATTTCTGGTTGCAGCAAAGTTCTATTTCATTTTATAACGTTATGAAATGTCTTTGGAGTTATAGATTGACTAAACCTCACCACATGGATGCCATGATAAAATATGGATCAAATTAAGATTAATTATTGTTTAGAGATATTTTTGATAAGGTTGAAAATGCCTGTTTCCTTTTAAATTATTGGGTTGCTGCTGTGTTGACTCTCATTCTTAAGAGCTTTTAAAGGAAAAGAAACGTGCACACACAAGTGATGTTTTCAAGACAGCTAGAATGTTGTTTGGAGACAACAGAAGCCAAATTGGTGCCTTGTCATTTGAAAACTGCTCATTGCACCAGTTTAATAAGAAAGTCGGCAGATGCCGGGGTTGAATGCAGTGCACAAACGTGCCGGAGAAACCCAATAGGTCACACAACATCTATTGGAAAAAAGGGGTAACCAATGTTTCAGGTCTGGGCCTTTCTTCAAGGTACAACCAAAAACAGGCAGGTGCCTGAATAAAAAAGGTGGGGCAAGGAGGAGGGGAGAGAGGAAGGAACAGGGGGAGGTGCACTGGCTAACAGGAAAGAGGCATTGTGACAGAGCCTAAACAATGATTGGTAGCAATGTATTACCATTGCTTCAAAAGCAAGCTTCTGGAAGTTTACCTTTAATTTGGCATTTCAGTTTCACAGAGCGGTGGAGCAAAGAAAAATAAAAAATAAATGAAACAAATGGAATGATAACATGATGGCAATGAGACTCGGAGATCAAAGCAAATGTATCAATCAAATAAAACGAATCAAACAAAATATGAGGGAAGGAAAGGCAAAAACAATATTAATTATCTCCCATCATTAGATGGGTGTATCTGGAAAACAACAATGTTACAGGATGTTTAGCTTGATATTTGAAAAAAGAACATTATGATTTCACATTTCATTCCATTGCACCTGATCAGTGGTAATGATCAGGTGAAATGATAACCTTTTCACAAGTTTTATGGAAAAACTGAAGGTCTTAACTATCTACTATTTCACAAACTATGCATTGCAATTGCATGTACATTTTAAGACAAAGCATGCTCTTTTGTGAGTTTTATTTGTTGAATATGAGCTTTTATGATAAGCTTGAGGCACAAGAATTGGAATGATGAAGATGCGATAAAAGGTTATATTTGCTAACACCAACCTGAAAGTTCTTCCAGCCATTAAAAGCAAAATAGAATTTACATGACTCTTTTCTGACCATGCTTAATTTCAAAAACATCCCTTACATCTACTAAAACCAATCAGTGGCTTCATTGCTTCATAATTAAAGTCAGTTCAGAGCAGTGGACCTGAAACTATATACAATTAGATTCAGTTTTCTGAGGTTAACTTCACTTGGACACCAAAAGATGGCAGACAAAGATCTTTGGGCATTGTTCTTGGGTGGAGTTGAATTAAATTGTTTTTAAGTGAAGCCTGGAGTGGTAAATTATTGTTAAGTGAAGGTGCTGGCTCGGATATTAGCGTGCCGAGTTCCATCCCAAAGTGATGAATGACAGCTGCAGGTTAACTATATTAATAGGGTGGTATGGTTAGTGTAACAGTTAGTGCAACACTGTTACAGTGCCAGCGACTAGGGTTAGAATTGGGCACTATCAGTAAGGAGTTTATACGTTCTCTGCCCGCCAGCGTGGGTTTCCTCCAGGTTCTCTGGTTTCCTCCCATCCTTCATAAATGTATGGGGGTTTTAAGTCAATTGGGTGTAATTGGGCAACAAGGGCTCATCGGCTGGAAGGGCCCATAACCATGCTGAATGTCCAAAAGTTTTTTAAAAATCAGTAAACAATCAATATTGTGCAATTGTATCATCAGGCCATCTATTGTCACTGTCTTATCCAAACCCCATGATTTAATTGAACACTTACCAGGGTGGCCAGCATGTAATGGTAACCTCTGATGTTTTTCCCAACATTTACAGCCTGTATCACAAAAGAAAGTAATGATCGATGAAAATGTTCCTTGACATAATCTAACCAACTCCAATCAATCAAACAGTATTATGAATATTTAGCCAAAAACAGGGAAGAAATCATTCTGATGGAACATCTCTGCACAGGCTCTGCTAAAACTCATTTGTCTTTTCTATCTGAAAATCAAAAAAATGCAAATGCTGGAAATCTGAAATAAGAAGAAGATGATCCCAGAAACAGTGTGCAGGTTGAGCAGCATTAATGGAAAGAGAAAAAGTGTTAACATTTCAGTTGTTTCTATGTCATTTTTTGTATCTTCATATTGGTGGGAAGGAGGGGAGGGGGCAGGTGTGGGAAGAAGCTAAAGAACTGATCTGATGCAGGGTTGCAAACTTCGAACGTCAACTCTCCACAGATGCTGCCTGATCTGTTCTGTATTTCCAGCATTTAATTTTTGTTTGAGGCTTCGAATATTTACAGTTTATTGAGATTGAACTATTAGGCATAAAGTATTAATGATGTCCAAGATTAATTTCCAAACTGCTTTGTGCACAGCTGGACAACTTTCTATAAGTTATTCATGCAATTGATTAATACCTCTATGGTTTGTGTACATATACCCAGGGCATGCTAGCCATTACATTGTTATAGAGCAGGTATTCCTTATTAGCTATCATCTGTCACCCAAATAAACTACTTCCAATTCCATCATTTTATTTTTTGATCATTTTTGAAAATGCCTCACTGGATATTCAGTAAACTCCTCAAAAATGTGCAATTATTTTGTAATTTGTAAAAAAAAAAAAATCCTGCTTTATTTCTGCCAAATTAATTGTTCTGCTATTTATCTGTTCAGCTTAGTTTTCTAAATTAATAAAAACACATCAAGGAAACAGGGGATATTTTAATTAAGGGAATATGGCTTTTCTTGAAACATACATCCACAAGACTAAATGTTGTTATGCATTAGAAGTCCAGCCTACTACTGTGTAATCAAATAATTAAACTCTTTGGCAAAGAAGTGGGAAGTAAGGTTTTTTTTAAAAAAAATCACCTCGGTTTCTCTTCGTCTTTTGCAACTGTCTGTTAATTAAAATGGTCAAAAGCTCTCATTTGTCCACAACTGGATTTCATTAGGGCTCAGACCACATTTTCCTCTTCCTTTGAGCTTGAACCAGATTTCTTTTTTTAATTCAGAATTTTCTAGAACTCCTAAGTAAAGAGTCCACATAATGTTATTTCTTCTCTTCAGATCTCTCCAGAACAGTTCATTTTTGGCTACTCATTCAGTTGATCTTTTGACACTTAAGGGATACATTTTTGGATATGGCTCAGCAAATTAAACTTTGTGGATATAGAGCTACTTTAGTAGATTCATGTTTATAATATATTGCACTTCAGTATTAATAATTATTAAAATGATTTGCCTCCCCTGTCGTAAAACCCTACTATGATGTCACTTGCATGGCCCCGATCCTAGAAGAAACATCATAAATCAGAGAAACTAAAAAAAATCCAAAACAAAAATCTGGGAACTTGAAATACCTGTAAAAATTGAAAATGCTGATAATACTCAGAACATCTATGTAGAGAATAATGAGCTAACATTTTAGGGTTTAAAAAAAAAACTTTAATTAAAATAAAACCAATTAGCAAACATATTGCAACATTTCAAACTTAATCCAAATACATGTGGTATTTTAGAAAATAGAAAAAAGAGTGTAAGAAATATAAAAGAAAGGAAAACCTCCTATTAATCCCCCCCATCCCCTATAAGCTAAAAAAAAGAGGGACAAGTAAACCACAACAGGAGAACTTCACTTTCTGATACTTTCAAACATAAATATTTATAGAGACTGTTTGAGATCAATTTAAATTGTAATACCAACAGTTTGTAAAGATGGGCTCCATATTTTACAAAATGTATGATATTTATCTCTTGGATTGAAAGTAATTTTCTCAAGTGGAACACAACTCCGAACTTCTGCACACCATCTGTCCAATCCCAGATCAATATCTGACTTCCAAGCTATAACAATACATTTTCAAGCTATTGCCAAAGCAATTTGAACAAATTTTACTTAATACATATTCAGTTTTAATTTAGGTTTAACATTGGATCCTGTGGGATTCTTACTCCAGTTATTCAATCTAATAAATTACCATTTCAAGCCCTAAAAAAGTTTAATTGTGGAATCCTGCCAAGTTGAATGCAGAAGAAGTACCAACTTCTTGTCCACAAGCTAGCATTTTAGGTTGATGAAATTGCTTTACATGAAGGATCTGTTGAAGAGTCATGGCCTGAAACGATGTCTGTTTTCCTCCTGCAGAGCATTTCCAGCATTTTCTATTTTATTTGATTCAAAAAAAAAATTCCATGTTTTTTTTCTATACAAATACAAAGCTCCACTTTTGACTGATTTGAGCAGAACAGTGAATACTTAATGGCATCATCCTACTGCATGGTTATGTGCCCAATCAGTTCTTTTCAATCAATAAATAGCAGTTCAGTGGATTTTTAATCTCAATTCAATAAATTTCACAATGGTCCTTGATAACGGTTTGGGGAACAAGAACAATTGCACACCTAATCTTTACTTCCTCATCAGATGGTGCTGTTCTTGCAGAATAGGATAAAAATTTCAGAAAATGCTGAACATGCTCAGCAGTCCAGACCCAATTATCTTATGTAACTGAAAAAAGGGTTTTTCATGCAAGCAGCGAAAGTAGTCAATCTCAGTGTTGCGCCGGGTTGGCGCACACCTGAATTGGGAGAGACAGACATCCAGCTGTACTCAAAAAATAGCTGTAATGACATATTACGATCACGATTTATGAACCTTGTGAATTGACCTCCATTTCAGCTTACAATCTCACACACCCTGAATTGTGAACCCCTAATGCTACAAGAATGATCCTTTCGTGGTAGCAGGAAACAGGATTACAGCACTCGTGCTAAATAAATTGGACATTATCGATAGATACTCTCAAAGGGACTCATGTGACTTTGCATCGAAACAAAACTGAAATTCTATTATTATCACTATGCTTGACAGGGTTACTGAGGCTCGGCCATGAATGCAAAGCAATCTTTTGTTCATTTTTCTGTCAAATGTATTGCACGAATAGACGTTACCTGATCCATAATCGCATTGAGTCGATTTAATTCACAGTCTATCAAATATCTTCTCTCTTGCCTCTTGTCCATTTCCTCAAAGATCCGTCTGTACTCCATGACATCAGTGATGCTTCCAACTGATTTTGCTGTAACTTGCCAGTTGTTCTGGACGGCAGCTTCCATAATTCCTTGCAGGATGGAATATCCTGTTAAAGAAAAAGCACAAACTTAGAAAGTAAGTGCTGAATTAGTTAAAAAAAAAACTGTTGCGATTGTTGTTTGATGGTTCAAATGCTTTCCATTTGTTTCCAAAGTGATATGGGGGTTAGGGTTATCTTGTTTTAATGCTGGAAGTTGTTAACCCAATCAAACTTTTTTTATTTGTAAAGAAGCTTTATTTTTTGTTTGTAAGTGGTGCAGACCACTTACCAGTTACGAGAGGCAGGATACATTCTGAGCTCTTGGAATTGTACCATCTGGGTGCAGATAAAGATGCTTAAAAGACTGCACCAATTTAGGCATTCAATGGTTCATCGCATAGCTGTAATATTCTCATACCTCTTCCATCATCATCTTTTTCCAATCGAATGGGAACCCCCCCTCTCCTAAAACTGGGCTAGTCCCCAAATCTGAAATGAGAGGATTGTCCGGGTGGGCTTGCACTGATGTGAACCTCAATACTGCAATCATTATTTTGTACTGAAAGATCCTGAAAAAATGTTTTCTCTGTACTCGTGAATATCATCTTTGCTCTACAAATCTGCATATTGTGACAAGTAAGAGGCCATAGTTTCTGCGATAAGCATTTTACTGCTACATTAAATAAATGTTCAAAGTTAAGACCTTATGGATTTAATTTTTACTAAATTTGTAACATGGAGATTGCATTGAAACAAAATGGAATACCCCCAGACAGAATTTAACGTACGGACATGCCTTTAGTTATTAGTGTTTGCAAATACAATAAAAATGTTGAAATTAAAATTCATTTGGATACATTTTCTTCCTTTTCTTTGAGTATTGAGTTTGCTTTATATCTTCAGATGCTTAACTTTCTTTAATAAAGCAGTAACTTTACCTCTTCCTAGTCCTTGAACAGATACACACACTCATACATTTATTCACATATAATTAATGTATGCATATTGGATAATGTGATAATAAAAGAAAGAATAATTGTGACACCTCAATATTTGTACAAATATTAGTATATGTTATAGTAAGAAAACAAAGCAGATACAACCAAAGCTGCAAGCGTGTTGCAATAAAGTATGGCCAGTACATGTCAAGTGTTATAAATATTAACATACACCTGGTGCTAAATCTCTAAATTAAACTCAAACTCAATTGTCATTCTATTTTGTCTGCCGACTGAAAATCCAACAAGTAAGCCAGCCTTCTCCCAGATAGAACCCAAGGCTGAATCCAGGGCTTCTGACAAGTGACATTGCTGTCTCTTTGAATGCCATTTTAGATTACAGTGCAATAAGAGCAGCACAGCCCAGTATAATAAGGTCAGTCCAATAGCTTTTACTTTTAAGGTACAATCCAGCAAGCCCCCCACCTCTTCTACTTCCTCATGGTTCCAGAACACCACCCCCCACCCTATTCATTAGTTTTCTTCTTTTGAAAGCTGCTATTGCATCAAGATCTACCATTCTCTCTGGAAGTTCCAACTCCTAACCAGCTGTCTCATAAAAATATTTTTTGTTTTGTTAACTCTACTTCATTGTGTCAAATATATTAAATGCATGACCTCTGTTCACCAGTCCTTAATCCTTCCCTATATCTTTATATTATAAAGATTAAACAAAACAATTTTCACAACCATTCATGTTTTTCATAAAATCCATGTGAATTTTAGAAGCTGGAGGCCATGATTTGCATGCTGGTCACCCACCCAGTGATTGAATAGATTCCATTCCCAGCGTGGTCCTGTTGTCCCCATGGTTGGGGTGGCAGTTGCAATTCCTGGCAGGAATTCAATTTTCACCTTGTTTGCTTTGTTCTGGAGGAAATTCATGAAAGGTTGAATAACTTGCAGCTTAACAGTAAAGAAAAAAGGGCATTTATATGCCTCATGGAGTGAGAGTTTTACAAATTGGAATCATGCTCTTTATCCCAACTGGTCCATGGTAAGTTAGTTGTCTTTCCCAAACACTAACCATCCACAACTCTCATATTTCCAAAGCAATGTTTATTTATTTGTCGAGATGAATACTTGTCCAGCATATGTATTGTATGTTATGTCTGGTTGTGTATCTGAGTGTTTTGCACTGAGGACCAGAGAATGCTGTTTCATTGAGTTGTATTTGTGCAATCAGATGGACAATAAACTTGACATTTCTCTAAGGTTCTAAACCTTTACCAATTTACTGAAATGTTGTTGATCAAACTGGCAAGATGTTTGTGCACTGCAAGATCCAAAAATCAACCATGTAAATGAAGGTTACTGACCTATTTACCTGAAACTAATTTAGGGAGAAATATTGGTAATTAGGGATTAGTCAAGAAGGGAGACTGCAATGGTATGAAGAATAGTGGTGGAAAATTAGAAGCATTTTTGTTTGATTGAGAAGCTTTTATTTTTCATTCCTAACAGTGGGGGAGTACATGTTCAATTAGGAAGACTGGCTATGCTTGCCCATTGGTGGAAAAGCACTTCCTGGAAGCTCAGGTACAAGTTTCAGTGATAGTTTTAGTACTGTACTTACTAAGTAGTTTCTTGATACATCCTACCTATCTCAAAATGGTTGGGATTTAGTCCAAGTATCAAACTCTGAAGTATAAATAGAGCATACCACAGCTGATGAAGTAACTTGATTGGTAGTGAAAAAAAATCCTATTTTGATACTAAATGCTGGTTTATCCAACATTGTGTTTTTACTTCAATAATGGTGTCTGCAGACTCTTGTGTTTTAGCATTGTCAGATTGCCCTCAGAACTAAGTGGTGCCTGATTTTTAAAGGCTTACCCCTGATCCAGAAAGGTTTGATTGAGGCACTAGATAACTTTGCAAACAATTTACATCATCGCTCTTATGAAGCATGACCATAAAAACACAGTTAAAGTCTGAGTTTAGTTCAGTACGTGAACTGACGGAGGGGAAAAGACTGATGTTCAACTTCCTTTTACTTAACATTCATTTTCTGTCTAAGATTTATGATCCATAAACTATCTTGCAAGTTATAGAAGGCATAGAAGACAGGTGATGAATATTTCAAATGTGGAATAAGTTGGGAGATCTGAGAACTCGGATCAATTTGTCAGTCCTGCCGCCAAGGAGATCTGTGATATGAGAGAACAGAGGCTGGATATTTGGTGCTGTGCATTTGTACTGTACACCGTTGGGAATGCAGAATTACTGAGTTAGTGATCTTAAAAAATATTCATGTATTGAACCAAGTATGTTCTTGGGATAAAATCAATCTCTACATTTTTGCAAAAATCTCTCAATGCAATTACATACACAGAATTTTATAAACTTCTGCTGCCAAATGTATCAGCCATTTTGAACATATGATAAGATACTATAAAGCAGAAAGAAATGACAAAGATAATCTGTTCTTATCAGAAATGTTTGCTAGAAATCCCCTACTTTTGTAGTACAAGTCGTCATATGAAATCCTTAAAGACCATCTCTCTGCATGAAAACTGTTGATTGCTTCAGTCTTTGCTCAAGAGATGGTATCAGTTGACTGTCCAGTATTTCATGCATTTATTTAATTATTGTCTATACTCATGTAATTGATCAATTTTTTGGACCATTTTTTTCAGGCCAAAAAAGGTGGAGTCGACATTTACACAGATCAAACTTTTGACCTTGGTATAAGTATCTACATCACTCAAGGCATCGGGAGCTCAATTGGTCAGGAACAGATGGTAAGTCAGTGGTCGGGGTGTTGGGAACTCGGATGGATGGCTGAGGGAAGGATCCGTGGTCTGGAGTTCGGATGGGAGGATGGCCGGGGCAGAGATCCACAGTCGGGAGACTGGATGGGT
Source organism: Narcine bancroftii (assembly GCF_036971445.1). Lineage (NCBI taxonomy): Eukaryota > Metazoa > Chordata > Chondrichthyes > Torpediniformes > Narcinidae > Narcine > Narcine bancroftii. Next base: position 12,270,806 of record NC_091476.1, on the reverse strand, counting down.
GGGTAACCAAGGTGATGATCTGCGGTCGGAAGTTCGGAAGGGTATGTGGCTGGGGAGAGTATCTACAGTCAGCAACTCAGATGGGTGGGCAGCTAGGGTGCCAGGAGGTCTAGTGGGTGGGTGGCTGTGGCGAGGGTTTGCGGTCAAAACATTGGGAGCTCAGGTAGTTGGGGTGGGGGTCAACTGTTACATGGATCATGCAAAAACACCCAATATTTGGGCCAAAGAAATAGGGGAGGGGGTCCGACTATTACATGATATGGATGATTACACAAATATATACACTAGGTACCCAGGTCCAGGTGGTGAACTTGGAACTTACAAGTTTCTGAGCCAAATTGACATTTTTGCGAATAGGTTCCGATGATTAACTTAAATCAGTTTTGGATTAGATGATTAGTAAAATTATTTACTAATGCCCTCCTTTGTGCATTTTCCATTACTGTTGAATTAAAATATGTTCTCAAATTGGTTAGTCAATTGCCATCGAGTTCTTGCTGACTTCTAGTGACCCAGAGGACTATCTTTCTCAGATAATCGAATGAATCAAAGCTGCTGCAAAGGCACAAAATCCATCTTCCTTTCCTCATATTTCTTTCTACCTCACAAAATCCTCCTTTATTCTATTGTTTTGCTGACATCACGTTCAAAATATGTCCGATCAGCTTCTGCATCATGCTTTCAAGGCAAAAAAAAAATCTATCCTTGATTTTTTTGTTTCTCCTTGCTTTCCATGGAATTGTGATCAGTGTTTGCCAGCACCACATGCACTAGGTGTATATTAATTCACTGATATTAGATTTATAGCAGTATTTACAATGGGAATACAAATTCTGATCACAGGAATGGCTTGAAAACGAAGATCATTCGCAAGGTGTAAAACATCTTACTCTCTTAATCATTTGAGGCACAGCTGGATTCTTGGCCCAAGAGGACAAAATTCTAGCCGACTAGAAAATGAAATAAATCATTTAAGAAAGAATACAATAAAGCTCAGCAGTATACCCATAATCTTCATTCAGCCTTATTATCGATCTCTTGTGAGCAGAAATACAGAAAGCCAAGAGAAGATGGTGCTCTCATTTTAGTTCAAACATTACCAACATTTATATAGCATAAAAGAAAAAAATCTCAGAATTATAGCAAAGAAAGGAGCTCATGGGTACGGGTGTCACACTGTGTTAAAGTATTGTCATTCCTCCTCTGGAGACTTCCAGAATTGCTGAAGATGCCATCTCTATTATTTTCCAGTTAAAGGTCACCAGAATGAAATGAATACTGACTAACAGTCACAAAACAATTGCTGCTCTGAACTTGGCATGGTTTTCAAAAGCCTGAAATTGACAGGTCACAGGATAAAGAATCATAGTGTTGGTACAATGGTGGAGTGTCAATACCAAAGTGGTGTAGGCTGCAAGATTGACAATTCACAAAACTGACAGTTTGCAAAGCCATTTAAACATTAGTGAGCAATGCTTATTTTGACACACGGGCCTGCTAGTTATACTGTTAGACCCAATCGAGTGACTGGCACAGCTCATTGGGAATGGGTCCAGTTGAATGAGATGCCCAGGGTTGCCGGAGTGCAGAATTAAAACAATAAAAATGGCACCGTTTTGCTGGTGGAAAACAAAACAATTTTACTAAATAAGTCTTTGAGAGAGTTTCTCTTCAGGTGTAGATTCAATAAAACTGAAACATTCAAGTATCGTCAAAGGGGCAACATCAATTCAAGTTGTTGCAGTTGATAAGTGAAGAGATTTTCTCATCTAAAACAGAAAATATATTACATGAGATTTCCTTTAGTCCAGCATAAGGCAGACAAATATTCTTTATTAGCAGAAATTGCTCAGTGCCCCTTACAGCCAAAGAAAGAGAAGCAAAAGAGAGCCACCCCCCCACCAGAGTCATTGAATATCCATAGCTTCACCTCCAACGCTCCAACGAACCTGCAGTCACAAACCATTAGCAACCTGAGCTCCAGGTGCACACCTCTGTCACAATCAGGAAGCCTCCAGTGCCCTCTCACATCCCGGTTACGATATCTGATACCCCTTCAGCCAATCTCAAGCCAGCCTAGTGTGAGTCCTTTGACTGCTGTCACCAGGAGCCCACATCCTAAATGTTCTTCAGCCTCAGAGCCCCACACTGGTTCACCACCAAGGTCAACACCACATGGGTCATCTCCTCTGCTTCTCCTTTTCAAATTTGGGTGGGGGGTGGGGTGTGGTGCCCTGTGCCAGTTCTCTGCTTTCCCGGAATCTACAATGCCAATTAGAGGCACCACCATCTTGAGGCCAGACCCTGCGGCCATGAGACTTTAAAATAAACCACCATCGGCTTTTTTGACATGCTGTTTAAAGCCCACGCAAAGCCGACAGAATCCGGACTGGGCTGCGGACCCCGCTGAGGAGCGCTGTGACTTCGCTTCCCATTCTCCGCAGGTCCGCATCAGCAGTGCTGCCTATTTTCCTTCTTGTGAGGAATGCGTGATCTGGATAAGTTAATTTTGTTAATATATAGATATGACCAGCGCTTATTGGTACAGATGAATTACATATATTGCACTTAGTATGGTACTTTAAAAATGACTTGCAGATGTGTTTTAACAAAACCACTTTGATCAACAGAATGAACCTGGTAATATCTTCGTATTGTGGAAATAAAGATTTGCAAAAAAAAAATGAATGAAAAGAAACAATTCATTACACTAAGAAAAAAAGAATAATGTGGTGCAGACATGTGAAATTTTGTAAAAGCCTGCAAAGAAAATATATTTTCAACAGAAGTCCAATATGAATCGCTTTAAATGATCGCAACGACACACCAGCTTTATCATGAATGAAATAAGCTGCATGGTATCAAGCTTATTAGAAATTTTTCCCACATGGGTTGAATTGAATTGAATAGCCAAAGTTTACTGCGCTTATCATACACCACTGGGAAATGTCTCTGTCCAATCGGTACATTAAGGGATACTCTGAAACAGTATACAGTTTTACTATTGACTATGGGAAATCCATAAATGCCCTTACCTCACTTTATCTCAGAAAATATCTTTTTGACATTGAAGTCTCAATTGCTCTACGATTGTTTGCACCTACATGACTGAGCAACTAGTGATCAGATGCAGAATGTTGGCAAATTGAAACAAAATTTTTTGAGTAAAACTAGATGTGGGTGAAGTGGATTTGAACTACATGCTGGTAAGAAGATCAATAGGCTTCATGATTTTGGTAGGTGTTGGGTTGTGCTTTGGTGCACGAGTAAAGTCGATTGAAAAGAGCCTTCATCTTCCTGATCATTTCTTTTCCCTTTTAATTGCAGTTTTAAAAATCAAACTTAATTTTTAAAAAACTGTGAAAATAACCTGCAAAATTTGAATGTTTGCTTTACATAATAATGAGTGGTTATTGTACAAAGTTGAATCCATTGTTAAGTTATTATGTGCTTACTTTGAAAAATATACTTTTATAATACATACCAAGATTTCTGGTTTCAAAAGCAGGAGTCTAATTATAACCATGGACACTAGTTTTTTTTTGTTTAGTCATAAAAGCCTGAATGAATGCTTGAATAATTAGGGTGAAGACTGAAAACACAAAGAACTTCATTATTAATAATGCCCTGATAAATCAAGTCATTTTCACTTCAGTAATGGCTTATGAGAATAGCTTTCAGTATCTGTTCCAGCTGTAGGAATTATTGATATTAAAATGGTCGGGTGGAGTTTCAAATTCCACTAGTATGTGAGAAAGCTCATGGCTGGAAGAGACCTTTAACAATAACAATGGTTTTAAATGACAGAGAGTAAAAGTGACAAGATCACTGAAGCATCTCAGGTTAATGTATCCATTAAATGTTAATTGAGCACTCCCCTCAATGCAAGAACAATTACCCCTTTCACAAATAACAGTTGGCTCTAACAAAAATAATCAAATAAAACCTACGTGGATAACAATTAAAGATATTCAATTTGTAGGTTCATTTTCGGCAATTTGCCAAGGGAATAAATATTGGCTGGTCATTTAATGATGGATAATATTAGGCCAAGGCTGATCTGTGCCCTCAACTATGCCAGTTATGCTATTGATTTCTATTCGAGTTCAAAAAAGCACTAATCCTCCATCATCTTTCAGTCTGCCGAAATGCCAATACAGATTCATTACTACCGAGCTAAAGACAAAAATACTGAATTGGGATGCGAGCTTAGAAATGAGAAATATCAGTGAACAAATATTTCAGACCTAGCTGTGCAGCTAATTTAGTATAATAATTTGCTTTAAAATGTCAATGCAACTCATTGAAGAAACCAACAACCTTATGTCCTTGGGACTGTAGGTCAGAAATCTAGACCACAAACCATTACTTATTGGCACAGATTCCACTCCATTTGTTACAGATACACGAGCAAATTATTGGTCATATTAGAGTACATATTGCTTTCGATAGGGCAAAAGCAGAGCATAATCTGAACAGAATCAGCCGAACCAATACAAAACGCAGGCATTTTTAAAAAATGTAAGCACATTGTGCCAAAAACTACTTGCGTCTCCAGGAGATTTTCTTCAGGATTAAATTTGTCAGATAAGGAAAGAAATCTGGCAACAAGTTGAGTCGGCAAGATCCCACTGCTCATACTGATTATTGATGGCTCTTTCATTTGCATTCATTTTCTCCAGCATACAAGCACCATTTCGTTTTTAAATATTTTCACACCAGAAAGTAATTGACTCAGAAATGGACCTTTGTATACTAACGAAAGCAGTAAATTGCTCGGTGTGCAATTTTGAATGATTTTAATAAAGTTACTTGCAGGCAAAGAGCTGGACATTTTCCAAAATCACATCCTTGATGTGATGAGCCCATTTTGAATTGTGTTAATAAAATTAGACTTCGTTTCTCTTTGTACCAACTACATGCGATAGAAATCTAGTGGACATGGGAAAATGTTACTTTGTTACATTTCTGGAGTGAGAAAAACATGTCAATTATTCATTGATATTCATAGAGGATTGAGCATTTGTAATTCTGCTTTTGAAAAAATCCTCTACAGAAGAAATTTGAGGGCATTTCGTCTGCAATTTCCAAATCATTGAATTGACTTCAACTCAGGCAAGTTGCCTTGGTTTTCAAGAAGTACACCTGGAACACAAGTAGAAGGCTGAACTACCAATATATTGGTCAATCCCTGGACCAGACTATGGAGAGAGAATAATGAGAGATCTCCTGTTAGAGGTGAAAATGGATTCATGGGTGATAATTAGCCCCTATTTTACGACCACTTGACTTTGAATGAATTCCAATAAAAATAGCATTTTTTGAGTAATTAACAAACAAAAATCCTAGAAGTAGTCAACCAGTCATGCACCATCTGTGGCAAAACAAAATGCTGCAAGTTAGAGAGAAAGTGAGGAGGGAAAAATAGAATAGATGGAAGTCTATGACAGAGTGTGGTGACCATTAAAGATTGAATGATCTGGTGGCTCTGGCTTAAAAAAAAGTTAGTGAAGACTGAAGAGTAGTAACAGGAATATCTGCAGTGAGGGGATATGTTCACAGCAGAGCATTTAAATCTTGCGTAATTGAAATTAAATCCGAATGTTAAAAAATGTGAGATGAAAGGCAAACTCAAGATTCCTAATATTCAATGTTTGTCAACCTTTACTCGGTGTAAATGGACACAAAGAGGTATCTTGAGTCTACCGGTCCACCACTAAGAGAGGCAAATGAGAGTTCCTTTGGAGATATAGTGTGTCCATGAAATCAACTCCTGAGCTCCCGTATCCTCCACAGTTGCATGCTACTTGTTCATTCCAGAGGTGAATTCAGGTTCCTAGTTCTGAACCTCTGACATGATCAAGAAGATGCCGACCAGCTGAGGCCCTTCTTGCCATTGGCACCCTCACAATCTGGATACCCAGTTCTCACGAGCCAGTCTCCGGCAGCCCGCAGTCTGGCATGAGTCCTTCAGAGGCCGAGCCTCTCTCTGGTCCGCTACCATGATCACCTTCCGTGTAGGATCCTCTCCCAGGCATTCTCAGCAGGGGTGGGGTGGGTGGGAGTTTCTCCCCCTCTGGTGTCCTGAACCTGTCTGCTTATCTGCCTCAGTCTGCTGCCAAACTTGGGTTCGCTATTTTAAAAAAAATATATATCATCACCCCTTTTATAGGGTGTTTGAAACTTGCGTGATGCTGTGGGAGTAATGATCGGGCAATAGAGCCACACGGAGGATCATTGTGTCTCCACACCCCACTTATCTAGATCAATAGCAATGGTAATGCTACCATTATAGCAGCCATAGCCCTCAAAACAAAGAGAAGACGAAGGGACTCAATGGATCATGGCAGCATTCATGAATAGAAATGGTCAGTCAAGGTTTGGTTTGAATCACTTTATTAAGAGTAAAATAGCGAGGGGTGATATCAAGTACATTGGTGGGCTGAAGAGCAGCAGCAGGGAAGGGACAAAGAAGTGAAGTAGTATTGGGCAAAAATGATGTGAAGTGAAGTGACAGGCAGAGAAAGGAACAAAACCACAGGGAGGTGGAGGTGAGGGTTGGAGAGAAAAATAGGAACAGGAATACATAAAGAAGAAATAAATATGGTGAAACCAGATAGGTTACCATCTGGGTTAACCACATGGTGTCTGGGAGACAATGAACTTCTAAGCTAGAAAATAAGGCACTATTCCTTGGTCTTACTCTGAGTGTTAATAGAAGAAAATTGGCAAATGACATATATCAGAAAAGAAGTGAGAACAAAAATGTTCCCATTGGAAAATTAAGCCATATTTTATAGATTTAAAAACAAACAAAAGAAAATTCTGTGGCATTGCACATAAAACAGTCACTTGTCCAAAGACAAGAAATAAGTGGAGGTGTTGGCTACAGGGCCCATCTCTAGCGTCATTCAGCCAACATCACCTTATCTTCACATTCTTATCCAATTCGCCATAATTTTTGACTCCATAATTGACCAACTATCTTGGATTTCCAACATTCTCAATTTTTCCTCATTAGACAATCTTTTAATTCTAGGCCTCAACCTAACAAATTTTCTGAGTTGGCTCCAATACAAATATATCTGCATCATGAACATTAATGAGATAAAATTAATTCTTTTTTTTTGTCTCATGGTGCATAGTGGTAATTTAATTTATACCAATGTTGGTGTAGTTTACATACCAGATTAGCTGCAGAATGAAATAATTTTGGTGTATGTGGTACTAATATTAACCATATTAACAATTACTGCACAGAAACAGGCCAGTTCGGCCCTTCTAGTCCATGCTGAACACCTTCTCCCACCTAGTCCCATTGACCCACACCCAGCCCATAACCTTCCATACCTCTCTCATCTATACTCCAATCCAACTTTAAATATTAAAATCGGTCCGTGCATCTGCCACTTTGGCTGGAAGATCATTCCACCCTATAAGTGAAGAAATTCCCCTCCTCCTTGTCCCCCTATACTTCCCCCCCTCCTTGTCCCCCTATACTTCTCCCCCTCCTTGTCCCCCTATACTTCCCCCCCTCCTTGTCCCCCTATACTCCTCCCCCTCTTTTGTCCCCTATACTTCCCCCCCTCCTTGTCCCCCTATACTTCCCCCCCTCCTTGTCCCCCTATACTTCCCCCCCTCCTCATCCCCTACACTTCCCCCCCATCCTCGTCCCCTATACTTCCCCCCCTCCTCGTCCCCCTATTCTTCCCCCCCCTCGTCCCCTATACTTCCCCCCTCCTCATCCCCCATACCTCCCCCTCCTTGTCCCCTATACTTCCCCCCTCCTCATCCACTATACTCCCCCCTCCTCGTCCCCCTATACTACCCCCTCCTCGTCATATATGACAATAATCTCTCATATCATTATAGCATATGTTATTCTGAAGATCAAAACTCGACACGCTATTTTAGGTAATGTCTTGACGATTTCCTATATAGTTGCTCCAAGATTTTCCTATTTCTTCGATTACATCCCCTTTCCAGTAAAGACCAATATTCCATCGGCTCTTAGCCTGTACCTGAACACAAATTTTTGAGCAAATAGGATTACCAAGTCCTTCTGTGCCACAACAATCTGCAGTTTCTCTCTTTTTAAACAATATCCTGTTTTACTTTTTCCTACCAAGACAGATAATCTGACGTTTCCCTATATTCTACTCGACTGCCAGATTTTTGATCCATTGCAGACACTTTGTATTCACCTTACAAATTATTTAACCCTCAACCTTCATAGAGTTCTAATCATACAGATGGAAACAAGCCCTTCAACCCGATTTGCCCACATAACCAAAATGTCCCACCCGCACTCATCCCATCTGCCTGCATTTGGCCCATATTTGTCTGTCCATATAACTCTATTTTTTTTCTTGAATATTGGAATAGGATAGGACAAATTTGAAGAGCTATTTCAAAAGTTTTTGACAATTTTTGCACATAATCACAGCATTTGGTAAAAGATAATCTTTTTTCCGTTTCCTTGCTAAAGAACATTGTTTGCCAGCTATTGTTCTTCCTCAGTCAAATGATAATGCCTTCACTGTAAAGATCTTCTTTCAATTTATTTATCCTTTCTCTGGCTTTTAAATTATTTAATAGAAGCAAATAAAAATATATAATAGTAAATTTAGTTATGACATTTTCAGTCCACCATAGAACATGCCTCAAAATGCATAAAGATGAAAAATGCTTCAGTGTTCGAAACAATTTGATTTTATAATATCAAGAGGTTAAATGAAATATGCTGACAAAGATCTCTTGTAATGCATTTGATGTTTTGTTGTTTCATTTCATTTGATTTATTTTGATGGAAATAAAACTTATCCAAGATCTCTGTATTTACTTCACTACCTCAATTCTGGAAATACTTGGGGTAGAAAGTTGGCCTCGATGCAATAAATGTACAATTCAGATATAGCTTCTTCATGCTATCACCCTGAATATTTATTGTAGCATCTGCAAATTTCAAAACTCTTAAATTTAAGCCATTGATGCATGTTAAAAACGAATGTGATTTTACTGTTGACCTGGGAATGAATTTCTCCTTCCGGTTTGAAACAATTATACGTGTCAATTTTCAGTATTCTATCCCTCAGGCAATTTTGCTGCAGTGCTTCTATTAGTCCTTTTATGCTGTTGGTTTTCAACTTTGTTAACAAACCTATTACATGGCACTTTATCAAACACCCTTCGAAAGTCCACACACAACACAAATTGCATTTCCCTCGTTAATACTCAATTAGGTCATCCAGAGAGAAAAAAAATTAGACTTTCAGACTCACATGGACAAATTAATTCTATATTTCCAACAGAGTCATTTAATAGTTTTGTTTTATTGTAACCTGATCCATCTTTAGAATATTCTCCAGAATCTAGAGCAGACATTTTCAACCTTTGGTTATCTTTGGGACTCTGCTCAAAGTTTATAGGCTCTGTTTCCTGTGAAGCCATCGAGTTGTTTTGTTCTGAACTCTTTCCTACACACTACGGTTAAAACAAAAATGATTTCAGTCCATGTTACCCCCCCCCCAACTTAAATGTGAATGTGGCCTTCATCGAGAATGGCTGGGGAGAGAGCAGGGAAGTGGGATCAGTATGGAGACAGCCCGCGCCAGCTGCCCTGTCCTGACATCCCACACCGGGGGGCAGGGGCAGTGGGGGAGGGGGGCTGTCAGGTGCTCGCCAGCTGATTGTCATCCCCTCAGCAGCCGCATTCAGGTGTTGGGGGGGGGGGGGGGGGGCGGGGAACCTCAGTGCTCTGGCGATGATCCTCCCCGGAGGAGGGTAACAAAGTTTGCCTCGCAGGCACCTCCTGCGCTTTCACGTGGCCTCCTGACAGCCGCATGGGGGTATAATATGCCACTTTACATCGGGGAATTTGGCCACCTGAAAATGGCTTATATACCGTAAATATTTGTGTATAATGCATTTCGTGTATAATGCAACCCCCCCCCATTTTTGAGGGGAAGGGTGAAAAATTTTACCCCCATGTATAATACGCCCCCCATCCCCTCACCTACCCAAGTCACGCTGGTGTCTCCCTCCCCCCTCGCCCACCCGAGTTGCGTCTCTCATCCTGCCTGAGTTGCATTGGCATCTCTTCCCCTGCCGCCCACCCCCCCGCCCTCCGCAGTCGGCCTGCCGTCAATGTAGGCACCAGCTGATAATCTTATTTATCATTAAAACTGGCAGAAATTAAAAAAAATGTTTTACTCCTGTGTATAATGCGGCCCCCCAACTTTGAGCTCAAATTTCGATACAAAATTTTTTGCATTATACTCGAATATTTACTGTAATCATGACACGAAGGTTTGACAGGTTTTTATACGGGCAGAGTAAATCATATCCCTGATAAGTTCTTAAAGATGGAGATAATATTAATGATTTAATTAGGGCTTAATGAAGCACGTTTAAGACTAAAATCCTCATATGTCCACTTCACAGCAAAGTTCTGTATGTCACAAGGAATTTATCTTTGTTTCAAGGGTTAAATGGGAAATGATAAATTGTAAATGCCATGATGAGATCACATTCTGGGAGCACTGTAGGAAACACATACAAACTTGTGACTGATAAGGCAATCAATAAACTAAATGACTAATTTGCGACTTTCTAAATGTTACTTCACCAGCAATGAAATTTGCTGCTATATTTTCCCATCATTTCATTGGTTGGGCCATCTGGAAGGTCTAGGTGGGGTGGCCACTAATTGGACATATTTTTGCATGGACAAACAAGAGATGCAGTGCCAAACAAGTCACACAAATTAGATCACAGAGGTTTTAGGAATAATAAAGTGGAACACCACTGCAGAGGTTGTTTGTTTAAGTTCATTGTTCCTCTTGAGTTAATGAAACTGGCAATAATTTGTAATAGTACATCACTAATGGATATAACTCAGGAATTTACATTTGATCAATGGAGTCAGGTATAGTTTGAAAGTGCAACAAGCAGAATTTATCATTGACTGGATAATCGCCGGAGCACTGAGGTTCCCCGCCACCCCCCCCACCCCCCCAAGCACCTGAATGCGGCTGCTGAGGGGATGACAATCAGCTGGCGAGCACCTGACAGACCCCTCCCCCACTGCCCCTGCCCCCCGGTGCGGGATGTTAGGACAGGGCAGCTGGCGCGGGCTGTCTCCATACTGATCCCACTTCCCTGCTCTCTCCCCAGCCATTCTTGATGAAGGCCACATTCACATTCACTGTTCTCATAAAGCAAATCACTTAGCTCATTTGATCAGAATATATTCTGCAACTTCGTAGTTAAATAATGAAGCAATTTTTAATGAGAGATCTCATTAGGAATTATGAAGAATAACTGGACAATTGTTCAAATTCAACCAATTGTGTAGTCTGAAGTTAAAGTGATTATTGAAATAGAGATAAATTGTGTGTGTGTATATATATATATATATTACGAATCATGGGTCCTCTACCGGCATCACCTACGGCTCCTAGAACGCTTCCACCAGCGTTGTCTCCGCTCCATCCTCAACATCCATTGGAGCGCTCACACCCCTAACGTCGAGGTACTCGAGATGGCAGAGGTCGACAGCATCGAGTCCACGCTGCTGAAGATCCAGCTGCGCTGGATGGGTCACGTCTCCAGAATGGAGGACCATCGCCTTCCCAAGATCGTATTATATGGCGAGCTCTCCACTGGCCACCGTGACAGAGGTGCACCAAAGAAAAGGTACAAGGACTGCCTAAAGAAATCTCTTGGTGCCTGCCACATTGACCACCGCCAGTGGGCTGATATCGCCTCAAACCGTGCATCTTGGCGCCTCACAGTTTGGCGGGCAGCAACCTCCTTTGAAGAAGACCGCAGAGCCCACCTCACTGACAAAAGGCAAAGGAGGAAAAACCCAACACCCAACCCCAACCCACCAATTTTCCCCTGCAATCGCTACAACCGTGTCTGCCTGTCCCGCATCGGACTGGTCAGCCACAAACGAGCCTGCAGCTGACGTGGACATTTACCCCCTCCATAAATCTTCGTCCGCGGAGCCAAGCCAAAGAAGAAATTATATATATATATACACACAGACACACACACACCCACCCATTACACGTTGAGAAGGAGAAGCAATGGAGTCAACCGTACAGAGCAGTGACAACAGCAGCAGACCTGCAAGGGACCCCCAGAGAGACCCACAGGCTGCAGAAGTCTGGCTCATTGGAATCATGCAAGGGCAAGAAAGGCTTTCAAGGGCCTTGGGCACTGAAGACTTTCTGATTGTATCAAAGGTTTGGACCTGAAGCTTTGGTTACTGACAGTTTGAACTGGAGATGGAGGTGAATCCACAGACACTCAGCAAATCTGAAGGCACTCTCTTTTGTTACTCTTTCTCTCCTACTGCAAGGGGAGCTAGGCGACACTAATGGCAACTCTTAGTCTGACTTATATCAGGTGCATCAGAGTATATAGATATGTTTTTGGGAGATAAATTGGGAAAGGTTTGTTACAGAAGGTCACATACAAACACTTTAAAACAGATCTTATTTAAAATACTGGAGCTCTGCTCTATGCAGGACATATCAGTTCCACAGCTTTTGCAAAAGCTTTGAAGAGTGTTCAAGTGGATTGTTGTTTACAAAAGGCAATAGATGAAAGATCTTGTTGGAGCCGCAGATTTTCTGGAAGAGAACTTGTTGTTCTAAGAGCATGTGGTTTTGCAAGCAGAGAGAATCAAACAGGCTTTCTCTCTAAGAGAGAGAGAGAGAGAGAGAGAGAGAGAGAGAGAGAGAGGGAGAGAGAGAGACACACACACAACTTCCACAGTGTTACAGTCAGCAACAGAAGCTGGGACTGGAACAGGACAAGCTGGCAAACTTGTGGAAACCCCATGTGGAAGACGGGTTGTAAGTGCTTGATTCAGCCTGGTCAAAGCCCTTGTGGTTTATGCAAGAGGAGAGGACTGGCTGTCTAATGTTTTACTTGGAATAAGAGGTAAGAAAAAGGAACTCTGGTGACTCTGGGGCAAGTTTCATCAGCAAGATATTGAAGTGGCTGATGGAAGTACATCAGTTGTTGATGCTCTGGAACAACAAATCTCTCTCTGAAAACCGACAAGAACCTTTTTGAAAGGTAACCATTTACCTTTCAAGCACCAAACCCCGGTGACCTTAATAAATGTTAAATTCTGTGCACACTATAAGAATTGCCTGTAACCAGTGAACTTGGAGGAATGAGAAATGAGATTGGACTATGAACCAAAGAACTTTTCTGAACTTACACACACATTAAACACAAATGCACTTAGAATTAGAAGGGGATTAAGTTAGGTTAGTTATGTTAAAGTTTGATTCTATTTTCATGTTTAAAGATAATTAAAAGCAACTTTTGTTTAAGTTACCATTTGTCTTGGTAAATATCTATTGATGCTGGATTTATGGGTCTTCTGGGCTTGTAACACAGGCAGAAGGCAATTTTGTGCAATATTTCATGTTCTGTGCTATTACATAACAAGAAAGGAATCTTTAATCTCAATTTGTCCATGTCAACCAAGCTCATCCCATTTGCTTGCATTCAGCCCTCTAAACCTTTCTTATCTATGTACATGTCTAAATGTCTTTTGGATGTTATAACTGTCCCCCACATCTACCTCTTTCTCCAGGAGCTTGTTCCCGGCACACAGCATCCTGTGTGAAAAAGGTGTTCCTTGGGACCCAAATGCCACTGATCCCTTTACCTTCTCTTTCCTCTACCCCTCCATCTCTACCTGCCTGCCATTCAAAACCCTTCCTTCTCCTAGTTCCCGATCCATTCCATGATCTACTGACTCCCTATCAGAGGGCATCTTCCTAGCTCTCTGTCTCTTCCACCTATCACCTTCTGGCTTCTTACTCCCCCCCACCCCCCCCCCCCCCCCCCCACCTGTATTCACCTATCACCTGCCAGTTCATGCTGCTCCCCTACCCCACCCTTTTATTCAGGCTTCTGAACTCTATCTTGCTATTGATGACAAAGGGTCAATGGCCCAAAACATTAACGATCTATTGCCTTCTATGGATGTTGTCTGACCCACTGAGTTCCTCCAGCATTTTGTGTATTGCTTATTGAAAGGAATTTTCTTTTAAAAAAATCAGTATCTTACACAAGCTGAAGACGTAATTGTAGTTCACATCCAATGGTGGGGCTTTGGAAGAAACTCAACAGTGTTATGAACAAAAAGGCAGACAATTTGCACCTGAAAAGTCTTAAAAAACCAGCACTCCAATAGCTATCAAACAATTCCCAAAAAATCATTCAGTCCCTCAAAGGACATACAAGAACAAAAATTCACCTGCATACTATTTCTGTATAAACTCGCTCAGCAATGCAAAGACCAAGTTTATCACTGTGGACTTAGAGGCAACGGGGGTAGGTTGTTGTCAACAAATTGCACACTGGCAAAAATTCTGGATGTTAAACTGGTGGGGAGGGATTGTGTTGAGCAGAAATTGAGAACTAATGAGAGTTGGGAAAAAGGTGGTGACTTTCAAAAGTTGGGATGATTTTCAATGGTTCTTTTGCCATGAAATAATACATTAAAAATGCGATAGACTTCATGTTTTGTCTACCGCAAGGCAAACAAAGAGTCACCGTGAGCATGGCCAGTGCCCCCAAACAATAGGACAAAGAGAAACCCTTCAGAGACACTGAGTGCCTATGGATTCACCTCCAATGCTTCCACAGCCTCTGCAGTCATCATCCAGGTCTAAACCTCCGACATGATCAGAAAGCCCTCAAAATTTGAGGCCCTTTGGGAGTCCTTCTTGCCCTCAGCACCCTCCTGAATCCTGGTTCGAATACCTGGTTCCCATGAGCCAGTCTCCAGTATCCTGCAGCCTAGAGTAGCTGACAGCCCGCAGCCTGTGTGAATCCTTCAGCTGCTGAGCACCTTAATGGTCTGCTGCCATGGTTCCCACCCTGAAGGGTCATCCCCAATGATTCTCCTTCTCAGCGTGGGCAGATGGAGGAGGGTACATCTCCTGGTTTCTTTTTTTTTAAAAGACATACAACACAGTAACAGTTCTTTTTGGCCCACGAGCCTATGCTGTCCAATTACACCCAATTAACGTTCAAACCTCCCTGTACATTTTGAGGGGTGGGAAGAAAATGAAACACCCAGGAGAAACCCATGCAGTCACAGGGAGAATGTACAAACTTCTTACAGACAGTATCAGATTCAAAGCCAGGTTGCTGACGCTACTATAGCATTGCGTTAGCTGCTGTGTTAACCGTGCTGCATTTCTGGTGGCCTGCAGTGGTCTGCTGCTCTTCTGGAGACTGCAGCCCTTCGTGGTACGGTACCCAGCACACGTATCACCACCATGGGCACAGTCCCCTTGGCTGCAGGATTTTCTTTTGAAAAAAGCATCGCCAGTTCCTTTAACAGGCTGTCGGCTTTAAGGTCGTGCAATTGGAGCCTGCGCAGTTGTGCTATGTCTCTTCTTCCCACTCTTCTGAGTTTGGATCAGTAGCCTCAGAGTCTTAAGGTACGAGAGACATGGAGCGGGATCATATTCGTGGAGAAGTAAAAATCTTTTACTTGTTATAGAATTGGTAATTTATAACATACTGCTGATGCAAATGTTGCACATTTCAAACTCGTAATCATGGTGTTACGACCCCAGAGAACCCCAAAACCCAGCAGCAATTTTCACCAAGACAAATGGTTACTTAAACAAAAGTTGCTTTTAATTATCTTTAAACATGAAAACAGAATCACACTCTAGCTTATCACTATTGAACTAACTAACCTAACTTAACCCCCTTCTAATTCTAAGTGCAAGTGTATGTAATGTGTGTGTAAGTTCAGAAAAGTTCTTTTGGTTCACAGTCCAATCTCACTTTTTATTCCTCCAAGTTCACTGGTTGCAGGCAAATCTTATAGTGTGCACAGAATTTAACATTTATAAAGTTCACCAGGCTTAGGTGCTTGAAAGGTAAATGGTTACCGCTCAGGAAGGTTTTTTCGGTTTTCAAAGAGAAATTTGTTGTATGCTGGACACCCACAACTGATTCCTTTTTAATCAGCCACTTCAGTGTCTTGTCGAAGAAACTTGTCCCCTCAGAGTTCTCCAGAGGATAATTGTTTTCTTTCAGGTCACCACAGAGTTCCTTTTTGTTTCCCTTATTTCAAGTGAAACATTAGACAGTCAATCCACTCCTCTTGCATGAACTATAAGGGCTTTCACCAGGCTGAAGTAAGCACTCACCACCCGTCTTCCAAATGGGGTTTTCCACAAGCTTGCTAGCTTGTCCTGTTCCAGTCCCAGTTACTGCTGTTGTAAATCTGTAGAACTGATCTCTCTCTCTCTCACACACACACACACACACACAGTGAAAGCCTGTTTGATGCTCTCTGCTTGCAAGACGACATGACCACTCCAGACAATTTGTGGCTCAGACAAGTTCTTTCATCTGTTGCCTTTTTGTATGCAACAATTCATTAGTGAAGTCTCCTGGGCATTCTCCAAAGCTTTTTGCAAAGGCTCTGGGGCTGATATGTCTAGCATGAGCAGAGCTCCAGTATTTTAAATAAAATCTGTTTTAAAGTGTTTGTATATGACCTACACTAACAAACCTTGTCCCGATTTATCTCCTCAAAACAATGGACAGATTTCTGATCAATTATGTCTTACCTTTACTAATATTTGTTGTTCATAAAGCATCCACAAATGCAACCTGCACAATCTATTGAAAGTGGACTGTACTTCTTTATGTGAATGAGTTGTTGCCAATAGACGACTGTCGAAATGCACTCGACAGATTATCTGGCTAGGCTTTCAGATTTCTATTCTTGTAGTTCTAGTGAGAGTGTCTGAATGAATGTTCATTTTAACTGAAAGGTTTCATTAACTAAGTGGTTATTAACAGGTATTCTTTACACAGTAATGTATGATCAACATTCAGTACACTATATACATTAATTGTAGCATTAGTCTAAATGCTCTTTGCTGAGAAGTAACATGAAGATCTGACACATTGCTACAATTTAATTCTTCTATTACAAATCCAGTTTCTTCCCAAATACAAAACATGAGTTTTTTATTAAAATATAATCTATCATGTTTCATTAAAACTTTGCTAAACATGGTCATTTCAAAGCAATCACAAATTTCATTTAAGATGCAAAAATAGATTTACTCTGCAAGAGATCTGGCCCTTTATCATTGCCTATAAATTTTAGTCAGATGCCGACAATCTCTGGCCATGTCGTCTTGCTAATTCCTTACATTTAATAGTGATCCATAAAATTACCTGTTGGGCAGCATATTTACATTTTAGTTATTTTTTTTCTCCCTGGTAGCATTTCTTTAATGTTTAAATGGAAAAAATGTCCATGGACTACTCAGAATACTACTGCTTTAAAATGTGCATGAGCTAATCACAGATTTAAAATGGTGCATAAATATTTTCTTTTAATTAAATTCTTCAAAACTGTAAATCATCTTTAGATAAACTTCATCATGAAGAAACATTTCTACAATAAAGCCATTTGCAGGCATACGGGCAGAAGGATCACATGCATTGACACGGGACAGGCAGTAATCATACAATACAAGCAGATTCTAGTGCCAGACATTTCAGTGGGAATATGCTTACTGGAATGTACACTTGTTTTCAATGCTACGGGCTAAACAGTTGTTATCTCTTGATTTGCACTGGTGAAGCAAAAAAAAAAAACCCGTGTTCTGATGCACTCACATTCTCAACACCACAAATTATTTTTTAATCTTAAACAACTTTGTATTTCTAACACAGTTTTCAACAGTCTTATAGGATATACATATGGGAATCCTGACTCATTTGATATTATTGTTACAGGCATCACTGACACATTATGTAGAAAACATGATCTAACAAGGTCAGAAACCAATGCAACTCTGGTCCAGATTGTTCCCCCCTTCCCCCCACCCTTGTTCATCGCCATTCTGTTAATAGCAAGCTGCATAGGAGTATCCCAACCAGCCCTTAAGCTAGTTCAATACACTTTCTTATTTATTCTCCATAACCTTCAACTCATGTAGTTCTATAAAATGGTAGAAACCTGTTCAGCAGCACATCTAGTGTGATGTAATGTAATCATCTTGAGGTTTGGGGATAGAGGACATGAAGCAAGATGAAAAAAAGAACCCGATCAGTCAGCCAAATCCTGGTCTTTCTGCTTTACCAGCTATCAAGAACTAAGAATGTCCCTATAATCCAAAAACTAAATTTACCATTTAAACTAAAGCATTGAAACAATAAAAAAAATCTGAATTCCATCTTCCAAGTGTCATTTACTACGATTTTATTATGAATCACACATTAGCTACACTCTAAATCAATAATTTTTATGTTCACTTCATATCTTCCACCAGCTCATTTCATCGGAAATAATTCATATTTGCATGGGCTTCATTCACTTTACATTGCAGTCAAATACCTTGTCATTTACTGGTGAACTACATAACGATCAAAATGTTGCCAAAGATATGTATGGTTGCATTTGTCAAAGTGTGTGAGTGAAATGATGGTTGTAACTTTGCGGAGGGGCTCTGAATTTGTGTGAAGGACTGTCACATTTGCTATACAAGCTCTCTAAAACAGGATGCATCAGGTGCAGATAGAAGCAGCGAGAAATTATCTTTATAATTTCATGAATATACATGGGCAGACAGCTGAAGGTTTTCTGGGAGAGATCCAGGAGTTCTGGGCTAGACCATGGATTTTGGATGGCATGATTGCTGGGGCTGGAAGATTGGTGGGAGATTGTCAGTGGCATTTGGGAAGTAGATCTTGAGGGCAGGTGTCGATGGCCAGTGGGAGCATTTACTCCTGGAGTGACTGAGTTGTCAGTAGTTGGAAAGTGGGATAAAGCTGGGAAGCTTTATCTGTTACAGTGCCAGTGACCTGGGTTTAAATCCAGTGCTGTCTGTAAGGAGTTTATATGTTCTCCCTGTGACCTGCGTGGGTTTTCCCTGGGCCTTCTGGTTTCCTCCCACCCTCCAAAAATGTATGTTTTAGTGACTGGAATCAGCTTCGACTGTGTTGAAAATAAGTAAAAAAAATAGATTGGTGGGAAGGAGAAGGAATTGAAAGAAAGGAAGGAGATGAATAACATGGGTCCTTGCTGAAGGGAAAGGGATAAATGGAGGAGGAATCTAAAGCCCCTTTCACACTAGCAAGTGGTCCCAGGAATTAATGGCCAATTGGCCCAAAAAGTGTCTTGTGTGGAATTAAAATCATCTCAACATCGGCATGAAATTATGTCATCTCACGCCGGGGACAGACTGCCTCAACCCCTAGTGTAATCCCCAGTGTATGCAGATGCCAGTGTTGCAATCAGGCAAGTGTAGAATGAGCAATTGCCTTCTAGGACAGAAATGACCCAAGTGCAGGAACGTGAAGGAAGATTAAAATGAAGGTATAAACTTTGCCGTGGAGAAGTCACAGTATTGGGGGGGGGGGTGGCGGGGGGAAGAGGAAGAGAGAGAGTGAGAGGGCGGGGCAGGGAAAGAGAAAATAAACAGCAATAAATAGCAATAGCGGATAATTTTTAAACATTGTGGGAGTTGGTGGCGCTACTGTGCACAATTTATAAAGAACATGGGAAAAAACGATGGCAGACCTAACCCCAAAATACCATGCGGCAGACAAACCCTTCCATGAGTGCTCCATGTATACAGCCCTTTCTCTTCCACATGGAATTCTGGGAAGTCAGGTCCGCCATCACTTTTTCGCACAAGGTATTTATAAATTGTGTGTGGTAACGCTCCCAACCCACACTGTTTAAAAATTGTCTGCTATTGCTATTTATTCCTAGTATTTTTCCACAATCCCTTATAAAGGTCCATATAGGTCAGCACAACAACAACAGGGGCTGAAGGGCTCATACCATGCTGTTCATAAAGCTTAATTAGGTTATAATTAAGCATGATTAATTTTGTTCACATACAAGATCATAATGTGGTGGTACACCACTGACTTACTGCAGGGGGCAACCTGTGTACCTGCAGGAGTGTAAGGGAATAAGACAACACCTGGCCGGCTGTCAATCAGTCGGCCTGAATGGATCAAGCCCCACCCGGTTGGGTGTCAATCACCCTCCAGGATAAAAGCCTGCACTGGCCTCCCAAGGCCTCACTCAGAGTTGCTGCAGCCACAGCCAGCCTAACTCTGTGGAAGTCTTTGTGGATTAAAGCCTGTTGTATAGTCTTTTTCTTTGTGAGTGTCTGATTCTGGCTGACAGTGCACCACACATAATACTTTGATCAGGATTTAGGGCAGGTCCACCATCACTTGATATGTCATGATGTCACCTGTAGAAGGTAGAACAGTTCTAACGCCAGGGATGGCTCCTTGCAAGTGTGAATGCGTGCAGTGTCCTAGTCAAGAATGGACAAGTGTGAACAGCAAAAATGCCATTCCTATCCCGGGACATTGAATCACCGATTTAGTGGGAAACAAGTGTAAAAGGGGGCTAGTTAGGGGAAGTAGAGATGAGAAAGTGAGCCTAAGGTAGGCACTGAGGACAGGAGGTATTGTGTGGGAGTGAGTTGGTGTAAGGGGTTGAGGAAGAGGATGCGATTGTGAGAGTGTGCTGCTCCACAGAGTTCAACCGCCTGATCTCAATGCTGGCAGCTCTGTACAAGTTTGAAACAGCCTGAAAAAGGAGCCGACAGTGGTTTTAATTAAAATCCTGCAACTGCGGGGTGTGCCCAAGATTCTAGTGCCCAGCACCGAACACAAGGTGGTTGCAGACACCAGGGGAGTAATAGAGTGGTACAGGGGACCACAAACAGGGAGATCACTTCCTGTTGAGAAGGAGAAGCATAAAGACAAACCTACAGGGCAGTGACCATGGTACTATACCAGCAAGGAGCTCAACAGCTGAAGGACCCACAGACACTTTGGGGGAACTTGCTGCTGGCTGCAGTCTGCTGAAGACCAGCTCACAGGAATCTGGTATTGGAACTGGGATTTAAGAGGGTACTGAGGGCGAGAAGGGCCTCAAGTGCTGAAGGACTCCTGATCACATTGAAGGTTTAGATCTGGAGATCGGATTGCCAATGGATCGAACAGGGGTCTGTGCGGCTGCCAAGGCTACGAGAGCACTGGAGAAAAATCCACGGACACAGAGCATCTCTGAAGGGACACTCTTTTTCTTCTTTTTCTCTGGCTGTATGGGGTGCTGGGCAATACTACATAGGAACATAGGAAGTAGGAACAGGAGTAGGCCAAAAATGGCCCATCGAGCCTGCTCCGCCATTCAATACGATCATGGCTGATCTAATTTATGACCTAACTCCACCTACCTGCCTTCTCCCCATATCCCTTAATTCCTCTATCATGTAAAAATTTATCTAACCAAATTTTAAATATGTTTAATGAGGCAGCCTCAACCACTTCCCTGGTTAGAGAATTCCAAACATTCACTACTCTCTGGGAAAAACTATTTTTTCTCATCTCTGTTCTAAATCTACTCCCCCGAATCTTGAGACTGTATCCTCTCATTTTAGTTTCCCCGGCCAGCTCAAAAAACCTTCCTACATCTATCCTATCCATACCCTTCATAATCCTATATGTTTCTATAAGATCTCCTCTCATTCTTCTGAACTCGAGCGAATACAATCCTAGACGATTTAATCTTTCATCATAAGTCAACCCCTTCATCCCAGGGATCAACCTAGTAAACCTCCTCTGGACCGTCTCCAAAGCCAGTATATCCTTCCTCAAATACGGAGACCAGAACTGGACCCAGTACTCCAGGTG
This sequence comes from Narcine bancroftii, assembly GCF_036971445.1. Lineage (NCBI taxonomy): Eukaryota > Metazoa > Chordata > Chondrichthyes > Torpediniformes > Narcinidae > Narcine > Narcine bancroftii. Next base: position 12,249,056 of record NC_091476.1, on the reverse strand, counting down.
CGGTCTCACCAGTACCTTATACAGTTGCAACATGACCTCCCTACTCCTGAATTCAATTCCTCTAGCGATGAAGGCCAACATTCCATTTGCCTTCTTAATAACCTGCTGCACCTGCAACCTAACTTTTTGCGATTCATGCACAAGCCCTCCCAAGTCCCTCTGCACAACAGCATGCTGTAGTTTTTCACCCTTTAAATAATATTCAGCTCTTATTTTTCTTGCCAAAGTGGATAACCTCACACTCACTAACAACAGTTGTGGGCCTAGCACTGACCCCTGCGGCACCCCACTTACCACTCTCTGCCAACCTGAAAAACTCCCATTTATCCTGACTCTCTGCCTCCTGTTGCAACTAAATGCAACAGTGTCTGCCTTATGCCAGGCAAGAGAATTGTGTGTAATGTTACATTTTCTTTATTATTACATGAAAATAAAGGAATCTTGAATCTCGAATACACTCAATGACTTGGCCTCCTCAGGTGCTAGTGGTAGCAAATTCCAGAGGTTCCCTACTCCCTGGCTAAAGAATTTCCACCGCATCTCTGTTTTAAATAGGTGTCCTTCAGTCCTGAAGTTGTCCTAGTCTTCCCTATAATGGGAAACAACTTTGCCACATATACTTTGTCCAGGCCTTTCAACATTCAAAATGCTTCAGTGAGGTCTCCCCTCATTCTTTTAAATTCCAAAGTGCAAGTCTAACAGCCGTCAAATGTTCCTCACATGCTAATTCCTTCATTCCAGGAATCATTCTTATGAATCTTCTCTGAACCCTCTCCAAAGCCAACACTTCCAAAACTCTACCCGGTTCTTCAAGTGAAGTCTCACCAGTCACTTGGAAAGTTTCATCATATCCCTGTTTTTATATCCTATTCCTTTTGATAACACTGGCAACATTGCATTTTTCTTCTTCACCACCTACTTAATCTGGGAGTAAATCTCCATGGTATCCTGCACGAGAATTCCCAAGTCCTTTGCATCTACAAATTTTGAATTTTCTCCCCATCCAAATAATAGTCTGCCACGTTATTCCTCCTGCCAAAGTGTATTGCCACACTCTTTCCAACATTGTATTTCATTTGTGTCAACAATATTAACCTCTTGGAGACCTAGGGTACCGTTTTGCAGATTTTATTTCACTTGATAGAGCATGCAGCAGTCTCCCCTGCTTACAGACTCTGAAATCTACCTCTGCAAATATGTACAGCATATTTATATAGAGAGACAAACAAGCTTTTGCACAAATAAGGATTACATCATGGAATAAAATCATTGCAAACTACAGTAAGAGCTTGATTGCAATTTTTAAAATTAAAACAATCTTGTCTGATTGCAGGAAAAGTACGTCATTAACCACTGTTACCATCGTTGACTACAATTAAGGCTACAACTTAGCTTCCAAATAATATCTCGCTGTGCACAAATAGTCAGTTCCACAAACCTTGGCAAGTTGGTTGTTTGCCATCTATGTTAGAGTCAGTGTTAATCTCTCTGGATGAAATTCCTTGAACAATTTTCAAGTTCTTTGCCCATTCTCCTTTCTCCCTTTCCTCCTCACTACCTGCCCCCACCCCCCCCAACCAATCCATAGATCATCTGCAAACTTAGCCACAGAGCCATTTTTTCTTGTGTCCAAATCATTAACATACAACGTAAAGAAGAAGTGGCCCCAACACTGACCCCTGAGGAACACCACTGGTAACCAGTAGCCAATCAGAATAGGATCCCTTTATAACCTGCTTCATTGCAGCCAATGCTCTACCTATGCTGGTATCTTTCCTGTAATTCCATGAGCTCTCATTTTGTTATATAGTCTTCCGTGCAGCACCTTCTCAAAGGCCTTTTGAAAATTCAAATATTGCATCCACTGGATCTCCTTTGTCTAGCCTGCTTGTGGTTTTCTCAAAATATTACAGTAGGTTTGTCAAGCAGTTGCCAGGATGTTGCCCGGAATGGAGAATATTTCTTAATCAAGTTTGAGTAAACTATGGCTTTTCTTTTTGGAGCAATGGGGGATGAAAAGTGACTCAAAAAGGTGTATGAGATTATGAGAGGTGCCGTTTGAGAGGACAGCCAGCTTCTTTATTGGAGGGCAAAAACAGTCAATACTAGAGGATATCAATTTAAAGAGAGTGGAGGAAAGTTTAAGAGAGATATCAGGGGTAGATTTTTTTAAAAAGAGAGGGGTTGTAGTAGAGGCTGATACAAGAGGGACATTTAAAGCTCTTAAATGGAAATATGGCTGCATGAAAAATGGAGGGCTATGGGCTGTGAGGGAGGAAAGTTGATTGATGTAGAGCAGTGGTTTGCAACCTTTTTCTTTCCACTCACATACTACTTTAAATATTCCCTTTGCCATAGGTGCTGTGATTAATAAGGGATTGAAAACCACTGTTTTAATCCTACTTAATTGACTTGTTATGTGCACGGTTTCATAACTCCAAAGGAAATGGGTCAATCACAATTTTTCTCAAGCAAAATATTTCAGGAATGATTGGTTCTAGAGCAGCGATTCTCAACCTTACCTTCCCTTCCCACTCACATCCCACCTTAAGCAATCCCTTTACTAATCACAGAACACCGATGGCTAGGGATTACTTAAAGTGGGATGTGAGTGGAAAAAAAAGGTTCCGAACCACTGATATAGAGTTAGAAAGGAAAATCTGCAAATAATGATAATTGAGGAAAACACAAAAGTGCTGTACAAACTCAGCAAATTGATGTCAAGTGCGTTTATATAGGCCAGCACAATGTGGGCTGCTCTAACAATGTTCTAACTGATGGGCAGACATTTTTCGTACCTGGAAACAGGATGGAAGTTGTCTAAATTTAAAATTTAAAAATCTAGAACTTACGGCACGATAACAGGCCTTTTCGGCCCATGAGTTTGTGCCGCCCAATTTACATCCAATTAACCTACACCCCCAGTACGTTTCAAACAGAGGGAGGAAACCGGAGCCCCCAGGGAAAATCCACAGCAGACACAGGGAGAATGTACAAACTCTTTACAGACAGCACGGGATTCAAACCCAGGTTCCAACCGCTGGCGCTGCTAAATGCTAAGCCAACCGTGCCACCCTCATCTTTGGTTTTGAGGACCACGTCCATGAAGAAGTATAGTTTTAAGCAGAGACAGGATTGTTCTCTGTGCATTTTTCAGACCTGAGATAAGACAGCCCTGCAAAAATGGGACACCGTTACAGATATTTGTACCAACAGCTTATCTGAAAACAATTGACATTCGATGCACTGCAAAGGTCTAAATACAAAAGTAGATGATGGTGGATACTTTTTAATAACTAAGTATTTTTCTTTATCGATAGCACCTGAGAATTCTACATATTTGAGTGTTAAAGACGACCACAAATGTTCAATTTAAATAAAGCTTTGAAGGTCAATGCTTCAATCAGCCATCAAAACAATCAAAGTGGTGGAGCCTGCTTCTGATGTTACATTGCGATGGATATCTCGGAGCAAAGTGTCTGGAAGTAGGTTTCCCCTGGGAAACCAATGCTGCAATAAAGACCATGTCCCAAGGGCAGGCAACAAGAAAATCGAGCAGCTCACTGGTCAGTAAAATGTCCTCCGTCGAAATACGCAAATTCAATCTTTTTCAGCGATACCTTTCAGACATCTATTGCTTCAGGAACATTTCGTCAGTCTCCCTTTCAAAAGCAGTTTCTTTCATGTTGAAGAGTGGGCATGTTCGATGTGAAAGGCTTGCATGCTGAACTCTTAATTGCACAGGTGGAACTGTCTCGCCACACTGAGACCTTTTTCAATATAAAATTCTGCTAAAAGCATGATGCATCTCTACCATGTGCCTGCTCAGTAGTTAGTAACTGAAGATATATTTACTTTGTTTTGCCAAACATTAGGCACAAAGAAATGTATCTATTTACAATGTGCTGCACGAAATGCTTCATTTCTTCTCAGTGAGCAATGCAAATACACACAGATTATAACAAACTCGTGAAGAATAGGAACTGTTTTTTTTTACTGTGCCGATATTGCACACCCGTGTCATGATGGGAATTATCACCACTGGTTTCTTTTGCAAGGTTTAACATTTTAGTGTCAGTCCATTATCAATGACGAGAATCTGTGCTCAAAGGAGATGAAATGCATATTCAACAATTACACAAATATTATTCGAATCATTCAATGATACAAACCCAAGATAATATGTCAAAGTAAGACTCAAAATTCACTGTACAAAGAGCGCTCCATCTGCTGGTCTTGGCCATTAAGACCTGAAACTGACAACTGGGTCTTTAAAACAATTTTCAAAAAGCAAACACGTAACTGAAAAGGTTAAGGAATAGAAAGAACTGTTCTGGGAAAGTCTGTTTCTGTATCAACTTCTTAATTTCTCTTCCATTCACTCAAGAAAATTGAAAGAAAATGTACTGTGGCAGTGGTGGGGGGAGGGGGGGAAAGAGAACATTTCAAAAATCAAGTGTTTCTGAGAAAACCATTGAAGAGGAAAAATAAAGGCAACAAGTACTCAGTATTGCCTCTTGCTATTCCCTACCTCCCAACTAACTGGCACAGGTTTGCACTTTTAGCAACACAGTGTGAGAGATGAGTCTTCTTTGGCTTGGCTTCGCGGACGAAGATTTATGGAGGGGGTAAAAAGTCCACGTCAGCTGCAGGCTCGTTTGTGGCTGACAAGTCCGATGCGGGACAGGCAGACACGATTGCAGCGGTTGCAGGGGAAAATTGGTTGGTTGGGGTTGGGTGTTGGGTTTTTCCTCCTTTGCCTTTTGTCAGTGAGGTGGGCTCTGCGGTCTTCTTCAAAGGAGGTTGCTGTCCGCCAAACTGTGAGGCGCCAAGATGCATCTTGGCGTGCATCTTGAGAGATGAGTACAACTGATATAAAAATATGAAGAAGAGGAAACTAAAATAGATATATGGGTAAATGAATAAAGCCAGTATGACAGGATAAGAAATGGATATTAGAATGTAGGAAGCAGTCAGTCTGAGTAAGATAAGGGTCTTCTAGCCCTAGATAGAATTAGCAGGTTTTGCATATGTAATTAGTAAGCCCTAGACAGTATTAGCAAGTTCTACATATGAAGAGGTTGTAGCCCTGAGAGTTGGGAAGGTGTAAATTAGAACAAAGACAGGGTTGTGAATAAGGACAATGAGGATAATGACGTGATGAGAAACCGACAGGATACCCCCTGGTCCTCCAAGTGCACAGTAACAGCACGTAGGCAGGCAGGATTGCCTAATGCCAAACCTCTCCATGAGGCAGAAGAATGTAAGGGGGAGGGTATTCCTATACTGAAATTCACTGTATAAAAGTTGGGTGAGCCCCAGTGTACGTGTGTATTCCCAGGGTAAGGGGAAGCACCCAACTTTGCATTGTTCTTTGTTCTCAATTTTTGTCTCGAGCAAATTCTGTGAAGTTACTTCTGTTTCTAATAACAACAGTATATATTTTAATGCAAATAAACATGGTACAAAGCCATCGTGTGACTAATCACCAGCAATTAAAATAGTTGGATATGACAGGGAGCAATTGCGCATTAAACTGCAAAAGGAAGCTGTAATGGCGATGGTGGTAAAACAAAGCTAATCTTGCAAAGTCAATCAAACAATTTCATATTGCTTAAATCAAAAAGAAATAAAAGGTTAAACCTGACATATAAAAATCTGCTATCCAGCTATTTAGAAACCCCATGGTTTGGTGTCTAGCATGCCAAACAAGTACGCCATGCTATCTTTCAACTCATTGTGGCTCCAGTTCTCACGCTCTCTTTAAAGAGCCTTTCTCCCTATATTCCCTTTACATTTACTAGTTCACTAGAAAATGTACAACAACGTCTTCGAGGTACAGAATGCCTACCTGTCCAAGCCACCAAAAGGCTACGATCTTTTTCAAATGGAATGCACCATGATTTTAAACATAGTAAATAGGACGAGAAAAACAACCATTTGGTCTTTGAGCCTCTCCACAATTCAATGTACTCATAATTGATCATTCAAATTCAACATCCTTGAGCTTTCACATCATACCCCTCAATCTTTCTAGCCCTTAGAAAAGTATTCCCACCATTTCTTCAATATAGTTACTGATTTGGCTTCAATTGCTTTCTGTGATTGAGAATTCCAGAGATTCTCAACTATATGGGAGAAAAAAATCCTTTTATCACCATAAATGACACACACTATATCATTAAACTACCAGAGTCTACCAGACTCCATCTATCTTTTCCTTTTACACAAAGACCATTCTCAATGGGGGACACAGCATATACAAGTAAAAGCCTTGTTTTATCCTCACAGAAAAAACTTAATATATATTTATGTTCTGTCATTGGTAGAAGATAAGTACCTAAACTTGACTGCTTTGCAGGGAAGGGGGGGCATAAATAGTGAGCAAAGTCCCAAGGAGGGTGGGGAGAGGGGGTCATAGCCAAAAGTGTTTGAGAATGGCTGATTTAAAGAATTGTTAATTCTTATGTTCTACGTTATCAGTGGGTAGAATGCAAATTACAGAGACTGGGTTTTGGCATCCAAAAAAAAAGCCAAATTTAAATACTGGAATATGTCTTCCAGCTGAATTTGGTCAAAACAAAATGTTGCATGGCCAGAGATAGTAATTTTTAAAAAATATTTGTCTACTGTCCCATCCTTCAGTGGGAGCAAAATGGAGTTGTTCATCTCCCCATAGCTTCTGGGTCTCAGAGGAAGAATCTTTGCAAATTGGGCCAAAGTCACAAGAAACTAGAAATGGCTTCCAGCTATGAAGAAATATTCTATGAACCGGTGGCATTTAGCAAGAGAACAAAAATTCAGAATAAACTGAAAAATAAAAGTGAGGCCAGGAGAATTGAAAACAAGAGCACAATGTATAATGTAGACCAAACTTTTGTCGTCTGTATGGAACTTCAGTAGAATTCTTTGTCACTAACCATTGATCAGATTCATGAACAGTGAAGAACAAAAAAAAAAATGGCAAAGAGCACTTGGAGTTAGAAAAAAAATGGGACTGCAGGAAAAGCAAGTACAATTTTTCAACTCATTACCTTTATAATCCTTCAAGGTCACACATATTTTGTCTTGTATATAATACTTTCCTGACACTGTCCTGTTGCAGTGTACATCAGCAATGGAGCCCAATTAATTTGGTTAATTGTTTTATGTTTAAATTAGCAAAATAGCTGGGATTATTTACTGTTCAATGAAGTGCCTTTAAAATATTCCATTGATTGACTAAATTTGAATACTTCTGCTGCCGAAGTGCAAAATTTCTCTTTAAATGGAAAACTAAAAGGCTGCATTTTTCACCAATAAAACACCTGCCTAATGAAATCACATGGTTTTAAAAGTGTAATACATGAGAAGGCAATTTCCTGAGCAGCTCTTTAATTGCAGAGAACACCATATCATCAACTGTTTTTCACTAAATGAGAGAAATCACCTCACAAGTGTCAATTGCACAGACCTCTTCATGAAACATTCAGGATTGAGCACAAATTTAATCAAATTTCATTTCAGATAATCCTGTTTCAGCCTCTTTCTTGGCCTTGTCTTAATTGGACAGGATTCTATTTGCACAACCAGCATGCTGAGACAGTTAGCGCCATGTAATTAATCAAATTGCTCCCTTGTACCAGGCACCAGGGAGACTGCCAACTGTTCAGAGGTATTGATTTTGGATGATGGTACCCAACCGCTATCTTTAATAAGACCACTGTATCACCATAGGTGTTATGTCTGCTTATATAGCTCCCAAATGAAATGCTCTATAATGGGCATTTATCTTTCTTTCTTTTTCAATCTTTTTATTATTATTATAATTTATAAACACATACAGTTCAAAGAGATATAAAAAATATATAGTAAGTAATGAATTAATACAGAGATATTAAACAATAATATTACAGAATAAAAATATCATTAAAATTTTTTTTGATCAGTTTAGGGTGTGAACTATCTCTAAAAAAAAGGATATAATTAATAACAATATATGAAAAAAGAGAAAAAAAACCCCAAAAAAGAAGAAAAAACAAATCTGAATTAAAAAAAACTTTAAAAAAAACCCTACAGATATAGCTAAACCACGCCGATCACTCCGATCTTATCTAGCAGCCCAATTATCATACATAATTATAAAAAGAAAACAGAGCCAGATCAACTCACCACAAATGAAAATATTGAATAAATGGTTGCCAGGTTAACTCAAACTTAGAAGGGGATTCAAATGGGCATTTATGAGGAGGTTCCATTTTCATATCAGAAAAAAAGCATGGAATTTTATGCTAGAAAATCCAGAATGGCTAACTCTGATTTATAATTTTGTTAAATAGAATCATAGGCCTTGTGGTTTACTTCTGTTGTCACTCAATTTAATTGTCTGGCGTTTATATTTTAAAAAAACTCAAGTAAACTGCTTTTAACCATGATAACCTTAAGAATTATTAATTTCCAAATGTACAAGTTCCAGAAGATTAAAATACTTGCAATAAAATAGTTGCATTGAAAATATTTTTAATGCATGTTGCTATGATGGCATACTTGAACATCATGCATTATTTTTGAGAATTACTGGGGGCTACATTCGTCAATTCCTGAAAACAAGCGTGGGGAATAAGATAAAGCAATTAACAAGCTGTTCAATAGAATGCGAGCAGTACACCAACCCTGCTGCTTGCAAATTATGTAGTTGCAGTTCCCAACCATGAGTGACCCTGCTTTTTATTTTGCTGGCAAGATTCTTCAGCAGACTGTCAATATTGTGAATGGCTGCCACTAGTTAAAGCTGCATTGCACAAACCAATGTGCAACTGTGAAGAATGATGTAATGTAGGAGAAAGCCAATGTTTTTAAAATGCTACATTGACGAACTTAATGGAGGTGGAAGGACGTGGCATACTTTTAGTAAGAATTAAAAGTGAATGGTCGTAGAAGCAGTGTTGCAAGTAATTATATACAAGTAATCAATGTATTATTGATTGCAACATCCCACCAAATCCTGCAAGCCTTGGACACTACCCAGTTCACTGCACTCTATGAATCACAATCTTGCATTCATGAATTCCACTAAGTCTCAGTCATATCAGGCAGCCACTCTTTAATCATGGGCATCATATCTCACAGATATAGGTGGTCATGGATGAATTGGGCTGAGGGCCTGCTCCATGCTCTAGGATTCTTCTTAAGGTGGACTATGGAATTACTGGATTGTCAGGGACAAAATATTCAGTTCACTAATATCCTGATGGGAAGGAGATCCTCACCATATTCGTGAGCTGAGTTTAGAAAGTTAAAAATGGTAATCTATCCATATCAAGCCAGCAAGCCACTTCGTTCAGAGGAAATTAGGAATGTTCAGTAACTGCTGGCTAGTCAGAGACAACACTACCCACAAAATAAAGAAATAAACTATTTGATGTATGTGATACTTTTTCTCTACAACAATCCCATCTATTTTGCTGTCCCTCCTCAAAATCATTCTAATTTTTTGGCATTTTCCTTCACCTCATCCACTACATAAACAAAATTATTGTTAACTTCATGTGGGGATTCTTCTTGACACACGCTATTATACAACCTAGTTAGTCCTGAAATTAAAATAATCAATAATTAATACAAGACATAGAACACAAGGAACTTTTTTCATAACCATGGTAAGTTGCATAAATTAACTTCTTGGTTAAATGATCACTCCCTTGGTTGTGTTTATGGGTTTTCTTTTTGTAATACTGCTTTTCCAGAACATTGGGGAAAAATGATTATTTTGTCATGTTGTATCACCAAGTCTGAGTTTTTGGTTATTCATAAGCTGAATACATTTTGTAGACTGTGGTCCTTGCTATTATACAAATCTATTTAATTATTTTTAATTTATTTTATGCAAGTAACAGAATCCATGATCAGATGACTTTTGTAGGAGTTCATTCTTCATGAACACAATTTTTCTGTCTACTTCCAAAGAAACACACACACACACACATCTAATCCAGGAAGAGAGGATAGATGGAGCATTGGCCTTGCTCAAGATGTGATTGCTGAGATCAAGACATGAGAAGACAATCAATTAGTTGTTTCATAATTAATGAAGCTTCTGCCTTATATTTTTACATGATGAATTCCATTTACAGAGGAGAGGACTTGAAATTAGATCTTCATAAGTGGCAGGAAAGTGACTTCAAAAATATGCTGTCAAGAGATTCTCTTTGTAAACAAAATGTTCTCTAAAAATCTCCAAGACAACGCATTTCCAAATGAATATTTTAATTTTGAAATGTATTAATAAGTGAGCAGATTCAGGCTTTTACTATTCAACATTAATTGAAAAGAATCCAATAAATTATGAAGCAGATACATTGTCCAGATTATGAAATGAGGCTGTTCTAAATTCTTCACAAAATAATTTAGCCTTTCAAGCTGGACCTTGTTCATTTGTCACATGTTGGTTCTACTTGATTGAGAAACAAGGAGCAGAGATTTCCTTACCCTGGTAAGGAAACTTAGTAAAGTCTATAACCCATGTTCATCCATTGAAACACTGAAGCAATCAAACTTTAAAGTCCTGGGACTAATGATCTCTCAGATCCAGCATTATCGCTACACATTTGACCATTACCACACATTTCTGACTGTACTACAATCAAAGTAATCCAGTCAACACCTCGATCTGCAAAACAGTTTATCAGTCGATCATCCCTGTTCTCAATAATTCACAAGGGCATTCAGTTAAACAATGCTCGATTTTAAAATTCACATCATCATTTTCAAATCAGTTCATGATACTGCCCTCTGCATTTTCATCCCAACCCAGAATGATGACGTGATTCCTCCAATTCTCAATCTTTTGCACGTTCCTAATTTGAATCATTCCACTGTTGGTAGCTGCAAGATCTCCAAACCTTCCCTTCCATATTAAAAATTCTATTGGTTTCTTTGAAACTAAAAATCTGTCTTTTACTCCCAGATTCTGTCTATCTTAAATTTTGTTTGGAGTTGTAATATATTGAACAGTAAACTAAAATCAGCATGTATCATGTGGCATTATGTTTCATACGTTGTCGTACAGCTCAGTTGAGAATTTATGGTTTCAATGTAAGATATGCTACTGACAGTAAATTGTCTTACAAGTAAACATAAAAATCCTACACATACTTCAGAGAAATTGAGATTGACCTGTTGCTACTTGAGTGAGTGACCAGGCAATTAAATTGGATGAAGGAACTAGAAGATTGGGGTTTAAAGTTGTGCAGTGACGATGGCCAACAGTTGATACGGGGACTTCAGTAACCTGTCCCGCACTCACCTCCCCTTTAGATTTTTTCAATTTGTTGAAGTACCCTCTCGGCATTTGGTACTCCCTTTGTTATTTCTTTTAAAAAGGGAAAATAGTTTAGTCCATGTAAGTGTCCATTTAAGACCATTGATATATTACTCTACTAGACACAGGTGTTGATCGAGTTTAATGCCTTCAATAAGGGATATTCAAACTACAAATTCTAATCAGGATAGCAGCTTTACTGGAAAGTTAAACAGAGGGTGTTTCAGGTTACAGTTGTTTCATCACACATCGAATAAGGATGAAAAATGCCAGCACTGCCAAAGCTGCTGCAATGGCAGAACTGTCGCCCGTGCGGACCCAGGAGAGCAGGCAGCAGAGACACAGTGCCCCTCCCCATGGTCCTACTGCCTGGTTGAAATTCCATCAGCTCCGTACAGTCTTTAAACAGCCTGTTAATGGGCCATCTGTGTTTTTTTTCCAAAACTTCTTAAAGCCATGGTGGACTATGCCCCATTTGGGGGAGCACACGGTTGGCAGAACACTAAGAAATGCTGACTCTAAGGGATCAATGGACTGGCACAGGGCATCAGAGTGGGGAACATCCCCTCTTCCCCCCCCCCCCCTCCCAAGAAGCCAGATAGATGATCCCCACAGGGAAAATTATCAATGAAATGGACCAGCGAGGGACTTAGGAACTGAAGGACGCACAGGTTGTTGCTGACTGGTAACCAAAGGACTCAACTAGGCTCGGGGCTGCTGGAGACTGGCTCATGGGAGATTCGAGCGGGAACAAAGGACAAGAAAGGCTCCCGAACTGGCCTTGGGTGCTGAATGCTTCCTAATCATATCGGAGGTTTGGATCTTGGAGATGGGGTTTGACAATGGAATGAATCGGAACCTGTGCAGCAGCAAATCCATGGGCGTGCTGGAGGTGAATCAATGGAAATTTTGTGTCCTCGAACAGACTCTCTTTTGCTTCTCTTTTTCTTTGCTGGGGATGCCAGGCAATGAAATTGGCTCCTGTGTTCCTTTTTGACAAATTTTATTAATTTTGTGTATTAATACATGACAATAAAGGAATCTTAAAGATGTTCAGTTGAAAACTGTTGTTAATTGCTTTTACGGACACTTGTGTCCTCTCCTGTAGAACAGCTTGGGGTGTTTTGATACATGGAAAGCAACATACAACTGAAAGATGCTGTTCAATGTACAAAACAGTTCAAACAATATGACCAGTTTCATTTGTCCTTAGCAACAGGCCAACAGCAGTTTAATTGCCCAGACATTGATGTTATTCATGTTTATTGTCATTATATCGACTGTAATCAAAGAATTGATTACAATGTCCATTTCAAATACAACAGTGACTTCAGGCCATTTCACGTCAGGCCTCTGCCTGGAGGCCGACTACAAGAGTGGATCTAAAACTTACCTTTCAGACAGAAGCCCTAAAAGGCTGCTCCAGTGTCCCATTCATATCAAGAGGAGCCTCGTAGTGCCCACCAGAGCTGATGGAGGCAGGGATGACTGGTGCCGTAAGCCACCCATCATAAATACACGGCAGAGCAATGGCCATCTTCCCTACCCATAATTCCCCATGCAGCTGGAACTGCTCTGTGGTTCCTAGAACAGTTCCAGCTGTGTGGGGGAGACGGCCATTGCTCTGCTGCGCTTTGAGCTGCAGAGAGCGGCCCTGATGTGGCTGTCACAGCCTGCACCGGCCGCTCCCTGACAGTTCCCACCAGCCCCCGCTGCCCCAATGGCTTCCACCCGCCGCTCCACCCTTGAGAGGTTCATGGAAGGAGAGGGGTGAGTGGGGAGATGGGTCACAGGTTGACAGCATCATCAGCCCACCCCTCACCAGCTGCTTGCATTCAAAATATCCTTCATTCCTTTTCTTTTTGCAACACCTGGAATGCACGCTGCATAAGAAAATGGTTGCAACTGGTCGTTGACAGTATTTAAGAAATATTTTGACAAGCATTTAGATTGCCCAGGCACAGAAGGCTATGGACCAAGAGCTGAGGCATGGGATGAATTCGGATGAGTGGGCAGTGTGGTCTCATGACTGGAGGGAGAACACATGCTTTTATTAGCTTTTAACTATGTAGTCTTCGGAAGGGTTCTGGGTTTAAGCGAGAAATCAGGGTTATGTGTGAACAGATGGGGGGGTAGAGCCAGCCATCAGCACAACACACGACCAGAGAATTTTAATTTACTCCTTCCTGTAGAACTTACGGTCTGTGAATGAAGACAGAGAACATGGATTCAGAAAAAAAGTTGAAAAATATACATTTATTTACAAATTTACTGATTTAAGTGGCCGGGGGTCTGGAGATCCTGGGAAAGTGCTGGGGAGAAGCAGGCTGGGTCTCCAGCTCAACAGTGGAGGGGGATGCACTTTCCTCCTGAACCTGATCGCCCAAGGCCCTGACTGGGGATGGTGAGAATGAGCTCCATGGCTTGCAGGGCACTTGAGGTAACAGATCCTCTGTTCTGGTGGGTGCCAGGTCCCTGATGGAGATGGTGTCCTCCCTGCCCACCGGATTCTCCACATAAGCATTCATGGGATTGCCGTGGAGCAGTTTCACCCTTTCCACCAGGGGGTCGGTTCTTGTTTCTCCTGACATGCTTCCTGAGAAGGACTGGACCAGGAGTGTTGTGCCAGATTGGGAGTGTAGTTCCTGATGCCGACCTTCTTTTGAAATTGAATAGGAGCTTGTGAGGAGTAGCATTGGTTGCAGTACATAGTAGCAACTGGATGGAATGGAGCACCATAGGGAGGACTTCCTGCTAGTGTAAGTCTGGAAGGCCTTTCGACTTCAGGGCTAGTTTAACAGCCTTCCAGACCGTGGCATTCTCCTTTTCAACCTGCCCATTCCCCGGGGGTTGTAGCTAGTAGTTCTGCTGGAATGTGATGCCCCTCGCCAGCAGGTACTGACATAACTCGTCACTCATAAAGGATGAGCCCCAGTCACTATGAATATAGCTGGGATACCCGAACAGGACAAACATGGAGTCTAGGGCCTTTATGACTGACAGTGTATGTGTCTGGGCAGGGAATGGCGAATGGGAAGTGGGAGTACTCATCAAAGACAGAAGAGGAAGAAGTGTTCCTGTTTGTGGAGGGGAGAGGTCCCTTAAAATCAACACTGAGCCGTTTAAAGGGCCTGGATGACTTGATCAGGTGCACCTTTGTGGGGCGGTAGAAGTTCAGCCTACACTCTGCATAGACTTGGCAAGACCTGGTCATTTCCCTGACGTCTTCCTTGGAGTAGGGAAGATTGTGTGCCTTGCCAAAATGAGCCATGCGGGTAACCCCTGGATGGCAGAGCTCATTATGCAGAGACCTCAGTTGACTGGTGTGTCTTGGCTGATAGGCAATGTCATAATTGTAGGTGGAGAGCTCGATCCTCCACCTTGCAATCGTCATTTTTGATTTTGGCCCCTTTTGACATTATTAAACATGAATATGACTGAGCACTGGTCAGTCTTCTACCAGCCAGGTAGTGGCTTCTACAATGGCTTGAGCCTCTTTTTCCACAGATGGGTTCCGGAGATCGTGGCCTGGTAGTGTCCAAGAAAAAAATGCAACCAGCCTGCTGCGTCGAGGGACAGAGCGAACCAGGCTTGAGTAGCACTTCAATCATTTAGGGAATAAGCTAAGAAAATTGTAGTGCAAATAAAAGCTCTCACAACTGGACGGAGAAAAAAACTTTTATTAGCTTATAACTATGGGTATGGTTTCACAGTAGTCTTTGGAATGGTTCTGGGTTCAGGTGGGAAGCCAGGGTTATATGCGAGCAGATGGGGGCAGAGCCGGGAGACGGAGGCAGCCAGCAGCACATCACACTACCAGTGAATTCCAATTCACTGCACAGTGGTCAGAGTGGATTGGCCCAGTTCCAATCTGTAAGATTCTATGACTAAGATGAATGTTTACAAATCTTCAAAGAAATTGCTGCAGTACCCAACCAATAAAGTTAAGAGTTTAAAATATTCTTACCTGGAATGAGGAGTCAGGAGGGACAGGATTGTTTCTTTCAGCAAAATATTCAAATCACCTAGGTCAGGGGTGTCAAACTCAAATTCACGGAGGGCCAAAATTAAAAACTTGGACTAAGTCGAAGGCCGAACTAAATATTTATTGAAAATTTTCAACAACATCTGCATGTTTTCTCTTCTTTCAACATATGTAATGTTAAACTTTTTCTTATTAAAATAAATGTTTAATAATAGTTTTGGATAAACTCTTTCCAGAAGCATTAGAGAAATAAAATAACATAACAATTACAGCACGGAAACAGGCCATTAGGCCCTTCTAGTCCGCACCGAACCAAACACCCCTTTCTAATCCCACCTCCCTGCACAATGCCCATAACCCTCCATCTTCTTCTCATCCATATACCTGTCCAACCTTTTCTTAAATAATACAATTGACTCCGCCGCCACTATTTCTCCCGGAAGATCATTCCACACAGCTACCACTCTCTGAGTAAAGAAGTTCCCCCTCATGTTACCTCTAAACCTCTGCCCCTTAATTCTTAACTCATGTCCTCTTGTTTTAAACTTTCCTCCTCTTAACGGAAATAGTCTATCCACATCCATTCTGTCTATCCCTTTCATAATCTTAAATACTTCTATCAAATCCCCTCTCAACCTTCTACGCTCCAAAGAATAAAGACCCAATCTGTCCAATCTCTCCCCATACTCCAGATGCTTAAACCCAGGCAACATTCTGGTAAACCTTCTCTGCACTCTCTCCACTCTGTTTATATCCTTCCTATAATTAGGCGACCAGAACTGCACACAGAACTCCAAATGAGGCCGCACCAACGTCTTATACAATCTCAACATCACCTCCTAACTCCTATATTCCATGCAATGATTGATAAAGGCAAGCATACTAAAAGCCTTCTTCACCACCCTATTCACGTGAGTTTCTACCTTCAGGGAACGATGTACCGTCACTCCTAAATCTTTCTGCTCTTCTGTATTCCTCAATGCTCTCCCATTTACCACATATGTCCTATTCTGATTCTTCTTACCAAAATGAAGCACCTCACACTTATCAGCATTAAATTCCATCTGCCATTTTTCAGCCCACTTTTCTAAGCAGCCCAAATCCCTCTGCAATCCTTGAAAACCTTCTTCATTATCCACTATTCCACCTATCTTAGTATCGTCTGCATATTTACTAATCCAATTCACCACCCCATCATCTAGATCATTAATGTATATAACGAACAACAATGGGCCCAATACAGATCCTTGAGGCACACCACTGGTCACCGGCCTCCAACCTGACAGACAATTATCCACTACCACTCTCTGGCCTCTCCCTTTCAGCCAATGTTCAATCCATTTGACTATCTCAAAATTTATACCTAAAGACTGCACCTTCCTAACTAACCTTCCATGTGGTACCTTATCGAAGGCCTTACTGAAGTCCATATAGACAACATCCACTGCGCTACCCTCATCCACATTCCTAGTCACCTCTTCAAAAAATTCAATCAGATTGGTCAAACATGACCTTCCTCCCACAAATCCATGTTGAGTGCTCCTGATCAGACCCTGTCTATCCAGATGTTTATAAGTACTATCTCTAAGAATTTTCTCCATTAATTTACCTACCACAGACGTCAAACTTACAGACCGATAGTTGCCAGGCTTCCTCCTTGAACCCTTTTTAAATAACGGAACCACATGCGCAATGCGCCAATCCTCCGGCACTATCCCCATATCTAATGACATTTGAAAATTTACCGCCAGAGCCTCTGCTATTTCCTCCTTCACTTCTCTCAATGTCCTGGGGAAGATCCCGTCTGGTCCCGGAGACTTATCCACCTTTATATTCTTCAAAAGCCTTAAAACTACACCTTTTGTAATCTCTATATTCCCCATATTTACCCAATTTGCTTTTTTTATCCCACATCTCCCAATATCCTTCTCCTTAGTGAATACCGAAGAAAAGAAACTGTTCAATATCTCCCCCATTTCTCTAGGTTCCACACACAGTTTTCCACTCTGATTTTCTAAGGGACCAATTTTGTCTCTAGCTTTCCTCTTACCATTAACATATTTGTAGAACTCTTTTGGATTAGTTTTCACCCTGCTTGCCACAGTTTTCTCGTACCTTCTTTTAGCTTTCCTAATTCCTCTCTTAAGATTCCTCTTACATTCAATGTATCTTTCAAACATCTCCTTAACTCCATGCTTCTTATATCTAATGTACGCCTCCCTTTTTCTTCGAACCAAGTTTCCAATATTCCTTGAAAACCACGGCTCTCTCAAACCTTTTGCCCCTCCTAACAGGAACATAAAAATATTCAATAAATAATATTTCTCTACAGAGGATTTGTCAAATGTTGCTAGTGTGCTGTCGAATAGTAAAATCTGAGGGCTATTGAGAATGTGGGAGAATAACATGATTCCTGAAACAATCAAATGGGTGACTGATTGTGGGCATGAACTCTAGCAGGGTTATTTGCCATGCCCTTTTTCCATTGGTACAGATATACTTTGATTTACACACTTTTCAAGTTTTATGCCTAATGAGCTTGTATCCAGGTGCAGGACCATTTTTAACCAGGAATATATTTATCACTGTGACATGAAACTATTGGAAGATCATTTTATCCTGAGATTAAAGTTCATAATCCTTACTCAGGCCTGTGTGTGGGAGGGCGGGGTTTGCGGGCGATCGGGATGGACAACGACAGTGCGGGGGCATCGGCTCTCGCTGCAGGGTGGCATCTCGGCGGATCAGCGGCCCAGTCACCGTGAGTTGCGGATCGGCCTGCGGCAGGGAGGGGGAGTGGGCAACGGTCCTGGCGAGGTCAGGCCCGAGGCCTCCGGTTCCGGGCGCTGGGAAGCAGACTTGGCTTCCCTGGACACCGGCCAGGCCCCAAAACCAGAGTCCACGGTGAGACCCTGCAACGTAAACAGGGGAGGTGGGGGCGATTAGCGGGCTGACGCCAATGCATTCTGGGATTTGTTGTATTACTGTGCATGCGCTATACTGGCGCGGCGGCCAGCGGGCCACCTCTAATACATTTTTGAAATGATCTTGCGGGCCAAATATAATTATATCGCGGGCCAAGGGCCAGAGTTTGACATGTGTGCCCTATGCCATCGAAACTCTGTAATTAGTAAGGGATTGCTTAAGGTGGGATGTGAGTGGGAAGGAAAGGGTGAGAATCACTGCTCTAGACCCAACTGTTACTGAAATATTTTGCTTGAGAAAAATTGTCATTGGCCCATTTCCTTTAGCGTTCTGAAACCGTGCACATGACGAGTCAATGAGGGATGATTAAAGCAGTGGTCTTCAAACTTTTTCTTCCCACCCACAGACCACCTTAAGCAATCCCTTACTAATCACAGAGCACCAATGGCACAGGGACGCGAGTGGAAAGAAAAAGGTTGAGAACAGTTGTGGTAACTCCACATCTGATTAGGTTAATTGTTAGGCAAATGGTCAGAGAAGGACCCCCCCCCCCACCCCAAGAAAAACTTAAATCACAGGAACAAAATAAGCTTCCGTCTCACTGCTCCCAATCTTACACACAGTCCTGATGTGGAATGTGGGGTCGCAGCTCCACATTCACCCGAGTTCAGGTGCTGTCTGTGTGGAGTTTGTACGCTCTCCCCATGTCTTGGACCAACAGGTCGGTCGCCTGACGAAGGCACCCGAACCCCCCGTTGAAACGCCAGCGTCCGGGGCGGTGGAGGAATTGGCTGAGAAGAGCGCGTTGCTCCCACCCCCCTCCCATGGTTGGAGAGGGATTAAACTGCGATCTCGCGGCGCCGGGCTCGTCTCCAACAAAAGGAGCGGGAGGCAGGGTCCGCCGCGCACAGAGCGAGGGGGAAGGCATCGCCAACGAGACGTTCGGTCCGGCGTCGCCGCTGAAGCGCAGACCCAGCGAGGATGGTCCCCAACTCCAGCCGCGTCTGTGTGTCCGGGAGCCGGGCAGGCTGAGTGCGGCGCTCTGATCCCCGGGATTCGGGACTCTGAGGTCCCTCCACACCTCCGGCATCTTCATTTTCACCTTCAGTGTGCATGCGCTATACTGGCGAGGCGGCCAGCGGGCCAACTCTAATATATATTTAATATGATCTTGCAGGCCAAATATAATTATATCGCGGGCCAAATTTGGCCCGCGGGCCAGAGTTTGACATGCGTGACCTAGGTGGTTGCCAACTCTCATTCCTGATAACAATCTTATTTCCCCACTGATTAAACTTTCTGGCTCATTTCAAAGATCCATTAGCATCTCCAGTACTTTGATTTTGTGATTTGTCATGAAAATGAATTCTCTGATGAAGGAAGATGCAATATATTCAGTATCTTTTTATTCTCGTGCTAAGACAGATTGTAAGTAGTACCGATTGCATAAACCAGTGGTTTTCAACCTTTTTCTTTCCACTCACATCCCACTTTAAGTAATCCCTATGCCATCGATGCTCTGTGATTAGTAAGGAATTGCTTAAGGTGGTATGTGAATGGGAAGGGAAGGGAATCACTGCTCTGGACTCAATTGTTACAGAAATATTTTGCTTGAGAAAAATTATCATTGACCCATTTCCTTTGGAGTTATGAAACCATGCACATAATGAGTCAATGAGGTACAATTAAAACAGTAATTTTCAAACTATTTCTTTCCACCCACATACCACCTTAAGCAATCCCTTACTAATCATAGAGCACTCTATGGCATAGAGATTACTTGAGGTGGAATGCAAGTGGAAAGATAAAGGTTGAGAATCACTGGCATAAACTAAGTTTAGCTGCAGGATAGTGTTTTCACTTGGAACAAAATGAAGAATTCCAATGCTTATTACCTGAAACCATTGCACTATTTTAAAATCTTACCAAATAAAGCCTTGAGAAACCAAATGGATCACTTTTTATAGTGTTAGATTTTTATTTTATGAACAGCTAATACTGTCATCTGGAAAATGAAAATCACCTTCATCGCACTTAGATACACGGTGATATTCAAGGATCTCCATCCTTTTTAAGAGGGTGCTTGACTGTCCTTGGAGGTCTTTGAGGAGAATAACCAGTCATTGTGTCACCAATAGGTCTCAGTGTGGAAAAATAAAACATTGTGGTTCTTCACAATAAACTTGTGTAGCAGGTGAACAAGAAACCTACAGATGCTGTGGTCCAGTGGAGAGAAAGTGTTGGGAATTAGTCACAAGTTTCAAGGACTGTGCCAACCCTGGCTAGAGCATAGCAATTAAAACCATTAAGTGCCACTGTACATTTTCTTTCAAGCACGTTTTTAAAAATACTGAAATGATTTCAGATAAAAAGCATAAGAATGCTTTATTTTGCTCCAAGAATATAAAGTACAAACATGAAGTCAAACATAATATATTCAACTGGAATAACTTACTGGGACTATCGGGTTTGTGGATCTTGGGTAGAAGTAGAACTGTGTAGTGTGGGGTCTGGAGACAATAAGGTTAGAGGCTGTGGAAGGGAGATAACTGGAAGTGAGGAGGTGGAGACAATGGGTAAACTTGTATAGCATAGCATTACACAATATCCTGTAGAGTTACTGCTCATACACCTCAGGCCGTCTCCAAAAATAAATAGGGAGCCATAAACATACACCTCACCAAAGTGTGAGTACTGTACCCTGCACCTCATTTCTAAATACATTGAAACAGTTTGTTGGAAACTGATTTCAATCAAAGATCAGAAGTGAAAACCTTAAACAAGCTTCAGTCGAAATATAATAGCCAATAGTGCTAATGGTTTAGACTTGAATGAGTCTTGGCAACATGGTTTGAGGACATTGTTTCTCCAGAGAGCAACTTAACAACATACGAGTACATTAATCTAAATAGGTTTTCTTCTGCAACTCTTGCATTACTAATGCATATTGCATGATTA
Source organism: Narcine bancroftii (assembly GCF_036971445.1). Classification (NCBI taxonomy): domain Eukaryota; kingdom Metazoa; phylum Chordata; class Chondrichthyes; order Torpediniformes; family Narcinidae; genus Narcine; species Narcine bancroftii. The sequence continues at coordinate 12,227,889 of NC_091476.1, read as the reverse complement.
TTTCACATATTCATTATAATTTTATCAGCAATTTTCAGGTTATTAAATTCAAGTATAAGCCACCATGATCAGAATAACAAATTAACAGAAATTTACTGATTGTTCAGATATTATTTTGCATCTCAGAAATCCACGGCCTGACATGTTGCACCAAAATGTCAATCGGATGCTTTTGCCATTTATGATTCCTCACTGTAAAGATTGCTGGAAAATTGGATTTTGCTGCAAGGAAAAACTAAAGAAATGGATCCATGCTCTATTGCAGTGGTTCTCAACCTTTTTCTTTCCACTCACATACCACTTTCAGTATTCTCTATGCCATTGATGCTCTGTGATTAGTAAGGGATTGCTTAAGGTGGTACGTGAGTGGAAAAGGTTGAAAACCACTGTTTTAATCGTACCTAATTGACTCGTTATGTGCATGGTTTCATAACTCCAAAGGAAATGGGCCAATGACAATTTTATTCAACCAAAATATTTCAGTAGAGAGTAGTGATTTTCAACCTTCCCTTCCCACCTTCAGCATCAGGATTACTTAAAGTAGTATATGAGTGGAAAGAAAAAAAGGTTGAGAACCACTGCTCTATAGAGATCAGAAAAAAGAGAACATATCTCACTGAAACATAGTATTCTGTTGGGTCTCACCAGGTCAAATGGAAGGCTGGCATCTCATTGCAGCAACCCTGATGAGAACTTCCTAACTTCCTGCTTTGGTCTCACAATAGGAGCTAGGATGAACTGACATTTTGATGAGAATCATGAATGTTTGGAATTCTTTAATGAAGAAATATGTGAAGTTTCAGTTGCTAGGTATAATGAAGATGGAAATTGATTTTTGGACATGAAGGGGAATCAAGGAGTATCAGAATTTATTGTCATGAACATGTCACAAAATTCATTGTTTTGTGGCAGCGTCTCAGTGCAAACATTTATATAAACTACCTTACAAAAACAAAAAAAAGTAAGAAAAAATTCAAGTAAGGTAGTGAAAAATATGACGGCAGTGGGGAAGAAGCTGTCCTTGTGCCATCTTCAGGCTCCTGTACCTTTTTTCTTGATGGTAGCAGAGTGAAGAGGGCATGGCCTGGGTGGTGAGGGCCCTTGAGGATCGCGGCTGCTTTCTTAAGACACTGTCCCTTGATGGAGTGAAGACTGATGCCCATGATGTCGCAAGCCATGTTATCAACCATCTGGAGAATTTTTTTTACCCCATCCTGAATGTTGGGACCCCCCCCCCCCGCCCCTGTACTAGACCGTAGTGCAACCAGCCAGAATCCCTCCACCTGAGGAAGTTTTCAAGAGTCTTTGATGCCATATAGAATCTCCTCAAATGGTATAGCCGCTGGTGAACCTTCTTTGTGATTGCACGGAGTCAGCATGGAAATATGACATTGAAATAAATAACAGCCCTGAATGTCTGGGACATTTTCGAAGCACAAGTAGAGATCTTTCTGAAGTGTATATTTGGACAAGATGAACAGACAAGACCAATTTCTCTCATGCCAAAAAAAGCTTGCTCGATCTATCTACCTACGTGCTACTTTAAACTTTTTTTTTTCATTATTTCTAACAATGTTATTTGGCCCATCTTCAGGCTCTCCAAGTATTACCATCAGCCTCACTTCATCATTTGTTTTCTGTAACCTCTTCTCTCTCGCATCCCATTCAACTCTTCTCTGAATCTGAGCCATCCGGTTGAACCATGAGCCAATTAGTGCATCTTTGAGACGTGGGAGAAAATCTGGTGTGAAAGCATGTAAACTGCACACAGACAGCATCACAGATTTAGATCAAACCCTGGTCACTGAAGCCAAGAAGCAGCAGCAACTTGGAGTATGAAGCTGAAGGAAGAAACCGTGAAACTTTGTAAAAAGTGCACATTACGTGTTGTAATGTGTGAAGCCATGGATCAAAGCTGGCATTTGAGAAAAGCCCCTCATTTTTGAGCGTCAAGACATTGGGCTGAAATGTCCAGCTTCGATGCTGTAAATCATTAATGATATCAAATTGTCCCATGAAATTCCTTGGATAGTTTTAGCATAGCTGAGTATTCTTCTTCTTTGGCTTGGCTTCGCGGACGAAGATTTATGGAGGGGGTAAAAGTCCACGTCAGCTGCAGGCTCGTTTGTGGCTGACAAGTCCGATGCGGGACAGGCAGACACGGTTGCAGCGGTTGCAGGGGAAAATTGGTGGGTTGGGGTTGGGTGTTGGGTTTTTCCTCCTTTGTCTTTTGACAGTGAGGTGGGCTCTGCGGTCTTTTTCAAAGGAGGTTGCTGCCCGCTGAACTGTGAGGCGCCAAGATGCACGGTTTGAGGCGATATCAGCCCACTGGCGGTGGTCAATGTGGCAGGCACCAAGAGATTTCTTTAGGCAGTCCTTGTACCTCTTCTTTGGTGCATAGTTTTAGCATAGCTGAGTATATGTCATTTGGAAAGCAACAAACATAATTATTTACATTTTCTATCCTTTAATGCATTGGTTTTTAACCATTTTCCACCTGATTTAAGCCTCAAAACACAATATATTCCCGATACCATCTCTTTTTTTAATACTCCTTACAAATAAGTACCTGCTGAAAGTGAATAATGACACAAAATCTGACAATGTTTGCAACTCATCAAATACCAAAACCCATTACAACATCCAGCAAGAATGCTCTGCTCCATCACTATTCCAATAACATGCAAACAAAACTCATATTCAAAAACACAGTAGTTTTAAAGTTTCAGAATCTTTTCACCGCTTAAGTATGATCTTCCAAGTTCACTTTGGCAAAATTTAATTTGGTGTCTGCATCACGAGAGCAGCCACACAGTAAGTGCACAATTATCTACTTCATTCTTCTATTTACAATTATAGAACATATATTTATCACATTTCAAATGCTCTATTCCACTATAATCTTTAAAAACCCCAAATGGAGTTCATCATCCAAGACTATACAGTACTGAATATTAAGGCTTATACTGTAGTTCATAGTCCTACAAAACACACACAGAAATAACTAAGAGTGTTTCTACCAGGTTTATTTAAACTCTAATAAATATTAATCTCTTTTCACGTAAACATATTTCACGTAATTGCTTGTAGATTGATATCAAAATTCATTCCATTTTCCAATTTTTAATATTTGTCTTACTTATCTATGCACTAAGACTGATTAATCTGCAGTGTTTGTCAAGGCTGGAACAATTCACTGATATGAAAGTCAGTATATAAATGAAAAAAATGGAAATGCCCTTGATGAAGGGGTCAATTTGAAACATTGGTTATGTATCTTTATCTTTGCTATATAAAGTACACGGTTTGACATCCTGAGTTTCTCCAGCATTGGTTTTACTTCAATCACAGTTCTGTAGACTTTTGTATTTTACTTCTGTCTACAACAAAACTCTGCAAAATCTCTTCGAGGAATGTCTACCCTGAAGAAGCTTTCCTTTGCTATCCAAAGGGAGTTCTGAGGGATTCCCTCGCACTGCTCCCCAGCTGTAATCCCGCTTACTCTCAAGCTTTATAACCATGTACTCACCCAGACGCTTCCGCAGCCAGATACCTTGATGAAGGGCAAAAGCCTGAAACTCTGGTTATGTATTATAACTCTGGTTATCTTTGCTCAAAGAATTTCTCCAGCATTGTGTTTTTATTTATATTCATGGAAGTTCTGTTTTTATTCACTCTCGTGCATCCATTTGTTTTGTGGCTGAATTCTAAAGAGTTATTCCTGTTTATATGCATCCATACAACCTTTATATTAGTTCATTTTTTGACTGCATTAACACTAAAGCAAAAAAAAACTCCAATAGAATACTTCTAAATTATATTAAACATTTTTTGACTTTTACAAAAATAATAAAGCTTTTGCTTTATGCAGTGGTTGAAAGATTGTGTTACTTAGTTTTAGAGATATACAGCTAGAATTTTTCCAAATTTTCACCTTTAGAGTGGCACCACAACTATTCCATCTTGGCCCCAAAATGGAAATTCATAATATGGAGTACGAGGGATCTAAACATTTCAGTGTTATTTCAAATTTGAAAGTAGACATTTTCTATTTTCAGAAAACATTATTTTAGCAGGGTGCAGAGTGGAATTTCTTCATAAAAGTTTAAACAATACAAGTACAAGTTAATCAGAGCATCTTCCAACAGGTTTTCTATTTACCAATAGACAAAATTGTGAGGCTTTCTGGAGCCTCTTCTGCTCAGGGAATTATGTCACTGGGCTAAACTTGGTAATTTCGCCTTCCAAATTTTAGAGAGCTTCTTTTTCTCTACAGAACTTCTTCTAATTGGTTTATTTTGCATTTTTAAGACATGCTATGAACTTCCGTGAAACCTGTTAAAAAGCCCAAAATTCTGCCAGGCTGTGCTAGTTGATCCTGGAGGGGATAAATTATCATGTGCCTCACGGCAAAATAACTCCTTTTGGATCCTAAGATTGCAGCAGCCACTTTTTCTCCTTGTTCTGGGATAGCCTCAAGCAAAATGTTCTCTCACACAAAGATGAATTTTGTGTCAACAGAGCACACAGAGGTTTTGGTTCCTCTCAACTCTTGCTCCATGATCAACGTACAGCAAGTAATTGTCTGCCACCTGATATTCTAACTTACACCTTAAGTCTGCAGGGTGAGTGGAGGGTAATCTGCCAATACATGAACTCACTGCTCATGCTCCAACTGAAGATGGCTGCACCCAGTCCAAGGACCTTGAGATGCCAACTTACAAGTACACATATTTTGGCTCTTACATGCCCTGTATCCCTGTTATAGTTTTGATAATGAGATATCTACATATAGACACAATTAATTCATGTGGTCTCTTAAGGTTAGATATAGTTAACTTAATGTAAAATATTAGCAATATAAATAGAAAAGGTCAGATCAGGCAGAACTGATGAACTCACTTCTCTTCTCACAGGTACTGCTTGAGCTGTTGAGTGGTTACAACATTTTCTGCTTTTATTTCAAAAGTTTGGAACAAGTATAAACACAAATATTAGTGATATAAAAATAAATTTAATACATATTGACAGTGTTCATAACCAAACTACTCCCTTGTTTCAATTGATTAATCGCCACTGCCTTATCCTGTAGCAAACTACTGCAGTTGCTGATAAATGATTGTGAGGTATATCTACACATGCACCAATGAAAGCATCCTCTCAGGGCGCATCGCTGCGTTACAGGAAATGCTCCACACAAGATCGCAAGAAGCTGAAGGAAGTATACTAGCTTTGGAGTCGGTGATTCCAGAGATGAGGAGGTTGGCCTCTGTGGAGAGGCCCGGTCACCTAAGGCTCTACTCACTGGAATTCAGAAGGATAAGGGGAATCCCAGAAAGGAATAGCTAAGATAGTATCATAAAATTTATAACCATATAACCACTTACAGCACAGAACAGGCCAGTTCGGCCCTACTAGTCCATGCCGTAACAAATTCCCACCCTCCTAGTCCCACTGACCAGCACCCGGTCCATACCCCTCTAGTCCACTCCTATCCATGTAACGATACAGTCTTTCCTTAAATGTAACCAATGATCCCACCTCAACTACGTCTGCCAGAAGCTCATTCCACATCCCTACCACCCTTTGCGTAAAGAAATTTCCCCTCATGTTCCCTTTATAATTTTCCCCCTTCAATCTTAAACCATACCCTCTAGTTTGAATCTCCCTCACTCTTAATTGAAAAAGCCTATCCATATTTACTCTGTCTGTCCCTTTTAAAATCTTAAACACCTCTATCAAGTCCCCTCTCAATCTTCTACGCTCCAGAGAAAAAAGCCCTAGTCTGCACAACCTTTCCCTGGAACTCAAAACTTGAAATCTTGTCAACATTCTCGTGAACCTTCTCTGCACTCTCTCTATTTTGTTTATATCTTTCCTATAATTTGGTGACCAAAACTGTACACAGTACTCCAAATTTGGCCTCACCAATGCCTTGTACAATTTCATCATAACCTCCCTACTCTTGAATTCAATACTCCGATTTATGAAGGCCAACATTCCAAATGCCTTCTTCACCACACCATCTACCTGAGTATCAGTCTTGAGGGTACTATTGACCACAACTACTAAATCCCTTTGTTGCTCTGCACATCTCAATAGCCTACCATTTAATGCATATGACCTATTTAGATTTGCCTTTCCAAAATGTAACACCTCACACTTATCTGTATTAAATTCCATCAGCCATTTCTCAGCCCACACCTCCAGCCTTCCTAAATCACCTTTTAATCTATGGTAATCTTCCTCACTGTCCACAACACCACCAATCTTTTTATCATCCACAAACTTGCTTATCCAATTCTCCACCCCTATTTCCAGATCGTTAATATATATATAACAAACAATAGTAGACCCAGGACCGATCCCTGAAGAACTCCACTAGTCACTGGCCTCCAATTGGACAAACAATTTTCCACCACTACTCTCTGACACCTCCCATCCAACCATTGCTGAATCCATTGCACTACCTCCTTATTTATACCTAATGCCTCCACCTTTTTTCCTAACCTCCTGTGGGGAACTTTGTCAAAAGCTTGACTAAAGTCTAAATAGACAACATCCACAGCTTTCCCTTCATCAACCTTTTTTGTAACCCCCTCGAAAAACTCAATCAGGTTTGTCAAGCATGATCTACCCCTGACAAAACCATGCTGATTACTCCCTATCAATCCCTGTACCTCCAAATATTTGTAAATACCATCCCTCAGAACACTTTCCATCAACTTACCCACCACAGACGTCAGACTCACGGGCCTATAATTCCCAGGTTTACATTTGGACCCTTTCTTAAACAGCGCCACCCTCCAATCCTTTGGCACTACCCCTGTGACCAGTGACATCCTAAATATCTCTGTTAATGGCCCCACTATCTGTCCACAAGCCTCCCTGAGTGTCCTTGGGAATATTTTGTCCGGTCCCAGAGATTTATCCACCTTTATCTTTTTCAACACAGCCATCACTACCTCCTCAGTTATCCTTATATGCTTCATGACCTCCCCACTATTTTTCTTTACTTCAACTGGTTCAATATTTTTTTCCCTAGTGAATACCGAGCCAAAGAAATCATTCAAAATTTCCCCCATTTCCTCTGACTTCTCACTCAGTCTACCCTCGCTATCTACAAGGGGTCCAATTTTATCCCTCACTAATCTTTTACTTTTAATGTACCTATAGAAACCCTTTGGATTTATTTTCACTCTGTCTGCCAAAGCCTCTTCATGCCTTTTTTTAGCCTTTCTAATTTCTTTCTTAAGATTCCTTCTACACTCCTTGTAGTCCTTCTTCAAACTCTCAGCTCCCTGCTCTTTATACCTCTTGTACACCTCCCTTTTTCTCCTAACCAAATTTCCAATATTTCTCGAAAACCAAATCTCCCTATCACTTCCAGCCTTTCCTTTGATCCTCACTGGGTCATATCTACTCTATACCCGCAAAATTTATTTTTGAATATCCTCCATTTTTCATTTACATCCTTATCTGAAAATATCCTGTCCCACTCAATACTCCCCAAATCCCTTCTTATTCCTTCGAAATTTGCTCTTCTCCAATCCAGAACCTCAACTTTAGGCCCCTCCTTGCTCTTCCCTAAACCTACCCAAAAACTAACAGAGTTATGATCACTAGACCCAATTTGTTCTCCTACATTAACGTCCGATACCTGACCTAGCTCATTCCCTAACAGGAGACCTAGTATTACACCGTCCGTGTCGGTTCTTCTACTAATTGATTTAGAAAACAATCTTGAACACATTTAACGAACTCTAGCCCATCCAGCCCTCTAACTGTATGGGTATCCCAATCAATGTGAGGGAAGTTAAAATCTCCCATGATCACTACCTTATGATTCTCACACATACACGTTATCTCCCTACAAATTTGTTCCTCTAATTTTCTTGGCCCATTTGGTGGTCTGTAATACACCCCTATTAGCACCCTCATGCCTCCTTCACCCCTCAATTCCACCCAAACAGCGTCACTGGACAATCCCTCCAGACCACCCTGCCACCTCACGGCAGTAATGCCCTCCTCAACAAGCAGAGCAACTCCTCCCCCTTTTTTTTTACCCCCTGCTCTATCACATCTTATATTTAAATGTTCTTTTTCAATATTTTTATTAACATCAAAAATTATAAAGTACATAAGGATGTATATTAAAAGTCAGAAAGATACATTCCACTCACATAATATCATTTTATCCAAGGCATCTCAAATTTTCAATCAAACAAATAGCTTTGTATTAATATTTTATTATTTTATTACAAGAAGAAAATCTAAACTCACTATCAAGAAATAAGCTGTTTGAAAAGACAGAATACATCAGAATGATAAATTACATCATTAGTCAACACATTCTACCTTCGTAACAAATCAAAGATTATGAAAGTAATTCAAAAAGGGTCCCCACAGTGTTTGAACATTTGAGTTCAAATCAGAAATTGAGCACCTAACCTTCTCTAAATTTAAACATGACGTCATGTAGCCACTGAGCGTGATCAGGAAAACCAACGTCCCTAAATTTTAAATTCAGGCATACAGTTAGCTAACTGAACTCCAATACGTGAACTCACCACGCATGCACCAACCGAAGACTCACATGTGCATAGGAATCAAGATGGCCGCACCCAGCCTAAGGACCTTGGGACGCCAACTTACAAGGCAAGTACACATATTTTGGCTTTTACATGCCAAGAATCCCTGTTACAATTTCAAATAGAACACAAATAGTGTAAATTTTATATTTTTTATTTTAAAAATTGGTCATATGTATGGATAGATGCAAGTTGAGGTGGTTGTAAGTCAGGGAATACCTGTATACATTCACAGACACACACATACACTGATTTTTGTCCTACTTCTGGATCTTAGTGCAGAAATTTTACTTTGCTGTTCTTAATAATTAGTTCATTAGCATGTTATGAATAAATTCTCCTGTTGACTTGTATTTTGTGGTCATTGGTCAATTCATATTGCAATTTATGTCATGCAACCACAGAATTTTGATGGGCTTTGCAGTGAAAATTGTCACAAATGAAATCTATTTCACCATAATAATTTTATCGCTGTCTTTTATATTTATCATCTCTTTCTATACAGAAACTTAATGCATACTATTGGAATAAAAATAAAAACTAATGCTGGAGAAATGTTATGGGTTTAAGCTCTTCATCAAGGTATGAGCAAAATGTAGGCAGATGCTTCCACAGTATACTATTGGAATTTTTCTTCTACAGAGCAACTCTTTTGGTGTAGCAAGTAAGAATTTTGGTGCATTGTACGTTGGGAATCTGAAGCCTGTGTGAGAAACACCAGCAATGGCGTATCTCCTCTTTTAACAAGATTAAAGAACTCGTATAACACATGCAGAATCTATATCAGGAAGCTTTAGTTAGTTCAAGTTAAATTAGGAGAAAAGGAAATAAAAAGGAAGGCAAAAAGATGAGATTAAAGGAGAAATAAAAAGTGAAAAACAAATACTATTTTACAAAGTGCCGAACTAATCTTAAGCTTTGAAAGCCCAGGAAACTTTGGCAGTAATTAACACTTTATATTCAATTCAATATTTACTTGATTGAAGAGCACTAACTTTTTTGTGTCAAGATAGTGGTCTGCCATGCAAGTACAGCAAATTCTTGCACCCGACTGAACTCTACAGATGTCAAAAGTTTTTGACTATTTCATTCATTAAAAAAGATAGTTCCGACAACTGTATTTTTGTATTTATTACAATAGACCAACATTTTCTGGACAGATAGCCAAGAGAAACAAGAAGGTCTTCAGTGATTTAATTGGCTTTTATTTTCTGGTTCTTTCTGCTGACTTTGAAACATGGCAGAAACATAATCACCAATAATATGTCATGCTCCCAATGAATATTTCTGCATCCCATAAAAGCTCAAATAAAACAAAGTTCCTGGTTGGCCATTTTAACCCAATCAGTTCCTTTAAATTGATCACAAGCTAGATAACACTTACTAGTAACCTTTCAACGTTAGGTAATTTATTTTTTCTTTATGTCATTGAATATGGCGTGAGATAACTACAGATTTGACTGCTTTGCTGATTGTACTGGCAGATATAACACTAGGTTACAAATATTCAAAATCTAACAGGTGAATCTATTGGACATTTCCTGCCCATACACCATTATTAGACTCCATACGAGCATGACATGTCCTTCTTGAATCCATGCTGATAGAACCATTTTCATTGCTATATCTTCTAGAATGTTCTCAACTACAGACATTAAGCTAACTGGCTTTTATCTACGTGACATTAGCTCTCCCTTGAAGGAACCATGAGCCTAATTGTTATTTGTTATCAGACTACATCCTCAAGATCTTGAAAGCAAGAGACTGAAACGACAAATCTTCCAATGCCCACCTGGAATCGGTTTTCAGATTAAATCTCCCCCTCCCCCCACCATTTTCTTGAATTCTTTTGTTTTAAATGACTGTACTTCTCCATATTGGTTAAAAACATGGGGTTGCAAGGAAGTTAGAAAAGGAGTGCGAATCATATTTTGCTTCTAAATAACGGCAAGTTTTAAAAAAAAATTTAAATGTCCCATTTGATCCATGAAATGTATTATGGCTCAAGTAGCTTGTCCCCGAAAAGGTGTAAATTGCCAAGTTCTTCGGTTTATACAAAATAGTATTTTCCAACAAATAAAAACTTTTTCCTTGTAATGGAAAAAAACAGGAACTGTTAAGTTCCTTCAGGACCTAGCTATTTCTATTTCAAATCACGAAAGTGCTTCCAACCCTCATATTATGCAACATCCTCATTAGATTTGTATGCTATTGAATAGGTATCCAAGGACTAAACCATTTAATTTCTCGTTATGATGTACCAGAGGAAATTCAGTCTGATAATGGCTCGCACTTCTCCGGGAAGGCAATCTGTGATTGGTCAGCTGACAACAGTATTTTATGGGTCCACCATATTCCTTATTACCCCCACGCAGGCTGCTAGGTTAGTTGAACGAATGAATGGCTTATATTGAATGCCTGAAGAGGGCCCACAGAATCAGTGAACCGGTGCGGACTCGAAAGGCCAACATGGCCTGTTTCCGCTCCGTAAATGGTTATATGGATACATAGTTTTTGTCATGTGAAATTCTAACACTACTTTAGGAAACAATGCATTTTTGATAGATAGCTTCAAAAACTCGTTAGCTAGAAATAAGAATTATTTGTTAAAGAGACTCCAAAGGCATTTTATTCTTAGAGGATGACCAGGGAGAGGTTAGGACCACTCAAGAACAAACAAAGGAATTTATCTTTGGAACCAGAGGAACTGGGTGAGGTATCAAATCAGTATTTTGTACAGTACATTCTCCATATCTGAAACTTTTGGAACCAGACATTTTTTGGATATCGGAACAATGGCTTTTAGCAGTTCTGTAGCATTAGCAGGTTACTTGTATCAGTGGTTAAACAACAAAACGAAAAAAAAAGGCTTTTCAAACATGAAATAATGTTTAATATGTACCAAAAGACAACTTGATCTCTGCTTACAAGATAAATGCAGCACCAAACACCAACAGAGCATCAGAGCCCCACATGGGCAAGTCAGGTGATTATTTAAAAAAAAACCTGTGACGGCACATTGGCACCGCAAAAAAATTTGGTTTTTGGATCTTTTCGGTATTCAGAATTTCGGATACGGGAAAATGTACTGTATTGGTATTTACTGGTGAGGAGGACATGGGTAGTGAGAGGGAGCATAATGTGTTCTTTTCCCTTGAGTTGAATAGATGCGTTAACATTACTTGAATACTCAAAGCATTTTAAAATATTCCAAAGTGGTAATTTTAAACTGCAGGCTGTTCCTTTCTCAGAGTGGATATTTCCCCTGCGCTTCTTACAACAAGCGAAAAAGTTAAAAAAAAATTAACATTATCTTATTACTTTTATTTAATCAGAAGCCAACGTAAAACCATTCTAGACCTCAGAGGAATTGATTATTTGCAAAGTATTTAATAAAAATTACAAGACACAAAAGTCACCATGTGAATATTAATCTTTCTGCCTTGGAGAACAAAGTTGTAATACCCTGTTAAAACTCATCTACTGTAACAAGGTTTGTTACAAAACCCATTTTAACCTCAAATGAACTTCAGGGACTTTCTGTGAGCTTTTATTCTGTGATCTATAACCACTTTTTCAGTGGCAAATAGGGAAATAAGTAACAGTATTTATTTTAATTTATACTTTTCCATCCAATTTCTGCTAAAGATGAAAGGTAGTAAACACAAAATTCTGAATGTTCGTCTTTTCTTTACCTGGACAGAGATGCCAGCTGATTCTTAGGATTGTCGACTGTTTTCATAAGTTCAAACCCTGAGCCAGAGTAAGACTGATATATTTTTCTAGTCAGCATTATCCCAACATGCTTGTCCAACCAAAGTTTTGCACTGTACTCTTGCACAACATAGAAAATGCTCATCTCCACTTTTACATCCATAATTAAATGTATCTGTTGTTTTTTTAAAATTTCTCCTGTGATATTTGCTACACATATTCTGTTGGCATCTTAACTTCATTTGTCTATATCCAGGATTAGTTAGTATACAATATCTGGCAAGATAGAGCACCAGAAAGATTATTCTTTTCTGGAACCTTCTCATCCACTTGAAGGACAAGACCATGCATCTCCATTTGGAACTGATCCTTTAATAGCACACAGGACATCAAAGTGACCACATTCTCCCTTCAGTATGTAATCCGGTTGTAACCATTATGTGTATGGTAATCGTATAATCCTCAATCAGAAATGTCAAGTGGATGTAAAAAAAATTAAAGGCTTCACTGCATTACCTATTTTTTGTTTGAATTATTCTACTTTTAATGAAAATCAAGTTTTCAAATCCTTCATTGTGATGCAGCAGACAGAAATTATGAATATTTTATGAATTCATTGATCCAAAGCAGATAATAAACTTGGATGCATTGACAGTATTAAACAAACATAAGTAAACTTTCTCCCCCCCCCACCCAAAAAATGTCCAAGTGTGGAGAAGTGACAGTAAAAGAAAACAACGTTTCATATTACAGCTCACCTCTGTCTGTGTCATACAGATAGACAAATCTTTCCCACTTGTAGTGTGTAAGAAGGCTTAGGAGTGCTCCTTGTAGCGGAGGTCTCAGCTGAATAACGAATTGAACTTCACCTTCTGTAGGAAAGCTTGGCGTGATGAAAGAAGTATGTAGTGCTCCGCAGAAAGACGTTAGCGTATTCACAGATCTTTTATCATAGAAGCCAAAAATGGCATAAACTCCTTTGGAATACTGTGAACAGACTGGAAAAAAAATCCTTGTTAGTTTTTGTAAGAATCAAATTAAGAGTTCAATTTCCATTAACTGCATTGCAAGTTATCAGTAATCTATATTGTTTTACTGGGAAGTGTATACATAATGACCTAGAAAATACACAAGGTCAACCAGCAATCGGCATTGATGAGTAGCAGCCAAACCCTTTCCCTTGTGTATTTCACCAACGTGTGTGTCATGCATGACAGAAATTAGGTCATTCCACGGCTGGGGATTAGGCAGGGTCTGGGTTTAACTGTCAGGAATCACTGATAGGTGGAAAAGATCAGGATTCATTTAAGAAGCAGAGAAGCAGGCTTCACAATTATATGCAGTATGTAGATCTGCAAAAGGCATGATTAAAGTGCAACTTGCATGTTGAAGAACCTCTGTGCATTATAGGAAACAAAACTATGGACACAAATTGTTCACTTTTTAATCTATAAAATAAAATCCATAATTTACATAAACATTTATCTGCAAAGAATTTCAGTTGCAGACAATAAATAGTAACGTGCAATTAATTTTCCAAGCAAGACGTACATTCTGAATGCATCACATCATGGTATGGGAGCTGTTCTGCTACAGAAGGTAGGGAGTGTAGAATGAAAATTCCCCTCCCCTCCATAGACTCCTGCTACCTGGGAAAGGCACCAAAGTACTGAAAGATTCGGTGCATCCCAGAGACACACTTGAGGAGCCAGTCGATGAAGTAGACAAAGACGGAGTGGTCAAACAATAATCATAGCTTTTATTAGCAGAAACTCATGGTACAATAATGAAATACAGTTATACCCAAGGGGAGTGTCCTTAACAGTAGAGATAATGCACAGCCAATGTTAGTACAGCAAGGCTCGCCAGAGGGGAGACAGGCAGCTTGGTAGACATTCACCACAACACTTCTCTCTCCTCGTATTGGGGAGAAGGTTTGTGAACCAACACAAGCCAGTTTAATGGAGTTTCTTCCCTGTCGCCATCAGGTTTTTAAACTGACTCCATAACAGTTCTCTTATACTTGATCCTGAGTGATCTTCCATTTCTTTGTAATCCTATACTTTGTAAATTGTACTCTATACATGCCTGTATGCAATGTTAAAGATAATCTGTTCAGAGAAGAATTATTGGCAATGTGCTTGGAATTTTGTGACAAATAAGCTTAAATATTTTGCGAATTGAGGCAAGTGACCAGAAACTTAGTCAAAGAGATTATTTTATTGGAGATTCTTAAATTAAGAGAAAGGAAGTGAAATGGGCAGATTAGAAGTGAATTTTGACCTAGGCACTTAAAGATAATAATTAATTTAATAACATTACAAATAAAGCATTGATAACTTTCTGTTGCATTTGTTAAGTTCACACTTCTATTTGAATGGTGGAGTATTTATTGAAAAATAACAAAAGCCCATTGTTTCTTCTGAAATAATTGGTAAGGAGAGTTCAATGCTCTTAAGAGTTTTAAAGAATGCAAGGAGAGACTGCTTGGGTGTATTTGCAGGTCTCTTGGCCGCATGGAAAAGATAAACTGATCAGTTTGAGAATATTCAATTTCAGTGAATGAAGAGAAACATCAAAGCAACTACAGACATAACCAGGCCATAGTTTGAATAAGCATTTTGGCTTCTCAATAACAATAAGCTAATTTAATTCTCAGAAGTCTATTTAAAAATTCAAATTTATACTTCAAATGAAAAAAAAATCAGCATTTTGTGTTAATTTTCCTCATCGGAAGTCTTATTTTATCCAACATTTTTGATAACCTTAAACATCACATTGAGTACTCTAACTAACTCTTCCTTAAACCTTCATTTGAAATGAAGATACCTGTCTATTTAATTACATTTTTGTACAATATAACAAATGGATAAAGCAGTAGAGAAGCAGGTATTTGTTTTTCTTTTTAAATACATTGACCTTTAAATTATTTCATGCAATAAATTAATGCAAGAATGTATTTCATTGAACAAAATGACTTCCCATTTATGTACCAAACATGTGCATGCGAATATCATTTAGAAGGGGTGGGGGGGGGGGGGAAGAGTCCAAGACTTTAGTGATACAATATGAAACAGGCTTGTTGATGAAGAATAATGGGAAAGTTTTTCCACTGATATACTTCATCCTGTGTAAAATCGGCATGAACAACTATTTCTCAAGCTCCATTGCTAATTTAATGTTACATATTGAATGAGACATATTTTATAAGTGCCTGTGCTTTTGAAAGGTTGTAAAACAAATTTATTCTATGATTTCTCATTTACATGATGTATTCCACTGAATGGACAAGGCCTTCTCTATGAGGCTTCAAGTCACAGAAATAGAAACATTACATTTTAATACATTTTCCTCAAATTGGTAGATAGTAGAATTTCAATTAGGAACAATAATTTACCGAGTAAGAGATAATTTTAATGTTATTTGCTCCCTAATGTCTAATATTAATAGGTTGGATGCGACATACCAATTATAATTAAGTTTATTGCCATCGGATTGCACAAGTGCAACCCGACGAAACAGTGCTCTCCAGACCTCAGTGCAAAACGCGCACACGACCAGACATAATACACATACAGTCAATATATATGAAGGACAAGTACTCATATATACAAATAAATACCAATTCATAAATACGAGTCTCGGATAGTTAGCGTGAGCAGTTTATTTGGTCATTCAGACTTCTCACTGCCCATGGGAAGAAGCTGTTCCTTCAGCCTGGTGGTGCTGGCACTGATCCTCCTGCATCTCTTTCCTGGGGGGAGCAGCTGAAAGATGCTGCGTGTGGGGTGGAAGGGGTCCTCGATGATTTTGTGTGCCCTCTTTGGACAAAGAGGGGTGGGAAAAATAATCTGTTATCAGTTAGTTATTTAACAATATGTTCATCTTAGCAGATCAATAACTTGTGACAAAGAAAGATGGGTTTGTAGCTGAACCAGTGCTAGATCATTAAAATTCATTTTAGCTTTGTGGTAAGATTGTAGCATACTGGTTTAGTTGTGGGACTAGTTGAAGGGCTCATGATTTGAGCTTTCTTTTTCAATACTATGAACCATGTGTTCAACTTTCTGTTCTGTTTAACCCAATGCCAATTTGTACAGAACCATTTTCTTTTTTGTAATTCTAGCATTTTGACATCATGTAGAAGACTAGTATTTACTGCCCTTTTCCTACGGGCAGTGAGAAGTCTGAATGACCAAAGAAACTGCTCACGCTAACTATCCAAGACTCATATATACAAATAAATACCATTTCATAAATACGAGTACTTGTCCTTCATATATATTGACTGTATGTGTATTATGTCTGGTCATGCACGCGTTTTGCACTGAGGTCTGGAGAGCGATGTTTCGTCGGGTTGCACTTGTGCAATCTGATGGCAATAAACTTAATTATAATTGGTATGTTGCATCCAACCTATTAATATTAGACATTAGGGAGCGAATAACATTAAAATGATCTCTTAGTCAGTAAATTATTGTTCCTAATTGAAATTCTACTATATACCAACTTGAGGAAAATGTATTAAAATGTAATGATAGTGAGCCATGTTCTTGAACTGCTTTCTGCCTGGCTGAAGGTACGCCACAATGCTGCAGGATAGGAATCTCCAAGATTTGGGCTCAGAGATGATGAAGGATGATGTGAAACTTGGGAGGATCACTTCCAGATGATTATGTCAATAACCTTAACAAGAAATGCAAATATCAGAATTTTAAAAGCTCAAAAATTTGGATGCTATTTCCTTCTTCAATGAACTTCACAGGGAGGACAGTATTTTAGTGACCAGATCTAGATGATTGACAGTGATCCAGATGATCTTAGTGACCAGATCCAGATGATTGGTGGTATATTTTATGAATTTTCATCTTCTCTTTCTGAATTCCTGCATCCTAATTTTCTCTCCATTCTGACATTTACATGAACATTTATTCTGTTCATCTTTCCACAGACAGTTCTTAATCTGTTCAGCGTTTCCTGTGTTTTTTTTAAATATCAGATTTCCAGTAACTGTAGTTTTATTTATTTTTTTCTTTTTTAAAATTTGATTATCAGCTTTTCTATTGCTCTGGCAGTTTTGGATTAGAGCTGGAAAGCAGCCCTGTGGTTAAACATCAGGCACCATCTTCTTGAATAGACAATCCACTTGCCCATGGCTTCTATTTTTGTTTAAAAAAACTTGCATTTTAAAAAGCTCTTGTCTTTGCATTTAACTTTTCTAATGGTAAGGCAAAACAATCTCACTTGTTAAAATTAAAACAAATATAAAATAGACCATATCTTTTGCGGCAGCGTCATAAAGCAAACATATATATTATAACCATCTTACAACATTACTGTAAAAAAATAATAGTGTATGAAAAGTAAGGCAGTTTGGTTCATTGATTATTCCAGAATCTGATGGCAGCAGGAAGAAGCTGCCCTTGTGCCATTGAGTGCTCATCTTTAGGCTCTTGTACCTTTTCCCTAATGGTAGCTGAGTGAAGAGGGCTTGGCCTGGGAGGATAGAGGCTGCTTTTTGAAGACACCGTCTCATGTAGATGTCCTCGATGGAGTGAAATCTGGTGCAAGTGATGTTGCAAGACAAGTTAACAACTCTCCAGAGTTTATTCTCATCTTGAGAGTTAGCACCTCCACACCAGGCAGTGATGCAACCAGCCAGAATGCTCTCCACAGTACACCTGTAAAAGTTTATGAGAGTCTTCAGTGAAATATCAAATCTCTTCAGACATGCTGACAGACAGCTGTTGGTGAGCCTTCTTTGTGATTGCATCAACATGGAGGCCCAGGATAGATACTCAGATGTTGACGTCTAGGAATTTTAAGTTCTTGACCCTTTCTACTACTGAGCCCTCGATGAGGACTGGGTTGTGTTCCGCAAACTTACTCCTGAAGTCCACAATCACCTCCTTGTTTTTTTGCTGATGTTGAGCACAAGGCTGTTACACCATTCAATTAGCTGATTTATCTCCCTCCTGTACGTTTCCTTGTCGTCATTTGTGATTCTGCTGACAACTGTGGTGTCATTGGCAAAATTGTAGATGACATTGGAATTATGCCTGGCCACACAGTCATGGGTGTATAACGAGTAGAGTAGTGGGCTAAGCATGCATCCTTGGGGTGCACATGTGTTGATAATCAGTAATTAGGAGATAATGTTTCCAATTCGTACTGACTGTGGACTTTGGATGAGAAAGTCATGGATTCAGTTGCAGAGGGGGCACAGAAGCCTAGAGTTTGATCCTTCTTGACCAGCACTGAGGGGAAAATGGTGTTGAAGGCTAAGCTGTAGTTGATGAAGAGCAGCCTTAGGTATGAATTGCTGTTTTCGAGATGATCCAGAGCTGAGTGTCGAGCCAGCGATATTGCATCTGCTGTGGAGCAATTGTGAAAATAAGCAAAAATCTGGACCTACTGTAATTTGCCTAGGTATTCTGGCCATGACCAGCCTCTCATCATAGTAGATGTTGGTGCTACTGGGCTGTAGTTGTTGAGGCAGCTCACGCGATTCTTCTTGGGTACCAGAATGATTTGAAGCAGGTGGGAGCCTCTGAATGCAGCAATAAGAGATTGAAAAGGTATGTGAACACTCCAGCCAGTTGGTTGGTGCAGATTATCAGTACCCTCCCAGTTATGCCAATAATGCCTGGCACCTT
Organism: Narcine bancroftii; assembly: GCF_036971445.1. Taxonomy (NCBI): domain Eukaryota; kingdom Metazoa; phylum Chordata; class Chondrichthyes; order Torpediniformes; family Narcinidae; genus Narcine; species Narcine bancroftii. The sequence continues at coordinate 12,208,928 of NC_091476.1, read as the reverse complement.
CCTTTACCAGATAGATTTTTGCTCCAGATTCCAACATCTGCAGTCTTTTTTTGTGTCTCCACTTCAATACAAGTTTGGTTCAATGCCTCACACTCCTACTTCAGGTAGTTGCAGGTTTAATTTGAACCAAATCAAGAGCACATAACCAAACATGATACTTCAGGGTAGCACCAAGGCAGGTTTGCTGTTTGGGATGTGCTTTGATTCAAATATGGATGAGTGTCTAAAAATTCCCTTGATTTTACTAAAAACCCCCATTCTCCTTGCTCTATACGTATGACTGTATGGCTTGCAACACCACCATTTATAAATTTGCAACACCACCATTTACAAATTTGCAGATGATACCACAGTACTGTGAAAGCTTGGCTGAATTCTGTACTAACAATGTCACCAAAACCAAGGAGCTGATTGTTGACTACAGGAAGGGAAAACCAGAAGTGTATGATCCAGTGATCATTGTGGGAAATTAGAGGTGAAGAGGTTGAGCAAATTTAAATTCCTAGGAATCACTATCTAGGAGGACCTTTCCTGGGCCAAACACACTAATGTCATTATGAAGAAAGGAAGACAGTGCCTCTATTTCTTCAGGAGTTTTCAGAGGTTTGGCATTGCATTGGAAACCTTGGGAAGCATCTACAGATGTGCCTGCTGCACCATGGCCTGGTATGGGGGCACCAATCTTGGAGCAGAAAGCCCTGCAAAAGGTAGTGGACACAGCCCAATACTCCACAGGCAAAATTCTCCTAACCATCCAGATAAAATACATGGAATGCTGCCATCAAAGAGCAGCAGCAATCATCAAGGATCCACACCACCCAGCACATGCTCTGTTCTCTGCTGCCATCAGAGAAGAAGCATCGGTGCCACAATACTCATACCACCAGATTCAGGAATAATTGCTACCCCTCCACCATCAGACACCTCAGCAACAAACTCAAGACTCATTTATCGCGCATTATTCATTATTGATTATTTATTTTCTGTATTGTACAGTAATTTTATTTGCACTTCTTTCTTTCTTTGTTTACATTTTTCTTGAGAACAGTTTTTTTTTGCACTGCCAATGAGTAGAAATTCTGCCTGGCCCACAGGGAAAAATAATCCCAAAGTTGTAGGTGATGTCATGTATGTAACTCTGACAATAAATTTGAATTCATATTTGATTTGGAAAAAGTCATGAATTTGCTTCAGGTTACAGCCAGCATTATTCACTCTCTCAGTGTCACGAGGAAAGTGAATAAAGTTATTTAACATTTGTTATTTGTTGGAACTTGCAAAATGAGACTGAAAGTCACAGTCATTGAAGTGCTTTGGTCCACAAGTAGATGAGAAATGACCCATTCTCACAAGAACAGTCAGTAATAGATTCCAAAATTTGGTTACAATTAGATAGACCTTTTTAAACAGTTGCTGTACCAAATATTACAGTAGCAAATGGAATTTGAAAAAAAGTACTACATTATGTGGCAAGGTATAGAAGACCGCAGAGCCCACCTCACTGACAAAAGGCAAAGGAGGAAAAACCCAACACCCAACCCCCAACCAACCAATTTTCCCCTGCAGCCGCTGCAACCGTGTCTGCCTGTCCCACATCGGACTTGTCAGCCACAAACGAGCCTGCAGCTGACGTGGACTTTTACCCCCTCCATAAATCTTCGTCCGCGAAGCCAAGCCAAAGAAAAAAATAGATACAGCTACCATGCTAACAAAATTCTGCTGTGCAACATTAATTTCCCACAATGCTCTTTCATCAACATCACAGCTCTGCTTGAGCTAGAAGATGACAGGGTTTTTTTTAAAAATTCCCACTTTGCAGGTCTTTCCCTTTTCCCCGTTCCTGAATGCCAAGCCATTACTGAGACATCGTTTAATGAGCATCTCAGCAGTTAAATGCCGGAGAAAATGCTCCTTGTTGGCTCACTGAATGCAGTGCACTCTGTGGACTCCATGACATTCTATGTCAGGTGCCAGAGATCTAAAACCACCCAGACAGGTGTCTTGATATCAGCACAGTGTCCAGTTATCCAAGAAGTAAAAGAACAAACTAACTTGATGTGTTTGAAGTTTGAGAGAGGTTATTCCATGCAGATGGGAGCTTTCAGTACCATTTTACGTTGGCAATGGTTACAATGAGGCTTTGTACGAAAAGCAACATCATTGATGTTGACACTGGAAAATGGTCCAATCCAATTTCATGATTGTTGAAAGTTTGTATAAAAACAATTACTAACACAATTTTGACTGGGTAAAATCAAAAGTAGACTGCATAACATGGATATTTACCAGTGCTTCAGGCATTTATTAATGGCATCCCTCTACTTCCTCAGGAGTTTGCAGAGGTTTGGCATGATATCAGAGACCCTGGCAAATTTCCACAGATCTGTGGAGGAAAGCATTCTGACTGGATCACCGTCTGGTACGAGCACACCAATATACCAGAGTGTAAAGCCCTGCAAAAGGTGGTGGACACAGCCCAGGACATCACAGGCAAAACCTTCCCACGATTAATAACAACCACAGGGAACTTTGCCATGGGAGAGCAGCAGCAATCATCAAGGATCCCCGTCACCCAGCACATGCTCTGTTCTCACTGCTACCATCAGCAAAGAGGAATAAGTGCCATAAAACTCGCACCACCAGGTTCAGGAACAGCTGTTCCCCCTCCACCATCAGACTCCTCAACAACAAACTCAATCAGGGATTCATTTAAGGACCCTTGCACTTTATTGATCTTTTTATCTGTGTTGCAGTTTATGTTTTTTTATTTGTTCACAGGTGTACAGGTTTTTTTTTGTTACACTACCAAAAAGTGGTATTTCTGCCTTGCCTACAGGATAAAAGAATCTCAGGGTTGTACGTGATGCCATGCATGTACCCTGACAATAAATCTGGAATCTAAAATCTAAAAATCCAATGCCTTAGCAATGATCTTGAGAAATTTTTTTGGGGGAAAAAAAGGATGTAGGATTAATGCATGCAGACAGAAATAGTTGGATAATTTCATGCAGTGGAGGTCTGAGAAGACTAAAGTGTTAACTGTAAGAATAAATGGAAGATATTTAGGTGAAAGCAAGTTAAATCAGCGAATAAAATCAATACAAAATTAACTTTCACAACCATATCAAAACTTGTTACTGAAACTAAAATAGCAAAGCAAGCTAAAAACACAAGAGTCCTTAGCTGCATAATTTAACCCAGGAGTAATTGCTCCATAGAATTTCATCTCACAGCTGTCAGATAGATTTAAGCGGTGATGACAAGTGAACTAAAGATAAGGCCAAAACCCTGCTGCATTTATCCAAGCCTCGGAGGCTCCTGGAAGGAGAACTGTCAATCAAGCCAGACGAAGGACCTGACACTGCAGGAAACTTGCATTCCTTGTTATTTAGTAATGATGTCATGTATTATCCAAAAAGCTCTGCTACCACTTGAACTCCATTAATAGCTTGACAATTGGAGATAAGGTCAATTTTATCTGACCGAAATTAAACTAGAAACATACTTAATACATCATCATATTTAACCAGATTTTAATGCCAGTCTCTGGAAGCCACTATTGTGGAAAAGATCAACTCTTGATATGGAAGACAGCTGACCAATATGCCACATGATTATGTACAATTAGGTCTTGTGACAGTTAGTATTCCAGCTACATTTAAGCATGTTTCTTGGTAATGAATAACAATTGTACTGAGAAGGCAGTAGCAATAAATGCAGCCCAATAATCCTTTCAGTTTTATGGGCAGCTGTCTCACAGATTCTGCGTGAACATACCAGCTTGGACTGAACCACCCTAGAGGAAATCAGTAGGCCAGACAGCATCCACGGATGCAAATGGTCAACATTTTGAGCTGAAACCCTTTAACAAGACCAAAATTTTTTAAAAAGGTGAAATTACGTGTATAAATGGGGAAAAGAAGCAGGACAGAGAGCAAGAGATGATAGGTCAGAAGATGCAAGAGGTGAAGAGACAGGTAGAGAGAGAGAGAGTAACCATTAGGAAGAGAGGAAAGTGTGGGGAAGAAATGTTGGAATGAGAAAGAAAAAAATTGAGTACAGGAGAGGGTAAAGAAGAAATGGTAAAATCAGAAGGAGGGAGGTACCCAAGTTAGAAATATCTTTGTTCATTCCATTATGTTTAATATTATCCTGGAGGATTATGACAGATTTCACTTTGTCTCACCCTGGCAATCAATGAGGCCAAAGATAGACATGCCATTGGAGGAATGGTTGGGAGAAATAAAATGGTTGGCTACAGGAAGTTCAGGTTTAGACTGGCAAAGCTAGCATAGGTGTTTGCTGAAGCAGTCACCCAATCTGTGTTTGATTACAATGTAGAGGAGACCACACCTGGTACATTGGATATAGCAGATTAGGTTGGATTATGTGCATCAGAACCTCTGTCTCACTTGGAAGGTCTGTTAATGGCCCTGGATTAAGATGAGGGAGGAGACGCAAGTGGAAAGATTTTTCCACTTTCTGTGATTACAGCAGGAAGTGTCCAAAGAGGTGAAAAGGAAGAATGGACTAGGATTTAAAACATTTTTTAGACATCCAACACAGTAACAGGCCATTTCAGCCGACACGAGCCTGTGGCACCCAATAAATCTACACCCCCAGTACATTTCAGTGGGAGGAAACAAGAGCACCTGGAGAAAATCCATGCAGACACGGGAGAACATGCAAACTCTTTGCAGCCAGCACAGGATTGGAACCCCAGACCCAATCACTGGCGCTGTAAGAGCAATGTGCTAATCACTACACCAACCTTGCTGCCCGAAACCTTGGGAGGACTTATCCCTGCAAAGACATGTAGGTGGTAATGGGATTGCACTTATATTGGAGGCAGTGTTGGAGGAGAATGTTTTAGATGCAGGGTTGATATGGTGGAAAGTGAAGGCCAGAGGGACTCTGTCCCTTTTCTGCCGGGGGAGATGAGGTTAGGGCAGAAATAGGAGAAGTAAAGGAGATACAAGTGTGGGCTTTATCAAAGACAGCAAGGGGAAATCCATGCAGCACAGTTAGTGCAACACCTTGGGTTCAAACCCAGCGACTTTTGTAAGGAGTTTGTACATTTTCACAGTGTTGGTGTGATTTTCCATCAGCTGCTCCGGTTTTCTCCCACCCTTCAAAATATTCCGGGGTTGCTGGAAGGGCCTGTTTCTGTAATGTATGTTTACATTTTAAAAATTAAAAATAATTAGAGAGGACATTTCAGATGTCCTGAGGGGAAACCTCATCCTGGGAACAGATATAGTGGAAGTGGAGGGATTATGAGAGAGGGATGACATCTTTACTAGGGATAGGTTGGGTTGAGGGTAATGCAGGTAGTTGTGCAAGTCTGTGGGGTTATCACTGGACATCTCTTCACTGACATGGAGACAGAGTGCACAAGAACTGTTGTTTTGCAAACCAGTGAGTTTGAACAACTCACTGCAGATGAATTTTGTATATTGCACTATTATGAATGTCAATTGAGCAAGTTATATACCCGAAATAAATTTTATACCCAAAGAAAGCAAAGGTGCCCATTAAAACACAAGTAAAATTGCCTTATGACAGGTATAGCGTCCAAAACTGCATGCAAATTAATCTGTTTTTCCAAGAACACAACATAATTTTTTTTAGTTGTGTAAAGCAGAATCTCACCCCTCGGTTCTTTCCCATGATCTCCAAGAAGGTTGTGTTTGATTTTTTTAAACATAAAATGTGCAGTAAAACCCCAGGTATCCTACACCTATGGAGTTTGGTAGATGGCAGCTAAGTGCATTTTCCGGTTGCTTGAGACTTGTTCTTAAAATGCTTAACTCATCCACCCTGCATTAAGAATAAACAGTTTAAAAGACAAAACTTCTATTCTGTACTTATACTGAACAAACTTTACTTGGATGAATATAAAACTTTAAAGCATTTTACTTTTTTCCCCCTCACAGTCACATTTAACTTTCACATCTGCAGGTTTCTCCCCATCCATGGAGTCGCCCGAAAGAACAATAACATTATAGATAATTAATCCCCACCCACATTTAACCATCACATCTGCAGATTTCTCCCCCTCCATGAAGTTGCCTGAAAGAACAATAACATGATGGATAATTAACCCCCACCCACATTTACAGATAAAGCTTCTAACCGACTCTTACTAAGCAGGGATAAGGAGACACTAAGAGTCAACCCAATGGTGAGCAAAATCAACCAGCTCTTCATCCTGGTTGAACACAACTTTATTCAAACAGTTGCTACAAGCACAACCAAGGGACTCCACTGGCTGAGTATTTGCTCCCATCTTCAAATATTTATGTTACTTCAGAGAACATTTGATTTCACAATTTTAAACGTACATTTTTTTACCTATTATTTTATTCTTATATTTTTAAAATTTATTTTCCTCAATTTTTTTTACTGGTTGCTGGAATTCTGGATACCAGGGGCTTTACTTTCTATATTTCTATGTCAGAGTTGCCTACTGAAAGTTTGATTTCCAGTGTCAGTCATGCAAATAATGATGTCATAGTTGCACAGTGTACATTTCCTTTTGGAGAAAGACGATGTCCAATGCTAACTCTCAAAGATAAGTGAGTCGACTTTGCACTGGGTTTAGGAATGAAAAGCAATGAAAGGATCTATATTGATATCTTGCAGTATCAAGATTATACTAAGCAATTCACTTGTGTTCCATTCACAGTCTGAATCCTTTGTTTTAATTCTAACATAACCTGTATGCAGTTCTCATTAGTTCCCTCAACTTCCTGCATTTAGCACTGGCCAAGGTCACTCATTACATGGATGTCAGTCAAGCCATTGATTGAGTGTTGCCACCAAGATAGTAGAAAACATTATATCCCCCCCCCCCCCCCCCCATCTCTGCATTTTCCCCTCATCTCACTGACAGGCTTGGTGCTTGCTTTGTAAGTCTTCAAAATGCTGACTTACTTGGGAGGAATCACCAATGAAATAAAACTTTGAACCTGAATTTCATTTGCCCCCCCCCCACCATTGCTCCCTTCAGGTTTCAGTTTCATGCTCCCTTTAAACTCACTGAGTTCACTGGATTTAAAAAAAGGTGAAATTAATGTATGTTGAATTACAGAAGTAATATTCAAAAGTTTGGAAAATCTGTTCAACCAGCACCAAAGTCTTTCCAAAACTTGTGTTTAATGCAGTAATGGGGGGGGGGGGAGGGGGGGGGGGTGAATTTCTTGGCAAACAGGCTGAGAGGTGTCAAAAACAATTACTTGGATTCCTTCATTAAAATTCTTGTATGAATGACACTAAATAATGGATTTCTCACATCTTTATTCCACTCTTCTACGGTGAGGATTATAATGGAATATAAATGCATCATAGTTATAAAGTAATCACTCTACATTCATTGTTTGAGTATTTACAGAAATCATGGACATAAACCCATTGGAGAGCCAAACTAATAATAACTGCATCAACAGCAAATAGAAATTCATTAGATAAAGTCCAATGCAACAATTTAAAATCAACATGTTATTGTATATTTCACTCTAAGAAATGATCATGAGTCATTTCAAAATGAAATAGACTTTTTAAAAAAAATTAGAGCAAGCTTAAGTCATTCAAAAAATGAAACTTATTTCTGTTAATGAAAATATTGGTTTAACTTCAATGTGCATTGATAGACAGGCAATATATAGAAATGACAATTAGAACCAATCCTATATTCCAGTGATTCTCAAACATTTTCTTTCCACTCACATAGCACTTTAAATAATCCCTATGCCATCAGTGAGTGGGAAGGGAAGATTGAGAACCACTACTCCAGACCCAACAGTTACTGAAATATTTTACCTGATAAAAATTGTCATTGGTCCATTTCCTTTGGAGTTATACTGTGCACATAACAAGTCAATTAGGTACGATTAAAACAGTGGCTCTCAACCTTTTTCTTTCCACTCACATTCCACCTGAAGCAATCCTTTACTGACCACAGAGGACATATGGCTTAGGTAATACTTGAAGTGGTATGTGAGTGGAAAGAAAATGGTTGAGAACCACTGCTATATTCATTAATTTCTATGTATTTTAAAGCGCAAAAATAATTATCTCCACAATTGAATGGTGTATTTAAACTATAAAAGTCTCATTTTTTTAGTCCAGCAAAATCAAATCTAGAAATTAGGAAAACCAGGGGAATATAGGTCTTCACTTCAACTTTTGCCTTAAATCTTCTAGGAATATGGACATTAAAATTCTGATTTCAAAATTGTTTTGCCCAGTAATTGAATCATCTTATTTCTGTGTGTAATGCACCAATTTCAATGAACAGCCAAATGATGATGAAAATCAGAAAGAAAAAAGCTCAATCTTGGAACCTCCATGCTTCTGTAATGTAACTCATGCTGAATCCAGAATTGCTCAATCCTGTCCAATGACAAATAATTGTAGATTTGTTAAGTGAGTGGGCTAGGAGTTGACAATGTGAGAAAAAGTTTATTCAATTCAGAAGGAAGAATTAAAAGCAAATTATCCAAATAAAGTGCCAAAATGTTGTGGTGCATAGGGATTTAGGGGTCCTAATATAGGAAACACCAAAAAATATAATTAGGAAAGTTGATGGAACTTTAGTAGCCTTTATTACAAGGAAAAGAGATTATGACTGTTGTGAAGAATTGATGCAACTTTACAGACCAAACATGGTTTATTTTTTGTCTCTTTAAGAAAGAGAAAGTAATTAAGGAGATTCCTGGAATGAATGGGGTTGATAATATGAGGGAAGATTGAGCAACTCGTTGTTTAGACTGAAGAATGTTAGGTAATCTTATCAAAACAGTCAAGATGCCAGGAGGGGATGGACAGGGAGAATACCAACGGTATGTTCGCTTGGTGGGAAATGCAAGAGTGGGCATAGCTTCAAATTACAAGGCTGTCTGTTTCTGGTTGAGATAAAGAAGAATTTCTTCTCCCAAAAAGTTCCAGAAGCTTTGAAATTCTCAGGAGAGCTGAGGAGGAAGATTCAATTTATATTCAAGGCAGAAGCTGACAGGCATCTAAAATATAAAGAGAGTGGAAAACTTGCATTAAGGCCAAATTTGATTCAGTTTTGAACTGTATTGCAGGTTTAATAGGATAATTGGCCTCTTCCCACTCGCATTTTAATGTTCATGCATTCTGCAGCACATCTGCATGCCAGTTAAGGCAACCTGAAGTTTTGAGAGAAATATGCAAATAAAGGATATGAGCTTTCTAAACATCCACATTACACCAACCGAGAGAGAGATTTGGATCAGACAGATACAAGTATTAAAGTGTATGAAAGTCTACTGCATGAAGATACGAATATTTCTGCATGATGGACACTCTAGAACATCAGGAATGGAAGCAGCATTAGGAAATTCAACCCATTGACCCTGTTTCATCATTCAACAGGATCATCACAGATCTTCGACCTCAGCACTGTCTTCTTGTCCATGTAGCTCTTCGTTGCACTAATATCCAAAATATATCAATCTCTGTCAATTTCTGCCTTGCATATATCAAATGATTCTGCCTCCACAGCTCTCTGGAGAAGGGAACTCTGAAGGTACACAATTCTCCTCCTATGAGTCTCCAAAGAGATTCCCATTTCCAGTCTACTTCTCTGTTTCTACCAGGCTTAAGCACTTTGTACTCTTAAGGTTAAGAAAAATGAAAGCTAATATGTGCAGAGGACGAGTCTAGGCAATCTCCTTGCAAACAAGCTAACTGTGCCACAAAACAATCATTTAAAACTGCTGGTGCACAGGAATGTGTTCCCCCTCTCAAAAGGCAGTAAATTTCTGGAATTCTTTACCTCAGATTATTGTGTAGGTTAGATCACTGGGAGTATTTAAAGTGCACATAAGACACAATTTTGGAAGATGCCAAGCAATGTGGATATGGCACAGAAGAGGAGTTAAGGCTGGAATAGACTAACCATGATCATGTGAAACAGTGGGACTGAGGCACCAAGTGGCCGGGTGCAGCTCCCATTTTCTCCTGAATCAGTACAGAAAATCTTCACTGCTCTCCCATTTTAAGTTCTTTTTTTTAAGGTAAGGAAATAAACATGCACATCATATTACAGATGTGGTCAGTAGGGCACATCTGGAGTAAGAAACCTTTACCAATGTTGTTGCACAAAGGCCATGTGGCACCTGCTATCAGTGATTCAAGTTACTGAATATCCTGATCTCTTTAAATATTAATATTTCACCACCTTAGAAACAAATTGGCCTTTGTTTGTTTTATTAAAGTGGATGACATCACATTTTTCCAATTAGCATGATGCCATCCATCCATATTCCTTAGAAACGTTTTTACATCCTCATCACGACTCACTAACCTGAATTGCTACTTGGGTTCCTTCAGAAATTGTGAATAGATGGATCCAAGAACCATTCCCTGTTGTATACCATACAACCTGACAACTTGAGGAGGACCTGTTAATCCAATGATTTGTTTGTTGTCAAGCAGCTCTCAATCCACACTTTACTATTGCTCCCAATTCTACATTTTCTACATTCCACCAATTGATCCATTTCATCCACTGGTTCTCTCTCAACTACCTAATTAGATCCCTTCTCAGAGAAGTCCAATAGGTTTCACTGGATGTGACTGAAAACCAGATTCTTGACTGGTTAGGTTTGTGAGACCTGAGCAGCAATATGTTATGCAAGTTTTTAAAGCAATTGCACCAAAATTGTCAGTTTGCAAAGCTTTGACCGCATGACCAGGCCTGCTGAAAGAGAAAAAAAATCACAGCTTGCCTAAAAAAAAAATACAGGTCTGTTTGAGAAAACAGAAGGAAACCTAGAGGCTTTGTTCCTTGAGACACATCAAAGGTATAGTATATTCCATTGGGTACGGGAAGAGAGGTGCTCGTTAGCTGCCTATTTATGATGTACAAGTCTTTTCCTTGTGTTTTGAGAAAATAATTAGCTTTGCCATGTGCTTGATAAAGGTCTGTAGAGAAAGCGCAGGATCTCGTCTGTGGTTTTAACTATAAAAGCATGGCTATTACCCAACCCATCAAACCTGTTTGGACTGGATTATGATTTGTACCAAGGATGCCCAAATTCCTGAGACTAGCTGCCATTTGTGCAGCATTCCCAATGGCAGTACAAAGAACGTGAAGAGTATTGTGCCATTGGTGGAGTTGTCGATCTCTTATAGTTTTAATGTATTTGCGCTTTGGTGTACTCGCACATGGTTTAACTCATACTTGTAGTGGGGTAGTGTTTGAATAAATTACTTGTCATCCAAATCAATGAAATGTTCTTTCTGTATCATTGATCCAAATCCATTGAACTTGTCTGTACTGGAACACCAGATTCAGCCAGCAATTTACACCTTTAATACTGCTTGTAATCATGGAGGAGGAGAAGTATCACATGAATTCTCGATCCCATCATAAAGGGGTTGCTCTGCACCAATGCCTCTACAACACCATCCCGAAACGTACATATGAATCCTGGTACACATAACATAACATAACAATTTACAGCACGGAAACAGGCCATTAGGCCCTTCTAGTCCGCACCGAACCAAACACCCCTCTCTAGTCCCACCTCCCTGCACAATGCCCATAACCCTCCATCTTCTTCTCATCCATAGACCTGTCCAACCTTTTCTTAAATAATACAATTGACTCCGCCGCCACTATTTCTCCCGGAAGCTCATTCTACACGTCTACCACTCTCTGAGTCAAGAAGTTCCCCCTCATGTTACCTCTAAACCTCTGCCCCTTAATTCTTAACTCATGTCCTCTTGTTTTAATCTTTCCTCCTCTTAACGGAAATAGTCTATCCACATCCACTCTGTCTATCCCTTTCATAATCTTAAATACTTCTATCAAATCCCCTCTCAACCTTATACGCTCCAAAGAATAAAGACCTAATCTGTCCAATCTCTCCCTATACTCTAGATGCTTAAACCCAGGTAACATTCTGGTCAACCTTCTCTGCACTCTCTCCCCTCTGTTTATATCCTTCCTATAATTAGGCGACCAGAACGGCACACAGAACTCCAAATGAGGCCGCACCAACGTCTTATACAGTCTCAACATCACCTCCCAACTCCTATATTCCATGCAATTTAGAATTTCAGAAGAAATCAGAATTTATTGTCATGAACGTCACAAGACTCTTTTTGTGGTAGCATTACACAGAGCTTATATTGCTACAAATTACACTTCAAAAATAATAGTGCGAGAAGACCAAATGAGGTCACATCTCTGGTTCATCGTCCATTCAGAAATCAGATGGTAGAGGGGAAGAAGCCGCCCTTGTGGTGCTGCAAACTCTTTTTGAGGCTCCTGTACCTGATGGTAGCAGAGTGAAGAGGGCATGGCCAGGGTGATGAGGGTCCTTGAGGAGAGAGGCCATTTCCTCAAGACACTGCCTCAAGTAGATCTCCTCGATGGAGTGAAGAATGGTGCTCGTGATGCCACTGGCCAAGTTAACACATCTGAGACTGATGCATATGTAGAAACTTAATCATGATAAATGTTATACCAGGAAAAGTGAATATTTTCTAAATACAAATCCAAACTCTTTGATTGGAACTGCACATTTGTTTTCCTGTACATGTACACTGCTGATCACAATGCAACAACTTCAAGAAAAATTGTCGTGAACAACTTCAACCTTTGTATATGACATTCATCAACCTCACCAAAGCCTTTGATTCAGTATCAATGGATCTCCTATGGGATGTCCTTTCCACCTATGGATGTCCCGAAATGTACATACGAATCCTGAGACTCTTCCATGATGGCATGTTTACCACAGTCATGATCAGCATCAATAACTGTGAGCCTTTTCAGGTCAAATTAGGGGTAAAACAGGGATGTGTGATTGCCACAACTTTGTTCACCATCTTTATTGTGACAATTATCCACATCATCAAGGACGATCTACCCCCAGGAGTCAAAATGTTTTAACCTTGTCTGTCTCAAGTACAAAAACAAGACATCCATGAGTTCCTTCAGAGTTCCAAAATGCAGATGACAACAGTATTGTAGCTCTCTCTCAGAATACAACCTACATTGGATTCTGACTGCATTCAACTGCGCTTACACAAAACTTGGACGCATCATCAATTCCAGTACTCAGATCATCTACCAACTGAGACAAAGCAGAGAGAACAGTCAATTCAACTTGGCAAAACTACCCTGGAAAATCTGGACCACTTTCCATATCTTGGAAGTCACCTCTCTTCTAATGTAGACTTTAATGACAAGATCCAACATTGTCTTAAATGCATTAAAGCAGCTTTTGCATGTCTCCAAACAAGAGTTTTTCATAATCATGACATCTGAATGGACATCAAAATGTAAGTGGACAAATCAGTAGTGATCCCAAAGCTTCTGTATGCATCAAAAACCTGGACAACATACTGATGACATATAAAGGTATTCAAAGCTCCATCAACACTGCCTTCTAAACATCAGCTGGGAAGATAGAAGAACGAACATCAGTTTGCTAAATGAAGAAAAAACCCAACAAGCATTGAAGAGTATATCATCAAGAACCAGCTAAATTGGAGCAATCATGTTGTCCGATGGGAGAAGAATGTCTGCCAAAACAAATCCTCTACAACCTCCTCAATAGAAGGCAAATGTAAAAGAGGCAGACTACAGAAAAGATTTAAAGGCGTCTTAAAAGCCAACATGAAGAAATGATAAACCAACACCAAGGACAGGAAACTCTGGCAAACCATCATTCAAGAAGGAACAGCTAATTTTGAAGTCAACAGTTGTGCAGAACTAGAAGAAATTTGAAAGAGAGACAGCCACATCCAAAGCCTGATCTGCCATCTAGAACTACCTGTCCTGAATGCAGAAGAATTTTCAAAGCCAAGGCTGGACTCATAAGCCACCTGAGAGCCCATAAATAGATCAACAGAATGAAAGCCATCATCCTCGACCATGTGGGATAGCCGCAACAACATTGCTGACCTTTCCATCATTAACAACAAATTTTAATTTTTCATTCCAGTAGAGGAGGAACTACTTTGGTGGTCATCAAGAATTTAAATTAACACTTTTTTTTTTGCATTCGACTTGGCAGTATTCCACAATTAAACCTTTTTTGGCTTGATTTAGGTAATTTATTAGAACGAATAACTGGAGTAAGATTCCCACAGGATCAAATGTTATTTTTGCATGGATATGTTAGACAGATTAAACTTAAATTAAAACTAAATATGTATCAAATAAAATTTGTTCGTATTGCCTTGACAATAGCCAGAAAATGTACTTGGAAGTCAGATACTGATTTGGGAATGGATAGATGGCATGCAGAAGTTTGGAGTTGTATTCCACTTGAGAAAATTACTTATAATTTAAAAGATAAATATCATACCTTTTATGCAATATGGACCCCATGTTTACAAACTGTTGGTATTAAAATTTAAATGAATCTCAAACATACCCTTTCTCTCTTATTGGTTTCTATAAATTTTTATATGGTTAGAAGTCTCCAGTTATGAATTTCTTGTCCTTTTCTTTTTTTTAAGATTGTAGGGGCTTGGGGGAGGGGGGATTAATAGGAGGTTTTTCTTTCTTTTGTATTTTCCTTTCTTTTTATATTATAAAATACCACATGTTTGGATTAAGTTTGAATAATGTGATATGTTTGCAAAAATAGTTTTATATTAAATAAAATATTTTTAAAAATTTGAATTAACAAATTTCAAAGCTTTGTCAATCAGAGAATGAATGAAATGACTTAAAATGAAGGGCTGAAGAATATTAATCAGGCAAGGAAATGACAAAAGTTGAATATAATTGCACACATTGGGGAAGAAAAACAAAGTCAGTAAAAGAGAAATAAACAGACTAAGAAATCAAATGCACCTTGCAAATGTAAGGAATAGTGTTGACTTAAATTAAGCATAGAACACTTTATGACAAAGGAACTCCACCATTTATCAAAGGCAGAGCTAATCAAATATGTGCCCAAGAGGTTAGAGGCTTTGCAAAATGCTATTAAAAATACATGAGTTTTTTTTTTAAAAGGTACAGCACGGTAATAGTCCCTACCAGCCAACAAGCCTGTTCTACCCAATTACCCTAGTACACTCATATATACAAGGCTGGGAGGAATCCAGAGTACCTGGAGGTACCCCACACAGACACTGGGAGAATGTAAAGACTCCTTACAGACAGGGCCGGATTCGAAACTGGGTAACTACAAATCAAGAAAATGTCTCAATATCCAAAAGTTTTCCTTTGCTTCTATGAATTGTGAACACATATATTTCATAGATTTTTTAATTCTTTTACAATTATTTCTTTAATATTGTAATACAAACCAAGAGCTACCCAATTCAATAATTTGAGAGGAAACTTGATATGGATAGACTTGCATATCTGACAGACATTATGCACCAATTAAACATCAAAATAAAGGGGTGCAGAATTATACAGTTTGGAAATCAGAATTTTTAACATTCACTCTTGATTGCCAATCTCTCCATTGGTTTGCAAAGTACCTGTATAAAATTATCTCCAACATCGAAAAAACATACTTCCCTCTCCAAACCAACAATATACAATCAACAATCTGAAGGTAGGCATTTTTCCACTGAGCTTAGGTGAGGCACAAACCAGAGGACATGGGTTAAGAGTGAAAGTGTAAAGGTTCAGAGGGAACGTCTTCACGCAGAGAGTGTGTGGACTCAATTTTTATTTATTTTTTTAAAGTAGAATTTGAACAGGTACATGGACTGGAGGGCTATGGTCAAGGTTCAGGTCAGTGGAACAAGGGAGAATAATAGTTTGGCACATGCTAGAAGGACTGAAGGGCCTGTTTCTGTGCGGTATTGTTCTATCTGGATAAATAAGAATCGAGTTTCATCATAATGTCCTACATAGTGAAAGATTTTCATCAATGAAGAGCATAATGGATCTGGTCACTGTTATTTAAACACAGGTCGAATGATACCATCCCCAACATAACCACGTCAAGCAGAATGTCATTGCAATGACATTCTTTGCCAAAATAATAAAAATAATATTCTTTGCCATAATAATAAAAATCAAACATTGCCTTAAAATAATAATATTTAAGAATATTTTGTTTTTCGTGTCTCAAGGAATTATGTACTCTCAAAAGAGATGCTCATAATTGATTAAGATTCGGACTACTGCTATGAACTAGATCAGCAATGATGGTAATAACCAAGACCAGATCTATTGCTGTAGATAACTTAAAGTAAGAATATCTTTTCATTGTTACAGTGAAGAGCACACAGTAATGCAAAGCACTAAAACTCGCATGAGATCAAGTGCTTAATGCATAAAAATTCATGCCTTTCAGTGTGTTGCAGAGAGCCATCACTGAAGCACCAAACCTTCAGAACCCATTAATATGATTAATTTGCCATGAAACAATGGGAGCAGGTCAAGATATGTTGAAAACTCCTCAATTGGATGGTCTGCAGAAAATGTACAGACTTCTCTGCTGTCATCTGGTCCTGTGGACCTTTGACAACATTAGACTTGTGTAATTGACTATGATGTGGTTGTCTGGAATAGTTTAGTTTAATTTTATTTATATAGGACATTTAAAACATGTTGACCAAAGTGCCGTACGGATCATAACATCTCAACTTAAGCAGCTATTTAAAGTGCAGTATAAAATGAGTACCCAAGGTTCAGAATTGTACATACAACATGGTAACAGTCAACAATCACCTCAAAATGTATTGGCATTTTTGCGGTGAGGGTTAGCAGTTGCAAGAAAATGTATAGCAATAACTTGGAAAAATGATGTTGAATTGAATGTACAAAGATGGCTTAATGAATTGCAATCGCATTTATATTTGGAAAAAATAACTTATAATTATTCTCTTTTTATTAAAATGTGGAGTTTATATATGGATTGTATGGTTATTAAGAAAGAGTTGGCACGTTGATTTACTAATTTTAAATGTATTTTTTTTAAGCCTCCGAGGGGTGGGGGAGGAAGTTAACATGATGTAGTTACTAGAGGGAAGGAGGGGGTGGGGGGGGATATTATCATTAAAACCATTTTTTTAAAATATTTTTCTTCCTTTTTTAATATCTTTATTTGTATCTTGTATCTTTTAAAAAATATTTTGTAAAATTCTTAAATAAAATAAAAAAATAAAAAATAAAAATGTTGGTGAATAAAAATACAACTTAAACCTGGATTTAAAAGGAATGGACTGATTTGATGGATGGAGGAATGTTGTTCCACAGTTTGGGGGCAGTAATAGCGAAGGCGCGATCTCTCCTGAGTTTGCGATTTGAGTGTGGAACAACCAAGTGCCCCAAATTAGCCAATCTGAGGGGTCTTGAAATAGAGTAGGGAGTTAGAAGATCAGTGATGCAAGAAGGTTAGTCCATCAAGGGCTTTGTAAACAAACTGGAGAACTTTAAAATCTATTCTGAGCCCTACAGGTAGCCAGTGGAGAGGTGATATGGTCCCTCTTCTTGACTGTCAGGAGTCTTGCTGCAGCATTCTGAACCAGTTGCAGTCGGGAATAGAAAGTTCAGCAAAATGTTTGCCTCCCTTTGAAGTTTAGATCCACACTACAGCAACTCTGGTTGAGAGATTTTTAATGTTTACTTTTCCCAGCATGTGGATATACAGATATCCACTACTATCCAAAAGTAGAGCTTTCCTATGAATCCTTTCATTATCCAAAATGGCATAAAGCAAATAAACAATTATCATTAATTTAAACCATTAATTTAAACACCCAAAAAAAACCTATCAAATCATACCAAATTACACACTAAACCCAAAATAACACTAACATATAGTAAAAGCAGGAATGATTTGACAAATGCACAGCCTGAATAAAAGTAGAAATACTGTATATACAGTGTAGTTTCATAGCAGAATCGGGAAGACAACAAGCACACTGGAAGGCTGAGAGGCGACGGTGATGGTGATGATGGCTTGTAAAGCTGAGTCGTTGGAGGTTGGAGTGGTGGGAGATGCAGGAGACTTGGGTATAGGAAAGAGAGAAACATCTCATCGTCATATAAATCCATCAGGGATGGTAGGTCACTAACGCCTACACCTGCCTCATGTCAAATGTTGAGTTTTGCCTTCTGCTGTGGAAGCCTTGAAATATGCTTAACTGCTTAGCCTCACACTTTTTTCTATCATGCAGTTCTTTTTAGGCACTCAAAACATCCTGCAAACCAGCCCTAAATCTACTTGCTCTTTCAAAATTTTCTGCAATCATTGCGGCACCGTCAAATTATAGTGAAAAACTCACAATTGCTTTAAGTTCTGTTCCTGAATGACTTCACTTTCAGGCCTTTTGCTTTTGCATTCGGTTTCGATTTGTATTCTTTCCACTTGCAACTGCATCATCCTTCAGTTCCTGGTCATGGGATGCCAAAATCTCTTCAGCATCGTCAACTTTCACAAACTTTGCCTCTTTAGCCAAAGTTACTATTGCCGTATTTTTTTGTTACTGGTTCGAAGCCTTTAAAATCGTTCACTGCTTCAGGTCATAGTTTCCTGCCAAATGCCATTTCTCGTCAAGACGGTTAGCCTATCTCCAAGGTTGGCAATTGCCAATTAAATATTGTGGCCTTTCCAGATCACTCACAAAGATGCTTTGGAGTTGCCCTCTCTGTCAATGGCACTTACTAAACTAAAAACTCATCACATTTTGTGTTTAGTAAGCCTTAATTGTGGCTATTAGGCTTGGTCACATTAATGCAGCAATGATGTTGTATTTGGCGCTAAGGACACAACACAAATGTTACCGCCATACTCGGTAATGCCACGTGGATGAGCAGCGCAATTATTGACAATCACAATACACCTATTATCGAGGTTATTTTCGCCACGGTATTTTTTCAACGAAAGGACTAATTTATCCACTCATGTACTCAGAGAAGAAAAAAAAATCACTTGGTTATTCCAACCACTTGGATGTGAACAAAACACAACAGGAAGTGTATTCTCATCAATGCCTTTAAGTGTCCTTGGATTTTTTGAAGAGAGCCAAGTTCAGCATCACCAATGCAATTAAAATAGCCATTAGGGTAAACTTATCCTTCTATGCCTTGTATCTCTTAGTCTGCTCTTCTTCTATCAAGCAAATGTCTTGCTCGGCAATTTTTTTCCCCCAATAAATTGCAGTTTTGTCATAGTTAAACACTTGCTTATATGAATAACCACCTTCTGCAATTATTTTCTTCACTTCTTCTGGGAACATTTCATCAGCTTCAGTATATCCACAGTAACCTTTAAGCCATGAAGCTGCCCTCACCATAAAAACCGATCAAACCACCCATGACTACCTTTAAATTTGTCTTTCACAACACTTTCTTTACCACCATCCAGTGTTTTCTGTTTCAACTGATTTCTTAAGTATAAGATAACCTAACAGAACACCATGCTTTGAACATCCATCAATCAACTCAAGCAATAGACTTTCCATTTTATTCATTACTAGATGCCGACTAAAAGAGACCACCAAGCTGCTGGCAGAACCAACAGTAACTTGGACAATTTTCAAGATTCTCTCTCTCTACGTGTAAATAGTACGAATGGTGGATGTAGGCAAATTCAATGTATGCACTATGTTTTTCTTTCATTCCCCCCACAATGTTTAATTATGCCCAGTTTTACACTAATCTCTCTTAGGCTTTTCTGATACCTAAGGACACATCTTGGTAATAGATACACAAAATAAATCAAGATCAAGCACAGTTCAAAGCTATGGCGGCTTGAAGCTGAGTGTATCTCCGGGGAAGGAGCTTGGCAGCGTCACTCTCGCTTGTTGCCTTTTTTCGTTAAATAATCTTCGGTTAGCGATAAAAGGCCTTTTGTAAAAGCGAAGTGGCGCAAAGCAAACTTTCTAAAAGCAGGGGATACCTGTATCTGCTTTTATACATTCAGCACCGTATGCGCAAACTTAATGCTGGAAAGTATTGTGTATTGTCTGCTACATGATTTGCATCCCTGTCTATATACTCTCAACCATTTCTTTTCTCCAAATAAATAGGGATACAATAATCATCTGGTTCTCTGACTCCTGCAAGGCAAGCAAGCATTTTGTGTATATATATATATATATATATATATATATATATACATACATAATATTATATTTGAGCTCAGCTCAAATATAATGAGCTCTTGCCACAAACATTTTATCGAACAGATGCAATCGGATTTGAGATTTAATGGTTTGACCATTATATTATGAGAAGAAAAACAGTAGGTAGTGCACACAACCAAAGGCATGTAAAACCCTCCCCACCATCAAGAACATCTACAGGGAATGCAGCAGTAATCATCAAGGATCCACACCACCCAGATCATGCTCTGTTCTCACTGATACCACCTGGAAAGAGGTAGAGGTGTCACAAGACTCGCTCCACCAGGTTCAGGAACAGCAGCTACCCCTCCACAATCAGACCTCTTAACATCAAGAGAGAAATACAAAAGTCTGCAGATGCCGTTATTGTAGTAAAAACACACCAATATACTAGCTGGAAGTTGTTGAAGTGATGGAGGACCTGTGAAGAGTCCCAGATATAGGTGGGGACAGACTAAACTGGGTGGGGTGGGGGGGGGGGGGGGAAGGAAACAAAACAGAGTTGAAGTCCAGCATTTCAGTTAGTTTTTACTCCTTTAACAACAAACTAAACTAATTCAGGGATTTATTTAAGGACTCTTAATTTTGCACAATTATTTTTCCTCTCTGTATTGCAGTTTTTTTTTACATTCCTTTATTTGTTTACACTGCCAACCTCGCCTGCACTGCAGAAAAATCTCAGGGTTGTATGTGACGTCATGTATGTAAATAAATCTGATCTGAAAACCAATCGATAATTTCATTTACAGACAGAAAGAAGAGATACTTGGAATGGAGAGGATTTTTTTCCCCAGTGTTTATGTTAATTATTGTCAATAAACTCGCAGAAGATTTTTTTTTAAAAATTGCTTCACATTTGATCTTTGAGATACTTGTATGGGAAGTGAAAGAGTGAGTGGAAGTAGCAGCTGATCTCATATACTATGCTAAGATTTTAACTTTGATGTTTATGTATTAGAACTGAAGAACAGGAATTGAAATCAGCCCTACAAGCTTGCTCGGTCTTTCAATTATCATGGCTGCTCTAATCTTAGCCTTGATGCCACTTTGGCACCTTCAACACCCTTTACACCCTAATATTGTTTCATTTGGACGGCATGGTCGGTGTAGTGGTTAAAGCACCAGCGATCAGGACTGGGGTTTGAATCCCATACTAGGTGCAAAGAATTTGTACCTTCTTCCCAGGTCTACATGGGATTTCCCCCAGGGGCTCTGGTTTCCATCCACCGTTCAAAACGCATCTGCGGTTGCAGGTTAATTGGGTGAAAATCAGGAAGCATGGACTCCTGGACAAGAATGGCATGCTACTGTGCTGTATGTCTAAATAAATTTACTGGGAACACAGATCTATCTCTCAACATGTTATACTGTTTAGAAAATATTTTATTTTCCCCCATTCTTCCTTCCAACTGAATGATCTAATTTTTCTCACATTATACTCCATCTGTCAACATCTCGCCCATTCCCTTCACGTAGATACATACATTTGCAGCCCTTTCGTGCCCCCCTCTCAAATTGGCTCCCCCTCTTGTTCAACAACCAATCTGTCCAATAGCGGACAGTATTTTCATTCTCTTCACTAACATAGTTTAGAAATAGTGGAGGCCCTTGTTCTGAAACTTCCTTTATTGTATTGCTCTCTTTACCACACTGTTTCAGCAGGAGGGCTGTTCGGAAATTGATTCAGCAGAGCTGACATCCGAATTTTTAATTTCCAAATCCATTTCCCAAACCAAGCTTCGCAGTGAAGTAACATCTTACTCTTACAAACCTTTATCAGCGTAAATGGATTCATTGGTGACATAAAAGGTTTGAAGGCATTGACAAAACATCTCTCATCCCTTTCTCTCCTTGAAACTTAAGCCAGGGTTCAGCTTGGTGGCTAATACTTAACTCAACTACATTAGAAGTCAAAAATTCTGGATGCCAGAAATCTGAACCACCCAAGGATCCAAACTTTGAAAACTCTCCAACTTTTTTAAATTTAGCAGGTGTTTGTGTGCGTGCATTCATTAAGCACCACAAGTGCCCAGCAGAAACCATATAGAGCAGGGGGTCTTCAAACCTTTTAGACCAGTGGTTCTCAACCTTTTTCTTTCCATTTACATACCACTTTCAGTATTCCCTATGCCATAGGTGCTCTGTGATTAATAAGGGATTGCTTACAGTGGTACGTTAGTGAGAAGAAAAAGTTTGAAAACCACTGTTTCTAATTAACCATATAACCATTTACTGAGCGGAAACAGGCCTTGTCGGCCTTTCGAGTCTGCACCAGTTCCCAATTGACTCGTTATGTGCATGGTTTCATAACTCCAAAGGATATGGGCCAATGACAATTTTTCCTCAAGCAAAATATTTCAATAAAGTTGGGTCTAGAGCAGTGATTCTCAACCTTCCCTTCCCATTCACATCCCACCTTCAGCAATCCCTTACTAATCACAGAGCACCGATGGCATAGGGATTGCTGAAAGTGGGATGCGAGTGGAAAAAAGGTTGAGAACCACGGTTTTAGACCATTGACCCCCTTCATGGAATACTTGATCCTTCATCGACCCCCAGGCATGGAATCTCGGTGCTGGTTGGGGGTGGGGGCAGTGACGGCGCTGGAGCTACCAAAAGGTAGGAAGAATGCATACATCTTTCTTCTACACTCAGCCCGTCCTCCCATTCGCTCTCAACTAATTCGAAGGCCGAAGCCAAATACAACATGGTGCCCACCAAAGCCTGAACTCACGAGAGGTTGGCCACCCCTGCTATAGACACTATTTTCTGTTGACCTGTCCCTGCTTTTTACTGCAAAAATTCAATCAACCCCCTCCCCTGAAATTATCATCACCCCTCGCATTTATTGACACCTTGGATAGACCCATCGAATCCCAGGGGTTGATATTGACCACTTTGGAGACCCTTGGTATAAAGCATATGCATTTACAAATACATAATAATGGATCCCAAATGAGATCAACTTTGTGGTGTGAAGAGAAAGAACACATTGAAATTGTGTGATGAAATAATTAAGTATAAACAATACTACTCCAAATAGAAATATTCAACATTGGAAAGTCAATAATTTACAATATTAAAAAATGGCTATTGCAGAAAAGTCCATGAAAATGGTTACTAAATTTGTGGATCAGAACCATGCGCACATGATGCAGAATAAACTTATCACGAAGAAATTACTAAGTTGTAAACAAGGTAATGCACAAAAGTATTTAAAGAAAGCAAAAGTGTCAGGCAGTACAACAGAGGCAGTAGAAGCTGCAAATTTCCATCACAAGCAGCGCAGCCTTATTTCTCCTTAAATTTGAATTTTGAAAGTACTGCCTGAGAAACCAGAAAATCCAAACCAATCCAATTCCCAAGCAGTCTGGATTTTCAGACTTCTACTGTCGTTGGCCTTCCCACCGACACCGAGGCATATTCAGTTGCGGCAAGAGTGCAGCTGATCTCTGAATGTCCACGTACATACAATCTAGCAAATATAAGAATGTTGATTCTATCTTCCTGTCACTATGGTCATCCAAGTGGCACTTGGGTTAATTTTGAATGATACCACACAGATCAGCAAGGACAACAGAGACTGCACCACACCACAACGCATCTGTTCTCTGAATTCATGACTGAAACAGTTACTTATTGGTCAAGGACTCCCTGACAAGTAGCATTCATCATCACATTGGAATGCACATTTCTCATTTACAAATGATCACAGAATTTTATACTTTCTCACAATATCTCAGGATTCAATAGAACATCATACTTGTGATCAAAATGGTGGATGCATGATGGTTTAAACTTTCAGATATTTGAAGTGGTTTTTTTTAACTATAATGTTTTGTCTCCTTGGTCTGAAAACTCACTGAAGCATTTTAGATGTGGACTAAATTTTTATTTTAGCCAGCACTGCGGTTTATTTGAGCGATTTATGTGGTGAGTCTGAATGAATCGATAATACATCAGCATCAAAGTGGCAAGGAGTATTATCATGGCCAAAATGAAAATATCCTTCCATTATAAAATCATTAAGCAAGTAGCAACAAATAGCACACACCAGTGATTACATTTGCAAGCACTTAATTCTGCATTACCAATCCCCACCTATTTTTGATTCAATAAATTAATTAATTTTACCAATATATAGACTTCATTAAAAGGCAATTAATTCATTCATGGCTTGTGCTTCAGGACACTGAAACACTGCGCACCTAACAAATGGCAAAGAAACAAATCAAACATTTAAATAGAACAGGCAAAAGCAGCACATAATAAAGTGAAGTAGAAAATGCCTTTCTAGTCTCTACAGCGGCACACTGGAATCTTCAAATAAAATGTGGTCCTTTATTATTTTCAGACTTTTAATGTCATTTCACAGAACAAATCTGTATCTAGACACAAAACGCTTTTACAATCATAGAACAATACAGTACATAAAAAAAAAACAGGCCCTTCTAGTCTGTGCCGATCCATTATTCTCCCTAGTTCCAATGACCTGCATCTTGTCCACAGCCCTCCATACCCCTCCTGTCCATGTATCTGCCAACATTTTCCTCAAATGTTGAAACAGAGCCTGTATTTTCCATTTCAGCTAGCAGCTCATTCCATACTCCCTCAACTCTCTGTGTGAAGAGATTCCCCATAATATTTCCCCCCAAAATTGTCCCCTTTAACACAACCTGTTAAAGTACTTAACCTACATCCTTTGGCTTGTATCTCACCTAACCTCAGTGAAAAAAGCCTACTTGCATTTTCTTATCGATACCCCTCATCATTTTGTATACCTCTATAAAATCCCCCCTCATTCTTCTGTGCTCCAGGCAATAACATTCTCACCTGCTTAATCTTTCACTGTAACTCAGTTTCTCAAGTCCCAGGTGAAATAAGATAGGCTGCAGACCTATGATTATACAGTAGTAAAAACAAAATGCTGAAGGAACTCAGCCAGTCTTTTCAGCATCTATAGGAGACAAAGATATATTGCCGGCATTTCAGGCCCAAGCCCTCCTTCAAGGGAAAAAATTAAAAATCAGAAAAGGTAGAAGGAGAATATATCAGAAAGTCTCAGAATTCAAACAATGGAGTCCAAAAACAGGTGTTAGCCATGTCACAAGCCTACGCAGGCAAGGAAAGCAATTCATTCTACAAGCCTACACAGGCAAGGCCCCTCGACTCTTCCTCCATCGATGACTACTTTGATGCTGTCTCACGTACCCACGATGAGCTCGTTGACTTCATCCACTTCCACCTCGACCTCAAATTCACTTGGTCAATCTCTTGCAACACAGTCCCTTTCCTCGATCTCTCTGTCTCTATTTCAGGAGACAAACTCTCGACGGACATCTCCTATAAGCCCACCAACTCCTACGGCTACTTCGAGTACACCCTTCCCACCCTGTCCCCTGTAAGGATTCCATTCTCTCAATTCAGCCGTCTCAACAGCGCCCAGGATGAGAACTTCCATGCCTGATAATCAGAGATGACCTCCTTCAAACAAAGTGGCTTTCCCTCTTCCATCATCAACTTGGCACTCATCCACATATCCATTACTTGCACATCTGCCCTGGCCCCTCCTCCCCCATGTGCAACAAGGGCAGGATTCCTCTTTACCTCTCCTACTACTCAACCAGCTCCCCATCCAACACATCCTCCTCCACAATTTTTGCCACCTATGATGGGATCCCACCACTAGACACATATTCCTCTCTCTGCCTTTCGCAGGGACTACTCCCTCAGTGACTCCCTTGTCCACTCTTCCCTCTCCACCAGTCATCCTCTTGTGACCTATGCCTGTGACCGCAGAAAATGCATCACTTGCACCCACACCTCCTCCCTCAGCATCATTCGGGACCCCAAAAAGTCCTCCAAGTGAAACAACATTTCAGTTGTGAATCTGCAGGGGTCATCTATTGCATCCAGTGCTCCTGTTGTGGTCGGAGAGCCACAACGAAGAGACCGAATGCGGACTGGGAGATCACTTTGTTGAGCACCTAGCCCCTGTCTACCACAATAGCGTGAATCTCTCAGTGGCCATCCATTTCAATTCTCCACCCCATTCCCTTGCCAACATGTCTGTTCATGGTCTCATGTACTGCCAGACTGAGACCACCCACAAATTGGAGGAAAGACATCATCTTCCAACTGGGCACTCTCCAACCAGATGGCATTAATGTCGTCTTCTCTGGATTTCATTAACCCCACCCCTTGCATGCCCCGTTGTCTCTCCTTTTTCTGTCTTGTTTTGCAAGAGATGTCAAATTCTACCTTGTCCCTCATCACATCCAATGAACACCTTTTGTGGATTCCTCCCCCATTGTTTGAATTCTTTCTGCCTTTTCTCAATTTTCCTTGAAGAAGGGCTCAGGCCTGAAATGTCGGCAATATACCTTTGTCTCCAGCATTCTGGTATTTTTTTCTCAGGTTCTCAACATCCTAGTAAATATTCTCTGCACTTTTTCAATTTTATTGACAATTTTCCTGAGTTCGGTGTTCAAATCTGAAAACAGTGCTCGAAATTTAGCCTCACCAATGTCTTATACAACTTTACAATAACATCCCAACTCCTTTTCTCAATACTTTGATTTATAAAGCCCAATGTCCTACAAGTGGTCCGTGTGACCCTATCTACCTATGATGCCACTTTCAGGAAATTAATATCTGTATTCCCAGATCCCTCCATTTCACCACACTCCTCAGTACCCGACCATTTGTTGTGCACATCCTCCCTTGGTTTGTCCTTCCAAAATGCAACACCTTACACTTCTCTCCAATATATTCCATCTGCCTTTTTACAGCCCATTTTCCAGCTGATCCAGATCCCTCTGCAAGCTTTGAAAGCCTTCTCATTGTCCACCTCACCTCCAATCTTTGGGTCATCTGCAAACTTGGTGGTCCAATTTACCAGATTATCATCTAGGTCATTGCTATACATGACAAACAACAATGGACCTAAGCACAGACTTCCAGTCACAGAGGCAATCATCCACTACCACTCTCTGGCTTCTCCTGCAAACAAAAGCTGAATCCAGTTTACTACATCAGCATGAATTCCATAAAATATCATTGTTAAGAATTGAACTGGACAAGGGCAACAATGATTTTTATTTTATTGAAAAGAGGCCAATGAACACAAATCATTGATTATTCTTTTGCAATCTCTTGGTACAACTGGCAGCAGGTCAAAGTTATGACAATCACCAATAGTACACAGAAATTTATTTCAATAAAATCAAAATTTACTCTTCAGTAATCAAGCTTTCTAGAAATCAACACAAAGAACATTATTACTTTATTGTATCATTTTCCAGGATGTGAACAACACTGGAAGTAGTTGCAATTATTAGGTTATAAAATATTACATCATCGGAACAGACCCTTCAGCCCATGCTATCTGCACTACACATGATGCAAAATTAAACTAAATCATTTCTGACTGTACATGATCTATGATAACAATGGTAAGCTTATTGTTACATGTTGTACAATGTACAGATGCATCAGAATTCTTACTTGCTGCAACCAAACACCAATTTTGTAAAGAAAAAAACTACAATAGAATACATCAAATTAAAAATGGATAGTAAATACAAAAGATTGATGATAAATATTCACAGTTATCAGACTGTAAGAAGGTTGTAATAGCGTCAAAAAGACTTTTTGTGGCAT
Organism: Narcine bancroftii; assembly: GCF_036971445.1. NCBI lineage: Eukaryota > Metazoa > Chordata > Chondrichthyes > Torpediniformes > Narcinidae > Narcine > Narcine bancroftii. The sequence continues at coordinate 12,181,175 of NC_091476.1, read as the reverse complement.
CACAGCAGTCGATAAGCAGTTACAAGGGGGTGGTTCGAGAGGCTGAACTAAAGGTGTTAGTCTTCAACCTTCTGTATCTTCTACCATAGGGCCGCAGTGAGAGGAGGTTGAGACCACGATGTTGTGGTTCCTTTATGACGTTGGTTTCTTTCTTGAGGCAGCGTCTCACATAAATGTCTTCAATGAATGGGAGATCAGAGCTCATGAGAGATCTGGCGAGGTATGCCACCTTCTGCTTTCCTGGGATTTCAAGTTACCAAAGCAGGCTGCGATGCCAGCAGTCAGAAAACTTTTCAAAGTCCACCTGTAGATCTATGACAGAGTATAAAAAGATTATCCTATAATCCTATAATGTGGAGGCATTGGTGTGCCTTCTTCACAGTTAAGGTGCTGGCTTCAGGAGAAGTATATTATGGGTATATATGATATATACATGATACATGAACTCCCAGGAGCTTGAAGTAATAACCATCGTCACCTCAGTTTGATCAACATGGACACATGTGTGGTCCCACACCTTCCCCTTCTGAAAATCAACTATAAGCCCCTTGGCCTTGGTGACATTGAGAGCAAGGTTGTTGCGTTGGCATCACTCAACCAGGTTTGATCTCCATTTTGTGTTCCAACTCACCATTTTCTGTTATTTGGCCATCAATAGTGGGGTATCAGCATATTTATAGATTGAGTTGGAGCCAAATTTGGCTCTGCAGTCATGAACAAATAGGGAAATAGAAGGGACTAAACATGCAGCCTTGAGGTGCCCATGTTGATGGTCAGCAAGGAGGTGATGTTGCCCACCTGCGCAGATTAGGGTCTACTGATGAGAAAGGATCCAGTTGCAGATGGGCAAACAGAGTCTGTTATCCCTTAGATTGGTCATATGATTTAATGGTACAATGATGTTGAATGCAGAGTTGTAGTCAATTAACAGCCAGACACCAATGACCTTATGGTCCAGGTGGTCTAATGCAGAGTGAAGAGGAGGCGAGATAGCATCTTCTACTGACCTCCATTCCTTGCATAATAATCTGTCTATTCAGAAGCCCCTTGCATGTTACCATCGTCTGTTTCCACCACACCCATTTCAGGCCCTTACCACTGTGTGTGAATTAAAAGTTTCCCCATACAATTCCTTTAAAATTTCTCCTCACTTTAAATATATGCCCTCTAATATTTGAATTTTTACTTTAGGGGAAAAAGATTCTGATTGTCTGGTCTGTTGCATAATTTTATAAATGTCTATCAGTAACCCACTTCCTCTGCTCCATCCCTAACTGGGAAGGCAGTTAAGAGTCAACCACAGTAGTGGTCTGGTACTATACATGTCCCAACTGGGTAAAATGGCAGATGTCTCTCCATAAAAATAATTGATGAACCAAGTTATATTTTTACAACAATTCAGTAGCTTTATTTTACCATTGTTTGGTTAAACTTCAATTCCAAATTTCTTTAATGACTTCAATTTAAAATTCACAGTGTCAAGGTGAGATTGAAACTCATATCTCTGGGTCAATGTCAGAGCTGTGGCAGTTAGCACAGTAAATACGTCACTTCATTACAGGATAAATGGGACAAATATTCTGGCAACCAACATCTGATAAAAAAAAATTCCTCTTCAAATCATGATTAAGTATTCACATATATTAATAAATCTCGAGAAATAGCAAATCTTGTTTACTATGAATTGTTCAACCTCTAAACTGGGCAATCCCATGAGTTCTAATGCCTTCCTTTCTTATTCTGCTACAGCATGCAAATTACTCCTTCGCACATATTCATAATCTCCCCTTTGATTCCACCCAACTCTGAGATAGTAGACATATTTTTTTAATCAATATTTACTCAGGAAACTGGCATAGTGTAGAAGGAAGGGAGACAAGCAGTAGTGCCATGGAACTTATAGAGATTAAAGAGGAGGTGTGCTTCCTTAGTGAATAAAGGTAGATAAATCTCCCGGGCCTGACATGATATACCCTCAGGCCTTGAGGGAGACTAATGTAGAAATACCAGGGGCCCTGGCAGAAATATTTAAAAATGTCCTTTGCCACAGATGAGGTACCAGAAGGTACCTTGTTTAAAAAAAAGGCTCCAAAAGTAAACCAGGAAATTACAAGCCAGTGAACCTGACATCAGTAGTAGGTAAATTATTAGAAGGTGTCCTGAGAGATTGGATATTTAAGAATTTGGACAGTCAAGGGTTGATTAAGGATAGTCAACATAGCTTTGTGTGTGATGTTTAACAAATCAGAGTTTTTCCAAGGAGGTTACTAAGAAAGTAAATCAGGGAAAGGCTATGAAGTCTACATGGATTTCAGTAAGGTCTTTGACAAGCTACCACATGTTAGTTCAGAAGGTTCAGACACTAGGCATCCAGGGAGACGTTGTAAATTAAATTCAAAATTGGTTGAATGGGAGAGTCAGAGAGTGGTAATGGATGATTGCTTCTCAGACTGGAAGCCTGTGACTAGTGGTGTACCTCAGGGATTTGTGCTGGGACCACTGTTGTCTAGATCAATGATCTGGATAATAATGTGGAAAATTGGATCAGCATGTTTGCTGATGGCACTAAGATTGGAGGCATTGTGGATAGCGAGGAAGGCTTTCAAAGCTTGCAGAGGGATCTGGGCCAACTGGAAAAATGGGCCAGAATATGGCACATGGAATTTAATGCAGAGAATTGAGAGGTGTTGCATTTTTGCAGCATATATATAGTGAATGGTAAGGCACTGATGGGTGAGGAGAAGCAAAGGGATCTGGGAATAGATACATTCCATATATCTTGGTGTATAAAGCCTTGAAAACCTCAAAAATGTGGGGTTGACTGAGATGGTAGATATACTTTTGAGACCCTAAATTAAGCTTAAAAAAAAACAATTTTGCCATATAGGCCAACCCTTGAAAAAAAAAACCCCAAAAAATTTTCATTGAAAAATTTTATTGAACAAAAACACATTTAGAACCCTTCAAAATCATTATCACCGTCTGAGGCAAAGATCATAGCAAGCACTTCCATACCCTCAGTGCTTAAACAGTCATCATGTGGGTCCCAGGCTGCATCTGATGAGGTGGTTTCAGCTTTATCGTTAGTGTCCCACATTAAATCATCTTCCATACCATCAATTGCACAAGAGATACCACACTCTTTAAATGATTTTAATCAGTCTCTGCTTTCACTTTGTTCCACGCTTTGAGCAGTCACACAGCACATCACTCAATTCAGGTTGATGGAATGAGCAGAATGATATTTCGGCACAGACAAGGGCGGTCAAATGGCCTGTTTTCTGTGCTGTAGTGTTCTATGATTCTATGGTTTTACAACATTAAGAGGTCATTTACAGCAACTCCTGTGGAATTTTGCTTGGGAGTAATCTGCAAGGTTATAAAATCTACCTCATGACCTCTCTTTTTATGCCTGTTCTTCAGCTACTCTTAGCTAGAAACTTATTCTGAATAAGTCTCGGCCAGTGTTTAATTGCTTTTGGTGAGGAACACCTGCAGGCTGGCAGATGCCTAAAAATTCTTAGCTTCAGATCATGAAAGAGAATGCAACTTTTTTTTGACATTTTTTAGAATGTCCACTCAACTATAATGCTAACCCAGCAATCTACCAGCAAATTTTTGAGATGTGAAAGGAAACAGGATTCAGCATCAATGTAGGAAACCAAGCAAACTCCACACAAATAGCATCAAGATTAGGTTTGAACCTCGACTTCAGGAGCTACAAGGCAGCAGAGCTAAATGCTGTGTCATCCTGCCACTTTACTGCCCAACAGTGCCATACATTTTTCAGAGTTTTGCATGGAACATCTGCCCATCATCAAATGATTGTCAATATAATCCATCACTACAACATCAGATACTCTGCAACCAATAAATAATTTGCAGCCATGCAAATCCTTATTTTTCTAATATTTAATAATAATTTATGATCAATAAATCTATCTTAAGTACAATCATTTGCAAATAGAAATAAGGAAAGCAAATAGTTAATCTGCTAATTGATAGAAGGCAATCAGAAATACTTACTTTGCTTCCAAGAGTATTCACAATTGCCCTCACAAACTTGGCATATGCAACCATAAGTTAACATCTGACCAAAAAATCTGCATTATTAGAAACAAAGTGGTCCCTTAGTAATGCAATGTAATTATCATATTTGAGTATGAAATTCCTGAAACAAGTTGGTTCTGTGAGCTTAATTCACTGGATCAAGATCAGACAGCTTTATTAAAAATAAACAGTAAATCCAGTGAAATCTTTCTTGCTGGTAATCTGAAATATGGTTGTAAATTTTCTTTAAACGTAAAAACAGTATTGAACTTTAACTTAACCCCTTTCTAATTCTAATTGCATGTGTATGTAATGTGTACAAGCTCAGAAATGTTTTTTTTTTATTCTAAGTCCAATTTCACTTCTCACTCTTCCAAATTCACTGGTATCAGGAAATTCTTATACTGTTCACAGAATTTAACATTTATGAACTTTCACCAAGCTCTGGTACTTAAATAGTTACCACTAAGGAAGATTCTTGTCAGTTTCAGAGAGAGATTCGTTGCTCATTAGACACACACAAAATGATTCCTTCCGATCAGCCACTTCAGTGTCTTGCCAAAGAAACTTGCCCCATCAGGGATTTCCAAATGATGACCTCTTCTTCTGCAGGTCACCACAGAGTTCCTTTTTGTTTCTGTTATTTCAGGTGAAGCAATCTAGCCAGCCATTTCCTCTTGTATGGGCCATTTGGGTTGTTTCAATAACCTGCCTTCAAAATGGGGTTTTAAACAAGCTGCCAGCTTGCCATGCTGCAGAAACCAGTTTTTTTTCTCCCTCCCTCTTAGAGAGCCTGTTTGGTCTACTCTCTCTCAGCTTGCAAAATCACATGACCTTCTTAGAACAACAAACTGCATTCAGACAGATTGTGGCACCAGACCCAACCTTCTGAGTCCGTTCATCTGTTGTTTTCAAAACAATAATTCATTACTCCACAGCATGTCCAATTAACACCTCCTTGTGTAGTCTCTATAAGCATTTTTCAAAGTTTTTGCAAAGGCATTTGGAGCCTGAACTGTCTGGCTTGAGCAGAGCTCTGGCATTTTAAATGAAATCAGTCGTGTGCAGTGTCTGTTTATAACCTACACTACTCCCACAAGCTATCTCCTTCAAAAACATATCTATATACAACATAAAGTATGATATAATCCATCACACAAGTCACTCTTGTCCCCAATTCTTTGGGCTTCAAAAATCCATTATATCTGTCAATATACTCAAAGCCTAACAATTGTTACAAATAAAATTATGATATTTTTACACAACTTAACTACATATCAAGTTTGAATTGCTTGGTTTAAAATAAAAATCCTTTGTTTTTAGATTCTTTGGTGTCTCAAAATGACAGTCAATATGGGTGTACAATTATGTAAGATAGGTTAATCTAATATTTTTCATTTTCTTCTGTGACAGTTGATTACCCCAAGTGATGAATCCTTTTGCCAGACTGTTGAATGTGCTTTTACCAAGTATGGCTAATAACACCGTGCAAAATTATAACAAATGCAATTGGTACTCTGCAAAATATATTTTTCAAATTAAGTGGATTGCTTTACAAAGAATGATGTGGTAAAATGCATAAATAAGTGAAGTTTTCTGCTTTATAGATAATTTAAGAAATGGTTCATGTAAATATTAGATGAATCTGATTGCATAGAATTATTATTTATTAAATATTTGCTTTTTGGATAATTTTATTACACTTAAACAAATGGGTAACCTGAATGCTCAGCAATTAATGCCTGTGACTTTGGATTGACCTTGGCCAACCTTATAGAGGAGTAGGAGTTATTCTGAGATTTGATATTTACTTGATTTTATCTTGACTACAAAGATAAACAGTCATGCATTACAAATTCATTGTTTTCAAACATTTTCTAGATTATGGAAGGGCAAAACCAGCAGATATCCATTGGCACAACATTTCTATTCTTGAATAAGAAGCATTTTCAATAATGTTAGTAACATTTTTTTTGATTAGATTACATTTACGAGAGCATTCTTGATTTAAAAATGTTATTACTACCATCATGGCCCGATCTTTTATAAAAACTGAAAAGTACAGGGTGCAATTTTAACAACATTCAATCTTCATGAAACTGATGAAATCTTATTTGTCGATCATGTTATACTCGACTCAATTTTGCCTACATCAGAAAGTAAATTTGAGCAAGTTGTAAAAGGGGTGAATTGTAAAACATGTTAGCATTGTTTCCATTGTCAGATTGGAATAAATGGCCCAGAATATTTCTGAGATTGTTATTTTTAAAGCAGGCCTCTTTTATCACTGAATAATTGAATTTTTATTCAAGTAAGCAATGATAGAGTAGTACAATGGACATAAACACAAGACAAACCTAATGAACACACGTGGCAAAAAACTGTTAAAAGTTGACTATATAATAGGTTGATAGCATCAATTATAGACAGTGACCTACAGCAGGTTGAGTACCAAGGGAACTTGCATTTCAGGTGGTCCTGCCCAAGTCATCCTTCTTTATATAGGAATCCTTAAGATAGATTATTTGACAATTGATTTAACCTCAACAAAACCCACTTGTGCTATCAAATGTTGCCTGCACATTTGTTCTTTGCTGCAGGGTAACAACCACCAGTGGGAATTTTGGCTGATCTTTTTCTTCATAATTCACAGCATACATTCAGCCATTTCGACTCTTCATCAATGTCAGTTTAAATTTGGGGCAAGGATAAGGATCAAAACTCAAGTTTTGCAGGTTTCTGACTGGTGCATTTTGCCATCTGCCATCTCCTTAATTTTAAACACACTACCTAACAATGAAGACACAAGAGAGCAGATGTTGGAACGTGGACCAAAAAAACCAAACTGCTGAACAAACTCAATGGGTCAAGCATCATTCAGAGAGGAAAATGGGCAGTTGATATTTCAAACTGAAACTCTGCTTGAACACCAGCAGATCCAAAGCACACATGACTTGAAAAATGCTTTACCCATCCTTCATTATTGCAGGGTCTAAATCTTGGAACTGTACCCACTACAGGTACTACCCGACTTGCAACCTCCAGAACTTATATGCATCCGCATAGTCGACCAAATTTTTTTTTACTAAGTATAAAACTTGTGCAATTACAGTGAAAAAAAATATAATAAAAATCGGGCCTATCTATAGTGGCCGCCATGTCGGCTGGTGGCCAACTTCTTGTGAAAGCTGGCCTTGATGGCCACCATGTTGAGATATTTCACCGCACTAACTCCTTGTGTCCCTTGATCCCCTCAATTGTGTTGCTCAATATTTTGACAGTCAGACAGATTTTAGGGGCCAGTCAGGTCCACAGCAACAGAGAGACCGAGAAGGATTCAGAGATATAGAATGGAAGGAAATTATTTTTTTTTCTTTAGATATCAGAGGTAGGGCAATTTCCTGACACATGTCCAAACCGGGATACAACCAGTCATCCAGAATGGACACAGACACATCATGGAGTACCTGTATAGCGCAAGACTACAACAGTTAAAATTCGCTAACCAGCACCTTCTCCAGAGCAATCCTGGCTTTGGCAATGATTTAATGCTGAAAATTAGTAAAATAATAGTTTTGGACTGGGCAATTAAAATATTTATCTCATCAGTTCTATCTGAGAAGCCAAGAGAGGATGACCTATGATATTAGGAACAAGCACCATGACAAAATATTATGGAGTTGAAAGATGGAGGAAAATGGGAAAAAAAATCCAAGGAATCCATAAGCACTGCAGATGGAACGATAATATTGAGAATATCACAATACATAAACTAGTGACTTTATTACACATGTATATGTATATTGTGAAAAAAATCATAAATGTATTAATTCAGTTTTGATATGAAAATAAGTTGTGCATTGTATCTGTCAAACAGGTTGTTAACTGTAATTATTTCTCTAGTGTTATTTAAATAAATACTGACAATACTGGTTGTAATGGCAGCACAGATATGAAAATAGGTGAATATTTTGTCATCTTTCTAATATCACAGATTATCCTCTCTTCACCAAAGTAGGATGAATTTGAGAACCATCCTCAGAGTTCTCCATCCTATGCGCTGATGTATCATTTATTTGGAGCAATTGGTCAATGTAGACTTTAGAATCGATAACCAATTTTCATACCTTCACTGTCTTCCCAATATCTTATTTTCACATCTGTGCTACCATACAACCAGTATTGTCAGACTGAACTACTTATTCTGTCATTTTAAATGGTGATGTTTCATCATCTTCAATTTCATCATCTTCAACTTCTTTCGATTAGATTGAGCAAGACTAGCCTGTTCTCTGCAGTCTGTCCTATTATGAAATGGAACTAACTGCTTCCAGGGATGCAATAATGTTTGAGAGAATTTCTAGAGGGGATATATCCAAGGATCCCTTGGATAAGAAATCCTACCTGGTTTTGAACTTCACCAGAACTGAAGAAATCAGATTTGTATGTGTTTTTACCCAAGAGATTCAATGCTTCTGGAATAAGTTTAAGATGTTTCAAGTACAATCGATGTGTTAATCATTCAATGGCTCTTTCAGTGTCATCACATCCCAACAGAGATATTCTGTTACCTGTTACTGGTCCCACCTCATTAATCTCCAACTTGCCCTGTGGAAGATCTTTCAGGAGAAATACAAAGAAAAATTGCTGCCAGTTTTAAAAGCTTAAAAGGAAATGTTGTTATCCAAATGTAGTGAATATTTTCTTTTTTTTTAAAAAAACTGTAACGTGTATTTTCCTTTTGGAAATAACCTCACTTGAGAGAAGCTGTAAGCAGGTCTTTATTCATTTGAAGATGGCCCCAACTGAAACTCTCCCCACAATACACCATGTAGCTGCTCCCATAACACTTTTCCACCTGAAACAAATGTTTTGTACTTAATGGCAAATAAGTATAAAGTTTAAATTAACAATGCTGACACTACATAGAATTTAACTACATTAACACTACCAAGAATTTGACTTCTACTAATCAGGATAACTATAGATCAACTGCACCACGGATGTACTTTACTGCCAATGCTCTGTCCTCCTCAGAGTCGCTTTGGTTCTCTGGCTCACTGCTGGAATTTTTGTCATTTCCCGAGGCTTTTTTTTATTTTAGAGGATTTCTTTTATACTTCAATTTCTGTTTTTTCTTCCCTCAGTGACCCACTTTTTCTCTATTTTCTTTCTGTCTTGGGCACTCTGTCTTGATGTGTCCCTCCTTGTCACATAACTAGCACTTGTCCCTTTTGTAATAGCAGTCATCAGGGCTGTGGTTATTCCTACCACAGCAGAAGCATTCTCATCAGTCCATTCTCTTCACCATATGCTCCCCTTGTATAATATTAATGTTGCGGTTGGCCATTTTGAAACTCAATGCTATCCCAAAGGTGGGCTTAATGTCCAAACTTTTTGGCTCAACAATCATTATTGGGCATGGCGGTCAGTCAAACTGATTACCAACATGTCACACAGAGCCTCAGCCAAAATAATTTCCAAAACTACACGTCTCCAACAGCTTATGCAATTTGGCAAAATATTGGCTCACTGTTTTGTCTTTTTTTTGCTTTCGTGTGTAGAATTTGTACCTTTCTATGATCATCACTGGTTTTGGGGACAAATTCTCTCCAACCAGGTCACATAACTCTTCATAAGACTTTGTATTTGGTTTTGCCGGTGCCAATAGGGTCTTGCAGGTTTCCGTATCCCTCACATCATGGGCAATGCAGTACATAACCGAACCTATCCACATATTCATACCAGTTTTCTGTTCTTTCTATTCTCCAAATCATCCTTCCATCATTTTAACTACTTATTATTCAGTAACAAAATAAATCCAGAATTTATTCTCAATTTTTTGTCAAATTTCTTCTCTTTTCCTTTCTGCTGCCGAGCATGTGCTTCCATCTTGCTGCAGCCCGATGTCGTACCTTTTATTTTATACTTTATTTTTCCACCTTCGCCTGAGATCCCGTCAATCCCATAGTTCGGACCTTAACCTCGTCGCCACTTTGTCGTGTATTTTCCCTTTAAAAATAACTTGACTTGAAAGAAGCTGCAAGTAGGTCTCTATTCATTTGAAGATGGCACCAAATGAAATTCCCCCCACAGTGCACTGCACAGCTGACGCCATCCATGCACCCGCATTCCTATAATACTACACGTCCCTGACGTCACGCACGTATGTGCACTCCCATAACATAACCCACACCATTTACCAACATAACGAGGAAGTAATGCCAAGAGATACCCGCCAATTTTGTACTATGAATGGCTTTCAGGTGTTACTCAAAGGAGTTCTCAGATGACTTAGACTTGCAATTCTCTTTTCATTTGGAAAAAAAACACCCAGTGCAGATGTGGACTAAAATCCATCTGCGACATATTGAGTCACATAATGCCATTTCACATTTTCACTGTACACTTAGAATTTATGACAATCTTTTAGATCATGAGAGGGTCATAACAACATGTATTTAAAAGGAATTAAGATTTGATTATTGTCAGATTCAGTTAGTACACAAGTAGGAGAAAATTCTGCTTTTTAAAAAAAAATCAATTCTCAATGTGAAATTACACTATGTGTTTTCTTAATGAATACATTAGCTTAATCTATAAACAGTACCCTATAAAGGGTGAATTAAAACAGAAGAAAAACAGATTTGATACTTATGCATAACAGGTTCATGTACCAACATCACTTAGCATGATTTTGCTTTAATCGTGTATTAGTTGCAGGAAATGGTAATAACCCAATGGTCAACACAATCAGCTGCTAACATGACATGGTATGACTTCCAATAATTTGGTGATATTTTAAAACACAAAGTTATTTTAAAAACCATTTGAAACAAAAAAAGCAAGCAAATTTTGGTCAAAGGATCGAAATGCAGTAAAACCCCTGGTATCTGGCATTTATGGGTATTGGTAGATGCTGGAAAAGTGAATTTGTCATTTGCTTGAGACTGGGTGTCACATAATTGACAACTATCTACCAATTTTAAACTTTCGTACTTTTTTTCCCTACTTCTTTTCAGCTATTTTTCTTTCGCTGGTTGTTTGAATTCTGGATAACTTGGATTTTACTGTACTACAGTGAAGCATAATGGGCCAAACATCCATTGGCAAGGCTTGCCATTCATATTTACATCTAATTTGTAGGAGATTGTTGAAGGAGCAGCTAATAAATTTGTAACAGCCATCTGGCCTCAAGGAGTGAGGAGAAGAAAATGTGAATTTCCTTCATCAAATCAGATCGAAAAATTGTAAAAATTACATGGAACATGATAGCGCAAATAGTCTACCTCTGACCCTGTAATTCCTCCCCGTAGATTCTCAATACAGGCTGATAACCTCCATCCATATCAGCCTTGGATCTGGGCCAGCAGCATGTAGTGACATGCCTGATATTTCTGGATATTAAAGCCTTTAATCACTCACTTTGTGTCTGCTTGTGGTTAATGAGCATGCCACAGGGAGTACAACAGCAATCTGGCTACAAGATTGAGCTGGTAATTAAGAGATAATGATTAATGATCTAGAGACAAGTTCAAATCTCCCTATAGCAGCTAGTGAGCTTACATTTTTGATCATGCAATGGCTTAGAAACTAAAGCTAGTGTGGTGACCATGAAGACAATCAACTGTTCCAAAAACTCATCAAATGCATTAATACTCTTACACAAACAAACTCTGACATCCTTACCTAGATGATGGACACATCACATTCAGCGAATCCCAAAGCTTTCTTCAAGTAACTCAATTGCCACAAAACTCACCAACTAAGTACAATTATAGTTAAACCAAACAGTCCTCCTGCCATTGACCTTGGCATTGGATTCAACTCAAAAGTCACACTTCAGTCCCATCAACCTTCTTCATGAACACATGGGGAATGTCTTAAAAACTGGGAGAGCCACACCATAGACAAAAAATACAATGATCCTGCTCAAAGAATTATAGAACATTACAACACAGTATAGGTCTTTCGGCCATCGATGTGGTGCCAACCCATATATTCATAGTATTAAATCCTCCCTACCCATAACTTTCCATTTTTCCTCAATCAGTGTGCCTAAGAGTCTCTTAATTGCTCCTAATGTTTCAGCCTCCACCATCATCCTGCCAAGGCATTCTAGGCACCCACAACTCGGTGTTTAAAACAATTTATCCTTGATGTCTCCCTTAAACTGACCTACCCTAACTTGTGCATATGTTCTCTAGTGTTTGCTGATCCTGCCCTGGGAAACAGGTGCTGTTTGTCCACCCTATCTATGCTTGTCATAATCTTGTAGACCTCTCCTCTCATCCTTCTATGTTCCAGAGAGAGAAGTCCCAGCTCTGCAACCTTGCCTCATAAAACTGGTTTTCCAATGCAGGCAACATCCTGGTAAATCTGCTCTGCACCCCCTCCATGGCTTCCACATCCTTCCTATAAATGAAGTGACCAGAACTAAACACAATATTCCAAGAGTGGTCTCACCAAAGATTTGTAAAGTTGCAACATGACCTCTCTACTCCTGAACTCAATCTTCTGACTAATGAAGCTCAGTAACCCGTAGGCCTTCTTAACTATCCAATCAACCTGTGAGGCGACCTTGAGGGATAGTTAGATTTGAACCCCAAGCTGTCTCTGTTCATCCACACTCCTCAGTAACTGACAGTTAACCCTGTATTCAGCCTTCTGGTTTGTCCTTCCAAAACGCATCACCTCACACTTATTGAACTCCATCTGCCATTTTTATGCCCAACTCTGCATTCTGTCTATATCTTCCTATAACCTTCGGCAACCTTCAGCTCCAACCACAACTCCTCCAACCTTTGTGTCATCGCAAACTTACTGACATCATTCTGCCTCTTCAACCAGATCATTTATATATACATTAAAAAAAATAATATATATACACAAAATATATTTATATATAAAATTTAAATAAATAGATAAATTTATTTTTTTTACAAAATCACAAATATCAGGGATCCCACAATTGATCCTTGCAGCACTCACCTAATCACTGAACTCCAGGCAGAATATTTTCTTTCCACTACTACTTTCTGCTTTCTTTCTGCAAGACCATTTTTTTTTTAATCCACTGATCCTATGCCTCATGACTTTCTGAATGAGTCTCTTGTGAGGACCTTGTTGAACGCCTTGCTAAAATCCGTATCTACTGCCCTACCCTCATCAATTTCTTTTGTTACTTCCTCAAAAAAACTCAATTAGGCTTGTGAAACATGACCTTCCCTTCACAAAGCCATGCTGACTAACCTTGAGTAGACTGTACTTCTCTAAATGCTCATAGATCCTTAAGAATCCTCTCTAAAGTTTGCCTACCACAGACGTTAGAGTCATTGATCTATGATTCCAAGGATTCTCCCCATTACTTTTTTTTAAAAAACAGGGGGGACTACATTTGCCATTCTCCAATCCTCCAGCACCTCCCTGTGGCCAAAGAGAATTGAGAGATCATAGCTACTGCCCCAGCTAACTCTTCTCTCACTTCCCACAGCAAATTGGGGTATAATCGCATCCAACCATGAGGACATCAATCTTGATGTTTCTAAGAAGATCCAACACTTCCTTAATCTCCACATTGTCCAGCATACAGGCCTGTTCTATTCTGACCTCTCCTTGATCAAGGCCCTTTTCTCTTATGAATACTGAAGCAAAGTATTCATTTAGAACCTCTCAAATCTCCTCCGCCTCCAGGCACTTCGCCTCCTTTATCCCACCCTCATTCTTGTCATCCTTCTGTTCTTCACATAAACATAAAGCGCCTTGAGGTTCTCTTTAATCCTACAAGCCAAAGCCTTTGAGCTCTCCTCAGTCTCTCATTAAGCTCCTCCTTGGTAACCATATATTTCTCATGAGCCATTCTTGTTTCCTGCTTCTGGTATCATATGCTTTTCAACTAATGTTTAATGTTTCAAATTCTTTGATCACTATTTCTTATTAAAATCGTCTCCAACCAGTAGTGTAGAACCGACTCAGGTGATCAGATGACAAAATATAGTTGGAAAGGAATGATCCTGGAATGCTCAACATTGACTCCAGACCTTTGACATCTCATCATATCAGATCAAACGCAGGCAGGGAAACCTCCGCTACCACTTTGCATCACCTGACGAATCATTACTCCCAATGTATAATAAAATTTGCCAGAGGCACCATCTGGAGCAAGGAAGCAGAATCGACAATAAGTGAGCAGTTTCATTACCTTTCACCAAAGAGAGCTCAATCATCGACCCACTCAGTCACATCCTTATGGATATAGAGAATTATAGAATAATGCAGTACAAAAACAGACTCTTTGGCCCATCTAGACTGTGCCAAACTATTTACTCTACATTGACATGCACCACAACCCTCCATTCTCCTCCCATCCATGTACCTATTCAATCTTCTTTAAATATCAAAACCTAACTCGCGTCCACCACTTCTGCTGGCAGCAGAATCCACACTCTCACCACCCTCTGGGTGAAGAAGTTCCCCCTTTATGTTCCCTTAAACATTTCATCGTTAATCCAGATCCTCTAGTTCTTGCCTTCTCCAAGCCAGTTGGCATTTAGATCCTTTGAAAAAGACCGCAGAGCCCACCTCACTGACAAAAGACAAAAGGAGGAAAAACCCAACCCCAACCCACCAATTTTCCCTTGCAACCGCTGCAACCGTGCCTGCCTGTCCCACATCGGACTTGTCAGTCACCAACGAGCCTGCAGCAGACGTGGACATACCCCTCCATAAATCTTCATCCGCGAAGCCAAGCCAAGAGAGTTCTTGCCTTCTCCAAGCCCGTTTGCATTTACCCAATCTATACCCTGCATAAACTACCAGTCTGGATGCATTGTAGGTGGTGAGAAACTTAACATGATGGTAACAATTCTCATCAAATACTTGTTGCAAATACATCTGTCCATTACAGCAATGGCAGTGACAAACAATCCTTGAAAAACAAAGCTCCTTCATTGCGCCAATAATATCTTGTATTGTGTTAAGTAACAGTACGAGCAGAATAAATGGGATAGTTACAAAATAAAATTTTGAAACTCAAAATTCATCTGTAGCATCTGATTTAGAGTCAATTGCAAACTGGTATGATAAATCCCTCATTCATGAATCATCACCAAGCCATGGTTGAATGAGATTTTAGAACAGCACGTCAGGCGTATCCAAAAATCTTGGACTTGTTTTGAGAATAGAACTGGCTTATAAGAATACACAAGATACCACAAATCAACAAAATCCTGCTAAATGAATTTTAAATGGTGGTAAACAGTTAAAATACTACTGGTAGGATATATATTTGCATCTCCAGCAACAGATGTAAAAGCAAAAGGCAAAGCTGGTATGGTTTAGTTCATCTTCAGCCAGAAGTGCTAAGTGAACAATACATCTAAAATCAGTTCTTAAATTTTAAATTTTAAAAAAAAGGCTATTTCGGCCCATGAACCAATGCCTGATAAATTACACCCAATTGACCTCCAATTCCTGGTTCATTTTTGATACGTTTTCCCCAAGAGATCAGGTTTCCTCCCACTGTGGGCGTAAACCCGAGCCTCCCCAGGGAAATCCCACGCAGACACGGAGGATATACAAACTCCTTACAGACTGCGTGGGATTCCAACGGCGATCCCAATCGCTGGCGCTGTACAGGCGTTGTACTAACCACTAAGCCAAGCAGGCCTCCCACCTGAGGACCAAATCATTACTGAACCCTGTCATTAGTCAAGTGAACCAAATACAACATCAAGGAAGGGTGATCATACTGCATAGCACAAAGATTGTGGCCCTGTTTATGTCCCCTGACCTAGCCATATTACCAGCCAACCCTTTCTAGTGTGGTAGAAACAAAAGCTTTCACACAATATTACATTGCCCAGTTATAACCAGCCCCACATACTCCCCTCCCTAATGCAAGATAAATCTAATCTGGTATAATGTCCCATCAGTCCACTATCAATCATTGTAATGAATCATTTCCAGAAATGAATTGACAGTTTCTGCTCTACTGCTCTTGTATTAAGGATTCCAACCAACATTAGCTGATAAAATTGAAGTCAATGAGAATCAAGAAGGGAACACTTTAATAGTATCAGATACAATAGAAGGTGGAAGGAGGCCAATCAGATCTGTCCCAAGGTACTGTTACAAATAGTTCCTCAAAGCAGTCTGAGTTATTTCATCACAAGGTTAGAAATGTGAATGTCTGATAAATAACAAAGTGCCATATAAATGATAATGGGTGAATTCAATGCAAAATTAGTGTGCAGAAAAAAATAGACAAATTCAATGAATAGATACAACAGAAAAGTTAAAAAGCAAGTTTTAAATTCGGAATTTGATTATAAAATGAACTCTTAATAGATGTAAAATCTTGTAAGTGCCGAAACATTGTATACAACAAATTTAGCAAAGGTTATGTCTAGAGAACTGGAAGATAGCAGGTATAAAAGGCAGCAGCCAGGAACTTGGTATTTCTTAGTTAGTGGTGGAGAAATCACTGAAAAAAATTCCAAGGGACAAGACTGGAAAGATGGGGATTTGTCAGGAATATTCAGCATGGATAGATTTGTTGGTGATAGATCCTAACTGACTAATTTAACTTTACATAAAACTTCAAGATGGCCTTTGACAATGTGCCATGTGTCCAAAAGATTAGAGACCAAGGCAACTTGGCAAATTAGATTTAAAAATTGGCTCGGTAAGTCGAGAGAAGTTGATGGTGGGGATTGCTTTCGTGATTGGGAGGCTGTGATCAGTGGTTTACCTAGGAATGAATGCTGGGCATTTGTTGATTGTATTCATAATTAAGATGTGAATAGAGGAAGTATAGCAGGTTTGTATATTGGACAAAAATTTCTGGTATTGTTGTTAGTGAGGATGCTGGGCTAAAGGGGGGGGGACCTGATGGAGTTGTACAAAATTATGAGTCGGATGGATAAAGTAGATAGTAAAATAAACCTTTCCCCTTAGATGGGTCTAAAACTAGAGGGCATAGGTTTAGGGCAAGATCCAAGGGGCATAGGAAGAAGATATTTGTTCTCCAAGAGGCTTGCAATGCACTGCCTGAAAAGGCAATGGAGACAAGAATCCTCACAGCATTTAAGTAGTACCTTAATCAGGCATAGAAAACCATTGAAAACTAAGTGTTGGCAAATGGGATTAATGGGCACCCATCACTGAGATTCAAATCATTTAGCAGCGTGATCTCCAACAACTAAAGTTTGCTCACAACTTTTCACGCAACTCACAATGAGCAATATTGCCATCATCATTTGAAAGCAAAATAAAAGGCTACTTTGAGAATAAAAATAAGTTAATTCACAAAAGCTGCAATAATTTTCCCGAAGTGTTATTTCTGAAGGGAGAGAGTTGTGGGAAGATTTTCAAGTACAAAAAAAAAGCCTCTTTTTAAGTATTTGCTCAAATATCGAGAGTAAAGGGACAAAGCCACTATAGAGAGAATCGAAAGCAAACAAGATCCTTGATACAGGAATATTTCTCATTTCACAAGTTTACATGCCAAATTCACACTTACCTGCACATTTACAAGGGGCCTGTGAATTTAGTCACAACTAAAAATATGCTAATTTAATTTTTGAACTACTATTTTATCAAGTTGCATCATAAGTCAAAGACACATGTAGTGAAACACAAATTGAATAATTTGCCTTATTATGATGGGAAATTAAAATATTTCAAAGGAAAAGCAGTCAGGGGAGAAAATAAGAAATAAATATAAAATGCTGAAAATGCACAGCAGGTCGGTCAGCTTCTGTGGAGAGAGAATATATCAGATTGTACTGGATCAGGCCCACAATTGAAGTCACCACTTCTGGTCTTCACTATTTGCACTCATCAGAACTGGATGCAGATGGACTGCCTTGCTGAACCCCCCCTCCCCCCCCCACTAGAACATCCCAGACTGACTTTGGATGGAGATAAAGCAAAGAAACAGTGTTGCAATGTTATCACGCATTTTATTGAAGGATTTTGCCATGTAGGCATATTTAAGTGCTCAATAATGAAAATATTTTAGAAATAATTAAAAATACTAAACTAAACCGTACTGGGGGGTTTAGGTTAATTGGGTTTGAATTGGGTGACACGGACTTAGGGGCCAAAATGGCCTGTTACTGTGCTGTATGTCTGAATTTAAAATTTAATTTAAATTTAAAGCAGATTAACTTATAATAATCTTATCTGCCTCTTTGCCTCCTAATATACATGTCTGAAATACTAATTGAAATCTATTGGGCCTTTGTTCATTTGGCAATTCTGACTTCGCAATGGATCATGGAGTCCCGTTATAGAAAATGGAGATTAATGCAGTGCCATCTATTATTTGGCATGTGCCAGTCTGTCACATATGGCAGCACTTGCTCATAAACGTCAAGTTACAATGGCTGAACAATAATGATTCCTACTGCCACTCTAGATCGGGAAGATGATCCCTGAAAGCAGCAGGTCAATGAAAAGTTTCAGACTAGAAATCTTAAGTCAGTTTCCCTTCCCACAAGTGAAAATATCTCAGGGGTGGAAGGATAAAGTTTCACCTGCAAGAAATGGATCAGAAGAGCTACTGATTCCCAGCACCAGAGACCTGGTCTCAGGTACCGTCTGTGGGGAACCTGCACTCCTTGAAACCTCATGCAATTTCTCTGGGTGCTCCAGTTTCCCCACATTCCAAAGACATGGAGGTTCATAGGATAAGCGGAAATTGTCTTCAATATAAAATCGATAATAGATAGGATCTGAAGGTGTGGAGAGAGTGAAAATAGGATGAACACAGAATTATTGTAAATGGATGGTGGCGGTTCAACGTGGTAGGCTGAAGGGCCTATTTCCATAATCTATAACTATTACTAAATTGCTTGAAACTTGCGGCATACAGCAGCTCTGATCAATACTATGGCTAATAAAAAATGGTTCGACAACCTGACAACCATTCACAGGGAACTTATTTTCAGAGTGATGTCTTGCTACACATGCAGAGATATCAAACATTTTTACTTAAATGTTTGGATCTGCAATTGTTTTATATTAATATCCTAATATTTTTCAATTAAAACGTGTCAATTGACTTCAAAATTAAATTTCAACATAAATATTCTACTTTTCAGATCTTTTGTTTTCCTTTTTTAATTATAGTACATTACACTTAGCGATGGTTTATCATGAAAATGTTGAAATATGCTCTACCAATAGTTTATTTTAAACCATGCTCAAACTCAATTTAAGAAGAAAATGCTTGGCTTTATAGCAGATGAACAAAATCCAACCACTTTTATAAATACTGGGTGACAACCTGAGAACATTATCCCATTTCTATGCAGAAGTTGATCCATTATTGTGAAAAGGGTAAAAATTTTGAAGCCTCACTGATTCACATGCTCTGGAAATGTCCCGAATTAGGAAGATATTTTTCATTATTGATCAATGATTTTTAAGATCAAATTAGATTCATGTCCTTTAATTGCTCTCTCTGGTTTTTCATGCAAAGTGGATACACTCTTATCAGCATCTCCAGAGAGAGTTTTAGCTTTTAGCATGTTGATAGCCAGAGGAGCAGTTTTAATGAAATGGAAAGATGAACTCTCTCCAACTCATGCATGATGTAATGTCATATCCAAGTTTAGAGAAAATTAGATAGAATATTAAAGATTTTGGCAGTTTTAGTTGATGTGGGTGCTCTAGGGGTGATATGTTTGTCTTCCGGAGGTCACAACTGGATACAGCTTTGTTTTTTTTTGATTAGAGGGAGGGGTTAGATTAGTATTCATTTTAGTTTTCTTCATTTAGATAAATGGATTTATTGGGTTTATGATTACCTTAATATCTAAAAAAGAGTGTTTGTATAATATTATTTAATTGATCTTCATGCATAATCATTTTGACAAAAATCACATTTAACTATTAGGAAATCTCAAATTTGTCATATTGTGCATTTATTTTAATTACGTTAGATTGCTTTATCAATTTATGGGATTATGTTAAAATCAATAAAAATATTTTTAAAAGGAAAAATTTCTGAATACATAATTTACCCTGATAATTGACTTCAGTGAAAAGGAAAAGTTTATTGATACTTTTCCTGAGCACATCATTAAAAAAAAATCACACCAGACTTTAAAAAAAAACTTATTAAAAGACTTTCTAGATAAAAACACTTTTTTTATGGGTTCAGTACAGAGTAATAAATCCATATTAATAAAGAAACAAGATTTTTCACCATAAAGTGCTTCAGAACTTGTAAAATATAAAAGTATCTTATTCTTCAGAAAATGGCAATAAACCATTTTATACCATACTTAAGCTTTCCAAAATAAACTTTCAGAAGAAAGCTTCAACATTGAGCAGTAAAACATTAAAAACACTCAAAACTTTATCCGTCTGTCAGAAAAGGTGAACATAGCAACATAAATGGCAAAATTGATTCATGGAAAATGTATTTTTAAATATGCTTTAAATCTCACAAAAAGACATATTTGGCCTCACGGTTTAAATTGTAATGACACCATTGATAAGGTAGCCAAACAATAGAATTATATTATTCATGGTGAGGTGTCTACAAAAGATCTTCCACAAATGACACATTTTCAAGTTCAGAAGCCTATCAATGCATTTTTACATTGGTGAAGTGGATGAAGACGTATCTGTGACTGCCTGTGTGATTTCCACCAGGCTTTGTTTTGAAAGCTATTAGAAGCTTGGCTTGCAAAATTCATTAAAAAAAAAAATTGGAGAAAATCCCAAACGAAACACTTTTCAGTTCATTGGGTGATAAATTACTGTTCAAGAACAGACTGTTTACAGACACATTGCTGGATGTAATAATGCTTTTTTTAAAAAAAAATCATGCCCAGAGGCTAATGACATGCATTGCTTGTTGAAAGCAGAGTAAAAAAAAAATTAAGTCACTGAGGAAAACTATATCAGTATAGATTTTTTTTTCAGGGATGGATATTCTTCTCTGCGGAGCTGACACTCGTTATTCATTCCAGAGAACCACTTTATAGGTAATGTAAGCCCACTCACATCTGGTTCATTTGACTTGAAGATTTTATTTAGAAGATAAACTCTTGAACAATCAATCCTGTGGATGCAATTTATTACCAAAGTATATATGCGATAAAATATACAACTATATAACATTGCTATCAAACATCTAAGGGAAGCATCTAAGGGAAGCAGTAAAGGTTGTTCAGCCAGCCAAACAATCGAGGTGGATAGAGCACCCTCAACCCATTCCGTGCCGCAAAGAAGACAAACTTAGAAATCATGTGCAAAAGCGGAATAAACAATCTAAAATAATACAAAAGGAACTCATAATCGAGACAAAGCAGCTGATTCCTTTACACTTGACTCACACACAGACTTCAGCACAATTGGAATTGTTATAACACAGTGATTATTAGGAACACAATTACTTGGAAAAAATTACTAAGAATGACTTGATTCATACATTAACATTACTGTGGGAGGAAAGAATGTGTAAATTTTTTTTTTTTTTTTTTTTTTTTTTTTTACACAATCAAAAAACAGAATCGTACAGAATGGGAAGTGCAGCAAGGGAAGGCAGTGAACTCCAACAGAGGTGGCAGCAAGTTAATATTCCTTAAGAGGCAAAAAGCATGAATTCACAAACAGACATTGTTAACAGAATCACTCAAAGTGCATAATTTCTGCTTTGGAGGTTAAATCCATGAGGCATATTGCACTCCTGCTTGCAACCTCTGCAGGAGTTCAGACCATTTCCTTTCCTCTGAATAGGATCCATATTTTGATGACTTCACAAATCAGAGTTATAAAAAAAGTTTATTTTCAGCCTTGTCTAATAAATAAGCACAATGAATTTACTTTTTATCCTACTATTCAGCTAATAATAATTGAAGCATGACTTCAACTGTTATTGACTGAGCTCTGAGCAAAATTACACTGATATTTGCATAATCAATACACGTGACCAGGGCAATTATTCAGCATTAAAAAAAAATTAATAACCAAAGCTCAAACAGCTTTTTTGTCTTTACATTTTAGAACTATACTTTTATGACAGAAAACAGAAAAATTAAACATTCAACAAAATCACTCTGTAGTGGCTATGACCATTAAGAGTTCTGAACATTTGCTTTCAGAGCAAAACCTGCAAACACACATTCATTAATGTCTAATTAGTCCAATCATTATAAGACTCAATCTCAAAACTGCTAACTTGATATGGCAAGGTTTAAAATTAAGATTCAATTATCACATGCTACCATACAAACCATTACAATTCATCGCGAAATTATGTACACAAAAGTGATGTTCGGGAGATTTTAAAAGATGCAAAAAAAATCAATATGACTGACATAGGTTGGCAAAAAGGATGAAATCACAAAACAACATCAAAAGCTTCATTAAAAAGTTTGCTTTATTTTATCATTATGAGAGCCAAAAGGTAAGAATGCCACATGAAGCAGCAGTGGACAATATCAGAAAATAGTCTGGATTGAGTCCAGAAAGGACAAAGCCAATCAGTGCTGCTTAAGAGAAAGTTTTGATTATTTTAAAGAATGATGTGCATCCAAATGGTCAACTTTATGAAGACAAATTTGTTTCACTCCAATGCGTGGGAGTTCATACGCCTGCAAGCATTTTAGAGTCCATGCAATTCTTAATACATCATGTGCCGATCAGTAATCTTTTTTTGATATAATCACTCTCTCTTCAGTTGGATCACAGACTCTACTTGTCACATAATCGATTAGCTATGCTCTTGGCTAGTTTGTGCTGAAGGGGAACGGTCATCATTGTGAAAATGTGACCTACCATGCACCATCAAAGCAATTGAGGCAATGACTGAAAGTTCTTGCATCAGTTCCCAAATGCACACTTTAACTTCGGTTAAGAACTGGGATTTGAACCCTTTAGGCTCAAGGACAGACAGTCCATAAAAAATAAACAGATACAGTATGAATCCAATTACTGCTCAATGGGAATTTGTCAACCAGCCATTAATTACTTAATAGAGCCATGCTGGGTTTCAAATATTAGATGAAGTGTTGAATTATATTTTTTTTCTTACAGGTTGGAGTGGAAATCGAATTGAGGAATAGGTCATCGTTTTGTAGAATTTGATGAGTGGAGAAATGATGGCAGTAATTCACCATACAACCATTAGGAGAACCATGCATCTTCACCAATGTTGCTCATTAGCAAGGGTGCTTCCTAAACCATCAAGGTTCAGACATCCATTTCCAAAAAAACAAAACCCATTCACTTGCAGGGAATCGTTTTCCAAGTGTAAACGTAGCAGCCGTTGCAAATGCAGCGGGAGGAGAGATGAGAGCAGCCAACGCAGAATGAGGGCAGCTTCAGATCGGCGTCGGCAAGAGGGAATCCTCGAGATGCTGCAAAGACCAGCCGAGCTCCTCCAGCACTTGGGTGATTTTCCCCACGATCGCAGCGCCTGCAGCCGATCTCGCCACCGCGTTCGTTTGTACACCCAATCTTCGCACCTTGCGAGAGGAGCAAGCTCGGCGCTGGGTTTCTTCCTGGACGCCACGAAGGGGTCATCTCCCCCGGGGAGGCAAAAGCTCTCCATCTCGGACAGAACGGAGCGCACTTGGCGTTGCCCCTCGACGGGAACAGGCTTGGGGCTTGCGCTCAATTTCCACCCCGAGCAGCCCATTTCCAACCGTAAAATGCCCTTCGCAAGGTCCGAGAAGCAGTTGGAGACTCCACTCTTTTTGGAAACCGTGCAACATAACTAATGACACACAGACCCCCCCCCCCCCCCCCAGAGATACTTAGTCCTTTATTGGCGACGATTTGAAGCTCGCAATGGTGTGGCTCAGGGTGGATGAAGGAGCTCCCTATTGTCTAAAGGTCCACGGACGACCTTCGTAGTGATGGGAATTGGAATTGCGGAATAAATTGTGCAAAGGAAAAGGAGCAGGCGTGCTGATGTAGTTTAAAACCGCCTGTCACCCCCTCTCCGAGATACTTTCTCCCTGGGTGTCCCATGATGCGCAGAAGACTTTTCAAAATCTGGTGGTCTTTTTTTTTTTAAAGCAGTTTTCATTTTTATATTAAGAGTGGTTTGCACCTTGCTGCTCGCGTGCAGAAGGCTGAGAAAGCTTTTAATAAGAAAAACCTGGATGGCTCTTCAAAAAAAAGTTCACAGGCGTTTCCATTTTACATCGTGCAATGTGCCCCTTGTTGCTGGATCGGAGAGAGACTGTGGGATGGGTCCTTCAACGTCCAACAGCAGCCGACAGAAGGGGGGGGGAGATTCGGAGAGGGGCTTGGGGCGTGAGACGTCAGATAAATCCCTCCTCCCCCCCACTCTCCTCCCCCCCCTCTCCCCCCCTCTCCCCCCCCTCTCCTCCTCCCCCCCCCCTCCCCTCCCCTCCTCCCCCCCCTCCCCTCTCCTCCTCCCCCCCCCTCCCCTCCCCTCCTCCCCCCCCTCCCCTCTCCTCCTCCCCCCCCCTCTCCCCCTCCCCCCCCCTCTCCTCCTCCCCCCCCTCCCCTCCCCCCTCCCCTCCCCCCTCCCCCCCTCCCCCCTCCCCCCCTCTCCTCTCCCCCCCTCCCCCCTCTCCTCTCCCCCCCTCCCCCCTCTCCCCCTCCCCCCTCTCCTCTCCCCCCTCCCCTCTCCCCCCTCCCCCCTCCCCCCTCCCCCTCTCCTCCCCCCCGCCCCCCTCTCCTCCCCCCCGCCCCCCTCTCCTCCCCCCCGCCCCCTCTCCTCCCCCCCGCCCCCCTCTCCTCCCCCCCGCCCCCCTCTCCTCCCCCCCGCCCCCCTCTCCTCCCCCCCGCCCCCCTCTCCTCCCCCCCGCCCCCCTCTCCTCCCCCCCGCCCCCCTCTCCTCCCCCCCGCCCCCCTCTCCTCCCCCCCGCCCCCCTCTCCTCCCCCCCGCCCCCCTCTCCTCCCCCCCGCCCCCCTCTCCTCCCCCCCGCCCCCCTCTCCTCCCCCCCGCCCCCCTCTCCTCCCCTCCTGCCCCCCTCTCCTCCCCTCCTGCCCCCCTCTCCTCCCCTCCTGCCCCCCTCTCCTCCCCTCCTGCCCCCCTCTCCTCCCCTCCTGCCCCCCTCTCCTCCCCTCCTGCCCCCCTCTCCTCCCCTCCTGCCCCCCTCTCCTCCCCTCCTGCCCCCCTCTCCTCCCCTCCTGCCCCCCTCTCCTCCCCTCCTGCCCCCCTCTCCTCCCCTCCTGCCCCCCTTTCCTCCACTCCTCCCCCCCTTTCCTCCACTCCCCTCTCCCATTACTTAACCACATTAATTCTGCTCCTCCTGGGGGGGGGGGGGGGGGGGGGGAGTTTGCTAAAAGTAGACACACCTTACTTACTCGGCGTTCAGAGACGCTGCGACTGCCAAAGTGAGGCCTCGAGGAAATTTTTTTAAAACTTAATTAGCACTTTCCACCTCCCGCCAACACACCCGTGAATTCTCCCGCCGATGCCGGTTCCACTACGGTTCTCCCGGCGCCCCCAATATCGGATGAGCCTCTCGGTTTAAAATGACCCCGGGTCTTCGAGGTCCCAGAACAATTCGCTTAATATTTTGTAAGAGAGGAGAGAAATAAATCATTGAAAGACATTGTTTTTTTTTAAACTCTAAGGTCTGCATGACTGACGCATTGGCAGAGTTATGTACAATTAACAGCGAAAGAGGAAGATGTCTTGAGCAAGGCTGGCAAAGAAAGAAAATACAGCGCCTCATCTTGGCCAGGAACTTCGAGCAGCTCTTCAGGACTGGATGGGACAGGAACGTGCGCGCAGTTCAATTCAGAGGAAGGTCCGCTGGATTCCGCCCTGACCCATCTCCCCATCCTCCTGGTCAAGGGAAGGAACGTGAGAAGAGGGCTGCCGCACCAACCGGTGTCCGCTGACCCGGAGTGGGGCTTGCTCCCGCAGCCCCACCACGGGGAGGAGAGGTGCGCAGCTCTCGACAGCGGTTCGGTTCAAATGATAGCGCAACAAAGTGCTTCGAGACCTGCTTACTAATGAGCGAGGACCTTGCAACAACTGCAGAGTCCGGTTAAAAAAAAAGATGCTGGAGAGAATCTGCAAACGGTAGCCCAGTCATTTTTCACTGGAAATGTCTCTATGGGAAGCTCGCAGAGTCCAATGAAATGAGCAGTGGACCAACAAACATCGCTACGTGAAAAAAACCCACATGATCTAAATAGTACGGAATTTAGAAACAACGGATACATCTATCGGAATTGTGTCAACGTGCCCGAAAGGTGCACCAGCTAGAACAACATCAAGCAGGAGTGAGCGGTTGAGGTCAATCAATGCACGAAATCGGCCCAGATAAATTAGAAGGGTGTTTTCCAATCCCACCCCCGGTAATATTATGACCTCAAAATTAACTTTTGAGGCGGGTATTTCTTTGCACCCCCTCTTTTTTTTTTCCAGCGCTCCAGTTCAAACTGCACAATAGTACTCACAAGCATTGGTCACCGAGAAACTGTTGGAAGACTCGAGGTTATCGACATGTGGGGTGAGAGCAAATGGAGCTTCGGAAATGTTTGGGTTCGTGTTGTGAAGGTAAATCCCGAATCGAAAGGCGCTGTTCTCCTGATCTGTACTTCTTGCGAACAATCCCCCTGTACAGAATTTTAAAAGAAAATTAAGTCGACTTGTGCCGCATAACCCTCGTTCCATCCCGCAACCCAGTGCAGTTTTATGCTCCAGTGAGACATTTAATCCTTAATTGGATGATAGAAAACGCGAACAGTAATCAGTTGAACTTTCTTCTCGGATTAATACAATCCAGCTTCAATGAGGAATGACTTGATTTATTTTAATACATTTCAGCTGCTCCTGCTGTTGCGAAGTTCGACACTATTTATTCACTACACTTTAATGCAAGAGTTACTTACCTATTTGAACATTGCTGGGGAAAGCACCCCATGCTACTCGGAAAATCAGATCGAGTGTTAGGAAAACAGACTGCAGAAGGTTTGGTCCCATTTTCGGTTTGGTTTCAATTCCTCCAAAAAGCGACCTGGAAAAGGCTCTGGATGGAAATTCCGCTCCCCTTCTGTCCTTCTCCCTTTCCCAACGTTTCAATTCCAGCGAGTGAGCTGGGCGAGGATAAAAACATATATATTTTGCCAGAGCAAAATCAGACTATTTCACACTGGCAAAGATGGTGGTGAAATGAGGAGCGGATCTGAACATGCGCCTCCAATTGGAGCGGCGGGGGAATATTGATCAAAGTTGATCTGACGTTGAATTCAACAGCATCTCTTAACATCGCTGCAACTGCAGAGCGGGGCTGCAAAGCACAAGTCCAATGCGAGCGTCGGTCGGCTGCGCGGTGCAATGAATGGAAAACACAGCTCTCACGTGTGCTCGGAGCATTAAAGACAGACCCGCCGCCTTTGTGGGGGGAATTCACCCACGATGCGGGGGCGTTTCAACCCTACCGCGGACCAGAGTGGTATCTGGTTTGATTCCCGTGCCAAATGAGCTTTCCGGTCGAGAGACTCCATTGGCAGTGAGAGGGCGGTCCCGTTCCGCTCTTTTGGCTTGAATGAGCTTTGACGAGAAGCGAAAATAAGGCAAAATAACCAGGGTTCAAAGACGAAACCACCAAATGTCAAATCGTCTTGCAAAACTAGAATCAAACGCTTAACTTAAAAGGATATTAGTTACTTGTTCATAAAGAATTCAGGATAACTAATTATTCAACTCAGTCAAGCATGCAGAGGTACTCCCAAGAACATTACAAAGAAGATTTTGACACTAAATGAACCATATAACCACTTACAGCACAGAACAGGCCAGTTCGGCCCTACTAGTCCATGCTGTAGCAAATCCCCACCCTCCTAGTCCCACTGACCAGCACCCGGTCCATACCCCTCTAGTCCCCTCCTATCCATGTAACGATCTAGTCTTTCCTTAAATGTAACCAATGATCCCGCCTCGACCACGTCTGCCGGAAGCTCATTCCACATCCCCACCACCCTCTGCGTCAAGAAATTTCCCCTCGTGTTCCCCTTATAATTTTCCCCTTTCAATCTTAAACCATGTCCTCGAGTTTGAATCTCCCCCTTTCTTACTTGAAGAAACCTCCAGACAGATCAGCAGAATCCTCCCAGTCGATTGCTTTTGCTCCAGACTCTTGTGAAACCAAAATCTTAGTCGTTTAACAAGAGAACTGGAGAAGTTAAGGGTGTTGGATCACTAGCAGCTGAAAATACACAGGGGCACAAGAAAGAGGATTTGGAGTAAAAAAATTTTTAACACTTTATTAATTTTTTTAATTTTTCACACTATAAACCATATTGACCAAGACACACACAGACATTTTTTCTCTTGAATATATATAATGTCATTTTCTCCCCCTTTTTCCCCTCTCCCTCACCCCCTTCCCATTTATTTGAAGTTCCATCTATGATAGATTAAACCCGTTAAACAATGTCATCACTTAATAAAAATAAACAAGAAATTTTACTGAGTCAGTTCATTTCGTTGTCTTCTCCTGTCATTTTAGGTGGTGGAAGTCCATGGTAGGATTTCTCTATTGTATTTCATGTATGGCTCCCATATTAGTTCGAATATTGTGATGTTATTTCTTAAATTATATGTTATTTTTTCTAATGGAATACATTTATTTATTTCTATGTACCATTGTTGTATTCTCAAGTTGTCTTCTGATTTCCAGGTTGACATAATACATTTTTTGGCCACAGCTAGGGCTATCGTAACAAATCTTTCTTGTGCTCCATCCGATTCGGAGTAAACTTCATGGTTGCACCATTCAATAAGACCACGGCCAATCGGATCGTTGGTGTCAGCTCCACTCTGCTGTCCTTGCTCCGGAACCTTTGATTGCCAAAATATAGGATCACATTCCAGCAATTTTAATTGGACTTTCATAATAAGCCACATCCATGTGGTGGAGATGATATTACTGGTAATCTGCAAACCTAAACCAGTGTGCCAGAAAGCAGGAGCTCAAATCTTGGGCTTGATGAGTGAATAAATGTTTTGGGATTCCTTATGCTCTATGAACATGCTCTGGTCTTATTCTGTGATTCCAAATTAAAACTGGAGAGATCTCAGAGGGTTGTGGGGCTTGAAAGAGAGATGAGATAATGAAGGGATTATCTTAGAATTTTAATATCAAGATATTGAAGACTGCAGAGGCAATGCAGTATATCAAGCACAGGTTATAGGCAGGAGAGGCGAGATGATGAGACAATTTGGCATGTGTTGGAACAGTGGAATCCAGAAGTAACCAATGGATGGAGAAAGATTTCAGCAGTAGATGGTATGAAATGAGGCACAGCAGAGGTGGAAGCAGACGATCTTAGAAGATAGAACATGATGTCGAGGATATAGAGCAGAACAGCTCAGTTCAGCATCAGATTAGGAATACACGGCTAAGAAAAGTGTAGCCCATCCTTAATTGAGGGCTAAAGAGTGAAATCTATGGCAAGAACAATAATTTTCTCTTTCTTTCATTTAATGGGAGAAAACCCCTGCTGGTCCAGAAATAAAAACAGAAAATGCCAAAAACACACAAACATATCAGGCAACATATGTTTCTCATTCTATGGATCCTATTTGCCATAACTTTCTGTTTTAACGTCAGATTTCTAGCAGGTGCATTGTTCTTTTGAGTTTTCTTATTTGCTGGATGTTGAATAAGCAACCTGGTAAATCGGAGGTAACAAAGGGATGGTGAGGGAAAGATAAATGGTGATACGCCATTAAAGTTCAAAGTTCAGGTTTATTGTCAGAGTACATAAATGACATCACATACAACTCTTAAGATTCTTTTTCCTGCAGGTGAGGCATAATTGCCATTTATTGGTAGAGAAAAAAAACTGTACTCAAGAAGATAAGTACACGTGTAAACAAATTAAGAAATGTAAACAAACTGCAATACAGAGAGAAAAAAAATTAAAACCCTCACCCTAATGCACAAGTAAGAGCCTTAAATGAGTCCCTGATGGAGTTTGTTGTTGAGTCTGATGGTGGAGGGCTATCAGCTGTTCTTTTGCAACTATACCTCTTTCCTGATGGAAGCAGCGAGAACAGAGTACATCCTAGATTCTTGATAATTACTGCTGCACTCCGACAGCAACATTCCCTGTAGATGTTCTCAATGGTGGGGATGGTCTTGACTATGATGTCCTGGGCTGTGTCCATTACTTTTTGCAGGGCTTTCCACTCAGGGGTATTGGGGTGGCCATACCAGACCATGATGCAGCCGGTCATCACACCTTCCACCACACATCTATCTGTTACACCACACATGTACTTTTCAATGATGTAACCAAGGAGCTGTATTTGGATTAGAAGTGGGAATAATACATGAATTGGTATATGGAGGTTTTCAGAGATGTTATTTACTCCTCTGGTGAAATAATATGTCACAAATTTGAGTAAGGTCCATTTCAAACAAGAGAAGTGTATTGCACTTTACTGAGGCATGGTGTAAAATCCATTTTTGAATGGGCAACTGTTTAAGATTGAGATTGCGTTGCAGAGAATGTATATAAAATATAAATATATATGACACACACACACACAGACTTCCACTACCTGAACAGTTGACAAGTCTTGCTCTGTGAGCAAGCTCCTCTTTTAGTGATTCTGATAAGAATTTCTCATGTTGCTTCATTGGCTTGTGCTGAATTTATTGTTCCAAGGTATGCAAGCAGCTGTGATTGAACAAAGAGAGAAAAAGGTCACCGAGGTTCTTGCTATCTCAATAGCAGTTAACAAAATCACTTTTAAGCTCTTGGATTTATTATAAAAGAATTGAAGCATTTTCTACAGCTAAATGATTTCTTAAATCAAAATATAATATTTACATTGTGCTGGATTCGTACCTTTCAGAAAACATATGACACAAGACATTAAAAGACAATGCTACAGATGTGATTGGCACATCAAGTAGTCTTTGTTAGCAATAATTCCTCTAAAGTAGGATGTGCGCAAAGATTTTGTGGATCTGACCTGGAATAAAATAATTTGTCAAAACATGCCAGCACAATTTGTGATGTTGACAGGACATTATCAATGGTTGTGGTAACTGAAAACCGCTAACTTAAATATAGCATTAGTCCATAGAACTGGGTCATAATATGTATTGGTATTACATAACAAAATGTATCCAAAAACACTGGGTTATTGCAACTGCTTTTAAAGAATTGCCATCTGCGATTCTATCCATTATTGTGTTCTGTACCTTGTGTTTCCCCATTCACCACAGTTATTTAAAAATAAGCCATCTGCAATGTTGCCTTTGTGTATTATGTACATAAGATCTTGCCTCTCTCTTGTTCCTTGAAGCCTATCTTTCTTCATGGAATCTCTGGAATTCTGTATCCCCCAAGGGCATTGGAGGCAATATCAATTACATATATTTTTAAAGTGTAGATAGATAATATTTGAAAGATTGAGGATGATGGGGAACAGAGAAGTTGAGGTCAGAATGGACCAGCCATGATCATATTAAATGGCTTGGCTGCCTGGGTAGCTTATTTGTGCTCCTATTGTGTTCTTGTGTGGATTTTGATGAAGATTTAGGTCACCTGTTCTATGCAGTTTTACATAGTCTCGCGTCAAATTTTGTTCGATATACCTATAAAACACCTCTGTACCTTTTACTATGCCACATGAATATAATGTGAGGATACATGGTACAATTTAGAAAACGATTTTCCATCGGCACTATACAACAAGAACACACTCTAGGAGGAAAATGTAAATGTCCAGTGCATTGCAGTTCCAATATTGGAAGCATAGCATCAGGGTTGACAGTGGCTGGACTCCACTACAGCTTCAGGAAATCTAGATTATGAAAGAGAAAGGTTAGTTTTCTGTTTCAGATCTGTGTCACAACCTAAAAACTGTTGATGATTAATATGTATGCAATGATATGAGATGCAGAGAGAATAGGGTTTGATATGTTACTTCTTAGGAGTTTGAAATCAGTATTCCACTGAATGTCAATGTAGTTCACTTGCTGGGGAGTGGGACTGAGAAAATGGACTGACCCAGAGATGAGAATGCTACCATGGAATGAACGGAACTTAATTCTGAATATGCAAAGGATGAATGGATACAGTTGATGTCCGTGCAGAGGTTGTTATGGATTTTACCTTCCTGGTTGGAATTTATTTTTGTTTGGAAGTAATTTTTATACCATTGGTCGATCTGAGATATTAACATTATAAGTTTTCAGAAAAAAGTATTTTTTGTTGCAGAAAACCTCTTCTTCAGATATTGTCCCACCTCCAAAATGGAGAGTGATAATGACAGTTGAATAGAAGGAAGATGAGTAAAGTAAATCTTTGAAATTTTAGATAAAAATGTACAATTAGAGATACATAAAAAAGACCTTTTAAAATGTACCAATGTAGGAAAAAAAAGAAAAAAGGCGGTAGAATACAGATTAGTATATGCATGATAGTTTTAGAGTGTACTAATTGTTTCTTTTTCCAAATTGTATAATTTTAACCTATTTCATTGATAAATACCAGTTTTAGTGCTCTCATGTTGACTTGGCTCATGAAATCATCAGTAAGGGGAGAAAGGAATTTTCCTGAATTAATTAAACATTGGTGAAAATAAATGGAATGGTTTGAACATGATGGAGTATCGATCTTCGATGTGGTGCAACAGTGGTGGGTTGTTGTAATTTGTATGGCTGTTTCTCATTTATGGAAAGTATTGGATCAATATAAAGATATAATGAAAAAAAATCTTTTGCATACCGTATTTGCTCAATCTGGCCCAGAAACAGGCCATTTCTCCTGAAGAGAAAAGCTTTTTCTAGCTCTGGACCACTAGATGCTGTTCAGTTTATTGGCCCCCTTTCCAGTCTAGCTTTAGTTTCTAACATATTTCTACCGACTACATAAAAGAATCTAAAAAAATATTTATGTGAGATGAAAAGAAAACAAGGCTTTCTCTTGCGGTAGGGGCCATTGTGGGACCCCCATCGAGAATGGCTGTGATAGAGTTTACAACTTCACACAAGTAGCCTTCCACTTTATCGGCTACATCACATTTTCTTTTATTTTATGTATTTGTAACTTTCTCTTTGAAGATATCTTAACAATTTTTCACAACCACAATCTGAATCTGCAATAAATTCCCATTGTTAAATTCATTTTCTATAGAGGTTGCCTCCAGTATAAATATGAGGTGATTGCCAGACATGTGAATTGATTGTATAGCCAATATCTTTACCTCCCATGGAGGAGCTCAGGCCAGACACGCTGGTTATACAAGTATATCTTTACGTCCTATGGAAGCTGCAAAACCTGCTGAGTTCCTCAAGCATTTTTAAGTTTTTACTTGGTATGGAATGAATCATTTATCTGCAAGTTATTTAATATGAGCTGTAGAAATAACCATGTAATTGCCAAAAGTAAAATTGGAGTTCAGAAATAACCTGCCACCTCCCAGTCAAGTCATAGGGACATACAAAACAATTGCAGTAAAAATTCTTGTGACATTATGTGCATGCACTGCTATAAAATGCACTTGAATTAAAAACAACATCAAATCTTGTAAGAGAAGTTTCCAATCAAAATCACAGGGAATATAATTTTTTTTGCACATTCATACTATGGAAGTGTGCAATGGTAACCAATCAAATAATGCAATAGAGGTTTCGAGATTACATTGTCTGCAGTTCCATCCCATTTACTACTGTGAGGAGCTCAGGGGAAATTGTGGCAGTGTTCGTTCCAGAACTTTACAAAGTTCCCCTCAGGTTGGCGTAACAAGGTTTATGTCCACAATCGTTTCACATGAGTAGATGTTGGGTGATGTGGTGATACAACCACTGGACGGTCGATGACTGCCTGCGCCTGTCCGCACTCCTGCAGTGCCTACTGCAAGGGGCAACCCATTGTACCTGCAGGGAGGTAACCTCGGAGACTGGATCCACCTATTCCCTGCCAATCACTGGCTCCACATAAAGGCTCACGCCATCCATGGGCAGGGGCAGAGCTGACGGAGCCAGAAAGGATACAGAACCTGGTGTGCAAGTTTTAAGCTAATTTAATTGTGGTGCACTGCAGTGTGAACAAACAGGCACAAACAACGAAAGGCTGTACTACAGACTTTAATTTCCTTCCATGCAGACAAATCCCTGAGAAGTTATTTACTGGCTTTGGATTGAACTCGTATTCTGCTAGAACAAGTTTAAGATAAAATCAATGTTTCTTCAGCTATTTTGGAAATGAGAGTACTGTACAAATAACCTCAACCCTTTCCCTTAGCACAGACCCTAGCTTAATTCCTTCTGAAACAAAGAATGCAAACTTAGTAAAGTTCATGACTTTTAAAAAAAAGCTTGCAGTACTGATTGAGTTTAAGTGCAGATAAAGACTTGAATATTTGAACACTGGAACGTACTATTTGCCCCTACTCACTTAATGACTTTATTAAAAAGAGGATATTTTCAGATTCAAAATGCTCATGGATATAAATGCCTTTTGGCATTTCTGCATTCCACTGTGACATGCCATTAAAAAAGTGGTTCTTCTGACAAAGATAAACTACTTAAAAAAATGTTAGATTGAACTCCTGAATAAAGATTCATCAGTGAAATGATGAAATACAAAATGGACAAAAACTATTTTCAGACAAAGAAATTGGAATGAAATGCCCACATTACAGGACATTCATAAAACTTCACCACCAAACCTCACTTCACACCTCTATTCCCCACCAACCAGAAAATGCTTATCAAGCCAGCCTCCCATCTAAACATGTAATCATCTAAATCTTTGCCACCTATATCTTAATTTGCACCATCTCAATCAGTCTTCATTTTGAGTTTGCTGATCTATGTTGATTTCTGATCCTTGGTTTCTCAGCTTCCAATGTCGGTACCTTGCTATTCTCTATCTTCATGACTTTCTGAAGTTTCAGTAACTACACCTAATATATGACCACCGACTTGAGCTATAGATTGACCTGACATTCTATTGCTCTGGGTGTCGATGTGCTTTTAATTTTCTGCAAAAAAAATCACAAGTGTACATTCTTATTTGCAGTAACATTCAGGAAATAGGTCAGCATGGTAGCACGTGCATAGCTTATAAACTCAATGTGTATGGTGTAAGCAATTAATAATGCCAACTCCTGTGAAAGATTATTGGATCCCAGTACTTTGCTTAGGCTGTGATAATCCAACATGATAACTTGGAGCATCTAGTTTTGAGCAGAAGGGAGAAACCACCAATTTCACTCTTTCCTGTAGTTGCAAGATTTTTGTGGCTGACAGAATCATAGAATCATCAATTCACAAGAATCACGCAACACAGAAATGGGTCTCTCGGCTCACAATATTCATGGTGACCTTTTTGCCCTCTCATGGCTTGCATATTTTAGTGTTTCTTAAAAACAGTAATTGTATCTGATTTCATCTTGTGGCACATGCCAGACTTCACCCACTTTTTGATACCCCTATCATGGGAAAATTAATTTGACTGCATCTTATCTATGCCTTACATAACCTTGTGTATTTGTATACTTCTATCAATCAGGTACAAGGACTGCTTAAAGAAATCTCTTAGTGCTTGCCACATTGACCACCGCCAGTGGGCTGATCTCACCTCCAACCGTGCATCTTGGCGCCTCACAGTTCGGCGGGCAGCAACCTCCTTTGAAGAAGACCGCAGAGCCCACCTCACTGACAAAAGACAAAGGAGGAAAAACCCAACACCCAACCCCAACCCACCAATTTTCCCTTGCAACCGCTGCAACCGTGCCTGCCTGTCCCGCATCGGACTTGTCAGTCGCCAACGAGCCTGCAGCAGACGTGGACATACCCCTCCATAAATCTTCGTCCGCAAAGCCAAGCCAAAGAAAGAAGATCAATCAGTTAAGTTCCTAGTCCTTGATAATTTGCAGAATGTTGCAGATGACAGGGACATGCAGTGGCAGGATTCAATGACATTAATGCTGTTGGATGCTAAAGGAAAGTTAAGTCCCTCTCTTGC
The DNA here is from genome assembly GCF_036971445.1 of Narcine bancroftii. Lineage (NCBI taxonomy): Eukaryota > Metazoa > Chordata > Chondrichthyes > Torpediniformes > Narcinidae > Narcine > Narcine bancroftii. The sequence goes on along the minus strand of NC_091476.1, from coordinate 12,145,172 downwards.
TGGAGGTGGAAGTTGCTTGACTTGTGTGACAACAGAACGGCGCTTTTTCACCTTCTTAAGTCGATACCAGATTTGATGTCAGTATCAGTGAAGAACCATCCCTCCACACCCCCTAGTCTACTCATGATCCCATCCTGTCCGTATCTGAGGATGTCATCCAGGCAGCCTTCAGTAGAGTGAATCCAAGGAAAGCTTCCACCCTGGATGGAGTACCTGGCTAAGTGTTAAAAATCTGTGCTGACCAACTTGCCAATGTATTCATGGATATCTTCAATATCTAATTCCAGCAAGGCATGGTACCCACCTGTTTCAAACAGGCGTCAATCCCAGTGCCCGAGAAGAGTGTTGTAACCTGCCTTAATGACTTTGACCAGTAGCACTTACATCAACAGTGATGAGGTGTTTTGAAAGGCTGGAGTTGAAGCAGATCAGCTCCTGTCTGAGCAGCAACATGGATACGTTCCAGTTTGCCGCCTATTGTTGCAACATGTCTACGACAAATGGCTTCTTACTGGCCATGGAACTCCTGGACAGTAGAGATGCATTCATCAGGATGCTCTTTAACAATGACAGTTCAGCATTTAGCACCATCATCCCCTCAAAATTGATTAGCAAACTTCCAAGATGTGGGACTCAAGATCCCACTGTGTAATTGGATCCTGGATTTCCTCCAGACTATAATCAGTGAGGATTGGGAAGAACATCTCCTCCACAGGGCTGTGTTCTTAGTTAGGCCCCTGCTCTACTCACTTTACACCCATGACTGAGTAGTTTGGTATGACAATAACACCATTACAAATTCACCAACGATAAAGAAAGGCGACGAGTCAATACACAGGAGGGAGAATGAATATTTGCTGAATGATGCACCAACAGCAACTTTACACTCAGTGTCACCAAAACTATGGAACTTTAGGAGGGGAAAACCAGAGTTGTTTGATCAAGTGATCAGAGGTGGACAGGCGAGCAAGTTGAAGTTCTTGGGAGTCACTCTCTCAGAGGATCTTTCCTGGACCCAACACACCAATGGCACCATGAAGAAAGCACGTCAGCACCTCTACTTCCTCAGGAGTTTGTGGAGGTTTGGTATGACACCAGAAACCCTGGCAAATTTTTGCAGAGATATGGTGGAATATGTGCTGACCAGCTGCATCATGGCCTGGTATAGGGACACCAATACCCCTGTGCGTAAAGTCCTCCAAAAGGTAGTGGACACAGCGCAGGACATCACAGGCAAAACCCTCCCTACTATCGAGTACATCTACAAGGAACATTGATGTTGGAGAGCAGCAGCAACCATCAAGGATCCACACCACCCAGCATACATTCTGTTCTCACTGCAGTCATCAAGAAAGAGATATAGTACTTCATTTGTTCAAAAGATAATAAATTATTTCCCAAAAAACAATTTTCTATTCTTTTGATCCGTTTTCTCTCCCATTCTCTAGAGGAAAGGTTTCTAAAGAAAATATTGTGAAAGGGATTAGTTGATTTTGTGTCAATAATAATTTTGGTAGTTGGTAATTTGTTTTTTTTTCTTGCTATGGGAATCTTCTTCCAAATGTTGAGCAGATGGTGCAGTACTGGTGAACTTCTATGTTGCACCAGTTTTTCAACCCACTTATAAAGTATATGTTCTGGTACCTTCTCCCCTATTTTATCTAGCTCTAACCTGGTCCAAACTGTTTTTCCCCTTGTTTGATAAAAATCTGATAGGTATCTTAATTGTGCTACTCTATAATAATTCTTAAAGTTTGGTAACTGTAAGCCCCCTTGTTTGTACCATTCTGTGAAGAAATGAAGTAAAAATATGGTATAACTCACGGTACAATGTTTGCATACCACCAACTGAAAACCTACTTAAAGGACAAATTGGGACGTAGGCTGAGGTTACCAGAAGGAAGCAGCTTTGAATATGTGATTACAGACACAATGATAATTAAAAGATTTATAACAAACATGAACATCAAGCTGCAAGAGAAAGAGAATGAGGAAATAAGCTGTAAACCCAAACAAAAGTGGGAACAAGATCTAAACGTAAAGATAAAAAATGAAAAATGGGAAAAGCTATGCTCCGGAACTATGAGAAATACAATAAACACGAGGTTACACATGATACAATATAATTGGTTACACAGGCTATATATCACACCCCAAAAGTTAAATAAATGGGACCCAACATTATCAGATAGATGTTTTCACTGTTAGAAGGAAACGGGAACAACAGTACATGCAATTTGGGCATGTAAGAAAGTGGAAAAGTTTTGGGAAGATCTAAATCAGGTATTAAATAAAATCACAAAAAGCAACATACCAACAAATCCAGAGATCTTTCTTCTAAGTAACATAAGAAATAAAGAATTAGGCCTCAAATTGGATGAAGCACAAAAAAGATTTATTATGATAGCCTTAGCTGTAGCAAAAAAATGTATAATGTCAACCTGGAAATCAGAAGAGAGCCTGAGAGTACAGCAATGGTACATAGAAATGAATAAATGTATTCCATTGGAAAAAAAAACATATAATTTAAAAAATAAAGTCACAGTATTCGAACAAATTTGGGAACCGTACATGGAACACAACAGAGAGGGCCTACCGCGGACCTCCACCCCATAAAATGATAGAATGGGAATAAGATGAAATGAACTGACCCAGTGTGTAAAAGTAGATGACACAATTTTCTTGTTTATTTTCATTGTGTGAAGACATTGTTTAATGGGTTTAATGTATTGTATATGCTGAACGTTTAGTGGATAGGGAGGGGGGTGGGAAGGAGGGAGGGAAGGGGGGGGAAAGGGGAGAAAATGACACTGTATATTCAAGAGGGAAATGTTTGTGTGTATTTTGGTTAATATGGTTCATAATGTGAAAAATAAAAAAAAATAAAAAAGAAAGGAGATCTAGGTGCCACAAGACTCACACCACCAGATTTAGGAACAGCTGCTACCCCCTCCACCATCAGACTCCTCAGACTCAATCAGGGACTCATTTAAAGACTCTTATTTGTGAACTTTACTGATTAAAAAAAAATCACTCTGTATTGCATTCAATTTGTTTACATTCATTATCTGTTTACAGTTTATGTTCACATGTTTATGCCGTGTACAGTTTTTTTTGCAGTACCAATAAGTGGTAATTCTGCCTTGCCTGTAGAAAAAAGAATCTCAGGGTTGTATGTGATGTTATATATGTACTCTGACAATAAATCTGAAATCTGAATCTTTCCTGGCAGATACAATGAACATTAAAAGTGTGACACAATGTGTATTGCATCACCACACAAGGGTTAGAGGGTCTCCGTTGAGAGTTAATCTGATTTCCTTCTCCATGAATAGACAGTGGCGAAAAGCTCTTTGTTCGATGCTTGCCAACATTGTGCATTGTAAGTGAACCTTGCGGGCTATCTGAGTTTGAATAAATATATTGAAATGATTCCATGCCCTCAACACTCGACTGGCATTTGACTATGCAGACCTGACAGTAATGATCAATTGTATGACTACGGGGGCTCACTATTTTACATCATTTTGAAATGCCACTCTCAGCACTCACACCTGAAATATAATTGAGGAGGCCATTGTGTACTAATGTCGTGATTCCAGTGAATGGACAGCAGTGCACATCAGAGAGTGTTTTCCCATTGATGACAGGTTGTTAAATTCTTCCCACCTTGGTAATCAGGTAAGCTCACCTCCTGCCAACAGCTACTGACCTGGAAGAGCAAGAGCAGTAATGGAAAAAAGAGCAAGAGAATATAGTAAAAGACTCATCCCATCCTGGCCACATGGTTTTCATACCTCTCCCATCAGGAAGAGGATTCACGAATGTAAGAGCACGCACCACCAGGTTCAAAGACAGTTTCTTACCTGCCATTATTGGATTCTTGAATAACCCTCACAATAGTAAAACTGTGTTGTCTTTGCTCTGTACCAACTAATCGCTCTCTGTAACTCTGTGCCTTACTAGCTATACTATTTATGAGATATCTAGCTGGACTGCTTGCAAAACAGACTTTATCATTTTTCATCTTGGTACATATGACAAAAACCTAAAGGCAGAAGAGGAGCAGAAGGAGAAATAAAAGAGGGAATACCAGGAGAAGGTAGGTTAAGTATGACAGACGTTATGAGGGTCCCTCTAGCCAGTCAGTCAAGGAAATACAAATTACATTATGATTTCAGGAAGGCAATGCCTGATTGGAATGTCTGCTGATCAGTGGGTGAGGCAGTCAGTGATCACTGCAGGAAGACGTGGATAACATTCAAGCATTATAAAATTGTTGTGTTACACATGTTGTAGCAATGAAGATCTTGATAATGATAATGAGTTTATTTTCATATACATTGTACAATCCACCAAAATTCTTACTTGGTACTGGTACTTTGCAGAAGAAAGAAACAACTACCCATGAAATTAATGAGAGAATGAATACAAAAATGATAGATAGAAAACATTCAGTTATCTGACTGCAAGAAAAAAAATGTGACTTTGGAATCATGGAGAGTATTATTTTGTGGTGCCAGACCAGATCCTGATTGGAGTAACAAGAGGAAGATCAAGAGTTGATAGATGTTGGAAAGAACCTGCCTGTGTATCTTCTGCAAAAAGGTACAGCAATAAATGACGGCTTTATCATCTGACTCCCTCCCCTTTTTGAAATTCATTGGGCAATTCCATTCATTACCATGATCTACTGTCATGATCTAGGGATTCACCCTTCACCAAAAACTTAACTTGAACTGCAGCAAATGTATAAATAGAGTTTAGGTATTCTGCAGTCAGGAATATAATGCTGACAGCCTAATGTCTTCTCAAATGGAGCATTCCTCCCTTGCTCAATTATTGTCATATTGGTCTGAAAACTTGTAGAAAGAATACAAGCACAAAATAGGGTGATGTGGAGGGAAGTGCCTTCGACTGAGGCTTGTAACTAAGGTACAAGTCAAGAGGAAAATAGACCTGTGTGTCATTGCTGGTCCGAAATGAATTGGCAGCTGGTGCAATAATTGCTCCTCCAGGATATTAATTACCTTGACTATAATTTGCCACTGTTTTGACCCAGTTGCTCCTGCATGGAAAGGTTTTGTGAATCTTGCAATATGCCTGGTTGATATGCCTGCTGTAGCTTGAGGATTTATGTGTGTGTGTGGATGTGATGGGGTGTGTAAATATTAACCGAGAGTAATAATTATCAAAACCTTGTCTGTGTAATGACATTGAAACAGGATATATGGCTAATGGTTCCATTGTGGAGATGGGATGTGTTGCTATCTTCACTGCCCCTGATCATGCATTTGAGACCATTAAATTGTTTTGCCACCCTGGGAACTCATCGCAAAATTGTTATCAGACAATGCTTCTGTGAAATGCCTTTCAATGCTTTTCTATGTTAAAGGTGTCATATACCTACAATATTTTTGTTGTAAAATTACTCACTGGATAGCTAAAGGATGGTGCAGGCTTTGTTCAGTTAAGTAATTTCACATAGTCCATTTTCCTATGTTTTAAAATTTGGAATATTCTATAATAACAGTTAAATATGGAACATTGTGGATAGTTACTCATCTATCTCAGATCGATCTTGTATTACTGTAAACCAGCCATTCTCAACAGGGATCCTACATGTCCCCCTGGGGGCCACAGCACATTTAAGTAAAATTAAGTAAATTCTTTTCACCTCACATAACTTGAATAATTTTTATGTTCTTTGGCAGGAGAGAAATATGAAATAAGCCAAAACTTGACTGCTTCACAGGGAATGGGGCCATAAACTTTGAAAAGAATCTGGGGTGGGGTGGAGTGGAGGAGGGGTGGGTGGGTTGGGTGGGGGTGGTGGCAGAGCCAACAAAGGGTTGAGGATGGATGTTCTAACCTTTGATGACAAATCATATCATGTCATCTTGAGAATTTGAATCCATTTCAAATAATTTGAAAAGAATAAAATTAAACTCTGATATTAGTGCAGGTAATCATTAAATGGGTTGATTATGATGAAAACTGAACTAGTTCAATCCTATTCATCAGTCACACATTAGCATGCTTAATTCCCTCGCTAGTGACCAACAGAGTGTCCCAGTGGCAGGAAACAAAAAAATGTCCATCATCTTCTTGGAATGAAGAGATTGCATTATAAATTCTAACCTTACTCGTGATGTTCACACACTGAAAATTATTAAAAATAATTTCTATTTAAATTGCAAATATATTTATATATTTCATTACATTTTCATATGTTAACCAGTTGCTTCTATTCAGCCACAATTCAGCAATGTTAATAGATTTTGACCCAAGGGTCAATAGAATAGAAATACATAGTTTCATTCAGAAATTTTATTCATAATGGAGCTTTTAATCATTTACATAAACTCACTCAGCTTTTTTTTCCATCTTATACCTGAGCAATGCAGTATTAAACTGATATCATTTATTGCCAGAAGTTTCAGAAAAAAAAGTAGATTCCAGGGCATTTTGAAAAATTAGGCCAATATTTGAAAAGAACATTCTCGTTGACGTTAAAATTTTAGTCCTGTTTAAGACATTATATCTTTCAAAGTCAATTGAATGGTACAAACTAAATCATTTAAAAATGTTGAATTTCATGTTGAGAAAGGTTATTGGCACACGATGCAATGGCTTCATTCACTAAAATTGATATTTCCTGTGCTATAGCGCCTGAGAAAATGTGATATGGAATGTCCATGCTGTGCCCCAGACAAGAAGGATATTAAAGGAATTCTGGAAGAAAGCCTGTGATGGCAATACGATTGCAAGGATAAGTGATTTGAATGGAAACTGTACAATGCATCAAAATGGTCAATACTACAAAATAGTTTGCTGGGAGATGTTTTCTAATTATAGATGATGTAGATCTGCTGAGGTGCCAGAAGCTTATAGATTCTTCCACATTGTTGATATTGCTGGGACAAGTGATGGGGAAGAAGAGTAAGACTGCGACAAAGAAACATTCACACAATCACAGCAGCATTTATGTAATGTCGTCATCACTTTAATGTGGAGCTCATCACCTAGAGTACAAGATCAGGGACTGATCCCAAGGGCACCAAAACCTTCATTATTCTCTAGCATTCCTACATTGACTTGGAATGAAAACCTGTGGGCAGAGTCCCCAAAAAGTATTGATCCAGACAGATCCAGAGTGCACAGATTGAACGCACAAAGCCATTGTTCACAACTTGACTAAAATATTAAGAATTCTCCCAGATTCATGATAGCATGGGGCATATTGATTTCTTGATATATGAAGCCATATTTAATGCATGTTGGGGTTCACTTCTCGTAACAAAACTGCTTTAAATATATTGGGTACCAGAATGGAAGTTATCCTTTGGAGAAAAATAATGACATTCAAAGAAGAATATAGTAAGAAGATCTTGTGGAACACACGTGTCAAACTCAGGCCTGTGGGCCAAATTTGGCCCTTGATATAATTATATTTGGCCCGCAAGATCATATCAAATATGTATTAGAGCTGGCCCACTGGCCGCCGCGCCAGTATAGCGCATGCATAGCTAACACGACAAATCCCAGAATGCTTTGGAAATGTATTGGCGCCGGCCCGTCAGCCCGCTAATCGCCCCCACCTCCTCTGTTTACTTTCATTCGTATTTGCGACCTGTCACCTAACTCACATGTAATAAACCCCTTACGAAAAATGGCCAAATGAAAGACAGAAAACAGGACCTTTCAAGACAGGTGGGAGGCAGACTATATGTTCATAATTTTAAAAGACAAACCTGTTTGTCATTGAAGCAAGTTGTTATTTTTTTGACTTGTTGGCTTGTGAAAAAAAATACTTTTAAAAGGAGCTTAAAGGCTATAGAGAAATATTATTTATTGAATATTTTATTTCTCATTTGCTTCTTCTGGAAAGAGTTTAACTAAAACTATTATTAAACATTTATTTTAATAAGATAAAGTTTAACATTACATATGTTGAAAGAAGAGAAAACATGCAGATGTTGTTGAAAATTTTCAATAAATGTTTAGTTTGGCCCACGACTTAGTCCAAGTTTTTAATTTTGGCCCTCTGTGAATTTGAGTTTGACACCCCTGTTGTAGAGTGACCCAATCCTGTAGACCAAGGAACAGTGTTGGTTTGCAGAGTGGCCAACCTTTTAATTTAGACATACAGCATGGTAACAGACGGGTACATACTGGGGGTGGGGGGCGGGGGGGTAGGTTAATTGGGCATCATGGACTCATGGCTGAAATAGCCTGTTACTGTGTTGTATGTCTAAATTAAAAATTAAAAGATTGGCCACCCCTGAAGTATCTTACTATTAATGTTCATGCCAACAAGACTTTTGTATTGCACTATTTTGACTGAATGTTTAATTTCTCTGCTCAGCATACTTTCAAGAAGGGTCATGGACATACCAAACTCATTAGGCCAAAGCAGACTGTTCTTCTTCTTTGACTCTAGACCTTGGAATAAAATTCCTCAGAGATTGCAGTAACTGCAGCACCATTTCCATTCCTATCCATTCCCGAGGACCACATGGAAGTTGGGTTAGATGAACACCTATTGAATCTACATGTTACAGAAAACCAAATGCAAGATAACCCTTCACACCAGAAATATTGGGTGGAATTGAAAAAGGGAACTTTCATACCCACTAATACCCAATCTCCCATTTCAATATTACCAACTCACAACTCCGAAAGACAGAGAGGGAATGTATTACAACTGGAACATATGCAACATGTGGTTAACTCCTCAACACCACATGAAGACAAAACTAGATAATTTGCACCAATAGGTCCAGTTAGTGGAACAGTTGGCACTGCTATTACAGAGCCAGCGACCTGGGTTCGCATCTGCTGCTATCATTAATGAGTGTGTACGTTCTCCCTGTGTTTGCATGGGTTCCCTCCGTCTACTTTGATTTCCTTCCATCCTTCAAAACATGTGGGGGGGGGGGTGGGGTTGTAGATTAATTGGGTTTAATTGGGTGCCACATGCTCATAGGCTGATACTGTGTTGTATGTCTAAATTTTAAATATTGAATGAAGATTCTTCTTCTTTAGCAACACAAAATGAATATTCATCAATCTGAAATGTTGACTCTTTTTTCTTTCTCCACAGATCAATACTGATTTGCAGAGTCTTTTCAAGATATTGTTTTTATTTTGTGTATAATCTTCCGTTCTGGAAAAATTGACACTACTACAGAGTGTCTGCTTTTTTTCCTTCCAAATCCAAAGGAGAAACAACGTGCAGAGTGATGACAACCCTCATTCAATCTTACTGATCCTCAGGTTATTGTTTGTTAAACTTTATTTGATGTCAAGCTATAAAAATATAATTTTGCTTTGCAGGTTGTTTTAGAATATCACAGATAATAAGTCTTAAATGCTCACTCACAACAATTGCTATAAGTTACTTGAAAGTATCTTTGATTTTATCAAATTGTTATTATTGGGACACATTTTACACAGAACACCTCAAAGTAAATGGAATGGATGGTCGAATACACAAAAGTTGTGCAACATCCAGAGGAAGCAAAAGGCAGGTGGTGCTTCAGGCTTGAACCCTCCTTCAGGAGTTCTGAAAATCAGGTGGACACCTGAAGAAAAAGGTGGGGGAGAGAGAGAGGAGAAGGGGTGGAACACAGGCTAACAGGTAAAAGGCAAGAGGTGGATGCAGGGTTGGATTGGTGGATACTGCATGACCTGCTGAGTTTCTCCACTACTTTTGTGTAACGCACTGGACCCCAGGTTCTGAAGATTTTCTTATTCACCTGGAATTACTGGTCAGCTGATATCAGAGTATGTTGAAAGAGAAATATCGGTGAAGACATTGAAAAAATTAGTTTCTTCAAAGAGTGGCTAAAAGATTTTTTTTATCCATTTGAACAAAGGGAGCAGGGAAGTGGAATATCATAAAGCCTCATTCAGGAATGGCATTTCCAATTCCAAAGTTTTATTGATTTCCACAAAACTGTTAACTTGGCTTAAGAGATACAAACTTGGTGTAAAATTGCAGTAGACAAACAAAAATCATTTAAAATTTAATGGAAAAAGGTGAAAGTTGATTTCTTTTAGTGGGATGCAATGAAGCAAGGAACAGAATATTAAAGTAAGGAAGTTACAAGGAATCTTTATGATATATTGGTTCAGCCTTAATTGAAGAGTGACGCCATTTCCAAGCCCCGCACAAAGAAAGACAGTCAACATTTTTAAGAGGGTTCGGATGAAATTTAACTACATTGATACCAGAGATGAAAGAGTTTTGAAGTAAAAGCATGAGACAAGCTGGAATTGTTTTGCTTAGAGCAGAAAAGATTAAGTTCAAATTTGATAGATCTGCAAGTGTTTTGATGAACTAAAGATAAAATGTGTCCAGGAACAGAAGGCTCAATAAATTGAGATCATACATTTAAGGCAATTCACAATAGATCCAATAGCATCAATAAGAAAAAAAGAACCCATATTTTAAATATTGTGATCTGGAATGTACAGCTGAAACAGTGGTAGATGGACAGTTAAAGACTTTGTAGTCTGTGCCCTGAACAGTCAGAGTCACTATGTGGTAGCAGCAGACATCTGCCGTTTGGGACTTCGAGGCCAAAGAGACTTTGTGGTTTACTGGCCTTACTGCGAGGGAGTAGCGCTGCCTTGTGTCGGGGTGGATGAAGGTCTCTGTGCTCCCACTCTTGAACAGACAGCTCAGTCACGTGACTGTTTACCCCAATGTCCCTCAATGATCTGGCGAGTTGGTGAGGGCTCCCTCGATCCAATGTGATGGAGACCAGAGTTGGGTCGCTGACGGGCTACATAGATACGATGGAGTGTTCTGGCGTTCGGTTCCAAGACAGTAGCCTCCTTGGCTGCTGGGTTGGGAAGATGGTGGCATCTAAGATGGCAGTCCCCATGGCCCGCAAGCGGCACTTCTGGGTTTAGAAGATGGGGGTGTCCAAGATGGCAGCCCACATGGCCTGCATACAGTGATGCTGGGTTTAGAGGATGACTTGGATTTGCATGCCTTTGCATAAAGTCCTTTCTTCTCACAGCTAGTGCAAGCCACGTCTTTCGCCAGTCAGCAGGCCGCCGAAGAAACACTTCGGGTGCTCGATTCCCCGAGTCACTGTTTTCGGGTAACCAGGCGGTGCCTAGTGTAGACCTCGTTTACTTCCCTCCAGCGCTGGCTTTTCGGTATGTCCACTGCCACTGGGTATGATTTGGCATCCCTGATCATTGAGTATACCAGGGGCCTGATCCAGGAATACAAGTACTTGCATCCTGTTATCCTCTGAATGATAGTAGAGGAGGCCTGCAGGAATGCTTCGAAGCAACGCAGCCAGAGTTTGAAGCTATTGGACGTGTCAGGTGATTGTGGGTTGAGGTTCAGCTTTTCTGGCTTCAGAATCCGCTCCATTAACAAAAATAACTGTTGTGAATAAAATTGATACACCATCAATAACTTTCAAAGACTAGAATTTGTAGAGAAACTGATCAGCTTTTATTCACAACAGAATGGATGTCCGTCCATGCTGGTCGATTGTCCTGGACAGAGGAGGGGGCTGTGGCGCAATCGCCTTCATTCAGCGGTCAGTAGCCTCAGTCACAGTCAGAAGGGGCGTGTCCTAACACATCCAAACAGATATACAGTGGGTTATCACATACTGGAAGAGAACCAAATGTTTTGGATTTGGAATGGGGTTGTGAGACTAATTCGTCAATCTCTTTCAAAGAGTTTGCACAGTTGCAATACCTCAAACTGTTGTTTTATGCTCTGACTCTGATATAGTTTGCAGTTTGCTCTTTGGTTTCAGTAGTCTAGACAATTCTCTGGTCTCCATGGAGTCAAGTTTCTGAATTGAATACAATGGCCAGACACAACTGTATTGCATGTTTCACAGAAGTAACCAAGAATGAATTTCAGCTCTTACTTTTGATAAGTTTAGTTTATTGCTCATGGGGCCAGAAGCATTAATCATTGCTGTCCCACTTAGCAGGCTGCAATTCACATATGGAATTAGATGTGTCTGTTGCCTCCATCTATATTCAATGTCAGAAATGCTGACATAGAAAAGTTACAATCCCTGCCAACTTTTTTCTTTCTTTGGCTTGGCTTCGCGGACGAAGATTTATGGAGGGGGTAAAAAGTCCACGTCAGCTGCAGGCTCGTTTGTGGCTGACAAGTCCGATGCGGGACAGGCAGACACGATTGCAGCGGTTGCAAGGGAAAATTGGTTGGTTGGGGTTGGGTGTTGGGTTTTTCCTCCTTTGCCTTTTGACAGTGAGGTGGGCTCTGCGGTCTTCTTCAAAGGAGGTTGCTGCCCGCCAAACTGTGAGGCGCCAAGATGCACGGTTTGAGGCGTTATCAGCCCACTGGCGGTGGTCAATGTGGCAGGCACCAAGAGATTTCTTTAGGCAGTCCTTGTACCTTTTCTTTGGTGCACCTCTGTCACGGTGGCCAGTGGAGAGCTCGCCATATAATACGATCTTGGGAAGGCGATGGTCCTCCATTCTGGAGACGTGACCCATCCAGCGCAGCTGGATCTTCAGCAGCATGGACTCGATGCTGTCGACCTCTGCCATCTCGAGTACTTCGACGTTAGGGGTGTAAGCGCTCCAATGGATGTTGAGGATGGAGCGGAGACAATGCTGGTGGAAGCGTTCTAGGAGCCGTAGGTGGTGCCGGTAGAGGACCCATGATTCGGAGCCGAACAGGAGTGTGGGTATGACAACGGCTCTGTATACGCTTATCTTTGTGAGGTTTTTCAGTTGGTTGTTTTTCCAGACTCTTTTGTGTAGTCTTCCAAAAGCAATTGATATAATGTTAATTAACAAAATGATGTAACATTTAATGTCTTGTGTTTGTGTAGTCAGAATATTGAAGCAATTTAATCAAAGTGATTTTGTTTGTAATTTATGTTCAATTCAGTGGTTGCAAATTGGCAGCAAAATATTGTTTCAATGCTGTTCTTGCAGGCAGCAACGGAATACTGTCATTGTATTTCCATTGATTCAGTAACAACTCGGTACCTTTTAGCAGACACAGAATTATGTTCTAACTGTTAATTTTGGAATTTGTCAGCAAATGTTTGTAACTAAAATGCTCTGTAATGTTCTGTGCAGCTTTTTTTGGCTGCTGATATTTGCAGATTTCAATTGCCAGGATTCTCTTCCTGTGTCTGGCACATCAAGATGTTTGTCCTTCTGTGTAGCCAGGTTGTGGAACATACAGCACTCTGTGAAGATGTGTCTTTAAAAGGTTTCATTTTTGCAGGCCATTTTTGGGATCTTCAAATATAGTCCAAATATTGAATCTTTATTTTAATGCGTCGATTGTTCTCAAAGGTCTGCTTCAGTTGTCAAATGCAGATGACTACACCAGAGTTCCGTATTTAGCTAGTGGATTGCTCAGTTTACATCTTCAGACCAGCGTTGTTTCTGACAATGCATCTGCATCCTCTTGTTCCGAGAAATAATTTGCCATTGAGTATCTAACTTGCATACGAAATGGATTGCAAACTTCTTGTGGTGGAGGCACTTTTACCAATGAATCCTGATTGACAAGTCCGGTAACTTGCTATTAATGATGCATGCACTGAGTCTTTAGGCTTCATTGCACAGCATCATCAGGATTGGTCTGACATAAATTACTCCTTCATCAAAAACTTATTTGAGCAGAAGAGGAAAGCCTTTTGTAAATAGCAAGTAACCCAGAATCTTCAGAAATGAACCAGACTTGTCAACAAATTAGACATATGCATAAAACACGACCCCAAAAAATTAGGAACAACTTGACAACCATGTGGGGCATCTTTTCTGCTACTATTGACGACCCAGGCTCCCTCTTACACTCCCAAGATGCTATCACTTACCTGAAGGGCAGTGAATCCCACAGTATGATGGGGAGCACTTCCAAAAAGAATAAAATAGCAACAAATCATTGAATCCATCCCACAATCCCTTCCCGCTCATTTGTTGGTATAAATTAAAATTTTTAAATTAAATTAAAATTAGATACATAGCATGGTAACAGATTTTTCCATCCCATGAGCTCGTGCCACCCAATTAATCTACAAACCTTTTATGTTTTTGAAGGATGGGAGGAAACCCGAGCACCCGAAGGAAACCAAAGCAGGCCTGGGGCGAATGTACAAACTCCTTACAGGCTGTGCCGGATTTGAATGCAGGTCACTGACACTGTAACAGTGTTGCCCTAACTGCTATGTTATCTGACCCGCCCTGCACCTCATCATTTCATCAAAGTGGTGCAAAAAAATCAAGGCTCCTAATCTAAATGATGTTCCAAAAATGCCTGAGGATGGAGAACCGTGTTCAGCCACAAGCACTTTGACCACCAATTCCTGATGGTTTGAGGAATGTTGAAATGATCAATCTTGTCAAGAAGGGTGATGGGTCTGACCGTGGAAACTACCAAGCCATTTCTCTATAGCTTGGAAAATACTTGACAGCATATCCTTAAACATATTCCCCTTTCCAAAGACATCTTCACATCACAGTGCAGGTTTAGACGTGTAAAAAAAAACACTACTGACGTGACATTGTGGGCAGGCAAATGCAAGACAATTTTTACAAAAATAAATTTTAATTTTTAAAAAATTTAGACATAGAGCATGGAAACAGGCCATTTGGCCCACAAATCTGTGCCGCCTAATTCACACCTCATTAACCTACTCCCCCAGTATGTTTTGAATGGTCGGAGGAAACCAGAGCCCCTGGAGAAAACCCATGCAGTCATGGGGAGAACTACAAACTCCTTACAGACAGCATGGGATTTGAACCCCAGATCCATCCTGATCGCTGGCGCTGTAAAGGTGTTGCGCTAACCATACGACAACTGTGTCGGCCCAATATTTAGAGCAATATGAAGAATGGTTTATGACTTTCATTCATCATATTTTTAGGTCTTCGATAACTTGAAGAAGTCTGTCAATATTATGACTATCTTCCAAGATCATTTGGCCATCATAGTTCAGTTCACTATCAGAGCTGGAGTCAAGCTTAAGTTCTGTTTCATTGCCTGTCTGGGAAGGTTTTATCCATGAGGCTGAGAGGTCATAATGGCTTCAACAGCACATTAGAGGTTCCATATGTGATAACCCCCATTTCTGGATCAGAGTTGTTTCAGACTTACCTGTCTGCATGCTAAGTTCATTAATCCTAAGTGCGCTGATGACTGTACCATTGAAATGCATGTTAAAACTCACAGGTCATCCTCAACAAATTTTTTAAATGGAGAAAACAAAATAGCTCTATTAACCAGCCTTGGAAAGTCCATACCAGCAGGTATTACCTTTATTGCAGAAGAATGATGACGCTTGGAGCACTTTGCTTACCTGGGTAGATTTATTTCCTAGGAAACAAATGTTGATAAAGACATCCTGCACCAGATCAAGCATGTACAATATTCCAACAGGAGGAAAACACAGTGTGTTTAAACAATCCCAGTGCTGTGATTATTGTACAGAAAATGGCTTTTGAATCAAACAGTGAGTAGTGCCATTTGTGTATTCCTTGATGAACTCGAAGAATCAAATGGGGGGACTCTGCACAAATGCCATTTGTTCTATTTGAAAACAATGTCACCAGTATTCCTGGCATGGGTGTTCAACATCAGTTTTGTTGGGTAAGTCATCCTTGTCGATATTGAATGCAAGATGGGCTATGGTCCCAACGTGCTTCAAAACCACCACCATTGTTCCCGTGCTGAAGAAGTTATGTCTGTGTCTTGCCTCAATGACTACCGCCCTGTTGCACTTACCTCCATCATCATAAAATGCTTCGAGAGGCTCATGATGGGGCACATCAAGCTCCTGCTCCCCCCGTCACTGGACTCCCTGCAGTTTGCATGCGGTTTATTGACTTCAGCATTCAACACAATCATACATCAATACCTGATATAGAAATTAAGCCTGCTGGGTCTAAACACCTACCTCTGAAATTGGATTCTTGACTTCCTGTCAGGGAGACCTCAATCTGTCTGGATTGGTAACAGCATTTCCAAGACCATCACACTGAGCACGAGGGCTCCCAGGGCTGCATGTTTAGTTCACTGCTATTCACTCTGCTGACCTACGACTGAGAAGATAAACACAGCTCGAACCACATCATCAAGTTCACTGATGACATGTCCATGGTGGACCTTATTAGTAAGAATGAGGAGTCAGCGTGCAGAGATGAGGTGCAGTTGCCAACGAACTAAACCTTCCTGACTAATCTCCCATGTGGGAACTTGTTAAAGGCCTTACTAAAGTCCATGTCGGCAACATTCCCAGCCTTTCATAAACTTTCCTGGTAACCTCCTCAAAAACTCCATAAGTTTGGTTAATCAAGGAAGGAATAAAATACATCTCAGGCCATGGCCACAAAGTACACCAAGAATCCATGGTATTCCACATATCTACTTGATGTGTGACCTAGTCAATCAATTTTTAAGTATCCCAGTGGTTCAGGTTTTTCTCCTACAGACTTATTATCAACATTCTGTGGATTTTCCCCTTAAAGACAAACAGAAAAATCCACCCCATTACTTTGTGACAACATCCAGTGCAAAACTGAGTTGATGTAGCAGATCTGCAAATACATCACATGATGATCCGATTTGGACAAGCAGACATTGTGCAGCAAATACAGAAGATCAATATGCTGTAGCACACTGTTCCAGAATGTTTCTGCATCTATTGATTTCATAATATTGAGGCGGTAACTCAAACTAAGTCATGGCACAAAAACAAAGATATTGGACAAGTGGTCTATACACAGTCAAGATCATGGATGATGGAAATAATTTACATTATTTCTGTTACTCTTTACATCGTTAAAAAATGCAACTTTAATCACAAAAGTTATTTTAGATAACAGATGCTTGCTTTCTGGAGCATGGCCGAAAGAAGGTGTTAATATTTCCCAGAGATATCAACAGAAAAGATGTTATTGAGCCATTATCACATCAATATATTGCATTAAAAGAGGAACACATTTGGGGAATGGGAAACAGCATTGGAGTTGAGCAAATGCCAAAGTCTGTAAAACAATATGATATGCTAAAAATTTGGCTCTCTACAATATGTGTAACAACATTATATTAGATTCTTCTGTGAAGGTCAATGACAAAACACATTTACCACTAATTGTAGTACATTATTACTTAACAAATGAATCATTTATTCTAATCACCTTGGCCCTGTATGTTCATCTAAGCTATTTGCAATTTGCATTTGCATGAAATAAGGCTTTTAAATAAAATACCAATGAAAAGTTTTTATGCATTTTAAAATTATTATGGCTAGGAGAGAATGATTTCCAATAGATGTCTTTGCTTTTTTAAATCTATTGTCAGCATATCCTGCATTTCATTTGAAGCTGCACAAATCAGTCGCTTGAAAGTAAAATCCTTTAAAGGTTTATAAATTAAAAAAAAGATGCATTGATCTATATGTTCATGCTGTGAAACCTGGATCATTCACTGTTTGAGAGCAGAACTCTTGTCATCAGTTGTATTCGTGTAATGGAAGAAAAAGATCTCAGTCAGAATTAAACCTCTCATTCTTTTAGTATTCCTGCTAAATTCCATCTGGAATTTCTCCTCAGTATTGAATATTAAATATTCTTATTCAGAGAGTTGACCATCATCCTAAATATGAAGTCGGACATATCACAGTCTATTGAATTAATTGCTACTCTACCTTCCTTTTTGTGGAAAAGGAAAGAAAAGCGGATGAGCATTCTGCTGTGAGGATGATTTAGGTCAAGGACCAGAAGCTGATAAAGAAACAATTATGTCTTTCCACTCTACAGGAAATGCTTACAAAGAACAGATGGTAAAAGAAAAGACAAATATATTTGCCAAATCCAAGATCAGCTGACATATGAATTGGTAATTAATAATCTACCCAATCCTATACTCTGATTTACTGTATGTACGTGGTTATATGGACATAGAAACCAAGAACTCTGCACAACTTTTTGAATGCAATGAAATTAAAGAAAATACTAGGTTATTGGTGTTTATGTTGGATGCTTACTTGATTGGCAAAACTCAGGGAGATCAAAGATGAACCTTTTCATGTTGCCCTTTTCCAGAATTAGGGCAGTTTGCTTGTAACCCTGTAAGCGAATGCTCCACTGACCAGGGACAGCTCGATCACTGAGGTCGTCAAGAGTATCAAGCTCCTTGGAGTGCACTTGGCAGAGAATCTCAACACCAGCTCCATAGCCAAGAAAGCCCAGAAGCACCTCTACTTCTTGTGAAGGCTGAGAAAAGTTCATCTCCCACCCTCCATCCTTACTACATTCTACAGAGGATATAATGAGTGCATCCTGTGCAACTGGATCACCACCTGGTTTGGAAGCTGAACCACCTCAGACTGCAGAGGATAGTGAAGTCAATGGAAAAGATTACTGGGGGCTCTCTTCCTACCATGAAGGACTTCTACAAGACTCACTGCAGGCAAAAGGCAATAACATTGAGAGGGACTCCACACACCCCTCATATAAACTGTTCTCCCTTCTGCCATCTGGTAGGAGGTACCATCGCACTCGGACCCTTAAGTCCAGATTGGGCAACAGTATTTTCCCCCAAGCCATCAGGCTCCTGAATTCCCAGAGCATATGCAGATAGTGTACCATGGACTTTATCTACCTGCCTTGGGTCTGTGATGATGACCATACCTCCTACACCATGCTCTTTAAGTTTATATGCTAGTCTTTTGTGCGGAACCTTATCAAACGCCTTAATAAAGTCCAGATATACCACATCCACTGATTCTTCCCTATCCACTCTACTGGTTACATCCTCAAAAACCTCTATTAGATTTGTCAGACATGATTTCCCCTTCACAAAACCATGCTGACTCTGTGCGATGATACCACTGCTTTCCAAGTGTACTGCAATTGCATCTTTAATAACCGATTCTAGCACCTTCCCTACTACCGACGTCAGGCTAGCTGGTCTGTAGTTTCTCGATTTCTCTCTCCCTCCCTTCTTAAAGAGAGGGACTACGTTGGCCACCCTCCAATCCTCAGGAACTAATCCAGTATCCAAAGAGGTTTGAAACATTATCACCAACGCATCCACTATTTCCTGTGCTTCTTCCTTCAGTACTCTTGGATGCAGACTATCCGGCCCCAGGGATTTATCCGCCTTTAATCCCTGCAATTTAACTAATACAACTTCTCGACTTACAATTATTTCCTTTAGTCCCTCCGTCACAATAGATCCCTGATAATTTCCTCTAAATTAGTTATGTCTTCCTTGGTGAAGACAGAACTAAAATATTCATTCAAACAGTCTGCCATACCCTTGTTCCCCATGATCAACTCACCCATTTCTGTCCGCTACGGACCCACATTTGTCTTAACTAACCTCTTTCTCTTAAGGTATCTATAAAAGCTTTTACAGTAATTTCTTATGGCCCCTGCCAGATTCCTCTCATAATCCCTTTTACCTTTCCTAATTAATCATTTTGTCCTCCTCTGCAGAACTCTGAATTAGACACCATGTATCATTGATTACGAATTCTGAATTGTATATCGAATATATTTTTTGATAAATATATGGCTTTAAAAATAAATATAAAATATTAAAAAAAGGAAGGTTTAGTTACTCAGGGTTCATGGTGAGGTAGTAAACTGGGTTCAACATTGGCTTTGGCGAAAAGCCAAAGAGTGGTGGTGGATGATTGGCTCACATACTGGAGGCCTGTAACTCATGCTGTGCCCCAGGATTCAGTGCTGGGTTCATTATTATTTGCCATCTATATCAATAATCAGGATAATAATGTGGTAAATTGAATCAGCTAGTTTGCAGATGGCACAGTTTTGTGGTGTAATGGACAGCAAGAAAGGCTTTCAAAGCTTGCAAAAGGATCTGGACTAACTAGAAAAATGGGCTGCAAAATGGCAGATGGAATGTAATGCAGACAAGTGTGAGGTGTTGCATTTTGTAAGGACAAACTAGAGTAGGACATGCACAGTAAATGGTAGGGCACTGAAGAATGCGGTAGAAATGAGGGATCTGAGAATACAGATACATAATTCATTAAAAGTGGCATCACAGGTAGACAGAGTCATAAAGAGTGAATTTAGTACATTGGACTTTATAAATCAAATGATTAAGTATAGGAGTTTGGATATCATGGTAAACTTGTGTAAGACATTAGTGAGGCTAAATTTGGAATACTATGCACAGTTTTTGTCACCTAACTACAAGAAAGATATTAGTAAGATTGAAGGAGCATAGATAAGATTTACTAGGACTTGAAGAACTTAGTTACATACAAAAATTAAGCAGGTTACGACTTTATTCCTTCGAATGTAGAAGAATGAGCGGAAATTTGATAGAGGTATACAAAATTATGAGGGAATAAACGCAAGTAAGTTTTTTTACATTGAGGCTAAGTAAATTAAAAACCAGTGGACATGGGTTAAGGGTGAAAGAGGAAAAGTTTAAGGGGAACATCAGGGAGAACTTGTTCACAAAGAGATATAGATGGAGTGTGGAACAAGCTGCCAGTTGAAGTAATGGATGCGAGCTCAATTCTAACATTTAAGAAAAATTTGCGCAGGTACATGGATAGGAGGAATATGGACTGAGTGAAAATCAGTGGGATGAGGCAGAATATTAGTTCAGCACAGGCCTGTTTCTGTGCTGTAAAGTTCTATGCTTCTATCACACCACAGGAAGGATAGATTTTCCAGGGAGGCTATTCTGCAGAGATTCACCATCTACATGGATATTACAAGAGAGAAGTTTATTCCTGTGGTGAAACCACTATTGTACATATTTGTCATATGTAAATAACATGACCTTTCCTGCTTGACCCTATTCTCACTGGCTAGCTTGTGACTCCTCCCATTTCTTCCCCATAATGGTTGTCATGCCACAAGCCATTTCGAGTCAGGTCAATGTGAGTGACCAACACAGGGATGCTATCCATCTCTTGCAAATAAAAGCAGTTTTGGCAACTTTCAGTCTTTGTGTAATTGATCATGCATCAATTCCCCTGAGTGTGAAAGGTAAAGTAATGATTAAATAGAGTTGGTAGGGGATTAGAAACAGCAACATAGCATTACAATAGGCTATTCAGTGCTTTGTAACCAATCCACTATTTAGTACAATTGTGGCCAATCATCTTTGAGTGCCTTTTTCTTGTGTTCTTCCCATACCTCTTGCTGCCTATTGCCTCTGGGAATTAATCCATCTTCTTCTTGGTCTCTACAGCACTCCTGTAAAAGTAAGTTCCACGGAAATTCATCACACATTGTTAGTGCTAAATGCGTTATCTTCTGAACAGCCCATCCTGTGAAGATCTTCCTCATGCTAAGTCTAAGTGGACATGTCAGATTATTATATTAGATTTAATTTCACCCCCCCCCCAACCCCCAGAGGCAATAAGCAGGAAACAGACTGGATTAAAGGAAGGGATGTAGTAGGACAAAGAAAAATAAACTATTTCCTCTTGTGAGAGAACTGATTACTATGTAGGAAAAATACAACTAGACAATTCAAAGGTGATGCTAGATAGTACTTGCCTCACAAAGGACAGTGGAAATTCAATTTCCTCCTGCAACAGATTGTTGAGCCAGGAGATCTCAAATTAAAAAAAAATGCAAATTAAAACTTTGATATTTGACAGGTAATAAACCAAATTGCTGGAGAAAGTCAGTAGCTCTAGAAGCAACTGTTGGAGGGGGGATAGGGGAAGGAATTGTTGACAAGATCCTGCATCAGTACCGAGGCTACTGAAGAAGTTGATTTATTTTTGTTCCAGATTCCAATATCTACAGTTGTTTGTCTCTCCATCATCACAGACCCAAGGCAGGTAGATGAAGTGAAAATATAGAGCAACAGTGTGGTATAGTTGCTTCAGAGAAATAAATTGGAGGTCAATCTGCAGGACCATAAAAGTGGGAGGGAGGATCACTGGTGTCTCCCTTCCCATCACATCAACATCATCTACCAGGACCATTGTCTGAAGGGACCCATTCTACCCTGCATACAGCATCTTTTTTACTACTCCTGTCAAGGAAGAGATACAGGAGGATCAGAGCCAGCACCACCAGGCTGAGGAGCAGCTTCTTCCCACGGGCAGTGACAATGTTGAACAACCAAAGGAACTGCTCACATTATCTATCAGAGACTCGCATATGTACAAAACAATTTATTTATTTATTTGTATAGCTGAAATACTTGTCCTGCATATGTATTGTGTGCCTGCATATTTTGCACCAAGGACTGGAGAACTCTGTTTCATTGGATAGTACTTGTTAATCAGATGATAATAAACTTGACTTGATATAATCAAATGATAGAAGAGGATCAAGGGGTCTAATGATATAACATTTAAAATAGCAACAGGTGGGAAAAGTCCATCAGGCGCTGCTTTGTAATTGTAGAATCCTTCGGTTCCCTGCTGTTCATAGCACATACAGTGCCTTCCATGATGTTTGACACAACAACACATTTTTTCCTTTATTTGCCCCTATGCTCCACAGTTTTAAATATGTATTCAAACCATTCACATTGTAAAGTGCATATTCCAGATTTTATTTGTATACATTTTGGTTTGACCGTGTTGAAATTACAACACTTTTTTATACATTGTTCCCTCATTTCAGGGCACCATAATATTTGGAATAGAGCAATGGTACATATATTAAATTACTCATGTTTAGTTTTTTTTTGCATATCCTTTCATGGAATGACAATTTGAAGCCTGTGATTTGTAGACATCATCAGGTACTGAGTATTTTCTCCGGTGATGCTCTGCCTGGTCTCTACTGCAGCCACCTTCAGCTCCTGGTTGTTTTGGGGGATCATCCCCTGAAGTTTTCTCTTCAGCTATGGAAAGTATCCTCAAATTGATTTAGATATGGTATTTGACTTGGCCATTCAAGTATTTTCCAGTTTTTAGCTTTTAAAAACTCCTTTGTTGCTTTTGCAGTATTTCTGGGATCGTCTTGCTGTAGAATAAAGCACCACCCAATAAGTTTGGAGGCATTTTCTAGAATTTGAGCTGACAAGGTTTTTCTATATACCTCAGAATTAATTTTGCTACTGCCATCAGCAGTGACATCATCAATGAAGGTAAGTGCACCAGTATCTGTGGCAGCAACGCATGCCCAGGCCATAACACCCCCACCACCATGTTCCATAGATGAGGTGGTATCTTTGGATCTTGGGCAGTTCCTTTACACCTCCACACTTTGCTCTTGCATTACTTTGATACAGGTTAATTTTGGTCTCACCAGTCCACAAGACCTTTCTTTCCAGAATTTTGCAGGTTCTTTTCAATACTTCTTGGAAAACTGTAATCTGATCAGTAGAGCTTAGTGGTGAGAAAGGCAACATAGGGACCTGTCACAGTTTGGGAGATTGGGTTGCTGAGAACCTCTTCTCTGTCTGCAACAACAGCAATCTCTCAGTAGCCAACCATTTTAATTCTGAGTCACACTCCCAGACTTACATGTCTGTCAATGGCCTTATGTTCTATCCCACCCTGACCACCCCCCCCCCACCCCCGCCTCTCCCCGCAGATTAGAGGAAAAACACAGTTTTTTTCTGTCTGGGCAGTCTCCAGCCAGATGGCATTAACATAGGCTTCTCTGTTTTCTGCTAAACTTGCTCACCTTTTCCCCCTCCCCTTTCCTCTTTCCAGTTCTCCCCTCCCTTCTCCCTTACCCACCTAGCCATCCCTCCTCCCCTTCATTGCTGCTGTCTCCTCCCTCCTTTCTCCACCTATCATCTCCTGCCTTTGTCACACAACTCCCCCTCCCACCTTTTTGTTCAGATGCCCTACTTTGATGAAGGGCTCCAACCCGAATTGTCGGTTCTGTACCTTTCCCTTTGCAAGATAAAGGACACTGTTTGACCTGCTGAGCTTCTCCAGCATTTTGTATTTTTACTCTAATCTGGTCATCCTGTTTCTTTGGCTAACTAATGGTTTGCATCTTGCAGTAAAGCCTCTTGTATTTTTGTTCATGAAGTCTTCTGCATCCAGTAGTCATTGACACATCCACACTTGCCTGCTGAACAATGTTTCTAATCTGTCGAACAGGCATGTGGGGATTTTTCTTCATTTTGGTGAATTCTTTTGTCACCAGCAGTGGAGTCTTCCTTGGCCTCCCAGCCCCTTTGTGATTACTGAGCTCACCAGTATGCTCTTTCTTCTTAATGATGTTCCAAACAGTTGATTTTGGTCAACCTAAGGTTTGGGTGATGTCTCTTAACTGTTTTATTCCTATTTTTCAGCCTCACGATGGCTTCTTTGACTTTCAATGGCATAACTCTGTTCCTCATGTTGAAAAAAGGTAATGACCGACTCCAAAAGTGATCAAAAGCTTTGAAACAAGCCTAGCTCTCTTACACCTGCACCAATGAGGCAATTAAACATACCCGAGTACTCACAAACACCTGTGAAGGCAAATGTCCCAAACGTTATGGTGCCATGAAATGAGGAAAGATGTAGAACAAGTGCTGTAATTTCTACACGGTCAAACCAAAATAACAAATAATATAAATAACCTTGAATAAAATCTGGAATGTGCACTTCATTCACATGTGAATTGTTTGATTACAAATTTAAAACTGTGGAGCAGGGGGGGAAAAATAAAGGAAAAAAATATTTTTGTCCCAAACATTATGGAGGGCACTGTAATTGGTTCAATAAAGATCCCATAAACCCAAGCCAGATATTTTTCAGTTTCTTCACTAGACATCACTTTTTTGTTCCCTCATCTAGCCCAGTCTGCTTAAGGCAGGCTTCCCGATGGCAATAGAAATGCTACTGAACAAAAAGATTTTACTTAGGTGATATTTCTGAGTCAGAATGAGTTTTTGGGACAGGCATTGGTTAACAGCTAAGATTTTGTGATTACCTTGAGGCAGTGATTGCAAAATATTACCATTTTAAAAAATTATATTGCTGCAGTCTCTTTCATACTCAATGGACTTTACATGGACGCTGTGCAATCCTTCTCATTAGTTTTGTAATGTAACTGCGTGTAGTCCACCACTTCTGAAATTCAATTATATTGTTTCAATAAAATAGAATTTCAGAAACAAAGAAACTGTATAGCCATTCTGTTATGCACATTTAATGTAAGCTCCCCAAGATGAATTTCTACCCCAATTAAAGGCAGAAAAAGTCAGATACTTCCCTTTCTCAAAGGGAGGTGGAACAGAGTCCTTGAACATTTTTAAGGCAGAGTTAGATAAACTCTTGATTTCAAAGGGGTGAAACATTACCTGAGGTAGATTCATAAATGTGTAGTTGATCTCACAGATACCAGGTTATTTGCAGTGTGTTGGAGCAGGTTTAAAATGTACTGGGTTAGGTGTGGAAGAGATACACCAGCACGTTGCCTACCATGGAACATTTCAGTAATCAGGAAAAACTGAACAAAATAAGTTTGTTTTTCTTGAAGCGAAGAAGACAGAAAGGGGACCTGGTTGAGATACCGTATCAAAAATTATGAGAGATGGTAGAAGGGTAGAGAATAAGGAACATTTCTGTATAACAACATATTCTTAATCTAGAGAGCACAGGTGGTGTAATGTAAGGGAACAGGAGAACTTGAAGTAGATTTTAGGAAGAATTTTTTTCATTCAAAGGGTAAATAGAATCTAGAAGGCATTGCCTGAGAAGGTGGTGGGGCCAGAAAGCCTTAAAGAATATCTGGATGAACACTGGGCTATGAGCCAAATGGGTTTCAAATGGTTGGATATTTGATGGTTTGCACAAACATAGCTGAATAGCTGGATTCTGTGCTGTATAACTCAATGACTTGAATTTGTGCCAAACTTCAAGTAGAGTCTGACGTATACAAACCAACACAATTAACTAGGTCCAAGCATCTGAGAAAGCCTGTCAATTGACTGGATGTCTAATTTGTTTTTTCAAAGGGGAATGCAATGTATGACATTCGTGTTCAAATATGTGATAGAAATATGAAACAAAATGATGTCGTAACTGTGGTGTAAACATACACATCAGTTGCTGCTGGTCTGCCTGTTCATTGCAACTATACGGACATTAGAAGCTGGGTAGATATGTTTTGGGATGCTCGTGCCTCATAACTTGGCTGATGCCACCAGTTTCCATGACATCCAGTAAGTTAACCTTGCCAAAAGAAAGATTCAAATTGTGCAGTAGCTGAGATTTTGAAGTAAAAATTCAGATAATACCGGTAGATAAAAAAGTAAAATTCTTTAGAAAGTACCCCAATAGATGGATTGCAAAATGTTGATGATGTACAATGTACAGAACACTGGAAGAACTCCTAAGGTCAAAGAGCATCTGTGGAGGCAAAAGTAGTGGGTGGATATTCTGGATTATGTCATGCTTCAGGATGGAAGAGCAAGAATTGCAGTACAAGGAAGAGGTATGGCAGAGGCTAATAGGTGATGGTTGGAACCAGATGAGGAGGGGGAATAAAATGGGTAGATGGAACTTGAAAGCAGAAGGAATGAGAACATTGAATGAAGAGAGAAGAAAGGTGGATGGACAGATGAATGTGACAACAAAACACCAGGGGGTGTCAGTTACAAATAATTGGAAAATTCAGTGTTCATGCTACTGGGTAGTAAGCTACCCAGGCAGAATATGTGATGTTGTTCTTCCAAATAGGATTTGGCCTCTCTGTAGCAATGGAGGTCCGAGGACAGTCAGGTTGGTGTGGGAGTGGGAAGATTTAAAATGACATGAAGTTTGCGTTGACTGCTGTGGTCGGAGTGTTAGGTGCTTTGCAAGATGGTAGGTCAGTCTACGCTTGGATTCTCCTTGTCTGTGCTTGGTGTCTTGAGTTCCTCCAGCCTATTGTTTTTGTTCTATATTCCAACATCATGGTGTATAATATGCAAGATAACATTCGGAGTGAAGCATCAATGTGTATGCTTTCAATAAGATATAATCTCTAGAGAACAGGTCCAAAAATATAGCAGTTGTGACAGAGGTTTTACACTGCACTATTCAGCATTGTTAGGGATAATTGTTGTATTATTTAGCTGACCTCCATTGATGGCTTTACTGAAATGTCCTTGAGGAAGTGATGACTATAGCTGGTGCAGATGAAATGTGACCTGCCAGCTGTGATCAAGTTGCATAAACTAAGGGAGTGAATTTCTACAGAAATTCTCTTATTTATTTGCTCTCACTTCTTTAGTAAAGTTGTCCAATCTCATTGAATGCAGCATGAACATTTCAGAAAGGCCTGGATTTTGTGAAGCAATGGTTTTCACTGGCATCTTGAAAACATGAAGACACAATGGTCCCTGTGCTGTTGGTTTATACTTTTGCATTGTTGGTCCCTGTCCGGTGTTAGTTCAAGGGAATCTTGAAATTCAGTAACTGCTCACATTAAGCTGGGAGAGCAATCAACCATATTGAAGGATGGCCAGAAAAGAACAAAAACATGACTTTTAGTGATAAGTCTATTTTATAGAGTGCAGATAAATATTGGAATTTATACATACAGTGAAGGTAAAGCTGAAATCTTATAAATACTGTACACATTTAAAAATTAAAGCAAAAATAATGATTTCCAAGTGCTTCTATAGTAAAACATCAGAAGAAGCTGCAATCCACACTGTAAAATTTATTCCTGCATCAAGGTTTGATTGTTTTCTTTTTAGGAGTTTCCTCATATTCTTCATGAAAACATGCTCCAGAATCCTTCCACTCCTCAAAGACATGATATAGGTTAATCGGCTAGTGTGAATGACCTTTTTGTAGAGGCAAGTGGGAGAAAGGGAAAAGTGAAGTGGATGGGCATGTAAGAGGGAACAAGTTGGAAGGCTACAGGGAGATAAGGGCAAGAGGAATGGGACTAATTCTCATTATGTTGGGAGCTGGCATACACCCGATAAGCCAAATTGCCTGTTTCTATGTTGCAACACGTAAGAAAGATCAATAAGCTCACTTTGTCAATTTGAGTCTTGCCAGGAAAAATAAGGCCCAGACATCATCAACATTTTCCTCCAAACAATGATTGAAGAACTGATTTCTAGAAGTAAGGTGAGATTGATAGCCCCTGACATCAAGAATGTGTTTGACCAAGTGTTTCAATAAGAAGTCAAATAAAACTGAAGTCAATAAGCATTAGGGAGAATGGTTGCAGGTAAATGTTGCAGGTCAGTCGACCCAAATCCTGGACATTTCTCCAGGAGCTCCTCAGGACAATATCCTAGGAATCAACATTATCAGCTGCTTTGTCAATTTCTTCTATAATAAATTTGAATGAGGGGATGCTTGCAGTTGATTACACAATGTTCAATTGATTCACAACTGCTCAGAAGGTAAAACACCCTGTCTCTACATGCAGCAAGACAACCATCAGGGATGGGTTGATAAATGACATGTTGCATTTGCCCCACAAAAATGTCAAGTATCTTCACAACATAAGACTCTAATTCTACCCTTGAAGTTCAATGACATCACTCTCATCATGTCCCCCACCATCAACATTATGGGAGTCATCTTAAACCAGAAAGTCAACAAGACCAGCCACGTAAATATTCACCAATTTCTCGAGCAGGGCATTTTTTCCAAGTGAATCACCTCCTGAGACCTAAAGCCTTTCCGCCATCATTATGCATATTAGAACTTTGATGGAATGCACTTCGCCTGCTTGAATGAGTGCAACCCCATGGAATACTGAAGAAGCTTCACCATTTGAGGCAGAGCAGCACAGTGGATTGGCACACCAAATATTTCTTCCCCCGACAGATCCATAATCACTGCAGTTACTGTATATGTTAGCATACAAGACAATTTGCATATAAGACAACCCCAAAATTTGCACCTGAAATGTAGGTTTTGAGCTATACTCACTGTATAAGATTCCTCCACGTTTGGCACTTACCACTGACCAGTGGAGTGATGCTGCTAGGCACATTTAATAGTCTAATTCACAAAAATTTAAAAGCAAATTACCCAGTAGAAGTTTACATTTTATTAGCATTTCTTTAACAAACTGGCTGTTTAAAGCCTGTACAAGAGTCACCTGGGAAGTGCTGGGACTTTGTTGTTTGTCATCTGTTGCAAATGGCGACTGGCGTATGCTGTTAGCTTTGTTTCCTGTGCTGTTATTTCAAGGTATGTTAGATATGTTTATAATATATTTTAAATTGTTTTAACATAAGGCTTGGATTTTCTACTTGGTGTATAAGATGACCCTTCATTTTGGGCAGATATTTTTAAGTTTCAGATACTGTCTTATAAATTGACATGTATGGTATTTGTTGAGACGACAAGACAAACTGGTGAGTTATATATAAATGCATCTTCTTGTTTCCAACCATCCGCCCCCCCCCCCCATCCCACCTCCCTGTCTTTTCTTCCTTGCCCACTACCCAAAACTGTCCGGCATTTCGTTAAGAAAACAAATGGACAAATGTCATTCTGTAATGACATTGAGAGCAAATTCTAACCTTGTATTCCACTGGTAACTCGACATGTCCTCAAATCCTTCATGGGTCAATGGGCTGGAGCTTTCTCAACCTCTTGCTACTCAGGTCTGAGGTCTTCAAATGCTACAAAATGATATTCATTATACTGGTGCCTAAAAAGATCAAGGTGAGATATTCCAATGACAATTGACTGGTGAGGCTTGCATTTATCATAATCAAGTACTTTCAGAGGTTAGTTGTGGAGCAAATCAATTCCTGTGTCAGGAAGGACCTGAATGCATTTCAACTCTCTTGTCCTCACAGAAGATCAATGGCAGACATCATCGCTTACCGTGCACTTTGCATTAGATCACAAGGTCCACAATAACACCTATTTCATGATGTTATTCATTGAATATGGCTCAGAGATAAAACTAAAGGATCTGGGTCCTCAACGTCCCCATCAGCAGACTTGTATCAGTGTGTGATGGGAATATCACCTCTTCCTCACTGACCATCCACATGGGGGCATCTGAAGTCTGCATGTTCAGTCCCCTACTCTATTCCCTATACACCCATAACTGCGTAGCCAAGTTCAACTCCAACACAATCTATAAATTCACTGATGACACCATGTCTGTTAGCTGAATAATGGGAAATGATGAGTCAGAATACAGGAAGGAGATTCGCGAACCTGCTTGGGTGGTGTCAGAACAACATTCTTGCTCTCAACATCAACAAGACCCAGGAGCTTATTGTGGGTTTTAGGAATGGGAAGATGGGGCTCCATTGAATACACTCTTGTCTG
This sequence comes from Narcine bancroftii, assembly GCF_036971445.1. Lineage (NCBI taxonomy): Eukaryota > Metazoa > Chordata > Chondrichthyes > Torpediniformes > Narcinidae > Narcine > Narcine bancroftii. The sequence goes on along the minus strand of NC_091476.1, from coordinate 12,114,978 downwards.
CATTAATAGGTAGAACACAGAACAGAGAACACTACAGCACAGTACAGGCCCTTTGGCCCTTGATGTTGTTCTAACCCATATATTCCTTTTTTTTTAAATATTCTTTTTTTTTAAAAAGTACTAATCTCTCCCTGCTCCTCTATTTTTCTTTCATCCGTGTGTCTGTCTAAAAGTCTCTTAAATTCCCCCAGTGTTTCAGCCTCTACTATCGACCCTGGAAAGGCAATCCAAGCTCCCACAACTTCCTGTGTAAAAAAACAAGTACCCCTGATAGCTCCCCAAAACACTTAACTTTGTACATATGTCCTCTGGTGTTTGCTGATCCTGCCCTGGGAAACACGTGCTGGCTGTCCACCCTATCTATCCCACTCATAATCTTGTAGACCTCTAGCAAGTCTCCTTTCATCCTGCTGCACTCCAAAGAGAAAAGCCCCATCTCTGCTAACCTTGCCTCATCAGACTTATTTCCCAATTAAGACAACATCCTGTTAAATCTTGTCTGCACCCTCTCCATAGTTGCCACGTCCTTCCTATAAGGAGGTGACCAGCACTGAACACAGTACTGAATCCATGCTGCTGAAGATCCAACTGCGCTGGGTGGGTCACATCTCCAGAATGGAGGACCATCGCCTTCCCAAGATCGTGTTATATGGCGAGCTCTCCACTGGCCACCGAGACAGAGGTGCATCAAAGAAGAGGTACAAGGACTGCCTAAAGAAAGCTTGTGGTGCCTGCCCCATTGACCACCGCCAGTGGGCTGATCTCGCCTCAAACCGTGCATCTTGGCGCCTCACAGTTCGGCGGGCAGCAACCTCCTTTGAAGAAGACCGCAGAGCCCACCTCACTGTCAAAAGACAAAGGAGGAAAAACCCAACACCCAACCCCAACCCACCAATTTTCCCTTGCAACCATGTCTGCCTGTCCCGCGTCGGACTTGTCAGCCACAAACGAGCCTTCAGCTGACGTGGACATTACCCCTCCATAAATCTTCGTCCGCGAAGCCAAGCCAAAGAAAGAAAGAAATAATCTATCACATTTCTATGTGTACTAGGGAAAAGAAAGAAAAGGGAATGTACACTAATCATTGCACCATGCTTTGGTTTGGTAATTTGAATACCAAGGAATGCAAAAGACTGCAAAAAGAAGTAAACAAAGCCAGGCCATAACAGGCTCTGACCTTTAAAATCCATTGAAGTCTATTTGAGACAATATCTGAAGAACGCAGCTAACATCATAAAAGAATAAATGCCCCCCAACACCCTGGCTTCTCACTGCCACCTTCAGAAAGAAGATAGAGGGCTAAATACCACCACTACTTTTTTTATGCAATGACTCCTGAACCCTCCTGGCTACTCCTAATCTCGAACGGCATAAAGACTTATGTGCATAATTGCTCTATTTCATTTGCTGTACATTTTTGTCTTGCAGTAACTTTAACCTTGAATATTTGTCATCTGTCTTTTATATTTATTATATCTGTCCATACTGGAGTTATTTAATGTAAACTTATTGTAGTGTCTGTTTTACAAAACTACCTTTTGGTTGCAGCAAGAATTTTGGAGAATTTGAATATTGTACTTGTGTGTATGACAATAAATATGATCATTATTACAAAATTACAGGGGGAACCTTTTTGTTGAAAATGTGACATCAACAACTAAAACCTGATGAATGAAGTATTATTTCCATTTCAAATTTCGACAGTGTCCACTGCCTTACGGCTTCTACAATGACCTGAGCCTCCTTTTCCACAGATGGGTTCCGGAACTTGTGGCCTTGAAGTGTCCATGAGAAAACGGCCACTGGCCTGCCCGCCTGATTGAGAGTAGCGGCCAAGGCTATGTCCAAAGCGTCACTTTCCTCTTGGAAAGGTACATTTTTATCTACCGCGTGCCTGGTGGCTTTCGCAATGTAATTTCAGAGGTAATTAAAAGCTGTCTGGGCTTCCGCTGAAAGGGGGAAAGTGCTGGCCTTTAAGAGGGGACAAACCTTGTCGGTCTATTGAGGGACCCACTGGGTGTAATATGAGAAACACCCCAGGCATCTCCTCAAAGCTTTTGTGACTCCGGGAAGGGGAGGCTCTAACAGGGGGGAACATCCTATCAGGGTTGGGGCCAATGACGGAATTCTCCACCACAGCCAAGGATAGCCAGTCATGTAGTCCTGAATACACACTTGTCAGATTCAGGGCTCTCACCGCGTGGAGAAAGCTCTGGAGATTGACATCATGGTCTTTCATGGTGTGGCCACAGATGGTGATATTGTCGAGGTAGGGGAAGGTAACCTTCAACCCGGACTCATCCACCATCCTGTCCATCTGCCGCTGGAAAATAGAGACCCCATTGGTAATACTGAAAGGGATCCTCCGGAACTGATAGAGCTGACTGTTAGCCTCAAATGCTGTGTACGGGCGGTCCTCAGAATGCATTGGCAGCTGGTGATGGGGAGATTACAGGTTGATGGTCGAATAGACCCGATACTGTGCGATATCGTTCACCATATCCGAAATGCGAGGGAAGGGGTATGTGTCCAGGAGTGTGTATCTGTTAATTGTTTGGCTATAGTCAATCACTAACCTGGACTTGTTTTCCCCTTTACTATCTCCACTTGTGCTCTCCACAGACTGGTGCTGGGTTCGATGATCCCCTCCTCCAGCAGGCGGTGGGTCTCCGTCTTTATAAACTGCCTGTTTGCCGTGCTGTACCTTCTGCTCTTGGTGGCGATAGACTTACAATTGGCAGACAGGTTTGGGAACAGAGGCAGGGGGTCAATGTTCAGCGTGGAGAGACTGCAAGTAGGTTCTGGTTTTGAGGGCCCTCCGTTCTGAACCCTTACCAGGGGAAGGAGGCCAGAAAAATCCAAGGTCATGTTTTTAAGGTGACACAGGAAGTCCAGACTCAACAATAATGGAGCACACAATTCATCTAAAATGTACATGCAAAATTTACAAAATTCCCCCCTTCAAATGACAGATGAACTATACAATTTTTCTGAACACGTGTCGAATGGGCCTGGGACGCTAGGATGATTGGTAATTAGACAGGTACATTTTTAAGTTATATTTTTGCACAGTCCGTGAGTCTATGAAACTTTCCGTGGAGACGGTGTCAATCAGGCACATGGTCGATTGTCCATTTACCTTCACCATCACCATCGAGTTGCTGAGGACCAGCGATGCCAGGTCACCAGAGACGCTGTTTTCTTCCCTCGAGTGGCCCCCTCCGTCCTGAGTCGGCCTGTGCAGTTAAGATGGTGCTGACCTCGTGGCGCGGCAAGATGGCCGCCCTCCTTCCTCCACTCACAATGATAATGGCGCTGAATTCAAAATCGGGCCGCTGCAAGATGGCCACCGAGCCTTTTTGCTCCGTTTCCATAGGCGGCGGGTTGCGCAGCAGGCGATCTCGGGTGAGCTTGGGGCTGGGATCGGATCTGGGAGCGGTACAGGCCATGGACTTCCCCGGACCTTCCTTCGCGTGGCATACTCTCGCCCAATGTCCCTTTTTCCCACAGCTGGAGCATGCCGAGTCTTCGGCCGGGCAGCGGGCACGGGGGTGCTGTCCCTTGCTGCAGAAAAAATACTCCTGGGCTCGGGAAGCGGCAGCCATTAGACCTGGTGCTGCCATAATGGGAGCAGCTGGTCCTTGGAGGTGCTCACCCGAGAGTGCAAGTTGCTGGCCTCAAGGTTGTCCTTCTCGAGACTGGCGTTTTCCAGTGATTTGGCCATTTCAATGTGGCTAGCGAGGTCCTTCCCGACTCGAGCAGTCGCTGCCTCATGTACCTCAAGCAGACCCCTGCGACTAGTGACCTGGATCTGTTCATCTTCCCAGATGTGGCCTGAAACAGCCTCATATTTGTATTTCTTAGCCAGCGTCCGCAGATCCAGCAGGTAGTCGTCAATCAACTCTCCAGGCCATTGGTGGCATAGATTGAGCCAGTGCCTTGCCAGCACCTTGTTCGGGGCCTTCATCCAGCGGGCCTTCAGCGCCTTGATGGTGGCCTCATATGTCAGGCAGTCTCGGACAACTGCGTACCCCTTCGTGCCTACCCTTGAGATGAGTGCCGACCTTCGGAGTTCGTCTGTGTGGAAGATGTCCCTGGTCGTGTTCAAGAAGACCTGGAAGCAGTCTACCCAATATACAAACTCCTCAGCCGCGCTGGGTGTCTGGGGGTCTATTCATAGCCTACTGGGCTTGAGCAACCCCTCCATCCTTGTTTATAAGCTAATAAAATTGTAGCCTAGATAAAAGCTCACACTCGACTGGATGGAGAACTAACGCTTCTAGTAGCTTACAACACATGTAAGGTTCATGAACAGGCTTCAGAGGGGTTCATGGTTTAGGTGCAAAACCAGGGTTATATATGGGCCCCTAGGGGACGAGCCAGGAGGCAGGACCAGTCATCAGTACAGCACACTTCTAGTGAATTCCAGTTCACTACACACAGCAATGTACTAACACTTTAGAAATATTTAGGAGCTTCATAATATAGTGTGATAATTCCAAATAAAAACTCTTCACACTTCATTGCTGAAGGCAATCTGGGTTTCAGCAGCTGTAATATTTCTACGACTTCTGGCAATATTTTCACTTGCAAAGCTGATTTCACTGGATAATAATCACACAAGACAGGTTGTAGATGGCAGTGGATCCTTTGCCTAGTTAACACCCAGAAAGATTTTGCCTCTTTATTGAGGTCACTAGCATGTATGGTGTGAAAAGTAATTAGGTAAAAGATCAGAATTCAAGAACAAGCTCCTATATTTCTATTTTAGATTGTATTTGTGTGCCTTTTTGTATCTAATACATAGAAACATGCCATAAAATGTATGTCCAGTTAATTGAACAGGAAATTGTAATGGCACACCATGGGTTGCCAATTTGACTTCGCCTGCTCTACACTTCCAGAGAATTCAATGTTCACTCTCTTTAGCTCCATATGAATTTTAGCCCATGTGAAATAGAGTAGCATTATCCAACCAAAGTAAAGAACAAAGGAGAATCATACTTCATCCAAGAAATGTTAGCATATGCCAAGCAGAATGATTTCTATTCAACTTGACCAAACCCATTTGATATGAAGAGTTGTATAAAAAAATCATTTCAATTTAAAAGTGACCCTTGAATAGTTCACAGAATTTAGCACCTCTTTCTAGCATTTTAAAATCCACTTTACTAATTTGAATTTTTGAGTTGGGGATTGTTTGGTCTACAGTTCTGAATTGAGTGTATTCAGTTGCAGATGGCCATGCATCTGCTATGTTGGCTATACCTCTGAGGATCTAGTTGACAAAAAGGATCGAGAAAAGGCATATTAAAATATTGTGCAGATTCATAGATACAGCTGAGAGCTTATCATTGGAAAGAAATTCCTTTCAACAATGTTAAGATAATTCTTTATCATAAAAAGATAACTTTTTAAGAATGATTGCAGAAGAGGATTTTCAGTATTTCAGACTCCAAACAACTGATATGTCTATTATAGTTTCTATTTTGAATGGAACTATTTTTGTTTGGATGTGGTTATCTCATTCTGTGAACTTCTTTTCCCATTTCTTTTCTTATTGATTGGAAATATGGTTCCTATTTCTGATCAGGATAATTCCTGTGTCCATGCACCTGCAATGGTTAAATATAAAACTAGATTTGTCATTGTCAGGATGTAGTAAAAAAATAAATATAAGAAAATATTTTCAGGCTACTTATGGAGAAAATCGTGTTAATGCACAATCATTACACTTGGCTTACGATTTTACCGATGTATTAATTTTGTCGAAGCATGTTCCTCAGCCTGTTTTGCTGGAAGTCCCCCCACCCCCCCCACCCCCATGAGAAATTTTAAGCTTTGTTCAGGGGGAGATGTACAAAATTGTCACTATTTCAGAGAGAAGTTCAAACATGCCGTAAACCTGCCAAGAAGTTCTGATTTCTCAGCCAGCCCTGAATTGTCACCTTAACTTTGATCATTTTCCTGTAGGAAGACGTTATTTTGAAAATGACAAGGTATGTTGTGGAATGCGATCCTGAAAGAATCTGAGATTTTTTTTTATCCTCGTGGTTGAAACCCTCAGCAGATTTCAGCTTTGAACCCCTTCCCACTATTTCTCTGCTTTCCAGTTTTCTCAGTGCCTCTTTGATAAGAGGTACCTCTGAAGATCACAAGACCAGGAAAATAAAAATGGTGCCTTCAGGTGCAACAGGAAAACACTGAAGCCCATCATTTTGCTCTGGTTCATCTTTTGTATGATAACAGTTTCAATGATAAGTTATGCACCTGTGATAACCACATAGCATTGAAAGTGAAAATTTCCATGGGACATGTTCAGAACAGATTCTACATTTAATACTTCTGATAAAATAGTGAACGTCTCTCAAAATAGTCTTCGGTAGTGGGGACAATCAGGGTCATGCTAAATATATTTGTATATAAACATCTTTGGGTTAGCTCAAAATCTTCGGGTTAGCACAAAATTATTATATATGAAAATATTTAATTTGCTTAAACAACAGATAGAATATCACCCTGATATTTTCAAGGTTTTCTGACCAAAGCAATTTCATTAATGAACACTATATCTTCTAGAGAAGTGGTACTCAACCTTCTTTTCCACTCACACACCACCATAAGTAATCCCTTAGTAACCACAGAACACCCATGGCATTCCATGCATCCCATGCCTTAGGTGCTCTGTGGTTTGAAAGGGATTACTTAAGGTTGTATGTGAGTCGGGGGGTGGGGGGGGGGAAAGGTTGAGGACCACTGTTCTAGAGCAACCATTCTCAAGGGGACCCATAGAACATTTAAGTAAAAACCTTGTTTTCTTTTCACCTCACAAAACATAAATATTTTTAAATGATTTTTATGTAGTCAGTAGGAGAAAAGCAGAGAAGAAAGCAAAACTTGATGGCTTCACAGGAAAGGAGGCCCATAAGCTTTGAGCAGAGCCAAATCAAGACCAACTGTAAATTGGAGGATCAATACCTAATATTCCATCTGGACACTCTCCAACCGAAAAAAATGAACATGACTTCTCCCCGTTCTTCCTCTCTTCTCTATCCCTCTGTCTCCTCTCCTCCAGCTCTCCACCCCTTCTCTCTCCATTCACAGAGCCATCTCCCCTCCCCCTGTCTGTCTCCCTTCCTTATCCACCTACTAATTTGCCTGAGGTCATCCCCCTGCCCCCTCCACCTCCCCCCATTTTATTCAGGCACCTGCCTACATTTTGCTCATACTTTGCTGAAGGGCTCAGGCTCAATACTTCTCTATCTTTATATTTGTTATGTAAATTACACTGTTTGATCTGCTGAGTTTCTCCAGCATTGTGTTTTTACTTGGCGTTTACTGATGAGTTTTGAGGTGGTGATGTTGAATGCCAAATTGTAGTTGATAAGGTGTCCTGGCGTATGCATATTTACTGTTCAGATGTTCCAGGGGTTTGTGTCGAGCCAGTGAGATGGCATGTGCCATTGATCTGTTGCTGCAGTTGACAGATTTGAATGGATCCATGACGCTACTCAGAGAGGAGCTGATATGTTCAGCACTAGCTTCTCAAGACACTTCATTTCTGTGGCCGTGAGTGCTACATTAATCTAATATATATTTGTGCATGTATATCCGTTTGTCTGTTCTCCACACAAATCAACATGGACACTCTAGAAATGTCCAAGGAGTTTCAGTACGGGTAACATTTGATGTTGAATGTCATAATCACATTGAATTTAACCTTTAAGGTCATATGAATTTCAAAAGTTTGAAAAAAAATTAAACTTGCACTAGGGACACCTCACTTAGTTAGAGTGCTGTGCAGCAATGTACATTCAGAATAAAAACAAGTGGCCAAACCCAGCTCAATAAAGTGAAGCACCACTGGCAGAATCTCTTCACAAGCCCGTAGAGTTAGACAAAGGAGAAAGGAAGAGATAGCAGAGGAACATCAGTCTCGCCCCTCACTGTTGATGCTTCCAGACAAGCAAGGAGCAGGCAGCAGGAAACAGAACACTGGCACTGACTTGCATTACTGTTTACTATAATTGTGGTATTTATGTAGTATTACCGTAAAGTTTTTTGCCTATTTTGTTTCAACCATGTAGTCATCAACTAAATATTTTATTTATAGGCAACACTGGATATCCTGCTAGTTATTATTAATTTAATATGGGATTTCAGTTACATCAGCATTTGATCTCCACCTTGCCTCAGATTTTATTTGGTCCATTTCTTCAGATCCTGACACTCTAGAAGCCATAACTTTTATTCCCTCCAAGTTCCACTGCTTCACTACACATCTCATAAACTTCTGTTACTCGCCCCACTCACACATTTTTATTCCATCTCAGTTATTCACCAGCACAGTCCCAAAAAAAACCATTCACTAACTCTTGATCTTTCAAGATAGCACCCATCAACTGGAAGAAAAAAAAAGACTGACAAATTGAAAAGAAAATCTGGCCCACCCTGCTGAATAGTTCCAGCACGATTTGTTGTTATTATTATTTTTATTATTAAAGAGCTTCTCTGTGGATTGTCACCTTGTCGTGGTGGAGAAGCTTCTACAGTCCTGTGATCTCAAGAGTGATGCCAACTGTAGCTATGCTCCTGGTAGGGTCACCCATAGTGATAAGGTCAAGAGTGAGGTCCCTAACAAAGGACAATCCAACCAAGACCTCAACGGTAGAACAGGTGGGTGAAATTACTCTGAACTCAATGGCAGTAAAAGCGGAAGAAGGCTGCATCAAATTCATCAGCTCCAATCCTTGTGGTTTTTATGCCATTGTTGCTTGATTTGTGTGCTTTGTGAAGTATTGTGTGCTTCTTGGAGTGCAACATCAAGCACACGTTAAACCAATACATGCACAGGCGTCTTTGCTCTATGGATCAATGGAATGAAGGCCATCACCCTTGACTACGAGGGATAGCTATGAAGGATTAAAGAGAACAATACCATTTCCTTTACCATAAAACAAGAAAGCATGGACAGCAGTGTTCAGAGTAAGGCCCAAATTGTTGGAGTTTCTGAAACTTCCTTATTTTGTTGTCTGCCTGCTACATAAAGCCCTTCAGGTTTTTCAACAGGTATTATACAGAGTTGACAACTGTCTCCTGAAGAATGTCACCTCTAATTCATCAGCCATTCAGGATGTTCATGTCCTGTGTGCTTAGCCCACTGCTCTACTCATTATCACCCATGACTGTAGCCAGGCACAATTCCAATTCTATCTACAAGTTTGCCGATGACACCACAGTTGTCGGCAGAATCACAAAGGCAATGAGGAAGTCTACAGGAGGGAGAAAGATCAACACGTTGAGTGTAATGACGCTCAACATTAGCAAAACCAAGAAGATGATGGTTGGCTTCAGGATGGAATCGGAGGAACATGATCCGGTCCTCGTCAAGGGCTCAGTAGTGGAGAGGGTCAAGAACTTCAAATTCCGAGGATCTGTCCTGGAGCCTCTGTGTTGATGCAATCACAAAGAAGGCTCGCCAACAGCTATACTTTGTGAGGTGTTTGAAGAGATTCAGTATGTCACCAAAAACTCTTGAAAACTTCTACAGGTGTATCATGGAGATCATTCTAGCTGGCTGCATCACTGCCTCCAGGTACGGAGGTGCCAACTCTCAGGATAAGAGGGTTGTTGACTCTCCCTGAGACATCACTTGCACCAGACTTCAGACCATCAAGGAAATCTACACGGGACAGTCTCTTAAAAAACCAGCCTCTATTGTCAAAAACTCCTACCACCCAGGCCATGCCCTCTTCACTCTGCTACCACTGGGAAAAAGGTACAGGAGCCTAAAGACAAGCGCTCACTTGCACAAGGACAGCTTCTTCCCCGTTGCCATCGGATATCTGAATAATCAATGAACCAAAGACACTGCCTTACTTTTCGGGCACAATTATTTAAACTTTTTAAAATTTATATTCATGTTGTAAAATGATTATAATATGAATGTTTTGCTGCCGCAAAACACCGAATTTCATGATTTATTCATGACAATAAATCTTGATTCTGATTCTGGTAGTTTGCATCTTTTCACAGATATTATTGCTCAGAACTTGTAGTCAAGGAACCGATGTAAGTTTGAGTGCTGTATTTATGATGAACAGTGCAGAATTCAGTTGTGTTTCAGGCATTTTTGTTCATAAACTATGGATCGGGAAGGGGAGCTAATCTCTGCCTTAGAGTACAGCAGTCTGTAGCTGGCAGTTTGTAGCATACAAATGGAGACAAATGCATTGGAGGTCAATACGCAGGACCGTAAGAGTGGCAGAGGATCACTGAAGACTCCACCACCCCCCTCCCCCCCACCATCGACGTGATCTATCATGATCGTTGTCTGAAAAGGCCACACAAAATTGTTGAGGAGCCCTTCCACGCCCCCCCTCCCCCACAAAGAATATTTCAGTTGCTCCCATTAGGAAAGAGATACAGGAGGATCAGAGCCAGCACCACCAGGCTGAGGAACAGCTTCTTACCACGGGCAGTGAGAACACTGAATGACCAAATGAACTGCTCACACAGACCATCGGAGACTCTCATATTTATGAAATAATATTTATGTTTTTATTTGTTTATATGAATACTTGTCCTGCATATGTATTGTTTGTCTGTACGTGTGTTATGTTTGGTTGCGTGTTGTCTTTACGTGTGTTATGTTTGGTTGTGTGTCTATGTTTTGCACCGAGGACCGGTGAACACTGCTTCATCGAGTTGTACTTATGCAATCAATTGATAATAAACTTGACTTGACTTGACAAGACTAAGTGTCCCAAAACAGGTCTGTAAACTTCCTTAACCAGGAACTCTACCATCAGTCTGGACACACATATGCTTCACTTGACCCATGATGCACATCTTAACCACAGTGAGTCTTAGTGTGGGAAAATTAACAATTGTAAAATGGTGCCATCGAGATCGGAGTAGCAACTCAAAGAATCAAATTAAATTTTCATCACCTCTCACATTTAGCCCCTTGATCACATATTATTACGGCCTTTCTGGGACATGGCAAGGTAAGTGTTTACCGTCACACCCAATGATGAACAATGAGAACATTCTCACAGAGTAGGCTGGTTGGACACCAAAGATGTAACTAGTTCTTTTTCACTACACTGAGTGCCACAGTGCCACAGGGCATTCATGGACTCAATCTTGGTAGTAATTCCAGAATCTCAACAAACAAACCAACTTCTGAGGAAAAGTCAAGCAATTTATCATTGCTGTATCTCCCTCAAGTAGTCTAATGAAACATTTGGAAAATCAATTGAATGTTGGAGTGTGTTGTTATGAAAGTACTACTAAAGCATGGTCACAACAGAATATTTAGTATTTGGAAAAATAAGAAGTGATTTTTGTTTTCTTAAAGGATCATTTAGAATGTCATTGGGGTGACAAGATAGATGTTGAGAAGAAGGTATTTCTCCTGGTGAAACTCTAGAATGTAGCAGCATATTGGGTGAGCCAAAAATTGTGGGGATTAGAAAGGAACATAGAGTTGCAGCCAAGATCAGAATTGGCTTGTTTTTATTGAATTGCACAGCAGATCTGAAAGGCGGTGTGACCTTATTCCTCCTCCTACTTCTTACATTCTTATCTCTTCAAAGATCATTGCTAAGCAACAAGAGTAGGCCTCCATAACTTATTATGTCTTTGAAAAAGATCAGAGTTGATTTCTTCCCACCAGGTCTCCATGTACCTGAAGGCCTTTTTTTTAAGGCTTTTAATTCCAAACATTAATTAACTTCAACTTTCAATGACTGACATTTCAATCTTCCAAGAAATTCCAAAGAAATTTCTCTTCATCTCAGCCTTAAATCCCTGATTCTTCATTTGTGACTGAATCCTCTTGTTTTAGCTGCTAAAGAAACACATCCTTGTAGAACTTGAGTATTTTTTTAGAAAAAAATTGCTGAGGTATTTTGACAACGTTCTATTCTCTGGGCAATTAAGGCTTGGTGTGAATCTCTTCTCACAGGGAATTCTCACATCCCATGAGTGAGCTGAGTTAGTCTTCTTTTACACTCTCTAAAGGGAAGTACATCATGGTCTAAACTTTGGACCATGATCCAGATCAGCCATTTTCATTCTTGTTTATGGCTATATCCCACTTCGGACTTTGCTCAAAGTTTATAGGCCCCCTTCCTTTTGAAGCAGTCAAGTATAGTTGATTTCTTCCATACTTCTTTCCCACCAACTATATAAAATACACAAAAAAAGTTGTGCTTTCAGTACGTGGCCCCCTTAAATGTGCTGTGGTCTCTGGGGGATGGGGGGGGAAGGGCAAAGTGGGGGGGGGGGGTTGTGTGGATCTATTGAGAATAGTCCCCCAACATCACTGTATAATTGTAACAGGAATCTTTTTCATTTGTATGCAAAGCTTTTATAAAAAATAACTACAATGCTCTTTCCTTTCATTATATCTTGCTGTCTCTTCACATTAAGTTGCTGTTATGTTTTTTACACAGCTGCTGTGTTCCGGGAAATTATTCCAATTCTCTCGGAATGCATGCTGTGTAAAAAGCTCAGAACGAAAATGAAGGTTCCATTCCTGTTTTGACTTTTTACCTCTGCAACCCCTTGTCATTTTCTCAGAAAACCTGCAGTCTAAACTGCACTGCAGGCATTCCAGGACCAACACAGGTCAAAGTGTATTGTGTACCATAATATTCTTCGTACATTCATAATTTTTTTAGTACTGCCCACTGTCCAGCGGCTGCCGTTTCATTTTGTCCTGGCGGTTTGCTGCCTGCTCTGTCCTGGGGCTCGCTGCCTGCTCTCTGTCACTGTGAGCCACTATGCCTAATGCTAACCCTAAGTCTAACCCTAACACTTACCCTAACCTTAACACTTAACTCCTCATTTAACCTTAACCAGAATCTCCAACAATAGCCCTAACCTAACCCTGTCTAACTCTAACACTTACCCTAATCCTAACCAGAATCTCTAACCTTAACCTAAATCCCACACCTAACCCTAACCCAAAGGAGTGAATATAAGGTCACCCACTATGCAGACAATAAACTTACCCCAGGACCTATCAAAATGCACGACTGATCCCACTAAGAGGTCGAAACAGTAACAGGATAATGAAAGCATGGGCCAACTGATGGACGATCAATCACACAAAGACTGAAGTTGCCGAAACTGAAGGCTGTTGTTCGCAAGAGATGGACAGCATCCCTCTGTTGGTCGCTCACACTGATCCGGACTCAAATTGGGGGCAGGCTTGTGGTATGACAATCTTTATGGGGAAGAAAGGGGAGGAGTCATGAGCCAGCCAGTGAGAGCAGGGTCAACCAGGAAAGGTCATGTGATTTACATATGACAAATAGGTACAATAGTGGTTTCACCACCCCAACCAAAAGTAGCAGTTTATAGTGACACAGAATCTCTGAGAGAGGAGACTAGTGAATACAAGAATATCCTGCCACCCTCACATTGAAAACTAACCAGGACCCTAACCCTAGATTTAACACTAGGTCCTCCAGACTGTGAGGGCAATCACAAAGCATTATTCCCAAACTCCTTAATACATTGTGTGCGTATGTCTCCTTAAATTGTGCACGTTTTCCCCCATGGTCTTTAATTTAGGGTGCATATGTGCTTTATTCCTACGCTTTCTATTAATTGTTGTGTTTTAATAAAAGTAACATTTGATCGCAAAACCTTGTGTCTAGATTTGTCTCTCAAGGACCTGACCCTCTCTCAATACAACAATGACCAGTGCGGGGACCAACAGTGTTACACAGTTATTACTCACCATTATCACCCTAATTTGAACCTGGCATATAAAACAGGAGGAATATTTTTACCCATTTTTTGGGAAAAAGAAGTAGGTTAAATATGTCATCAAATACAGTATATTACAGATGCAGTCGCTGACGCTGTTGAGTTGCATGTCCCGCCCCTTTGTTCACTGAATGTTGGCAGTTTTAGTCGTTCCTGTGTGAATGACTAATGCCAGGATATCAGAGACTTTTCATAACGGTAAAATCCCACGGTCTGTGTAAAAATCATATGTGATTCACATTCAAGAACACTGACAACTCTCTGAATACTATTAATTCATTATTTCATTTCATTCGCATTTCTATTTTTCTTATGTTAGGTCTGCTTTGTTCATGAATGAGTGAGACAAACACCAGGCTGAGTCGAAATCAGGGTTCTTTGTTCTTTATTACCGGATTGTAACACTTGCGACTAACCATGTTAGTCGGAGAATGCATTCTGCCGTTATCAGCAAAATGGTGATTTTTTATACCCTTGGATACGTGCTTAGAACATCATCATATCATTACTTGTCCAATGACTAAAACTGTTGCTATCCTTTCCCTGCTAGCTTCCTGCCTCTCAATCCATCAATGTCTCTCTTATCTTGTAAGTACAAGGATGCATTCACATTTTGTTACAGCCCTGCACATTCCCATCTCATGATGTTTTACCTAACAGGAGTACAAGGACACCTCCCCTTCTTGTTACAGCCCTGTACAGGGTAACTCCTTACACATTCCCATCTCATGATGTTTTACCTTACACTTATCAAAGTTAATACTCAAACTTTCCCGCATGAAAATATAGCATCCTCTCAATTAACCTGCCTATATCTACTTGTAGGCTTTTTTCACCTCTCTGCACACTTTTGTGTGATTGGAAAATCCACTGAATAATTCCATCATCTAAAACATACAGATTACCAGTTGGTGTGTGGCCCAAACAGAGACATGGGGTACTATAAGCTCATAACAATCTGGCAACTCAAATTTGGCTCTGTGTTGTTATATATTATCTTCAGTCCAGCTAATCTTAAATTTCTGTAATAATATTTTGTGGATTAATTTATGAAAATCAAAATACATTAAATCCATCGGCTACTTTTAATTATTGTTACAATCAAACTAAAATTTTGTAGCCCTTCCCCTTAATTAATTCACAAGACTATAATCTCATGATTTCCTCAATGCCCTGTTGATGTTTTCCCAATGCCAGATTCGAATATTACCCTATTACACATGATGCCAAACTCAGTACCCTTTAATTATTTGTTTTACATCCCCACCTATTTGAGTATGGAGGAAAAAAAAACTTTCAAGTTTCCAAATTGCAGGAACCATCTGTAATCTGGCAAAATCAGTAAGAAAACTTTCATGATGTCTTCTAAACTTATATTTTCCACATATTCAGCAATTGGTTAGATTTTGCACCGCTGATTTATTTTTCATATTCAGAGTACATACATGACGTCGTATATAACCCTGAGATTCTTCATTCTGTGAGCAAGGCAGAATTACCACTTATTGGCAGTGGAAGAAACAAACCACACAGTGTACACATTTAAACAAATAAAGAACTGTAAACAGATAATGAATGTAAACAAACTGAGTGTGCAATGTAGAGAAGATTTAAAAAATCGATGAAGTGCACAAGTAGGAGTCCTTAAATGAGTCTCTGAGTTTGTTGTTAAGGAGTCTGATGGTGGAGGAGTAGCAGCTGTGGTGAATCTGGTGGTGCGAGTCTTGTGCACCTAGACCTTGTGGCAACAGTGAGAACAGATCATGTGCTGGGTGGTGTGGATCCTTGATAATTGCTGCTGCCTTCCAACAGCAATGTTCCTTGTAGATATTCTCGATAGAGGGGAAGATTTCGCCTATGATGTCCTGGGCTGTGTCCAGTACCTTTTGGAGGGTTTTATGCTCAGGGGCATTGGTGGCCCCATACCAGGCCATCATGCAGCCTTTCCACCACACCTCTGTAGAAATTTGACAGGGTTTTGGTGTCATACCAAACCTTTGCAAATTCCTGAGGAATGAGAGGTGCTGATGTACTGTCTTCACAATACCATTACTGTGTTGGATCCAGGAAATATCCTCTGAAATAGTGACTCCCCAGAAATTAAATTTGTTCACCCATTTTTCTTTAAATATTTGATAACACTCATTATTTAATTCATTTCATAAGTTCTTCATTCACAGATGACTTCTCAGTAGCATGGAGGATAGCTTGAGATCGGTTTAAAGAGTTTCTGGTTAAGCAAGTCATGGGATGAGAGGTCCAGTGCTTAGAAGCACCTTAGATAGATTTTCTTGAATAAATCAGCTAGATTTTCTGGAGAATTAGTAAATTCTGAGAGCTGCTCTCCAGTAATTTCAAAGCTACATCGAGGGATTCAATCTTTCAGCCGTAGCAGACAAGAAGGATCTGCACAAGTGTGATTAATTGATGAATGTACATACTGCACCTTAGTCATGCTTGATTGATAATTTGATTGTGTCAATGTTCGTCAATTAAGGCCAAATGATTTATAGAATGAAAAGGAACAGGAACAACAGTGGAATGAGGAATACATGCATTGTTAGTTTTGAAACTTCCAAATAATTCTTATGCATTTTTGTTTTATGGCAGTTGATTCCTGTCTCATTTAGCCATATGAAAATGCAATTTTCAACCTATCCAGCTTTTTTTGTACTTGCTTGCCTGGATTCAGTTTATCAAATGCATGTCTTGGCTGACTAAATAGTTCCTGGTTTTGGGATAACTAATTTTTTCTCTCTCTACCAAACCATTAATGTGAACAGCAATAACCTTAATATGCATTTTCACAGCACCTGATTAACAATTGTTTACTATGCCTTTGTTCCATTCACCAAAATTATTTGCTATCCATGGTTTTGCTAACCTGGGACCCTGTGAGCCAAAACCACCTTTGAATTATTTAATTGTCTTGATTAGCCCATGAGATCTTATTATGGTATGGGCTAAATATATTAAATTCAGAGAATTTCAATCAGCACAAGCTCTTAATACATTGTTGAGCTTTAATAATTTTGGAGGCATTCTCTCTCTCTCTCTCTATCTCTCTCTCTCCCTCCCTCTCATTCTCTCCCTCTCTCTTATAATTCCATTCATAATCCCTGAAAACATACTAAAAGTATCTGGATTTTTATACTCCCATCTGTTAAGATACTTCTGCAGGATGTTACCCATGGAGGATATTCATCTCATATAATATCTTCAATTATTCTTCTGGAATTAGCTCTGCCATATAATATTGTTTTGTCACTTTCCACAAGCAACATTCACTTCCTCCATCTATGTCTGTTCTATTTGCAGCTATTTCTTGAGTTTACTTTCTTCCCCATTCGCTCTGTATTCTTTCTGCAAAAATAACACAGTTCAGGTTTACCTCATTTCCCCAACTCAGAGTATGCACCAAGGTTTCAAATGTTTCCTCAACCATATACTTATATTTCCCTCACATTGTGCCCCCAAATGAAAGTCTTCTTTTTCATACGCCTCTCATTCTGAAAAATACCACAAGTTTTGCTATTGGAGAAGCTCACATCCACCTCAATTGCCAGTTCTGGTTCTTCCTCATTCCTTATCTCAGCCGAGGGTTACCAATTCCCTTCTGCTACTTCAATATTTGTCATTGACAATTCTGTGACCAGTTTCTGGAATGCATTGCATGAACTTCTGCTTGCCAAGTACATTTCAGAGTGTAACCTACTGACTTCTCAGTGTAATCCTGAACACTTTCCAGGTTCAACATGATTCTTTATAAATATTACACGTCTCACAAATCTAAGACTTGATTCTACTGATTTTATGTAACTAAATTTTACATTAATCTGGACTGGAGGATTAGAAATAAAAATCATTTACCTTAGTGACAACTTCCTATTCATTTGCCAAAAGCAAATACTACAGATGCTAGACAACAGAAATGAAATGAAAAATACTGGATATCTGAGGAGTTAAAATTTTAGAGAGGTAATTTACTCACAAGAGTGTTATAATTTAAAAAATACAAGTCAGTAATTGAGCATTTGTAACATTGCTCTCATCACGTTTTCTTCCATTTGATAGCTTTTTCTTTTTTTTTTATGGCACTAAGCTGTTTATTGTTACCCGACTAAGAAAAATGGACAGGCTTACAGCCTTCTGACAGTGGTGGACTATCTTTGAATCCAAGCCTGTTTTGATTTCAGTTAGTCTGCACTCAGCATATCCCTGATGGCAGTACATCGATCAGCAATTCACCACAGAGGTGAGTCTTGGAAATGAATCCGTATAATTGTACTCCATAGTGCAGCAAATTGGCAAGCCATTAGTTACTCCATCAAATCTTTACATCAGCATTCATAGCACAAGATTAACACCTCAGAAAAATAACCACTGATTCTTATTGCCAGCTCACAAACAGCTGTCAATGTGAAGGTACACATCACGCTACTATTAAACTTTTTATTTAAGTATGCAGGTACTGGGAGTTCTGTATAGAAGTTTGCCGAATGATTTTCCTCAAGGGCATTTAGAGTATCAGAGCTGTAAAAAGATAGTGTCTTTTAATGTCATTCTCTTGTTTGATCTTCATTCACACATCCGTCACGTGGATGGACTAGATTTCATTCATTCATTAGCCGGAATCATGTTTGAGTTTTTCCCTCCTCATTCAGATGTTCACAAATGAAAGAACAGTTTGATTTTGCTTATGGATGTGAAAAATGAAACCTGTCATTTTGTCTAAGATGGAGTGATTAGCAAGTTGATGGTATATGAAACATCAAAGGGACAGTGAAGGGTCTTTGTCATTGTTTCTGAATCACTGCATGAGAATACATGTTTGAAAAGATTTTTAAGAAGTAAGCAGGGGTAGGTAGGCCTCCAGCTTTAATTCATTGTCAGTAAGCAGCCTGAACTAACCTGAGAGATGAGTGAAGGTGATATGTTGTTCCTTGTCTTTTTTCTGTCAACGAAGTCAACTTGACTGAATGTAACTGATTCAATGGATCTGCTTCCAATCATATATAGCAACTGCAAGAGATCATGTCTTTCATCCATTGCTCTTGTTATTTGACTTTAAAATGTCCTATTATATACATTTAGAATCACTGATTCTCAAGTCAAGATGATTATAATCTGATTGTACAAGTACAACCCAACGAAACAGCATTCTCCGCACACAACCAGACATAACACACTTACAAACAAATATTACAGGACAAGTATTTCTATCTATTAAAAAATAACTAAATAAATATTGTTTTGTACAAATGAGTGTCTCGAATGCTTAGTGTGAGCAGTTCCTTTGGTCATTCAGCATTCTCACTGCCCGTGGGAAGAAGTTGTTCCTTAGCCTGGTGGTGCTGGCTCTGATCCTCTAACTCTTCTTCGACAAGTGCAGCTAAAAGATGCTGTGGGCAGGGTGGAAGGGGTCCTTGATATATTTGCATGCTCTCTTCAGACATCGATGGAGGTGTAGGGAGGGAGACTCCAGTGAATCTTTCTGCCACACTTATGGTCCTGTGCATTGACCTCCGATCTATTTCTCTGCAGCAACCATGACACACTATGACACAGCCGGCCAGGACACTCTAGATAGAGCTCCTATGGAAGGTTGACCTATGGTAGCCTTACCTGCTTCTTTCTTTTCAGGAAGTGCAGTTGCTCTTGTGCCTTCCTGACTAGTGAGGAAATGTTGAGTGTCCACGATAGGGCACTAGTTAAGTGAACTCCAAGGAACTCTCTCTACTGCAGAGTTGTTGATGTGTAGAGGAGGGTGGTCATTCCTGGTCGTCCTGAAGTCTATGATCATCTCCTCCAGCTTGTCCACATTGAGATTCAGATGGTTACTCTTGCACCATTTCATGAGATTTTCCTCCTCATCTCTGTAGTGCAACTCATCATTATGGCTGATGAGGCCAACGACTGTTGTGTCATCTACAAACTTGATGACACTGTTGGTGCTGGATCTGTGCAGTGGACTGGGATTCACTGGTAGTGTGTTGTGCTGATGGCTGGCCCTGCCTCCCGGCTCCACCCCATCCTCACGCCTCTAACCCTGGTTTCCCGCCTAAACCCAGAACCTTCTGAAAATTACTGTGAAACCCTACCCTTAATTATAAGCTAATAAAAGTGTTTGTTCTCCCTCTAGTCATTTTATTAGCTTGTTCCCTAAACGATGGAGGTGCTACTCAAGCTAGGTATGCTACTGATAGACCCCGTGGCTGAGAAGTTCACATACTGGCTAGACTGCCTCCAGCCCCACCTGAACGCGACCAGAGACATCTTTATCTAATTTAAAGTATCTTAGTTAATATTTATAAAGACCCATATGGAAACACGTTGTGGCTCACTGGTTAAGAACAGCTAATGAATGCCACTAAAATGATACTTAGATTTGTTCATTGGAATAAGCAAGAGAAAATGGCTTCTCTTTCCAGGTTAAAATACAGAAATGCTGGAAGAACTCCAGCAGTTCTCATAACATCCATAAGTGAGAAAGAGACATAACTAACGTGTTGGGTCAGAGCCCATAAACAAGGGCTAAGGCCTGAAGCACAAGTTGCATATCTTTACCAACTATGGATGCTGCGAGACCGGCATTTCTGTCTTTTTACTATAATAACAGCAGACTTTCATATTTCACTCCCTTCTCTTTCCATGTTATCATCTTTGATATAAGATCCTAAAGCAGATTGTGTTCAAGTTTAAAGGAGATTGAGTCAATTGACCTGCTTCTGAAAGTTTTTTGCAACCTTAATGTTTCTTTGGTGACAGTTCCTTGATCATTGATCTTAGTGAGAAAAAAGGATCTCTCCAAAACAAAAGAATGTAAAAATCTGTAAAGAATTTAAAACTAAAATTGAAAAAAAAAAGATATGGTTGTACAGCTGAAAATTTATAGTGGAATTTTTTGAGTCCAAAAAAGACTTCAGATAAATTTTGCGTAAGGGTAAACTCAAGAAAATTGCCATTTTTTCCCACAGATATACAGTGTAGAACAGACTCTTTGCTAAAGCTGTCCAAGTTAGCATTCTGGGCTGGTCCCGTTTGCCTGTATATGGTTCACCTTCAAAGCCCTTCCTATCCATAAATCTTTCTAAATGTCTTATGAATGTCAAAATTATGCCTATAGACCTATTTTATTATTAAATTCAGACAATGAGATAATTGCCAAAGCTTTGGCAAATAGATTGGCAAAATTCATCCAAAAGAAACAATCTGCCGATAATGTAAGCAGGCTGATTAGTATAACTCATTTCACATAAAAGAGGGATGATCTGAGTGTCCCTATGGCATTAGATGCAGAAAAAGCATTTGATAGACTGGTGTGGGATTTTCTATTTTAAGTGCTGGAAAGATTTGGACTAGGTCAAATTTTACCAATTAGATCAATGAACTGAAAGCTAAAGTGGTGACTAATGGACAAATTTCTATATCTTTTCAGTTGTCAAGATCTAGTAGACAAGGATGTCTGCTATCTCCAGATCTATTCATTTTAGCTATAGAAATTCTTGAAGAAGTAATTCATCTCAACCCAGGCATTAAGGGACTTAGGGTTAACCAGGAGGAATATAAAATCAATCGATTTGCCGATGATGTATTGATATATTTGACAGAACCAGCAAACACATTATAGAAATTGTAATCAAAAATGGAAGATTATGGGAAAATTTTGAGTTATTAAATAAATTGGGATAATAGAAATTATGCCTCTTAATGGAGGAGACTATTCTCAGTGTCAAAGAGATACCCTATTTAAATGACCAGCAAATAGGATAAAATACTTAGTTATATGTACAGATAATAGCTTTAAAAATCTATACAAATTGAATTACTGACCTTCACTCAAAAAGATTGAAGACAATTTAAATAAGTGGACAGCCTTATCCATAATGCTAGTGGAAAGAGTAAATTGTATTAAAATGAATATATTTCCAAGAGTACAAAATCTCTTTCAATCACTGCCCATTATCTCAGAGGTTTTTTCAGATGTTATTTAAATATGTCAGAAAATGTATTTGGAAGGGTAAGATGTTGAGCGTCTCCATAGAAAAATTAACCTGGAAATATGAACTGGGAGGTTTAAAACTCCCTTATTTCAAAAATTATTATCTGATCTATGTGAGAATAGTATGACTAATACGATAAATGTAAGGTATAGATTATTACAAAATAATTTTTGCATCAATTATATTTCACCACAGAAATTAAATAAATTAAATTCAGACTTATCAGAGCAATGTTTAAGATGTGGTGAAGAGGTAGGAACATTTTTACATTCAACCTGGTTATTGTTTGTTGATGAATTGATAAAATACAAAGTGGCAACCTTTGACAAATACTTTACTGTTAAATTCAACAATATAATGTATAACAGGGGCCCCTGGAAATGGCATCCACCACCAGCCTAACTCCGTCTCTTTTTTTAACTAGCGTGCTTTGCAGGGACTTGTGCATGCACATTGTGGTGAGTACAGTGGCTGCAGCGGGTGCAGACAACCAAATGGAAGTGGCTATCTATATCCCCTTTCTTGGGCAACTCCCTTCACATACCTCAATCCATGTAGGTGTCATACATTACAATAATTGTAGTTCAGCAGTGAACAGTCAGCCCAGTTTAATCCTGATATTTTGGGTTGGGCTTACAAGTGCGCCCGAAACATATTATGTAGTAGCCATTGGTGGCAGTTGGTGCTTGGGTTGTTGCTTGGGGTACTTCAGCTTGAAAGGATGTGCCATCGGTGGTCTTGTGATTGCAGCCATTTGCTTCATGGGTTGTTACTGAGGGAGTTCTCCCTACCCCGGGTTCATATTCCAGATCCTGGTTTATAGTCTCATCAGGAATGGTTCGAGATGGGGGTGGCTGCTTCGTAGTTTCATTTGTAATAGTTTGGGATGGGGTGGCTCCCTAATAGGTAGGTTTCCCCTATACTCTCTTCCTTCCTTCTGATTTTACCGCGTATGACCTGGGCTCCTGGCAGATCCTTTCGACTAAGCCCATAAGGTCTTAGCACTATGGAATCTGCATCCTTATGACTTGCCCTTCTGCTAATGGCATGAGTGGCCAGCTGTTTCTGTCATAGCATCTTTTCTGTGTTAGCCTCCTGTTCACCAATTTTGGATATAATTTCTTGCAAGTTCTCAGCTGAGGGTCCAAGAGTCTCTTTGCCACAGGCAGAGTCATTCGTGTCTGCCTGGACAATATGCCCAATATGGCATTGCCGGTGATGTTCCTTAGGTTCAGCAGGTTTAGGAACACATCCGTATTTTCCTTGTGGGACTCCTCCATGAGTTGCTTCATATTCCTCACAGCTCCTTCAGCCAACCCATTTGACTGTGAGTACTCTGGGCTGTTAGTGATATTGTTGAAATCCCATCTTGTTGCAAAGTGTTTGAATTTCTCAATGGTGAATTGGCTGCCATTGTGCGATAGCAGAATGTTGGGGGGGGGGGGGGCATGCACTCAAAAGTGTATTTTAAACTTGATAATGACTGCCGACGAGGTGAAGTTTTTAACTAGCACGCTTCACGGGGACTCGCGCATGTGCAATAGCGTTTGGAGGTGCAGACAGCCAATAAAAGCAGCTCTCTACAGTTATATTCTAAAGTGAGGCCTTTTTGGATCAATCCATAAAATTTCTTAGAACAGATTACAGGAATTAAATACCTACAAAACCTAGGGAAGGTTTAGATTGTTTAGTAGATTTCTATCGGTCGGCAAAATATTGTGGGTCGAATGGCCTTTACTGTGCTGTTCTATTCTATTTTCTATGTTCTAAAATACAAATCTGTTTGGATTTGATGAATAAAGTCAGAAAATTTGCTAGTCCAGCACCACTAAAGTCCTAAAAATGCCAGATTATTGGAATGTTGCTGTAAATTTTCCTACCATAGCATCACCAAAGGGTAAAACATTTCTTCAATTTAGATAAATCATATTTTTAAATGATATTGAAATGGAAATTGAATGGCAGAGTGGATAGAGATATTTTATCACCCATATTCTCAACATGTTGTTGTATCGAGGGTAGAGACTGCTGCTCAGAGAGAAGGAAAAATTGGAGGGTGAGTCAACCAGAGACTCATGCATACTACTTAACAGCTGGCTCAAATGTCAGGTTGCCAAAAAACCTAGAAGCAGACTTCCTGCTTTCCTTTACAGCGGCAATGGATAAAATGGTATTCAGAAGTCAAGAATGACAGATAGATAAAGGAATATTTTCAAAAGATTTCAGCTAAATTACACATTCTATTGTCTTTTGCAACACTGCATACCCTTTCCTTTGTACAATCACTAAAGATATTAAAATAGAGTATCTTTTTTCAAAGACTTGTAAAGTCTAAATGGAAAGCAGGCATTCAGTGAATTTCTATTGCAGAAATCTACAATAATTTGGAGAGATAAAATACTTTCATAAGTATTTCTTTTAATCCACAGTAGTCCAATATGTGCTATCCATATCAGGCTGATTGCGATGGTCTTGAAGTTAAGGGGATTGTCATATAAAAATTTCCAAACCAAAGCCACCTGTAAATTGGAGGAGCAACATTTAATATTCCATCTGGGCATTCTCCAACCTGATGGCATTAACATCAAATTATCTGTTTTCTGCTAGACCACTCCCCATTCTTCCCTATCCTTCAGCTCTCTCTCCATTCTCAGAGCCATTCTTTCCCCCCCCCCCACCATTTGATGTTGTGTCCTCTCTCCCTTATCTACCTTTTATCTCTTGCCTGTGGCCTTGTGCTCATCCACCTGCCCCTCCTCCCTCACCATTTTATTCAGGCACCGACCTATTATGAAGGGCTCAGGCCCAAAACAGTGGTTATGTATATGCTGTTTGACGTTCTGTGTTTCTCTAGCATTGTGTTTGTATTTCAATAGAAATAAACAGTGAGATAGTGGGAACTCGAAGCAATACCCATTGATGAAAAATTCATCAACACAGTAAAATCCATTAAAAACAAAATGAAAATTAGCAATATGATCATTACATGCTTGTATCTAATATTAATATTAAAAGGATCTTGTGTGGGGCAAATAATTATTTCCCAGATGGACTACTCAATAATATTTCATTTCTGAATTGTATTGCTTACCTCTAATAGCACCTAGAAAATGCAAAGCATTTAAAAACATGGTCGAACTGATGCATTTAATTCTTATAAATACCTTCACATTTGGATAGATTACGGAAACATTATTGCTTGTAAAATAGGCTGCAGATGGATAACTCAAAACTTAAGTCCATTTCTTGTACAGAGTCAGAGCTGGTCATTCTAAACCAGTCATAAAGTCTTCCACAATATAAAGAAAAACAAAATGGGTGATTTCTTGAGGACTGATCCTGCCAATCAAATAGCTATTCCTCTGCTTTGTATTGTAGTCTACACCTTTGCCAAGGTTAATGTAAGCAGTTTGTGTGCTTCAGTGCTCAGGAGATCAACACCGGGAACCCAGGAGAGCATCTGAAAGGATTGTCAGTCGAACAAGTACATTCAAGTGTAGTTGTAAGGGAGGAGCTCAGTATAAATAGTTTTATCCCATTTTCCCATTTGTGCTGAGATGTGACCTGCGATTTTTTTTTTCTGTGTAATCTCCTGCAGCAGATCACGAGTCTGCTTTACATAACATCTTTAGCCACTGACACTAAATGGATATGTGAATTTGGTTGCTGGCTGTGGTCATTGGCACATATTTAGTTTGATAGCTTTCAATAGGATCGGATGTGCATGGGGTAAGCACAACTGATGACTGACAGTTTTAAAATGTTATAGTCATTGAAAAATAATTGACATTTATTTTTCATTGAATGTTGTTACTTTAAAATATTTCTGATATTATCAACAGTGCTCACTTGAAATCACATATCTTATAATTACTGAGTTAGGCAATTTTGAGATTTGTTTTGAATCTTTCTTTGGGTGAATTCAAATTCATTTGCAGTAGTTCCTAGTATTTAATATACAGTTTGAATTTCTATATTTTTGTTATGCATCAAGACATTCCTTCAGTTCCCACCTAACCAGATTGTAGGATATAGGTGAGTTGTTGGGGGTTGGAAATCTCTACAGTTATTTGGGGGTGAGTTTCACTCTGATTAAACGTTTATTCCCCCATTCTCCTCTTCCAGTATTTCCTCATTATCATCTCTGTTTTTTCCACTCATTATACTTTTAATTATTTTCCCATCTGCTTTTGTAATGACTTTGCAAGGTAGAGTCTATGCAAGAATGAACATTGATACCTTGCAGTTAAAGGGAAATTCATACTTATTTGAGGTGACACTAATGTCAATGAAAACAAAAATTGGGAAAGTTATAAAATCTGTGAGCAATTCATAATATGCATTTCATTTTTTTTTACAAAGTCAAATTTTAACTTTTTAACAATATGCGTCTGGACTCACTCCATACTGGCATTACAAAGTTGATGGCAGCATGAATTTGAAATATACCATTCTTCTGTAAAGCTCATTGAATACCTTGTTTGAAGAAGTTGTATACTCATAAGGATGTTAGAGCCAATCCTCTTGCTGAACTATATCTTCCATGTTTCAGGCGTACTTTTCAATGTTTAAATGGTATGCATAAATACATGAGCTGATTTAAATTTAAATGAAGTAATTTACTTGTAAAAGGTACAAACCATGACTTCTAAAGTAGTCCATATTTTTCATTTTGGAGTCTTAGCTATTTTTCCATATCCTCCTTTTCTATAACAAGGTATATAAGAAAGATACAAGATAAATTATTAAGAGTTGGTCTACCTTAAGGGCCACTCTACTGTGCTCTGAAAACAGTTGTTTAACTGCTAGAAAAGCAAATAAAACATAATTTTCATGTGCAATTAATGTTTTTAGAAAAATATGTGGAGGAATTTAAAGTGGAGGGTTATGTGGGAGGCAGGGTCTAAAGGTCGGCATAACTTGTGGGCCGTAGGGCCTGTACTGTTCTATATTCTAGGTTAATGTTTCTGTACAATGAGGGGAATGGTATAGACTGTCTGGTTCAAAATATTAATTTGTTCAGTAAATATTTCTTAAATCGATAGAATGGGCAATTCTGCATAGTTTGGTTCCTGTACACTTTTAGCTTCCCTGTTGAAACATGTCCTCCATTCTCGGCACATTTTTGGCTAGTCACTCTAATCATTTGAATGCTTATTCCTGCAATATATTTCTCAGTTGACTTTTCCAGCTTTTAAATTTGCTTTTCCCTTTCACTCTTGCATTTATCCCCTACATCAACTGCATTTATCCCCTAACTTCCTCCTTGCTGATGGTGGTGAGCATCATTTTGAACTGCAATGATAATGTAGGCAAAGGATTAATTCAACAACCCAATGTTGATATTTTACAACAAAGATCATGATGCCGGATGCAGAAAATTATGCTGATAATTGGAAAGTTGGCTGAACATCCAAAAAAATGCAGACATTTGCTGCCTTGTTAATCTAAAAAAAAAGGACAGCCTGTTCAAAATTTGCACAGATGGCAACCCTGTGCCTGAAGGGAATAATAAATAGCATTTACATGGAACTCAAGCCTTATCACTTTGAAATACTTCAAAACATTTCATGCAATTAATGACTTTTTGGAGGACGAAAATTGTGAAGGCAGGAAGGTGGGGCTTAGTTGAAGCATGACGGAAAGACAACATTTTTGATAATGGGATTCTCATTTAAATGCATGCATTTTCTTCTAATGCATCTGTAGCTAAGAATTTCAACATAAAATCTCATTTTAAATTCTGTTCACCTGTTTTATTACAGTTTTCAAAAGTAAGCACCAAGAATTCAGCTCTGGCATCACATGATACAGCCCACCCATAATCCCTTTGCAGAAGGAATTAGTCAGTTTGTCCCACTCCCTCATTCTGTTTCCAACAAACAAAAAGTAATTAAAATAGCAAATGATTTTCAGATAATGGTTTAAACTTGATTTTAAAAGGTAGAAATTATACACTTTAATCACTATTCAATGACATCATAACTATTCAACCATTTGAATTCACTTTTCATCTGATTCTCTACCCCAGCCATTCTCATGTTTTTTTTTTGGCTTTGACTCTGCTCAAAGTTTAAGGGCTCCCTTCAAGTTTAGTCGAGTTTAGTTGGTTTCTTCCGTACTTCTCTACTACTGATTATATAAAACTCCTACAAAGTATTTTGTGATTTCAGTCAGTGGCCTCCCCCCCACCCCCCTACGGAGCCATATGGCTCCTGTTGAGAAAGGCTGCTCCACTCATTTCTTCCCTTCGAACTCACATATCTCTTCTGCATTTCTGAGAAATGACTGAATTTTTTTAATTGAAGAATTCCAAAGGTTTATAATCCTTTCTTTATTTCATGAACGAAATTCTCTACCAGAAGATAGTAACTCACAGCATTTACCCCACCCATCCATCACTGAATCTTGCCCGATTTAATGAAGTCTCCTTCTACTCTTATATACCCTAGTAGATATAAGGGTGAAGATTTGAGTCTAATTCTTCACCTCCCCCTACAAATTCATTCACAAGAACATCCAGATTTTTCTGAATGCTAATATTTACAGATTACTTGGCATTGCATTTTAAAAGTCTGCTTTCTACCAAGATTTACAACCCTCCATTCTCCATCTGCTACTTCTTGCATGTAATCTCCTACTTGCAGCATTCTTGCTGTGCTTTGTCACTTAGGTCTGCCCATTCATCTACATCATTAATAATCAATAGCAATCGAAATACCAGCACAAATCCCTTTGCCACCCAACTGGTAAAAGCCCTTCAACCAGAAAATGACTTTATCCTGATTCTGTTTTCTTTTCATCAATCAATCCTCTATCCATGAAACAAGACTCATTGATTCTTCCTTATCTCCCCTCAAAATATGTTCATTCTTTCAAGAACTGTTTTATTACTTTCTTAAAAGCAGAAAGAAATTCAGAATCAGAATTTATTATCATGAACATGTCACAAAATTCGTTGTTTTGCGACACCATCACATTACAAACATTTATATAAACCACTTTACAATAAAAACAGTGCAAGAAAAAGTCTAAGTAAGGCAGTGTCTGTGGTTCATTATTCATTCAAGAATCTGATGGCAGAGGGAAAGAAGATGTCCTTGTGCTCATTGGCAGGCTCCTCTACCTTTTTTTCCCAATGGTAGCAGATGGAAGAGGACATGGCCTATGTGGTGCTGGGGGGGGGGGTCTTTGAGGGTAGAGGTTGCTTTCTTAAGATACTGCCTCTTGTGGATCTTATGGATAGCCTTGACGGAGTGAAGACTGGTGTTAACGACCCTCGCGTTAATTTGGCCTGCGACATTTCTATACCTCTGCATTCATTTATTTCTCTTTTCCTCCATAAACAGTGGTATTACATTTATTATTTGTCAGTGAATTTCGACAATTATAACATCCAACCTTTTTTGGAAAATAAGAAAAAACTCTGCAGATATCTATATTGAAATCCTAGGCCATCATATCTGATGGGGGCGGTGGGGAGGGGGGTGTGTCATTCTCCTCTACATACTCTTGTTATTATGCGATTGTAAAATAGTGAATTCATGCAGAATTTCTGGCTACTTAAATTGTGGTGGCCAGCATATTCTGCAATTCAATGTCTCTTCACAGCCAAACGAAGAGCTGCTAAGTTTTAACAACAGATTTTTTTAACTTTATCTTAATTCACCTTAATATTTTACTTTGCATCAATTAATTGTTTTAAAGTGATTTTTTTTTGGTGTTTTGTTGGTGGTTTTTAAAATATTTAAATATTTTCAGATATCTCAAAGCACCTCTGATCATCAAGGAAACAAGGTGAAAACCTAACAGCAAGAGGAGATTCTCAATTCGAGCCTCCTCAGGTCAAGTTGCCAACCATGCATGCTCACTTACTTTGCAAAACATACTCTACAGAAAGGCTCGCTGTTATCGGGAGCTCCATTCCCATAAAGGCTAATCTGCCCATGGTTGTGTGATCATGGTGTGTTAATTGGAACTTCTGAGACCTGGAGCATTAATTGCTTTACATTATTTACTTTCATTTACTGCTTGGTTCTTCAGTTTTCTGCCACATTTGCCGTGTTTCCTGCCATTAAGACACTGACAAAGTGACTCTCTGCTAATTGTCCAGTGTATCACTGGCTATCTCTTCCTCTAAGGCAGTGGTTCCCAACCTTTTTCTTTCCATTCACATACCACTTTAAGTAATTCCTATACCATCAGTGCTCTGTGATTAGTAAGGGATTGTTTAAGGTGGGATGTGAGTGGAAAGGAAAGGTTAAGAATTACTGCTCCAGATCCAATTGTGACTGAAATATTTTGCTTGAGAAAAATTGTCATTGGCCCATTTCCTTTGGAGATATGAAACCGTGCACATAACGAGTCAATGAGGTACGATTACAACAGTGGTTTTCAACCTTTTTCTTTCCACCCACATCCCACCTTAAGAAATTCCTTACTAATCACAGAGCACCTATGGCATAAGGAATACTTAAAGTGGGATGTGAGTGGAAAGAAAAAGGTTGGGAACCACTGCTCTAAGGGATTCATGTTAACTCTTGCTTTGCTATTTTTACATATGTGACTTCTTTGTATTTCCTTCTAGTTTACTCTAATAATTTATTCTTCAACACATTATAAATTCTTTACCAAATGTTTCCCAGTCCATTGGTCTATTGCTGCTCGCTGCTTCAAAATGATCCTTTGTTAATTCAATACTATATAGTCTTGCTATCATACATTTCTGATAGAATTTGGAGTTCTAAACAGAAAGGATATCCACTGAGAACTATATAATTTTAAAAATGCTTCCAATTAAAACTTTTCCCCCAAATTTCCCAATCTGCCTCTCATAGCCACATACAGTAAAATCCCTGATATCCAACACCTTTGGGGATGGGTAGATACCGGATAAGTGTATTTTACAGTTGCTTGAGACTTAAAATCAAGTTTATTGTCATCTGATTGTACAAGTGTAACCGAAGAAATAGTGTTCTCCGGACACACAAGCATACACAACACACATACAGACAAATTATACATATGACTTACCCTTACCATGCCTAGCTAATACACCTGCATTAAGAATAAACAGCTTAAAGACAAAAATAATATGCTGTACTCACACTGAACAAACTTCCCTTCCACGAATATATACACCTTAAAGCATTTTACTTTATTTTCAGTCACATTCTTTAAAAAAATTCAACCATTGCTGCATCTGCAGGTTCCTCCCCCTTCCAAGGACCTGCCTGAAAGACGATCAATAACATTATAGATAATTCCATTCCCCCCCCCCTCCAATTTTTCAGTTAGAGCTTCTGACCGGGGCTGACTCTTACTAAGCAGGGAGAAGGAGACACTTTAAGAGAGTCACCTCAACAGTGAGAGGCATCAACCAGCTCTTCATCCGGGGTGACACCATTGCTGTTTCATGCAAATCTATTAAAAAAGCTGGTATGAGCAAAGCATTATCAAAGCACTCCACAAGCTGAATATTTGCCTGTATCTTCACCAAAGCTTACGTGTTACTTCAAAGAACATTTACTTTACTTTTACAATTATAAACTTTTTAACCTATTATTTTATTCTTATTTATTTTCCTTTTTTTTTGCTGTTGTTTAAGGCTGCCAGTTGGTTGAATTCCAGTATAATTAATTTTACTGATCTATAAAGTTTTAATTTTCGACTGAATTTTGCATATTTCAAGATTTAAAAACTTATCACTATATAATTTTCCTTCTTGAGAAACTTTTACTTTGGGATTATCCTAACTATACTTATTTATTGATTCAAATAGCCTGTTTCCAGCTTGATTCCATAAAGATTTACTTCAGGAAGCATGTCCTGAACTCTGAGTTACTTTTATGAATTTGGTTTGACCAACATACATGAAAATTAAAGTTCCCCATTTGATTATTATTGTTATAATCTCCTTGTTTTGTTCTCTGTTCAATAATATAGATCAGTGGTTCTCAACCTTTTTCTTTCCACTCACATACCACATTAAGTAATCCCTTTGCCATCGGTGCTCTGTGATTAGTAAGGGATTTTCTTAAGGTGGTATGTGAGTGGGAAGGGAAGGTTGAGTATCACTGCTCTAGACCCAATTGTTACTGAAATATTTTGCTTGAGAAAAATTGCCATTGGCCCATTTCCTTTGGAGTTATGACACCATGCACATAATGAGTCAGTTAGGTATGATTAAAACAGTGGTTTTCAACCTTTTTCTTTCCACCCATATCCCACCTTAAGCAATCCCTTACTAATCACAGAGCACCTATGGCATAGAAAATACTTAAAGTGGTATGCAAATGAAAAGAAAAAGGTTGAGAACCACTGATTTGGATGGGTAGAGAGCTCATAAGCAATCCATGGCAGTGTACTTGGATTTCTGCTGCCATTTATCTCCATCTTGCCTTATTTGCCCCTTCCTAATGAAAAAGGCTCTCATACTTTTAAGGAAAGTGTCATAAAACATACCACCTGTTGTGCTTCTACAGCAAGTTCTAGTGGTAGACTGTAATTTGAATTAGTTTTTTAAGATCTTCCTGTTTCTGCATGTACAATTCTGTAAATTTCGCAATGGATTTTGTTAGAAGTGTCTTCTGAGAATGTATATCTCGCAGCCTAATTTTGTGTAGTACATCCTATGCAAATATTTGCACTTCCATGAAATTACCAGAAATATTTTTCCTTTCTCCCTACCATTCTGTGATACATTTGCTGAATGTTTATGAATCTCATTTGGAAATGTTTTTTTTCTTTCAAAAGTGGAAAAGTGTAGATAGAGTATTTGGAGGGAGAGATGATAGATTCCAAACCCAGTTAATTGACTGTGAGCAAGGTCCCAAAGGAATTTCCCAATAGCATGGGATTCTCAAGAAGAAATATTGTTCCAAGTTGTTTTAACATAATTAAGTGTGAGAATGAATTTGAACCCATTTGAACAAGACTGAATAAGAATAAAAGGTGCTCTTCTTTCTGTGTCAACAGTAATTATGCGTTATGTGTACTTTTACCTGCAGTGGGTTTACTTTAAAGGAACACTGCTGGCTATCATTTTCAATTTCATTAAACTGTCCTCTGGATTGTATGAACAGTAATGTGTGGGTTTGGTACAGATGCGTGGTTAAAACCAAAGTAAATAAGTATTTTTCAAAAACCCAATTTAACACGTTGATTTCTGCACATCCCTGCCGCACTTTAAGTTGCAGATCTCTTAATTTTTTTCTTTGCAAATGGACATCTTTGGCAAGATCAGGATTCCTTGTTCTTGAGCTGGACATGACAAGACATCTTTTCGAACCCCTATGGCACTTCTGTTGTCAGATACGGAATTTTTGTTACCCTCTCAAAGCCAAAAGTAGGTCCTACATCTTCCAGCTGAACAGAAGGTTGAAAGCTTCAGGTTAGGCACATAATCCAGAGACATGGGAACTATGCTCTTGATATAGATTATCTTGACAATTTCCAATCATCCCTCCTTTGTTTTAGCAGAAAATATTTTCTCCCATAACCAGGCAAGATGATTTCACACTAGGTCCTTGCACTATAACTGATTTATAATGCAGAAATAAATTGTAAAATAATGTTAATTTTCTGTTTTTATAATGCCACATGAAACATACAGAACTACAAACACACTGCAAAACCAATGCACCTTTTCACTTATTAGGTGATGGGAGAATTGAGTACAATGGGGCAAAAATAGTTTGAAGGGCTAGTTAATGAAGTGGGTGTGGTGCTCATGATGGGAGAGAATTGCAGGAATGAACCACAAGAGCAAATGTTTCTGTTTGGGTATGATCCTAATATGATTTGCTCTTGGATGACACCAGTTATTAAAAAGTGATTTCCCTCCAAGTTTCCACTGAACCACATTCTGCATTTCAATGAAGGTGAGTGAGTCTGCTCTGGAACTTTTAATTGGACATTGTTTTAGAAGGTAATTTATGTAAAAATCTACCTTAAATAATCTTTGTCAAATTTATTATTGGTAATTGCGCAGATCTGAAAAAACATGAAAGATGATACCTAAAATATCTTTATATCAGAATATCTCAGACATCACTAAATGTGACTAAATTTAATGAAAATTAAAATTATTTTCAAAAATGCCAAGCTATTTTAACTATATAAGCTCTAATAATCTGTTTCTCAGTAAAATATATAAAAATGTCAAAATGCTTTTTCTATGAAATCATCCTGCAATTACTCCTATCCATTTAATATTTTTCAATCCATCTGAAGATTAAAATTCCCATGATCATTGCATTTTTTCTTGCTGTATGATTCTCATCTATTGATCAATATTTGCTCCAACAGTACATGTAGTATTAAGGGCCTATGTTTAACCCCACCAGTATTTAATTTTGACCCTGCTATCTCTCATATATGTTTGTACTGATTCCTGGTCATCAAGGCATGGTTCTTTCCTCTATATTGTTCTTTTTCTGTCATTTATTCAGGCAAAGACCTCCTTTATACCCTTTTCAATTTTATCTACCGCAATATTTTTAAAATATTGAATCCAAAAAAATTATAACAATTCATCGAAACTTATCTGCTTTTGGAGGTTAAAAATCTCATTACAAGTGACCTGCTGTTCACATAACACGGGGAGCAAGGCAAGAGGATGGTTACATTGGATTTGACAATCTAAACTGAAATGTTTTTGTACAAACAGCACCGAATCTGCCCCTTTGGCCCACCACATGCCTGTTGACCCATTTGCCCACCTTTATGCATCAGATAGGCTGCATTAGTCCACATTACCTTGCCTGCTCAAATGCCTTTTAAAAGTAGTGATTGTATCTGATCCCACTACCACTCCTGGCATTCTCTGGAAGTCACTTTCCTCTCAAATCTCCTTTAAAACTCTTTCCCCTAACCTCAGATTCATAGAGTCAAACTGTTCACCCCAACTCGCCAATGCCAATCAAGATGCCTATCGGAGCTAATCTCATTTGCTTGCATTTGGCCCAAGCCCCACAAAATCTTTTTTCTCTATGTACCTGCCCAAATGTTTTTTAAAACATGGTAATTATACCTGATTCCATCACCTCCTTTGGCAGCTTGTACCATATATTCACCACCTTCTATATGGAAGAACTTGCTCCTCAAATCCAATTTAAATCTTTCCCAATTCACCTTAAACATTTTCTCCCTACTTACTCCTTACCCTGGTATGATGACTCTGTCTTTCTACCTTATGTATATTCCTGATAATTTTATAAGGTTTCCTGCAACTTCCCTCATTCCAGGGAAAGCAATCCCATCTTATCCAATCTCTATTTATAACTTGTCCTCCACTCCAAACAACATCCTAGTGATTCTACGCTGCATTCTTTCCAGTACAATCATATCCGTTCTATAGTGTGACATCCAGAAGTCGGAAGCTGATTCAATTTTTTTACAAATAATACTCATAGCAACTTTTTGGGTAAAATAGAATGTCTATTATGAAGTTCTAAATGTAAGAAGAATAAGTTAACTAAGGAGAATAACTTCTGGCCCAAGAGCCCATGCCACCTAGTTATACCCAATTGACCTACAACACAGGTACATTTCGAAGGGTGGGAGGAAACCAGAGTGCCCGGAAGAAACCCACACAGACATGGGGAGAACGTTCAAATTCCTTACACACAGTGTAGGAATTCAAATCCTGGTCACCAACACTGTAACTTCATTGTGCTAACTGCTATGCTTTACCCTTTGTGTTGCCCTTTGCAGAAATTACATTGTATATACTTAATTATTTTCTGATCTTGTCAATCTAGCTTGTACACCATAAAGGAAATAATTTAAATCTATTGGTGATACCCTATGATAATTGTAAAAGCTCACGTGTTCATCACATTTACATGAAATCTGTGTTCAAAAGAACCAATTTAATACTGGTATTAAATTGTATTCAATTCAATTTCATGCCAACTCAACGAGCATCATTTCCTCTTGTTGTAGAGTGCATTAAGTCACCTAAGTGTGACTTAATTTTCTGCTGGTAATTAGTAGAGATATGCAATACGAAGTTTGCTCAAATTATTTGTGTGTACAACTTTAACAAATGAAACAAGGGAATTGGCTGGAGCAAATGAACATGGCATACGCCAAAGGGTCTAATATGGTGCCTAAACAGAAGGCACACAGAAAATCCCATTACAACACAAGTGAGCTGTGTGTTTTAATGAAGTACTATGTCAAATTTAAATGTGTTTTCCAGCCAGGGCTGCAGCATTGCCCTGAACAGAAAGCTGTCAAACATCCCAGGGAATTACTCCGTCTTTAGTAAAAATGTCAGAACATAGGACAAGACAAAATGGATTTATGATTTAAAGTTGACAGCATTAAAAAAATCTACAGCAGACATTCAAAATATCAACACCAAAATATATTTATATGGCCAAGAAGACCCACCCTCTTTTCTGCTGAATTACTGACCTCAGAGTGGTTCAAGAATGAGCCAATTCCCATCCTGATCAATGTCATGTGTAGATGTTGGTGAGGGTAGGGTAACGGTTGGCCAGATGTCTTTGACTGAATAATCTAATTACATATAGAAGCAGATAATGGAGGAAGCAATCAATAGGTCAGGCAACATCTGTGGAGAGAGAAACAGATGTTATGTTTCTATCCAGCGGCCTTTCATAGGAACTGGGCATAGCTGACAACATTCACACATGAATAATGATAATTAAGGTGTGGTTGGTTGTGAAGGACAGCCAGTCTTCAGAAGAAATATAAAGGTGGTTAAATTATTGGATTTTCTGTTAATGTTACAGTGTATTTTGAGTCATAAATGAGAAATAATTGTCTCGCCAATATTTAGCAGTCTTGTAAATCGGATGTGTCATATTTAATTTGAACTAGGTTCATTAATTTCTCACTGTATTCTAGAAGACTAATAATCTATAATTGATGCAAGAGACAAAACCACTTAATGGAAGAATTATTTCATATTTCCACAGATCCTTTTAGTGGACAAGATTAGTCAAGTACTCAATGACCATACACTATTGGAATCAAACAATCAATAAATTTAGAGGCAAGAAATTTGATTTAAATAACTCATTTCAACATGACTAGTTGTTGGTTTTGACCTATTACTTGAGTGCTATGGTCAGTTCACTTTTAAGACATGTCCCAATTGGCTTAAGAAATTCTCCTTTAACCATTTTCTACCAATTACAAATGATGTGCTATTATAATTGTAAAATAGATTATGGATTCAGTAATCCAAATGGCAAGACATATTAAAGCACATGTTGAAGTAGATAAAAAAAAAGCAAAACAAAAGAATCTTTGGAAATAATGTTGCTGGAGGACTACCATGTGAAACAATGTGAGTAGAAACTGTAAAGGACTGGTCACCTTAATGTGTATATACTACAGGCTGCCAGTCACTGGGAATAGAGGATCAGATATGTCGAGAGATTTCTGACACAGTCAGAATAACAAAGCTTTTATTGCATGTGCTTTTGACTTAGAAATATCCAGCACTTCCTCTTTGCAATAATTAATAATAATAAATAGGCAGATAAATAGATAGATAGACAGGTAAATAGATAAATTGATAGATTGATAAATAAATAGATAAATAATTTTATATAGATATATATTTAAATAAATAGACAAATAAAAAAATAGATGTCTTCTTAAAAATATAAAGCTTGATATATCCCTGGGGCCAGATGCAATATACCCCAGGTTGCTGTGGGAAGGGAGGGAAGAAGTAGCTGAGGTGCTGGTTATGATCTTTGAGTCCTCTTTGGCCACAGAGTAGGTGCTGGAGGATTGGAGAATGGTAAGCATGATCCCCTTGCTTAAAAAAAGGTAATGGGGAGAATCCTTGGAATTATAGACCAGTGGGTCTTGCTTCAGTGATGTGCAAACTATTGGAGAGGATTTATGAGCATTTGAGAAGTAGTCTACTTGGGGATGGTCAGCATGACTTTGTGAGGGGAATGTCGTGTCTCACAAGCCTAATTGAGATTTTTGAGGAGGAAACTAAGGAAAATAATGAAGGTAGGGTGGTGGATGTGGTCTATATGGATTTTAGTAAGGCATTTGACAAGGTCCCCCTTTAGAGACTCATTCAGAAAGTCATGAGGCATGGGATCCATGGAATGTTGGCTGTGTGGATTAAAAATTGACTTACATGTAGAAAGCAGAGAGCAGTAATGAATGGATTGTATTCTGTCTGGAGGCCATTGACTAATGGAGTTCTGCAGTGATCTGTTCTGGGACCCCTTCTCATTGTGATTTTTATAAATGACCAACGTAAAAAAATGGAAGGATGGGTCAGTAGGTTTGCAGATGATACAAATGTTGGAGGAGTTGTGGATAGAGCTGAAGGTTGCTATAGGTTTCAAAAGGATATAGACAGGATGTAAAGTTAGCTAGGAAAGTGACAGATGGAGTACAATCCAAATAAGTGTGACATGATGCATTTTGGAAGGTCAAACCAGAAGGCTGAGTGCAGGGCTAATGGTCAGATACTTAACTGTGTGGAGAAACAGGGGAACTTTAGGGTCCAAATCCATGCATCTCTCAAGATTGATAGGATAGGTAAGAAGGCCTGTGGGATGCTGGTCTTCATTAGTCAGGGGACTGAATTCAAGAGTTGAGAGGTTACTTGCAACTCTACAAATCTCTAGTGAGATCACACTTTGAGTATTGTGTTCAGTTCTGGTTATCTCATTATAGGAAAGATGTCGAAGCTATGGAAGGGGTGCAGAGAAGATTTACCAAGATGTTGCCTGGATTGGAAAATTAGTTTTATAAGGCAAGGTTAGCAGAGCTGGGACTTTTCTCTTTGGCATGAAGAAGATGAGAGTGGCTTAATAGTGGTCTACAAGTTTATGAGGTGCATAGATAAGGTGGACAGCCAGTCCCTTTTTCCCAGGAAAAGAATAGCAAACACCAGAGGACATCTATTCAAAGTGAAGGAAGGAAAGCTTAGGGGAGACATAAGGGGTAAGTTTTTTTTTACAGAGAGTTGTGAGGAGTTGTGTATGCCTGAGATGCCTTGCCAGGGGTGGTGATGGATGCGGATAAATTAGTGGAATTTAAGAGACTCTTAGACAGGCTCATAGCTTAAAAGCACATAGAGGATTATGAGGTAGGAAGGGTTTAGTATTATTTTGGTAGGAATATATAGGTCGGCCAACATCAAAGGCCAAAGGGCCTGTACTGTGCTGTCATATTCTATATTCTCCAAAATTGATGGGAATGCCAAAAAACTAAGGTGTTAAGTGTGTCTAGGAGAACTTTCTACAGTAATGTGTGGATAGACCTATTAAGGAAAGGGAAGTTTGGGATCTTATTCTGGGCAATGAAACAGGTCATGTAACTGAAATATCAGTAGGGGAGCACTTTGGCAATATTTGACCACAGATCTATCAGCTTTAAGATAGTTATGGAAAAGGATAACACTGGTTATCCTAAATTCCTAGAATCCTAAATTGGGCAAGACTAATTTCCATATGAATAGGCAGGGTTAGCTATAGTTGACTGGTTGCAAATGTTAGAAAGTAAGAATACAATTGCCAAAAGGATGTGTTCAAGAGTATGTTAAGGAATGTCCAGAATGAATGTCCCCAGTCAGGTAAAGGACAGGAATGGCAAGATAAAGGAGTCCTGGTTAACAAGAAATATAGAGGCTTAAATTAGAAAGAAAAAATTACATATCTGATACAGACAGAGAGGTTCAAGGGAATCCTGTGTAGGAGCATAATGAAGAGGGAAATAAGGAGGGCTAAAGGAGGCTTTGAGATGGTTTTGGCAAACAGTGTAAGGGAGAACAAAAAAAAAAGATTTTTTAAAATTATAGTAAGAAGAAAAAGGCCACAAAGGAAGAGTAAATCCAGAATGTGTGTCTGTGTTGAGCCAGAGAAGATGGGGAAGATCTTAAATTAATATTTGATGAATGTGTTTATGATGGAGCAGAATAAACAGGAGTGGCAGGTGATGGTAACTAAAAATAACCTCTTCACCAAATTCAAAATAAATGTTTATAGGATTGTATTATCAACTTAGGTGGTTTCTTTTAATGCATTATCATTTTTGATCTTGAACTTTGCATACAAACTTAAATTTCAAATATATAAAATGACAGTTTTGCAAGATGAAAGCTAGTCAAACATGAAGAGAAAGAAGTGATGTATGAAACACTAAATATTAAGACAGGCTTGAACCTTTAATAGTATTTTATGGGTTAAAACAGCTCCGTTGTTTCTGCCAACAGCATAAATTGATGGGTGTGACTGCTATATTCTAAGAGTTCCATAGGAAGCACATTTTTCAAATGGTAATGTCCAAACTATAGATTATTTCACATCACTAGTAAATTATCATGGGAAATAGTAATGCACAAATGAAATGTGACGCAAATGAAAGAAGCAGGAAAATGCAATATAAATGACCAACAAATACATTGGTTATTAACTGCCAAAATAATTATGGTAATCAATTTTTGATTGGGTATTGCTGATATATTAAACTTGTCATAGAATATTTCTGTTATATTCATAGTACACAAATGCAGTGCATGTAACTTTTAATTTCCAATTAACTAAAAAGAGGCAAATAAATGGGTTCAAATACTTCTCATTCAAAAATTGGAAAAATTACCAATGTCTGTACTATTCCATAATATATTTGAAGGAATCTTGCTTAAAAGTGGACGACAGTGCTATAATTGTAGAGGCTCTTTGTCAGAGTTCAGTGTAATGGAAAATTACTGATTTCAGAAGTCAGAGAGGTTTCCCATTTAGATTTTAAACTTTAGGAAAGACCAGCTGGCTGAAAGCCAGTTTCTGTATTTCATGATCAATGAATGAAAAAGAAATGAAAAAGGAATCAAAAGTGAGATTTAAACTAATATCACACAATTATTAGGCTGCCCTTATCAAGGTTTCATGGAGCTGTCCTTGCATGGTGCTAATTGATTGTCCTTTACATTGTACTCTGTAAATTGTGGTCTTTATACAGCTGCATAAATGTTAGAGATAACCTATTAGTCTGTTCACAGAAGAGCCCTTCTCACTGTACCTGGTATTTTATGACAAATATGCAAACAAACTCAGATTTAATCACTTTCTAGCTCACCTCATTGTTTTGCAACAGGTGAGATGATGAGTTTATTGTCATAAATTTTATTGCACCAAAATTTGTGCTGCAGCTGAACATGGACTTTATAAACTAAAACAACAAACTAACTGAATGAATTTTAATTTTTTTTTTAAAAAAGCACAAAAAGTAGATAGATAATAAATATTCACAGTTATCCTTGCGTCCCAGTCCATCTCCCCTGTCCTGAACATCTGGCAATCAAATGCCACCCACTTTACCTGCCAAAGGAGTTCACCACCATCATCCTGGTTGCAGTGTGCATTCTGCCCAGGCTGACATCAGGTGGGCACTAGAGGGACTAAGCACTGTGATTATCAGGCATGGGACGGCACATCCTGATGCCTTCCCGATCATTATAGGAGATTTCAATCAGGCCAACCTGATGAAATCTCTGACAAACTACCATCGACACGTCACTTGTGAGACTGGGGGAACTAGCACACTCGACCACTGCTACACATAGAGCCATACCATGACCACACTTCGGCAAGTCTGATCACCTACTCCCAGTGTACAAGAAGAGACTGAAGACCACTGCACAAGTGATGGTGCCGCAAATCACCGAATTTCATGACTTGTTCATTACAATAAATTCTGATCTGGAAATAAGTGACTTTGCAATAGAGCAGGCAGTCCTTTTGCAGTGTTGGAGCAGTCCCTGATTCATGTAACAAGGGAAAGTTCAAGTCTGATGGCTGCTGGAAAGAAACTGTTCTTGAAATATGGACTCCCAAGAACTTGAAGGTTTTATCCCTCTCCAATGTCTTCGTGTCAATGTGAACAGATGCATAGTCCCTCAGCCTCTATACAAGATTGTTTTCAATATCTAATTGTTCTTTTATATTTCAAATTATTAATTTTAAAATTTGTATATCAGAATTTCTTGTCATGAAGGAACTAATTCTGTGATTGTTGGATAAGCTGCAGTGATTTGAGGCTCTTCTGATTCCATTATTTTCCATCAGCAAGTGGGAGCTAAGCTGGACAGTGTCTCGCTGACCACTGAGTGAAAGTATATCAAGACTTCCTATGAGAGATTATGAGGCAAACTAAACTCAGTCAATTATTCCAAACTGATTGATTCAGTTTTCTGGACAATACTGCAGAAATAACTGCATTATAAATGCCTGGGGAAAATAAATATTTTCAAACATTATTATTTAATAATAATAATAATAACAATTATTATTTAATTGTATTGTGCATACATGTTTCATTAAATGCAGTATGGAAATTAAAGGCAATTACAAAGGACCATGGCACACACTGTGGCCAAATTGATATGTGCCACCATCATTGCTAATTTTCTGATGTGCATAATGCAAATATTTCTTACTTTGATGTTGCTGGACATTTTGTTCCAACAAGTGCAGCAACATTAAACTTATTGAGTTATTTAATCAAGCACACTTTTCTTCCCTTCTCCTCCTAAAGGTTCCAGTTCCCACCTTAAATTTAGTTCTAGTCACAGATACTTAAAGTATTTTCCTCATCTGTACTTTGACTGAATTATTGACAGTGGGTGGGCCAGTTAGCGAGTGGAGGAAAATCATAGCCACACCTGATGCTGCATTTAAAAGGTCAAAAACTGCAGATGCCTCAAGTCTAAAATTGGGGGGGGGGGGGGGGGGGAGAGAATTCTAGG
Source organism: Narcine bancroftii (assembly GCF_036971445.1). Lineage (NCBI taxonomy): Eukaryota > Metazoa > Chordata > Chondrichthyes > Torpediniformes > Narcinidae > Narcine > Narcine bancroftii. The sequence goes on along the minus strand of NC_091476.1, from coordinate 12,072,429 downwards.
AAAACTCAGCAGGTCAAACAGCATCTCTGGTCAGAGAAACAACATTAATGTTTTAGATTAAAGGGCCTTTGCCAGATTTTTCATGACCCGCTATGCATTTCCAGCATTTTTCGTCTGTTCTTGTCCTAAATAAAGTCAGTGGAACTGGAGGAAGAGGCTGCACCATACAGAGAGAGAAGTTAGCCATGGAGGAATTCTGATAAGTCTTCTTCAGCCACTCGCTGAATGAATGTACCAATCTTTGATGGGTTAACTGACTGTCTTTATTAAAATAGGTTCCAGTATTTGGAAGGAGTTTGAGATTAAAATTTAGGATAACACAATTTTTTAACCATCTATATTTACTTTTTTACCACAAGAGTTCATCATAAATTACACCAAATGCAGGCAAAGGGGACTAGCCCAGAATGCCATCTTGGCCAGCCTTGGATGAGTTGAACCAAAGGGCATGTACTGTGCTATGACACTCGAGTCTGTCTGCATGGCCCCTTCACCTCTATGCTCTCTATCCTAACCATAATCTCTCTTCCTAATTGCCTTTCCCCACAATGGTTCCTCACCCCTAACACTATAGCTATCTTTCCCGTGACTAGAGTTCATTCTCCCAAGGATTACCACAGCACAGTTCTCTGGCTTTCTGTTTCTCATCCATCCATGACTTTGGCAATTAGGCAGATCAACAGGTAAGAAAACCTCAGAAATATAATATCAACAGTATCTGGCAATTGATATTTCCAGAGCATGTAAAAAATTTATTTTTTTCAGTTTTCCAATTGTATCTCCTTTTAAATTTCAGGAACAATATTTCTCATGACTTCTATCTATAGATTTCTCTGTAGCAATAAGAAAAGTGACAACATTTCAATCTTTTCCATTTGTGAATCCAGTGAATCTTTGATAGTTTTTTTGTGTGTGATCATTCATGTGGTAAAGTGTTGCAATAGTCTAGGAACACTCTCATCATATCTATATAAACTTAATATCGATTCCCTGCATTTAATGTTCAGTTCCCCATGCATAAACCCCATGCTCATATTGTCTTTATAGTTTTACTGACAACACACCCTCTTTCAAAACATTTAAATCTACTCCCACCATTCTCTGTCTTTTCCTTCATGAAAAAGTGTGCCTTGATTTTCTTTCATTATTATTCTTCCCAAAATAATTTATCTGCATTGATCATCTGCCAGTTGTCTTCCTTCTCCATTAATTCATTTGCCTATCTGCAATCTCCCATATTTAACTCATATTACCATGCTTCTTAGTTTAATGCAGTAGAACCCTTATTATCTGGAATTCAAGCAACCAGCAAAAAAATCATGGAAAATAAATAGGCTAAAAAAACATGGGTTTAAAATTGGTGCACCTCACCATTAGTTCAGCAATCAAGCAATACACAATCTCAAGCAACTGAAATATTAACTTATCCAGCATCTACCAATCCCCATAGGTGCTGGATTCCAGCATCACCACACTGTTGCTAATGTCGTAAAAATCTATAGAAAACCAAATGCATTGCAGTATGACCTTGTCAGCATTTTGCTGCTCTGAGATTACTAATGTATCCATGGTTCTCATGTTTATGATTGAATAGCTATCTTGCTATTACCCAAATTCCATTGTTTAATAACATGTGCTCTATACAAGCAGAAAATTGCTGATTGAATTTGTGTTGCATCTTAAAACCAATTTCAAGCTCTAACCCTGTACATTCAAGACTTTCAATCCATCCTCATCTGGGCATCTTGCAGATCTAAAAATTGCTGTCTTTTAATTTACATCATGACACACAAATGGGGGAGACCCAACAATGGTAAGTTTAGCTTGTCTAAGATATTAATCGTCCTTTTATCCTCTCACACAATTTTTATTTCGAACTCCACTTACAAATTCACAATAGGCTTAGGTTAAATCAAACCTTGGACTGATTAGTGACAGGGAAAACTTTTAAACGACACAAGTTCTAGACGATAACCATCTTCAATAACAGGACAATTGCACCAAGGTCACTATCAACATTCTGAAGGATTCTACAGGCCAGAAGCTGAATTGGATTTGTTTTAGCTACTACGGTTCTTCAGAGATTAAATACAATGCAACAAAGACTCAGAAAAGTAAGCCAGTGCAAAGACCCTGTGACCAGCTTCTTAAAAAGACAGTGCACAGTTTGTTCAAGAGACCTTTTTAAGGAAGCAGCACAAAAGTAAACAGCTCTTTTACCTCCTTTATGGGAATGAGAAACCCACTAGGCCTCATTGTGTGGTTATAGACAGAATGTCAGATTTCTTCCTTTTGCTTATAGGCTGATGAGAGACCACTTCGAATGACCACGAAAAGGGTTTTAAAGTTGCAAAAGATATACTATACTCTACTCGACTCATTCACAAAAAGAATTTTAAAGTTGTAGAAGAAATACTGCACTCTGCTCGACTGACTCATGAAAATGGGTTAACTGCAGAAGAAGGCACGTCGAAAAAAGACATTTCTCTGAAGAACCTGGAACCAGGGTATCGTGACTAATCAACATTCTGCCATCTCCGGTCTCTTTCAACCACTCCAGGAACTGCTAAGTTTATCTAAAAGCCTGTGTGTCTCACCCATCTTAAAGTCTGTGTGCCACATTCATCTCAGGCCTGAGTGCCTCAAAAATCATCAAAAGCCTGTGTGTCGCATCAATTTCAAGTCCACGTGTCATCACTGAATTTCTGAACTTTGAACTTGGAACCACCTTTCAAGCATTGAGCCTTGAGTTGTTGTAGCTTAGGATATTCGACACACACCAATATATTTGAGCATAATTAAAGTTTAAGTTAGATAATTGTATATATAAATTTAGATAAGTTAGTTAAATTAGGTGTTATATAATTGTTGATTAATTAATTAAAAATATTATTTTAAATATAACACTGTCTGGGCTAATTTTTATTGCTGCTATTGTGTACTTAACAAGCTTCACTAAATTTGCTACCAACTCCTGATGCCTATATTCAGTGCATTTGGATGGTTTACTTTGTACAGATGCTACATAAAAGCAAAGATGTATTGTAAAGCCCTGCATCCTCAGTACAAAACTCATTATGTAAACTGATGGGCTCTGCAGTGACTTGACTGGCATCCTGACAATTTTGGCAATTATCTTTATTGTTATTGAGGATTCTGAATTAGCATATAGATGCACATGAATGTTATAACACAATTTTTACAATCTGGCATCATTCATGCTTGTGTGCATTCTGACCCCTTGGGTAGAGACTGCCTTCAGCAATATGCAGCAGGAAAGAGGTCCCGTCAAAGTGGGACACTGTAATTGAATTGCTTTTATAACTGATATGAAGAAAATGGCATCAAACTGCTTATATTGCATGAGCATTATATTTGAAGCTTTGTTATTGCTTAATAGGTACATTGTTTGGCTAAATAGAATTCTTTACTCTATTACTGATACATTCACATCTGCTTCACATTTCTCAGCCTTATCATTATTCAGTAGAAAGCAGGTCACATGTTACTCCATAACCATTTCCTGTTTCATTTATTTGTGTTTTTGAAATTGTCATCTTGGTGGGAAAATTAATGTGCAGATGTTGACCACAACACGAGCAAATAGCCGTTTTTCAGGCATAACAGTAGACAGGAATTTTACACTTGGAAGCTGTGATGAGGAGAATAAGTTTGACGGATTCAAAGAGTAAAAGTCCTGCACGTGTGTTAGCTGGAAACAGTGGTCTTTATTTACACATAGGGGAATTCGGAACAGGGAATACATACACACAGAAAGCGACGACATGCAAATCATACACATCGAATGCACTTAAACAACCAATGATCACTACTCCCGACAGATTCCTAGTAAATGCAGTTCCCATGGTTAAACACACAGATCACTGCTAAACGCAGTTCCTATGGTGTAGAGCTCGTCGAAAGAATCAAAGACTTGTTGATCCAAGCCAAGGTTTTTATTAGCAAAAGACAGGAGCTCTTCACAGGTGGCCGACCACTCCGGAATGATCCGACCTGGCTAGGGACACAACCCTTTAAGGCCCAGACAATAGGCGTGGCTTAGCTCTCAGCCAATCGCTGTAAGCACAGTCTAGATACAGTAACTATATACACTATGTACATTGGTGATAGATCTGTACTATCACATATGGTTAAATGTGAAGATGGAACAAACAGTAGTTGCCATCCTTTGCTAACTACCAGCATGGTAATCCAATTAGATACAGATTAAATTACTCTAATAACAATGAATAAGGCACAACAGTCCTTTCTAGGTAGTCACCAAAATACACCCCCACCCCCCCACCACCACCCCTAACCCTGTACCAACACACACCTTACAATGGACTCAACCTGAAGTGGAGCTGGGGTTAATTCCTAGGGGAAAAAGAGAGAGACCTACTCCACATGATGGGCTTTATACTGCAGCCCAAATGAAGCAAGGTGTTCAAGAGAGCCAATTGTAAGAATTGCCCTCACCTATGGGTTGGCTAACGTTAATCAAGATGCGGAAATAATTTTCAACCTGCCTGGTCAGATGACCCTCCAAGCACATACGCTAGCACATCGAAATTCTTTTTTTGAGAGCAGTTTCATGTCTGACCTTTTGGATAAACCTCCAGATTACAGGAGCCCACACTTCACATTAAATTGGGGTCTTCATGATCCCTCGATCATTCCCATGTGAAATAAAAATACAATTTTCCATTAAAAAAAACAGTTATCGGAACAAATTAAAGTCACTTGGATGATTAGGGATTGATTCAGGAAAAACAATATAGATTTGTTAAAAGCAAATTCTATCCAATTGACAATAGAATTTTTTGAGGAAATAATTGGATTAACGTGGAAAATGTAGTTGACATGGAAAATATGGCCATCAAGAGATATCTGATAAAGTGCCAAGTAGGGCACCATAAAGATATAAGATTATGTAATAAAAGTGGTTATGGCATCTTAGAAAATTGGTTGTAACATGAAACAGAGAGTAATAATGCGAGTTTTTCTATTGGAGGGAGAAGTACAGCATATGAAAGTGCCTCAGGAACTGATACGAAGATCATTATTTTCCTTGAAACTATTAATGGACTTGTGTGTCAATGGGACAAACTCCCAAGTTTGTATTGACATAAAATTTGGAGGTTTGGTAAACAGTGAGGACAGCAAAGATATTGAGAAAATAAAGGCAATCTGTTAAGTGGGCAGATAGGTGGCAGATGACATTCAATGTTGACAAATATGGGGGTGTATTTCCTAGGAAGCATGAAATGAGGCAATATAAACAGGAGAGACCTAGCTAAACATAAGAGCGTAAGAAATAATAGCAGGAATATGCTATTTTGGTGCATATGTAAATAGTACAATGTATACAACAATAAACTTATTACGTTATCTGGCCTATTCAGCAAGATCATAGCTAATCTGTCTGTTAGCTCAGCTCCACCCACCTGTCTTTTCCCCGCAACGCTTAACGTCCCTACTATATAAAAATCTATCTATCTGTGTCTTAAATATACTTAAGGGGTAATCTCCACTACTTCCTTTGGCAGGGAATTCCGCAGATTCACTATTATGTGAGAAATGCAGTTCCACCTTATCTCTGTCTTAAATCCATTACTCCTAACCTTGAGGCTATATCCCCTAGTTCTGGCCACATCTACCAGTGGAAACAACTTTCCTCTTTTTCTTATCTACCCCTTTCATAATTTTATATGTTTCTCTAAGATCCCCCTAATTGTTTTAAACTCTAGTAAGTACAGTCAAAGGCTACTCAATCTATGGTCATTCATTCGCCCCCCTCATTTGTAGAATGAACCTGATGAACCTCTTCTGCATTGCCTCCAAGGCCACTGTATCCTTCCACAAGTCAGGAGATTGGATCAGCACACTGTACTCCAATGTGCACCTCACCAGTGCTCTGTAGAGTTGCAGCAAAACCTTCCTGCTTTTAACTTCAATCCCTCGAGAAATGAAGGCTCACATACTCATCTCTTGTACCTGCAAACCAACCTTTCTTGATTTGCACTCCCGTCATTCTGAAAACCCCTCTCAAGTCTCTCTGCAAAACAGCATGCTGTAATCTGTCACCATTTAAATAATCAAATCCATTTTTTCCACATTTCCCAACATTGTACTTCATTTGCCCCAGATCATTGCCCATTTAACTTCACATATCTATTTCTCTCTGAAGATTCTCTGCTACAGTGAGATATAGATAAATTATTTATATAAACTGTAAACAGTTGCAGGCCTAGCACTTTTCCTGCTTACTACTGATTGCCACCAAAGAAAATCCCATTTATACCAACTTTCTTCTTCTGTTTGTTAACCAATCCTCTATCTCTGGCTAATACCTTACCCAACTTCATGCCTCCTCATCTAATGCAGCAGTATGCGGTGCCTAATTGAATACCTTCTGTAAATTCAAGTTTACAACATCCACCTCTTCCCCTCTATTTGCTGCACTCATGGCATCCTCAAACCCCCAAAACTTTGTTAACCATGACTTGAAACTCCTGAATCCATGTTGTGTCTGGCTGATGGAACAATTTCTATCCTGTCTGATGGTTATTTCTTCCTGAGTGATTGCTTCAAGCATTTTTCTGACTACTGACATTACCTGTCTTTTGTCTGCATACTTTTTTAAACCATGATGTGACATTTTCTGTCTTCAAAGCCATCATTTATAGAATAATATCAAAAAGATAAGGCTCTAAGTGCATTGTTTGTTGAAAGTGGAATATCAAACTGAGAAAGTAGTTGAAAAGCACTTGGAATCATCAGCTTTATTTATAAGAGGACATGGAAGCATAGAAATCAAGTCCAAGGAAGTCAAAATAAATATTCATAGTACACTAGTCTACTAAGCATTCAATTCTCTGTGGAGTTTTCAGGCACTCCAGTTTCCTTGTACACCCCCAAACTGTTAATTGGCCATTGTGATTTACCCCTTAATGCAAGAATGTGGCAAAAAATTAAAATAAAATTAATAGGCATTTGAGAAATTAGAAGTTTCTGGGCTACTGAAGGAATGGGACTAATAGGGTTGCTCTTCAGAGGGCTGGCATAGATCCATGGGCTGAATAACCTCTTTCTATGTGAGCATGTAGAACAGATTTACTAAAATGATTCAAGGGAGAAGAGACTTCAGCTATGTGGATAGACTCAAACAAATGAGGTTGTTTTCCTTGGAAATGAGAAGATTGCAAGAGGATTGGATAGGGTCATTTAAAATTATGAAGGGTACAAGTGAAATAGATCAAGTGAAGCTGTTCCCATTGGTAGAAAATCAAGAGCAAGACATCTTGGATTTGAAATTAAGCCTGGAAAATCTTGATCTTCATCGAAGTTTGTATGTTTTCCCTGTGTCTGCATGGGTTTTTTTCTGGGGCAGTGGTTTCCTCCCACCGTTCAAAATGTATTGGGGGTGTAGGTTAATGGGGTGTAAATTGGGAGGCATGGATTCATGGGCAGAAATGGCCTGTTACCGTGCTGTATGTCTACATTTAAAATTTAAAAAATTTAATCTTTACACCAACATCACTCCATTTCCTCAAAAGTGTCCACTCTTCATAAAATTACAGGGGGACAGGATGGGATCCAGCTTGTTATTGTGAAGTAATCCAGACAATAGCCTGAATATTTGAACAGTTGACCTGCCGCTACTTGTAGCGTTCTCAACAAGCAGAACTTGGTGGAATATACAATTGCTTTGCTTTTAATTATTTATTAAGTCCTGCCTTCATTTTGCATTAAAAAAAATTGCACACCTGTGACATCTAATTTTCACTGCTTAATTTAAAATCAAATAACAATTTGTAATTCTAATGTCACTCAGTGAAGAAACCTGCATTCATCTTTATCAGCAATCAGACATGTTCAGAATGGAACGTAATAGTTTCTTGTATTTAAAATTAATCCCCACTTTAATAAAATTCATTTTCAACAGAACCATGTTTTCATTAATTGGTGAAGACACAATGAAAATAATATCGATTTACATAAAAACACAAAAGACAATTGGTAAAATCAGAATAAATTGAAAAGTCAGAAAATGGATATTGATTTTGTGTCTCATTTTATCCAATTAAAACTTTGGCATAGAATTAGTTAACAGCATGATCATTTCCAGTTCAATGGTCCACGCATTTTTCCTGCCTTGCCAAATTTTATTCCTGTTATTATATGTGCTTTGCATGTGCTTTTAAAAAAAATATTCACTGCTCCCTGCTGCGAATTCTGTGCAATACTAATTCCATAGAGATATGGGAAACACAAAGCAGATGTTTATTCATGACAGTAATAAATATCATTTAATCAATGACATAAAATTATATACACGTGATGTCATCTAGTCAGATAGCAAAGCCAACTTTGAAAGAATGTGATGCTAATGGATATATTAATATTATGAACTAACAAAGTATTTAATAATTTACAATTCTGGCTTTTATATTCCACTCCTCCACATATTCCTTTCATGGGTCATTTAGTAAGCCATTTGACCTCAAGTTCCCATTGGAATGCATGGCACATCTACATCCTATATTCCCTTAAAATATAATTTTTCTCCTTACTTTATACAGCCCTTTCTTCTATTTCATTGCTGGAAGGCTGAAGAATGTTTGCAAGACTGCTTTGCATCAGTGGATTGGATAGTGTTCAAGAACTCAGCTGAGGACATGAATAATTACATCATGGCCGTTATGAACTTCATCCAAACAGCTGTGGACAAGTGAGTTCCCATCAAATTGTTCAAGGTTTTCCCCAACCAGAAGCCCTGGATGAACAATTAAATCGGTACCTGCTGAGAGCCAGGTCACAGGCAGTTACTGTAAGTCTGGAGATACTGAACAGGGAGCAGGTACAACCTACAAAAAGTGGAAATTCCAGACGCGAATGGAAACAATGAAGGATGCCAGACACCGGTGGCAGGGTCCAAATGACATAAGCTACTCCAAAACCAAATCTGGTGCAATAGGAGATTCCAAAGCTTCAGTCCCAGATGAACTCAATTTGACCACAGGAACAAGGAAGAAGCATTGCTTACCCCTATGTTCTCTGATAATCCTCTACTGTCAGTATCCAAAGATGGCCTTCAGGAAAGTGAATCCAAGGAAAGCATCCGTCTGGATAGAGTACCCGGTTGAGTACTGAAAACCTGTATAAAACCAAATAGCCAGTGTTTTCATGGATATCTTCACCATCTCACTCGCCAGTATCAAACAGTTCTCAATCATACCAGTGCCCAAGAAGAGTGTGATAACCTGCCTAAATGACTACTGATCAGTGACACTCACATCTACAGTGATGAAGCGTTCTGAAAAGCTGGTGTTGAAGCATATCAGTTCCTGTCTGAGCGGCAGCAAGGATCCAACATGGAACAACAGGTCTACAGCAGATGCCATCTCACTGGCTTTAAACAAAACCTTGGAACACCTGAACAGTAAAGATGCATTCTTTGTCGACTACAGTTCAGTATTCAACACCATCATCTTTCAAAACTGATCAGTAAACTCCAAACTCTAAGTCTCAATGTCCCATTGTGTAATTGGATCCTGGATTTCCTCACCTTCAGACCACAATCAGTAGAGATTGGCAAGAGCATCTCCTCTACAATGTCCATCAGTACTGGAGCACCACAAGGCTGTGTAGATAGCCCCGAGCCCTACTTGATTTACACCTGCAACGGTGTGGCTCAGTATGACATTTACACCATTTATAAATTCACTGATCAATCTGCAGTGGTGGGATATATAAAAAGGGGTGATAAGTCAGCTTACAGGAGAGAGACTGAAAACTTGGCTTAACAAACTCTCACTCAATATCACCAAAACCATGGAGCTAATTGTGGACATTAGGAAGGGAAAACCAGAGATATATGATCCACTGATCATTGGGGATCAGAGGGGGAGAGGGTGAGCAAATTTAAATTCCTGGGAGTCACTATCTCAGAGACCTTTCCTGGTCCCATCATACTAACGTCATTATGAAGAAAGCATATCAGTGCCATTACAACATCTTCAGGATTTTGCAGAGGTTTGATATGAAATTGGACACCTTGGCAAACTTCTACAGATGTGTTGTCTAAAGTGCGTTGACCATCTACACCATGACCTTGTATGGGAGTAGCAGGACCTCTGAGTGGAAAGCCCTGCAAAATCATGGGCAAAACTCTCTCCATCATCAAGAAATCTGCATAGAACACTGCTGTTGGAGTGCAGCAGCAGTCAAGTATTTACACGACCCAGGACATGCTCTGCTTGCATGACTACCATCAGGAAAGGAGTGCCACAATACTTGTACCACCAGGTTCAGGAACAGTTGCTACCCCTCCACCATCAGACTCCTAAACAACAGACTCAAAAAGAGACTCATTTAAGGGCTCCTTCTTTGCACATTATTTATTACTGATTTTGTTTTCTGTATTTGCACAGTCAATTTGTTTACCTTTCTTTGCTTATATTTATCTCTTTTGTATATGTATCTTTCTTCTTGTATACAGATTACAGTTACTGAATGTAGAAATTCTGCCTTGATCACAGGAAGAAGAATCTCTGGATAGTCATGTATGTATTCTGACAATAAATTTGAAATTGTTCATGCATCAGTGAGATCAGTCTCTGAATGTATTGGGATTTTGGGGGTAAGTTAATTGCAAGAACCTAGATGATCTTGAATCTCACTCTTTCAAACATCTTTGTAGTTTGTTTGGAAATTTGAAATGTGTAAAGTTTGTGTTTATCTGATATTGATTCTGCACTCCTTTAATCCTGCTTTAGAGAACTTCAAGCAAGTTAACCAACTTCTGGATCAATAACACACTGACAATTACTTACTAACCTCAGAAGATAATGAAATACAGCAGTACAGGCAAAAGTGAGAAAAGGTGATACAATTTTCATCTATACTATGACATTTTGCTTACAAAATGGTTTCCTAAACCTACATGTCCTATGTGGTTCTCCAAAATACCAGAACTGGTGGAAGACTGCTGATCACATGGTTAAGTAGTGGTGTCCTGTGACTTTTGGAAACTGATGGCTCCACCTCCCATGCACATCACTCTGAGTGAACAACTTGCAGCCCTAGGCCCTTGTAGTCACATGACCGCGGCAAGCTTACCTTCCGAATGGGCACCCTCCAAATGGATGGCATTAATATCCAGTCGCAGGGGAGGGTGCTAGGGGAATGATTAGTGAGAAGGGATGAGTGGATGAGGGAGTCATGAAGGGACTGGTCCCTACAGAAGGGGGGGGGGGGTGGAAGATGTGACTGGTGGTGGGATCATGTTTTAGGTGACAAAAATTGCTGTAGACAATATGTGGAATGCAGAGGGTGGTAGGTGTGGGAAAATGGAATCCTGTTTTTGTTGCATCTAGGGGCAGAGAAGGCCAAGGGAGATGTGTGGGAAATGGAGGAGATGTGGGTAATGATCAAGTTGATGTTGGTAGAGGAGAAGCCAGATTTTTTGAAAGAAACACATCTTGGATGATGCAGACTGGGAGATCTCATTTTGGGTGCAGATATAATGGAGATGGGGGGACTGAGAGAAAGGAACCGAATCCTTACAAGGGACTGGGTGTGAAGAAGTGTAGACAGGGTACTTGTGGGAGGTAGTAGGTTTGTCAAAAATATGTCAGTAGAAAATTTATCTCCCAAGATGGAGATGTAATTCTTGCTTGTGTTAAAGTTCTCAATCATATTTATTGTTGGCATTGAACAATTTTACTTATTCTGGCCTGTTTTACTAATAACTTTAAAACACTTGAAATATTTAAGAGCTAGTAAATGATGATTGTAAATTTGGACTTTATTCTTAATATGCTAATTCAAAAGAATCGATTTTTAATTAAGAAACTCACAAATTACAAAAAGAAATCTCCTAATGTGACAGCCAAGTGATAACTTAATTACACCTAGTGTGATGGCCATTCCAGAGTATTTGCATTCCCCATTTTATCTCTTGCTTTCCAATCTCACTGCCAACAAGCTATTAGCAGCTTGATAGAATTCTGTTATATCCATATCATTATGCAGTAGTCACCAAGTTCTACATTCACTGTGTCAAGAACTGTTTCAATACAAGTTAGATTCAATCAATCCCACAGATTATTTGACAGATTACAAACTGTCTCATTATGAAGTTAACTCACTCTTCAGGTTTATTGTGCAATCACCTTTCTTTCAAACAGTTTGCCAAGGTGAGCAACCTATTAACTTGCTGCAAATTGACCCTGAGGAGAGCAATATCTTTAAAAGTTGAGGGCTGATATCAATGGTCACAGCTGCTTCTCATTTCAGCTACAACTCGCATCAAATTTCTTGAATATCTCAGACAATCTTGATGACCTCGTTTAACTTTTATTTAAATTATAGCATGGTATCAGGCCCTTCCACGACTGTGCTACCCAAATTCACCAAAACCTAGAACCCCCATACATTTTTGGAGGGTGGGAGGACTGGGAGAAAACCCACGCAGTCATGGGAAGGACGTACAAACTCCTTACAGACAGCACCGGATTCGAACCTGGGTCATTGGTGTCACGCTAACCACCAGGCTAAACATAATAAATTTTCTTTATACTCAACTCTGGAATAAAAATATGACAAAGTAGTACAATTTTTAGTAGAGTTGATTATCATTAATCTTTTAGATTGGAGTGTCAGAAGTTCAATAGATGCCCGAAATTCTAGTATTAGAATACAATTTTGTTTCTTGTGAAAGTATATTTGCATTTGCATCATATTCCAAACAACCAGTTCAATTCAGATTCTGAAATTCCCATGATATTAGGTACAACCACTTCATCCTTAATCTGAAGAGAAAATAATTACAAGGTTTAATCTGGAAGGCAAGTTTGAAGTTTCTAACCTCGTCTTGGCACTGGGAGGAAGGAGATGCTATTTTGATAAAAGCTACTGCACTTACAGCATGAAAAGCTCACATTTTTCTGAGAAATACATTTATAACACAAGAGGATAAAACATAGCAGAGATGGGCGAATCTTCTCCATTAAATAGGTCATTCTGCCCTTGAAGACACAGTGGGGAACATATGCACATTAATTTGATTAACAGCTTCAACTGAGGTTGTATGATGAGAATTAAAATTCAGGTTTTCACCAAACAGCTGACACCTGTTTCAATTTCAATCACGTGGTAGCCAGTACATTTCTGGGGAGACTTGGCCTCAGTTTCATTTCCTCGTAGTTCCTTTCGACATCAAATGTAAGAAGGCATTGATGTACTTCCTCTCTTAATGACCTACAACCTGCATTCAGAAATCATATTTTGTTATCTGAGGACTACACTATCAATGAATTACTTTCTGAAAGAATATTATAAAGGGAAACTGATCAATTCAATTAAACATGACAATAATATACAAAGGGCCAGAGGCAATAGGGGCAAAGCCTTCCCCACTAATCATTTGAGTACAAGGGTGGGCATTAATGCACATATAGCTACAGAAGGTAGAAATGTAAGCAAGTCCATTACAGCTTCCGTACTCCCATCCATTAATGACATTTATAGGAGGAGGTGCCTCATATAGGACGCCATCACCCTCGTCACAATCTCATCTCACTGATACCTTCAGGAAAAACTGATGTCCTGCACCTTTAGGATCAAGAACAGCGGTATCTCCCCCCCCCCCCAACCCATCCTCACTCTCCATGACCATCTGGCTCTTGAACCTCCCCTTACTACCTTAATCCCAAACTACTCTGGCACAACAAAGAGACAACTGCAGTATCAAAATGCCACTTTTTAAATGCACTATTGTAACTGTGAATATTTATCATGTCTTTCTGTATGGTAACTTAAGGTATATTATTGGGCGATATGGTTTGATTAGCGGTTAATGACAGCAATTGTGACTGGGGTTCGAATCCACACTGTCTGTAAGGAGTTTATACATTTTCCCCATTTCTGTGTGGTTTTCCCCTGGGGGCTCCGGATTCCTCCCACCATTCGAAACATACCAGGAATTGTAGGTTAATTGGGGGGGGGGGGGGGTATGTACTTACAGGTCAAAATGACCTGTTACTGTGCTGTATGTCTAATTTTTAAAAAAATATTAAAAAAAAACATTTTTAAAAATTACATTAATAAAATTAAGATTAGAGGTTTTTTTCCCCACAATGTATCTGTTTGGCTGCAGCAAGATTTTCAGTGCACAAACACATTTTACTTATCTATATGACAATAAATTCATTAACATTATATGAAAATACACTTGAGTGTTTAACCTGCCACTGCAAAAGAAGGAAAAGTTAAATTCATGAACTTAACCTTACATAGCAAGGTGCCTTAAAACAGCCATTCAGATTTCAGGTTTATTGTCAGGGTACATACATGGCATCGCAAACAGCCCTGAGATTCTTTTTCCTGTGGACAAGGCAGAATTACAACTTATTTGTAGAGCAAAGAAAATAAAGAAATGTAAACAAATTGATTGTGCAATGCAAGGAGGAAAAATGAATGAATAAACTCCAAAGGTAAGAGCTCTTAAATTAATCCCTGGTTGAGTTTATTATTGAGGAATCTGATGATGGATGGAGAGCAGGGATTCCTGAACCTGGTGGTGTGAGTCCTGTGGCAACTATGCCTCTTTCCTGATGATAGCAGAAAAGAACAGAGTGTGTGCTGGGTGATGTGGATCCTTAATGATTGCTGCTACTCTCTGACAGCAGTATACCCTGTAGATGTTCTCGATGGTGGGGAGGGTATTGCCTGCGATGTCCTGGGCTGTGCCAGGACTACCTTTTGCAGGGCTTTATGCTCAGGTGTTCTGCTGTCCCCATTCCAGAGCGTGATGCAGCTGGTCAGCACACTTTCCACCACACATCTGTAAAAATTTGCTAGGGTTTCCAATGTCATACCAAACCTCTGCAAACTCCTGAGGAATTCGAGGCACTCATCTGCTTTCTTCAAAATGACATTAGTGTGTTAAGTCCAGGAAAGATCCTCCGAGATAGTGACTCCAAAAAAAATTTAAAATTTGCTCACCCTCTCCACCTCTGATTCCCCAATGAATCCTGGATGGTACACCCCTGGTTTTCCTTTCCTGAATTCAATAATCAGCTCCTTGCTTTTGGTGACATTGAGTGTGAGGTTTTCAATCTCCCTCCTGTGTGCTGACTCATCACCCCTTTCTTATACAACCCACTCCTGTGGTATAATCAGCGAATTTGGTGTTATTGTCCTACCGAGCCACACGGTCATAGGTGCATAGTGAGACGTGCAGGGGGTCTAAGAAGGCAGCTCTGTGTTGCTTCAGTACTGATGGAGATTGTGGAGGAGATGTTCTTACCAAACCTAACTGATTGTAGTGTGTAGGTGAGGAAATCAAGGATCCAGTGGGGTGTTATTTCCCAGGACTTGGAGTTTAGTGATCTATTTTGAGGGGATGATAGTGTTAAATGTTGAACTGTAATCAATTAAGAGCATCCTGATGTCTGCATTTTTGCTGACCAGGACTTCCAGGGATTTGTATAAAGTCAATGAGATGGCATCTGCTATAGACTTGCTGCAATGATAGGAGAATTAGAACAGATTCATGTCACTGCTCAGGCAGGAGCTGATATGCTTCAACACAAGCCTTTCAAAACACTTCACTGCTGTTGATCCGAGGGTCACTGGTCGGTAGTCACTTCAACAGGTTACCACACACCCATTGGACACCAGTACAATGGACACCTTTTTGAAACAGGTCTGTACTATATCTTGCCAGAGTGAGATTTTGGACATATCCGTGAAGTTGGTCAGCACAAATTATTAATACTTGGCCGGTTACCCTGTCCGGACCAGATGCTTTCCTCAGATTCAATCTCCTGATGCACGTCATTCTCCGATACAGACAGGAGAGGATCATCAGGGGACATGGGACATACTCAACCTTCTTTTGGCTATGGTCTACTTGCATGAGGCCATGGACAGACGTGCCGGAGTGGGAGTGGGGCATAAAATTGAAATTTTTGGCCACTGGGAGATCCCTGTCACTGATGCAGACAGAGCAAGGATGCTCAGCGATCCCACAGTCTGTGTCCAGTCTCTAAAATGTAGAGAAGACCACCATGGGAGCACTGGATGTAGTAGATAACTCCCACAGATTCACAAGTGAAGTGTTGTTATCTGGTGGAGGTGCAACCGCAGTGGTTTTCATCTGGCGACAATGAAAGAAACAGCAAAACGTTTTCCAGTCTAAATGGCACAAGGTTTGGCAGAGAACTCAAATTTGGCCTTCTGCCTTGGCCTTTTGATTGCAGCGTTCACAATTTTGAGATGTGTTGTCAAAGATGTCTTGGTAAATGAATGCAATGCTTTGTGAAAATGGTTAACCATGGCGGAGGGAATGACAGTAGCAGTTGAAGCAGCAATGCAAAAAAAGTTCTTCTTAAGTTTTGCATTTATTCGGGCAGGTTGAGAATATTCCAACACATTTCTGACAATGATTGGAATGAATTTCTTTTGCTTCCTTGTGTAACCCAACTTTGCACAGGAATTTGCAGTCCCTTCTAGAAGTTTTACGCTTGCAAATCACATATTATGGCAGGGTAATGGGTAAGTGGAGTACATGAATCATCTGTTCATTTGGTAGCAATCAATCCTAAGCCATGTAGAGAATACTTTAGCAAGGGGGGCCATGGCAAGATGGCGTAGAGGGAAGACGTGCAGTTCCACCTTTCCCCAGTTAGACTTATAAATACCCGATTTAAAAACCTGTAAAAATGGTTCCTAATAGTATTTACAGACTTTGGGATAGTGGAGGATTGCAATGGCTGCAAACGTGAAGAAATCAAAGACTCGGTTACAAAAGAAATTACCTTATAAAAGTGTTGAAGAATTGAGGCCTACCTACTAAGTTGAAGCCACGGAGTCATTGACTGGAGTTCCCAAGCCTCAAAGGACCCCTGCTCAGTTGAGTATTACACCGGCGCTGATCGCATGTCCGCAAGATGGCGGCAGTTCTGTGACGACCTCGGCTGGCCCTGACTCACACATCCGTGCAGGCGGATTGGCCGAGCAGGGACAGACTTGTGTGCGGCGGTCATGCCTGGTGGTCTAGGGGCACGCAGTGTAGCGTCAGAAGACACACCTGTGTGGTCGGTGACTCTTCCAGGCATGCGCGGTGTGTCGCAAGTCTGAGAACTATTAGAAAAGGTGTGGGCTGTAGGGGAGCCCAAAAGACGGTGAGCTGATGAGGTCGGCACGCTGTCGACGGGTATCCAGACCCACAGCCGCACGGGAAGAGGAATCACTGTATCAGAAGAGGAAGAAAGTGCAGCATTACAGGAATCAACACAGGAAGAATATATGGGGACTGGGACCAGAGAAGGTAGGCCTCAAGGGGAAGTGATGGAACCTGGACTGGATTCTGTGTTTACAATATTGGAAGGGATTGCTCATCAAATGGAAAACATGTCAATGCAGATGTCTTCTCAGATGAATCAAGGATTTATGGAAGTGAAAACTAAAATGAATAATATGTGTGAAGAGATGACTTCTATGAAGAAAGATATGACTGTAGTTAAAAGTGATGTTAGTAGATGTATAAAAACAGTGGATATTGTACAGGATAATTTTTTTTAAATTGAAGAAGCTTTTTTTGAATGTAAAAATCAAGTGGATCGTAATAGAGAAAAAATGGAAAAAATGGAGGATTCTTTTGTGGATTGGGGGATTCAGCAGAAGGAATTACTGAAGAAGATTGAATCATTAGAGAATCAAGGTCGAAGAAATAACGTAAAAATTGGAGGTCTCCCAGAAGATATGGAAGGTTCAGATCCGGTAAAGTTTTTGAAGAAATGGATTCCTGAGGTATTGGGCAATTAATTTTTTCGGTATGGTCTGGAGCTAGACTGGGCACATAGAGCGTTGAGGTAAAAAACATTTCCAGGTCAACCACCACGAGCAATTTTGATTCGTTGCTTGAAATATCAGGATAGAGAAATGATACTACAAGTTGCGGTGCAGAAGGCACGGCAAAATCAGACACCAATGATGGTTCAAAATAATTTTTTTTATGATAATCTGAGTCAAGAAATTATTAGAAGGCGTCAAGAATTTAAATCAGCTAAAGAAGTATTGTGGCGAAAGGCTTATAAATTTGATTTTCGTTACCCGGCTGTATTGAAAGTTTTTTATGGGAATTTTCAATCTCAATTTTTTAAAATGACCATGATGCATTAATTTTTGTTAATTCATTGCCAGATCTGCGAGGAAGTGGACAGTCACCATTATCGTTGCCTAATAGGAGGGTAAATGGGAATGGGAATGGGAAGAATGGGAAACATGGAAAGAAAGTTGAATTGACAGAAAGTCTTCCTGACATTGAAGATCCGGAACAATCGATGGGACTGGAATCATTGGGTTGAATATATTTGATGATGTACTTTGTGAAAGTCTGACTTGGGGGGTGGATGACACTGAGACCTCATACTCATCTGCCACTAGTGGGTTTTACCACACCCAGATTTTTAGGGAGCTACTACTTTTTAGTAGTTTGTATATTTTTTCTATTTAAAAAAAAAAATTTCTATAGGGGGAGGGTTCAGAATATTAAGGGAATTAGAAAGGGGAGCAATTTTATAATAGTGTGAAGTTTATTACTAACAAAATGTCTAATTTGAGTTTTGCAACTTTTATTGTTCAGGGATTAAATAATCCCATTAAGCGTAAACGAATATTGGCTTACATAAAGAAAATGAAAGTTGATATTGTCCTTTTGCAAGTGACACATTTGACTGAAAAAGAACATTTGAAATTGAAGAGAGAGTGGGTTGGTCATGTGTTTTCTTCTTCTTCTTTTAATTCTAAGACAAGAGGTGTAGAGATTTTAATTCATAAGAAATTACCGTTTGAATTGGAATCATTTGAAGGAAATGCAGGGAGAGTTTTGATGGTGAATTGTAAAATTTTTGCTGAATCATGGACCTTGTTAAATGTTTATGTACCTAATGTAGATGGTGAATGGTTCATGTCGGAGGCTTTTTTATTGTTAAATCAGGCTAATGAAAATATTTGATTGGGGGAGATTTTAACTGTGATTTAGATCCTTTATTGGATAGATCTCCAAAAAGTATAAGGAAATCAAAGACGGCAATATATAGGAGCTCTGATGAAAGATTTGAATTTAATTGATGTTTGGAGGAGAGTAAATCCTACAGAGAAAGATTTTTCTTTTCATTCATCTAGTCATGATTTATTTTCTAGAATAGATTTTTTTTTGGTATCGGCACATTTATAAGGTAGAATACTACAGGCTGAATATAAAAGCCGGGTTATATCGGATCATTCTATATTGTTCTTCTCCTGTGCAAATCCAGAAGTGGTGCAATTGTCTTATAGATGAAGGTTTAATACAATATTACTGAAGAAATCAGAGTTGATTACTTTTGTTAAGGAACTGTTTGATTTATTCTTGACTGAAAATACTAATTCAGTAAGTAGTAATTATGTATTGTGGGACGCTTTGAAAGCATATTTGCATGGACAAATTATTAGTTATACTACGAAAGTTAAAAAAAAACAATATGTGGTGAAAATTTTAACATTGGAGAAGCAAATTACTGAGTTGGAAAAGGAATTTCAGAAAGATGTTACAGAATATAAAAAAGCTGCTTTAACGAAGTTGAAATTACGTTATAATACATTACAAACTTACCAGTATGAGTGTTTAATTCACCGATCTAAGCAACGTTATTATGAACTGGGTGAAAGAGCTCATAAGGTATTAGCATGGGAATTAAAAATGGAACAGACATCGCAAATTATTAATGCTGTTAAAAAGAATTCAATAGTTACCTATAAACCTCAGGAAATTAATAATCAGTTTTATTCATTTTACCAAAAATTATATACTTTTGAGGGAAAGCAGGACGTTGGTCTTATTGAATCTTATTTATCCAAATTAAAATTACCTGCTTTAGGGGAGGAGGACATTAAGGTCCATTTACAGATTTTGAGATTAAAGAAGCTATACAGGAGATGCCTAATGGAAAGTCGCCAGGGGATGACAGATTTTCAGTTGAATTTTATAAAGTATTTTATGAAGATTTATCCTCTGTATTCGGAGAAGTATTGTAGAAAATAACTGAGGATCAGTTGTTACTGGAATCTTGTTTGAGTGCTATAATTACTGTGATTCCAAAGAAAGATAAGGACCCGCTGAAAGTATCTTCACATAGACCTATTTCTTTATTAAATGGATATTATAAAATTATAGCATAAGTGTTAGCGAACAGATTTGCTAAATATTTACCTCAGTTAATACATATATATCAAACAGGCTTTATTAAGAATAGAAACGCTTCTGATAACATCCTTAGATTGATAACATTGGTCAATGCATCTCGACAGCAACCCAACCACTGGTTGCACTGGATGCAGAAAAACCTTTTGATAGGGTTGAGTGGAATTTTTTATTTAAGGTGTTAGAGAAGTTTAATTTTGGCCCTTATTTTATTGGTTGGGTTAAGGCTACAAATCCAATTGCTAGGGCAGTGACAAATGGTCACATTTCTTTACCATTTAAATTGATGCGATCGACCCGGCAAGGTTGTCCATTATCACCAGCCTTATTTGCATTGGCTATCGAACTGTGAGCTCAGACAATACGACAAAATGATAAGCTTAAAGGGATGAGAATTGCGGATGATGAATATAAGATTGATTTATTTGCAGACAATGTGTTGGTGTATTTGACAGAACCGGAGCAGTCTTTGAAATATTTGCAAGATTGTTGAAATTTGGAGAGTTATCTGGATATAAAGTAAACTGGGATAAGAGTGAAATATTGCCAGTTGGGGAAGGAGATTATTCAGAATATAAAAATATTATAAAATTAAAATGGTCAGATAGAATTAAATATTTGGGAGTAATAATAAATGCAGATTATCAATCTTTATATAAGTTAAATTATGTTTCTTTATTAAAAAGGATTAAAATAGATTTGATTAAATGGAAAGATCTTCAGTTAACATTAATTGGTCGAGTAAATTGCATTAAAATGAATATTTTTCCTTAAATCCAATATTTGTTTCGGTCGATACCATGTTTACTTTCAAAGGTTTTTATTTCAGAATCTGAATAGAGCGGTGCGGGAGTTTTTATAGAAGGGAAAATTAGCACAAGTAGCTTTGCACAAACTTACATGGAAATATGCATTAGGTGGATTTCAGTTACCTCATTTTCAAAATGATTATGAAGCAGCTTATTTGAAATTTGTTAGTAGTTTGATGGATATGGACCAACCCCCGAGTTGGGTGAAGGTGGAAATGGCTTGTATTTCTGAAGTTGAGGTACATCACTTTCTATTTAAGTGGAATATGAACTTATTATGGGAATATAATGTGCCGATATTAAAACATTTGCTAAAGATATGGATTAAAAGAAATAGGGTTTTAGGATCAATGGGAAAATTATCAATTCAAACCCCATTATATCATAATCAGCTTATTCCTTTTTAATGTTCAATAATCATTTAAAAAGATGGAATTCTAAGGGTAATAACAATAGTTCAGAATGGTTTTGAAGAAGGCCAGTTTCTTTCTTTTAACCAATTGAGGGAGAAATTTGATATATCTGTAAATTCTTTATTTGTGTATTATCAACTCAGAGTTCTGATAAAAGATAATTATGGTAAAGAGATTAATTTACCTATGTTGATGAAATTTGAATCTTTGATTTCCTCTATACCAAAGAAAGGTTATATTTTGGAGATGCATCAATTGTTACAAGAAGGTATGGATAAACTGTTGGAGGAGAAATCAAGGGTTAAATGGGAAAGTGATTTAACTTATATTATCCCTCAAGAGAATTGGGAAGTTATGTGTTATGAAAGCATAACTAAACTGACGAATGTAAGATATGGAATGGTTAACTATCATTTTTTACATCAGTTATATTTGATTCTAAAGAAACTGAAAAAATAATGGGTTTAGTAATTTGGATTCTTGGTTTAGATGTGGATTATGTATTGGAACTTTCTTACATGCCGTTTGGTCTTGTGTTAAAGTACAACCATTTTCGGAAGGCATGAGGTTGGTTCTGGAAAAATTACTCAAAATTAAATTACCATTTAACCCATCGATTTTTTTTGTTGGGTTATATGGTCTCTTTGAAGGGTTGGATAAATTTCAGATTGCATTTGTACATTTTGTGTTGGCTGTAGCACGAAAATGTGTAGCTAGTACTTGGAAAGATAACGTAGAGATTAATATAGCACGTTGACATAATGAATTGAGAGCTTGTATTACTATGGAAAAAATTACATATAACTTGCATGACAATTATTCCTTTTTTGTTAAAATGTGGTCTTATTTGGAATATATGAATTTGGAAATACTTTGAAATATTGTATATATTCTCTTCTGTTTTTATATTTGGCTCCCCTTAAGGGAGCTGGCTGAAGAGGGGGGAGGGTGGGGAGGGGTTTTTGTTGTTTTTATATATATATATATATATAAAAATTGTTTTTTTTTTGTTATTTGATTGTATACTGTTCAAAATGAAGTTTTTAAAAAAGGTAATACTTTATCAAGGGGACCAAATTTTTTGAATAAACATGTTTAAATATTAATAAAATGTTATCAACTTCTTGGCTTCGTTAATGAGCTTCTAGCTATAAATGCCACTACCAACTGCCTTATGGAAGTTGTAAAGAGCCTAGAGTTCTTATCACATCTCACAGAGCCTCAGATTTGTACAAGGGAATAGAACACTAATCTCAGTATCAAAAGCACATCTTTCCACCCTGAAGCTGGAACCAAGAAAATGCCGCTGAATTTGCCTTCCAGAAGTTCTGTGTTAGTACAATATCATCAAGGTGCATTTTTAAAAGTTTGTTAGTTGGCTATGGGAGCCTTCTGGATTTAAGTTATAACATTAATTTGTATCATGGCAGACCAGATTAGAATTCAAGTGCTTTTAGCAAAGCTCTGCAAGCCAGCAAATCAGTAAATTACTGCAAACAGAATTACAGCACACTAAAATCCCCATTATTGGGCATCAGAAGTAAAATTAGCAATTAGAATTTTGTCAGTTTTGCCGAATCATACATAATGCATAAATGACAGGAAAATGAGAAACACAATAAAATGCAAGACAAATATAACAGTTTGGTCCCTAAATTTCATGCCTGGGGAAAAAGTGAGTATAAATTATTATGAGTTAATAAGCACGAAAGTCTGCAGACACCGTGATTGAAGTAAAAATATAATGCTGGAGAAAATCAGCAGGTTAAACAGTATACTTTATGTAGCAAAGATAAAGCTATATAATTAATGTTTGATGCTTGAGCCCTTTATCAAGGCATGAGCAAAATTTAGGCAGGTGCCAAAACAAAATGACGGGGGGAGGAAGGGGTGGAGAGAAGCACATTCCCACAGACAGGAGGTAATAGGTGGATCAGGAGGGCACACTAGCAAACAGGGGAAGGTGGGATGGCTCTGTGAAAGGAGAGGGAAAGCGATGAAGAGCTGGAAGAGTTGGGGGGAAGAGAGGCAGAATGGGGAGTAGGCTAGCCTGGGGAAGTCGGTTAATGCCATCTGGATGGAGAATGCCCTGTCAGAATATTAAGTGTTGGTCCTCCAATTTACAGGTGGCCTTGGTTTGACAACACATGAGGCCATAGACAGACATGTCAGCATGAGAATGGGGCGCAGAATTGAAATGGTTGGCACAGAGAGATCCCTGTCTCACTGATGTGGACAGAGCAAAGGTACACAGCAAAGTAATCTCCCAGTCAGCATCATCCCTTCCCATTAACCTTGGCACCTTCCCCTGCACCCACAGGAATTGCTACACTTGCACCAACGCCTCCTCCCTCACCACCATTTGGGTCCTTCCAAGTGAAGCAACACTTCATTTGTGAATCTGCGGGAGTCATCTACTGCATCCAATCTTTCCGTTGTGGCCTTCTCTATATTGGAGAGGCTGAACACAGATTGGGAGATCGTTTCACTAAGCACCTGCACCCTATGGGACTGAACCCTGTTTCTCCCCAACCCTCCACCCCACCATTTTGTTTGGGTGTTTGCCTACATTTTGCTCAAACTTCGGTGAAGGGCTCAAGACCAAAATGTTGGTTATGTATCTTTATCTTTGCTATAAAAAATACACTGTTTGACCTGCTAAGTTTCTCCAGCACTGTTTTTAATATATAAATTATTAGCTCAATAAGCATGAATTCAAAGACAATTCAGTTCATTTTTCTCTAATTGTACTAGAAAAAGAAGGATATTATTCCATATGCTTGATATATTATTTTTAATCATTGGGTCCCCAAATGTAAGATTAAACATATTTCACAGTTCAATATTTATTTCCTCTTGGAGGTGGTGATGCCCAGAGGATACTGCTTTGACTGTATATTCTTTGCCACTAATACTTAGTCTATTCCATAGTACGAGTTCCACAAGCTGGTTGCAAGTATTCTATCCTCTATCTCAACAGTTCTCTCATTCACTCATTATGATATTGGATGTCGGTGTTCAAACTAATCGTAAAGACACCGTATTTTAAAGAAAGCCTCATGTCAAACAGTAGTCTTCTCAGAACATTCTGAGCATATTGATCCCGAACTTCTAGTTGAAATCAATACTCACACTGATTGTACCCAGGGAAGCTTCATGAATGGAATCCGTGGTTTCTTGTCCAATAAGCATGAAGAAAATAACTGATGGCTCACCTACGATTGTGGAGTCTTTTATTTCACTTCAACCTAATATATAGTTTTCTCTTTCTTTCTGACATACAAGACCATTTGGTATTTCATCTGTGTTAGCTGTCAAATTAAATCAAATTGTCTTATTCCACAGTTTATCTCCCTGCAATCCACTCTTTCACATGCCGACTAACTCCAGCCTGATTTTCCAATGATCCATCTTCATTGGGGGCAATTTACAAGAATCAACCAGCACAACTTTGGGATGTGGGAGGAAATTGGATCATTAAGAGGGACCTATGTGGTCATTGGGGAAATGTACAAAGTGCACACAGGCTGCACCAAACATCAGGGCCAAACTGAGTCGCTGGAGTTGCAAATTTTTCGGAAGAATACCATGTATTATATGTTCTTATAAAACATCTAAAAGGGAGAACCTATGTTTACTACATCACTTTATAACAGCATCTTTTTAATAGTAGAGAAAAAAAACTATTTAAGTAAATCTGTTCAGCCATAAAATGTATTATTTTGGCCTGGATACAAAAATAAACCTATCAATGCTAATATATTTTATAGTCCCAATAATTACCTCAGTGAATACATATTCATATTCAAACTGAAACTTTGAAACCTTTTCCTGACTTCATGTGTGTGTGTGTGTGTGTACACGCACGCACGCACGCACGCACGCACGCACGCACGCACGCACGCACGCACGCACGCACGCACGCACGCACGCACGCACGCACGCACGCACGCACGCACGCACACACACACGCACACACACACACACGCACACACACACACAAAATAAACATCCATATATGCACATAATTTAATGTGCACCTCTAACAATACCTTTCTAATTCATCAAAAGTAAGAAAATGTACTAAGTTATTTTACATCACATTTAGGCAATTCTTTGGTAGTGCAATGTACTGTTCTATATTCTTTCAACAGCAGCTTAAACGTTCAGTGGAGAGATTCCTTCTGTTGCATGAGGATTACATTGTGTTAGCAAATGTTCTAAGATATTAATGATTGCTTAATTTAAAACAGTTCTTTTTCTTAAGGAATTAAATGCTATACTGATCGAAACTAAATTGTCAAATCTTATTAGCATGTCGCCGGTGTGCATAATATCTGAATGTCCTCACGCTGCTTAATTCTGAGCAAAGGCAGGCAAGAGGTTACATTAAGTGTTATATCTAATTATTACCTGATTTTCCCAATCTGTTCCACTGAAATATTAAGAGTTGGTTTGGACAGAAGTGTTCCTATGTGTTTCTGAGAGCTTGCAGAATTCATGGATTATCAAAATTCATACATTTAAGTTTTTGATAGTCATAACTACTTATCAAATACTTCCGTTTATCACTTTAGGGTCTAGTTTTTATCTGAATTTGCTCAAATGTGTATTTATTAAATACCATTGACTCGTGAAAACGTGCTGAAGGAAGCTGCCTTTGCCAGTGATGCTATCGCTCATTTAGTGTTTTCACTCCAGTGCTGTTTTATTTCAAGTTCTGAGGAAACACTTGAAGAAAAGTTGGGATCTTCTCAGTCCCAGATAAAACCTTTTCACTCATTTAATCGTTCAAAAAAAATGGATAAATTGGTGTTCCTCATAACTTTATTGCGCAGAAAATCGTTTCAGTATTTGTTCATCTTTTATCACAGTACCGAATAATTCATGGTAACTAAAATTCTTCCATTGATTGTTGGATTGTATTGGTATAATAGAGTGCTTTTGGAATTTTCCTCCACCACGTAATCATAAATACTTCAAAATAATTAAAATTACATAAGCTTCGGCTCATATAGAGTGTATTATCTCACATTTGGGTTTGTAGAACAGAAGGGGATTAGAAATCAGCTTTCATTTATGTGTTTGTCCAAATTCTGACCTTGTCAGCAGATTAAGGATGTGAGAAATGCTCCAGCAGTTCTGTTCCCTCTTCTATTATCTCCTGGTTTCTTCTCCTTCTGACCGTGCTGCCAATACAATTTTCCCAAGAGGTCACGATAGATTTTATTGATTTTTCTTTTGGTGCGAACGTTTGAGACATGGAGCATTTTGAGGATACATTTAAGCAAAATAATAATGAACTCAGTGGAAGCACTGTGGGATTTTTTTTCACCAGAGTGACGGCAGCAGTTTAGGAAGATGGCTCATTCTCATCTTTACAATGGGTAATAAATGCTGCCTTTACCGGTGATTCTGGCCCATCTAGAACATTTAGAAAGAATGTCAGAACTATTGGAATGATTACTGTAATCACACTGAAGTACTAAAATACTTATTCATTTTGAGTCTGAGATAGATAAACAGGTAACAATGAAATTGGACTCAAAAAGATGGATGCAGTTTGTTCTGGAAAGATAAATAAAGCTGAGAGAGCTATAAATATATTTATATTAATGAAAGAAAGAATGCAGTACTTGTATTTATTATTGCCTTTCCCAATCTCAGGTCTGCCTAAAGCAGCCTATAGTTATTTATTGTCTGTAGCTACTGCTAAAATATTTTTTTAAAAAACTCACATAGCAAGAGAGTACTGTCGTTACCAGATAGCTTGCTTTTTATGTTGGTGATTAAAAGCATAATATGAGCTATCTCACGATAATAACGTCTTTTCTTCAAGAAATATTTAGAGCTGCCTTGAAGGCTAAACAGATTGTGGTTAAGTGACTGTGGTTCAGGGAGTCAAAAGGCTGTGGGTCAGGGCCAACTCCAGGAAAACGTATATAGAACTATAGGCTGAAATTCAACTGAGCAAGCATTCATTGCATTGTTAGAAATGGTGATTTTAGGAGGGAATGTGGATGCATCACACTGTGCTATGGGAGCGGCTCTGCTCAAGATCAGGAGAAGCTAGAGAAGGCAGAGAATGCAGCTCAGAATATTGGCTCAGATCCCATTACAATGTATTAAAGAAGAGCATGGGAATTACCTATTTTTTTTGTCATTCTTTATTCCATGCTTAACTTTGAAGAAACAGATTTCCTGATGATTATCACGAAGACTTGGTTCTACACCAATTGGCTGCGGCATTTCTGGACTTCATCGGAGTAGCAGTAAGCCACCTGGTACCTTAAGCCTGCTCTGTCATTTCTGCAAATTCACAACCAATCAGAACTTGACCTTGGCTCCACTTCCCTCCTCTATCCCCATACATCTCGATTCTCCTGTCGACCTAAAAATCTATGCCAACCGTAAAAAATGTTTAATGATTCAGCCTCCATTTGTCTCTGAGGAAAAATAATTGCCCTTCCCGATCATAAATAGGTTGATATCTTACTCTGAAACTATTCCCCACAATTACTAAAAGGCCTACAAAGAGAAATAATGTTTCAGCGTCAACATTTACTCTGTAACATAATCCTGCTATATGATTCAAAAAGACTCCTCCTCATTCTTCTGAAATCCAGAGCCCAACTTGCTCAACCTTTCCTCACTCGTCAGCTCTTTATCCCAAGAACCTTCTGTGATTTCCCTCCAAGGAGAATGTTTCCTCCATAAACAAGAAGAACAAATCTATATCCAATACACACTGTGTGATCTCATTGTTGCTCTGTAGATGTGCAACAAGCTTTCCTACTTGTATCCTGTATTTTGTTTGCACTAAAGTCTTCATTCTACATCATCAAGGCTTTATTTCACTTGGATTCTCTAGGACTTTTTCCACTATTAATTATGATTGTTCTTAGTTCCTCCTGACATTAGCTTTATATTTCTAATGTTATTGGGACACTCCCATGAAAACAGATATAAAATATGTATACAATCCTTTGTGATTTTGATTAATTTTCCAGTCTTAACTTCTAAGGGAGAAACAATCACCTTTGCAAATCTCTTCCTTTTTTATAGATGTATTGAAGCTCTCATTGTCTTTTTTTGTACAATGTATATTGTACAATGCACTCGAGAATCTGAAAACTCAGGGTTTAAACAGATAGAAAAATGTCAATCCAGCTCAAAGAAACAGATGATTTTCTTCTGTGACATTTGGTCAGAATGAGTTATTATTAGTTTCATAATTAACAAGAACAATAATGCCAATAAAAGATAAATATGTTTGAGCTGACAGGAGACTTGGTTATAGAGTGAAGAGAACCAGGTTGATTTCTTCCTGTGAGACGAGAAGTTCTGGCTATCAGCGAAGCGTGCATTTTAATAAATGAGTGAAACCAACACAAAGCAAAAGTGGAACTTAATATCCTGAGGATGCAGTAGGTGCTTACCCTGCATTAATACTCTTACTAGACTACTCCTTGTGCAATACATTGGATTAGTAAATCTGATTTTGCCATTCTTCTGAAGTGGGACTGGCAGCTCAGTGTTCTGTGGTATAGATGTTACAGGCATGACTGAGATGGAGTAGGAGAGGAGGGGGAGTTGCCCTTTTGATCAGGAGAACATCCTAGCGGCATTCAGGATATTCCTGGGGAAACATCCAGAAAGGTAGTGTAAGTGGAATTTAAAAATATGAAGAGGGATCTCCACTTTGAGGATTGCACTATTGGCTCCCCAAAAGTCAGGAAAAATGAGCAGAACAAGTATGTGGGTGGGGGGGGGTAGGGGCGGGGAACTGATAGCTGTAAGAATAATAACATTGTAATTGTTAATGATTTTAATCTTCTAAATATTGACTGGGGCTAGCATAGTTTTAAAAGATTGGTTAGGCAGAAGTTACTGAGAATTTTATTAACCAGCAAAGTTTTCTCAAGCCATGTTCAGACATTTGCATCATAAAGTAACATGTGCATAATTGTTGAGCAAAGGTGAGAGATGATGGAAGACTGGAGGCTGGTAAATGTTGTGCATGGGACCCAGGGTGAGTTGGCCAATTGGATACAGAATTGCTTTGATGGCAGGAGTCAGAAGGAGTGGCTACTCAGATTGGTGGCTGTGAGCAGTGGTGTGCCAAGAAAGTGGTGACGTGGTGACCAGGGCATCTGGCATCTTTGCCTTTTTCAGGGCATTGCATTCAAAAGATGTATGCCATGTCAAATGCAGTCAAATGGACTGGGCTCAGGTAGGCAGTTTGATAGCATGGATGAGTTAGGATGAAGGGCTAGTTCCTGTCTCTATAACTCTATGAACAGGGTGTCTTAGTAGCCTCACAGCCTCAGAGACCCAAATTCAATCCTACTCATTGGTGATATTTGTATGGAGATTGCACATTCTCCCTATGAACACGTGGGTTCCCTTTGGGTTATTGCACATTCTCCCTCTGAACACGTGGGAAGAAATGTACTTGATATAATTGCTCTCACTAAAGAGGAGGTGCTGGGCCTCAAAGTAAATAAGTCCACTAGTCCTGATGGAATGTATTCCAGGGAACTGAAAGAAATTGTAGAAGTTATAGCAAAGATTTTTGTAGTAATTTATCAAATTTCTTTGGACCCCTGGCAGATTCCGAACGAATTGAAGACAGCGAATGTAATTTCACTGCGTAAAAAACAAGGAAGAAGACAAAAGCTGCTAAATATATACCAGCTAGCTTAATGTGTGTTGCTTTGAAAATGCTTGAAGCTATTATTAGTGAGGAAGTAGCAAAATACCTGGATAGAAAGTGGATAGAAGGGATCCCGTGAATGTGGTATATCTGTATTTCCAGAAACGTTTAATAATGTGCCACATAAAAGTAGTATCCATAATATAAGGATACAGGGAGTTGGGATAATGGATAGAGGATTGGTTAACCAAAAGAAAGTAGGGATAAATGGGTATTCTCTGGCTTGCCGCAGGGATTGGAGCTGGGCCACAATTGCTCACTCTCTATATAAATTATTTGGAGACATGGGCCAAATGTATTGCATCTAAGTTTGCTGTTGACATTAAATTGAGTGGAAAAGCAAACAGTGTAGAGGATACAGAGAGCCTGCAGAGAGATATAAATAGGTTAAGTGAATGAGAAAATAAAAACGCATACATCAGGATGCTCTTTATTGACTACAATTTGGCATTTAACACCATCATCCCCTCAAAACTCTTCAGCAAACTCCAAGACCTGGGTCTCAACATCCCACTGTGTAATTGGATCATGGATTTCCTCACCTCCAAACCACAATCAGTGAGGATTGGTAAGAATATCTCCTCCTGCATTCTTATCCCCCTGCCCTACGTGCTTTATACCTATGACTGCGTGGCTTGATACAACAACAACATCATCTGCAAATTCGCTGATGATACCACAATAGTGAGTTGTATATAAAGGGGTGATGAGTCAGCCTACAGGAGGGAGATTGAAAACTTGGCTGAGTGCTGCACCAACCACAAGCTTACACTCAATGTCACCAAAACCAAGAAGGTCATTGCTGTCTTCAGGAAAGGAAACCCAGAAGTATACCGTCCAGCGATCAGTGGGGGATAAGAGGTGGAGACAGTGAATAAATTTAAGTTTTTGGGAGTCAATAACTCTGAGGATTTTCCTGGACCCAGCACATTAACGTCATTACAAAGAAAACACATCAGAACCCTTACTTCCTCAGGAATTTGTGGACATTTGGTATGACATCAGAAACACTGGCAAATTTCTATAGCTGTGTGGTGGAAGGTGTGCTGACCAACTGCATCATGGTCTGGTATGGGGACACTAATACCCCGAGTGTAAAGCCCTGCAAAAGGTAATGGACAACTCAGGCAAAATCCTCCCCACCATCGAGAACATCTACAGGGAACGCTGTTGTCGTAGCAACAATTATCAAGGATCCACACTACCCAGCACAAGCTCTGCTCTCCCTGCTACCATCAAGAAAGAGGTATAGATGCCACAGCCTCACACCACCAGGTTCATGAACAGCTACAACCCCTCCACCATCAGACTCCTTAACAATAAACTCATCAGGGATTCATTTAAGGACTCTTACTTTGGCACCTTATTGGTTTATTTTCTGCTCTATTGCAGAGTCAATTTGTTTACATTTCTTTATTTGTTTTTATGTGTACAAGGTGTATAGTTTTTTTTCTGCACTACCAATAAGTGGTAATTCTGTCTCACCCGCAGGTAAAAGAATCTCAGGGTTGTACGTGATGTCATGTATGTACTTGGACAATAAATCTGAAATCTGAAACCTGAACCTGAAATATCTGGCAGATAGAGTAGAATGTAGGTCAATGTGAGGTCAACTATAGAAACAGAGAAATCAGGCGCATGAACCCTGCTCCACCATTTAAGAGGATCGTTCCACTTTTAAAAGAAAACAGTACATCAGATTATTATTTAAAGGGTGAAAAATTCCAGACAGACACGGGAATACTTGTGCGTGAAATCCAAAGAAATAGTTTGAAGGGATTAGGTAGGAGTGAAAAACTGGAGGAATTTCTGTCCTTTCAACACAGGGAGCCTGGACTATTTTTTTTAGAGAGAAGTAAGTGGCAATGGGTTAGGGTGAATCGCACATTTAGAGTTGGATTCAAAAAGCACAACGGCATGTATTATGATCACTGAAGCCTTAGGAATTAATTTCTTTATGCAAATCAACCAAGTGTGTAAAATATAAATGGTGACATCTGACTTGCAAGGACTAGTATTTCTCAACCATTTTCTTTCCACTCACATACCACTTTAAGTATTCCCTATGCCATCGGTGCTCTGTAATTAGTAAGCGATTGCTTAAGGTGGGATGTGGGTGAAAAGAAAAAGTTTGAAAACCACTGTTTAATTGTACATAATTGACTCGTTATGTACAGTTTCATAACTCCAAAGGAAATGGACCAATGGCAATTTTTCTCAATCAAAATATTTCTGTAGCAATTAACAGTGATTTTCAATCTTCCCTTCTGTGGTGGTACACCACTGGCCTATTGCAGGGGGCAACCTCTGTACCTGCAGGTGAGTAAGGGGACAGGACAACATCTGGCCGGCTGCCAATCAGTTGGCATAAAGGGATCAAGTCCCACCCGGTTGGGTGTCAATCACCCTCCAGGATATAAGCCTGCACCAGCCTCCTGAGGCCTCACACTGAGTTACTGCAGCCACAGCCAGCCTGGCTCTGTGGAGGTTTTTGTGGATTAAAGCCTGTTGTTCAGTCTTTACCTTGTGTGTGTCTGATTCTGTCTAACAGCGCACCACACCTTCCCACTCGCATACCACCTTACGCAATCCCTTACGAATCACAGAACACTGATGGCATAGGGATTACTTAAAGTGGTATGTGAGTGGAAAGAAAATGGTTGAAAATCCAACCTGTTTCTTTCAACAAGGACTTCTTTAAAGGGGTGCTTGGTCTCTCATGAAGTTCATGTAAGTGAATGACCAAAATGTTGATCAATCAACCTCTGAGGAGTTTGTTTTAAGCCTGCACATGTTGTTCTTTTTGCACAGGAGCATGTTTTGACATACAAGTCTTTGTCAAGAGGAATTGAACTGGTTCCATAATTTTCAGCAGGTATGTATTTGGTTTTGCAAGTGAGACTTTTTTCCCATTAAACTATTTCAGCAATGATGTTTTAACCTGGGATGGGAGCTGATGCGACTTCCTCTTTTGCCCTCACTGTCTTCTCCAGCTCACCTGCTCCTGTGCTCTGACAGCCCATGCCTTGGACTGTTCCAAATATGAATGGTCATTAATGGTTACCCAATTTTTAGCTCCATTCCTAGTCCTAAAAGGTCTTAGATGAGATAATGAGAATATCTTATGAGAACATTGATTATAATGTGTTGTTCCTTATTTCCTCCATAGTATTTACCTGCAACACTGTCCTATCTATTTGCTGTCTTCCTTCACCAATAAAATCTAACTCAACTCAATCCAGTTTTGGAGGGAACTTCTCTTACCAGGCGGTACATTTGGTTCCCTTCTCTGTCACTGTATGTCTGGGAACCTGCTCCCACCATTATATCCCTGACCTCACTCTCAGCATAGTACATGGA
This sequence comes from Narcine bancroftii, assembly GCF_036971445.1. Taxonomy (NCBI): domain Eukaryota; kingdom Metazoa; phylum Chordata; class Chondrichthyes; order Torpediniformes; family Narcinidae; genus Narcine; species Narcine bancroftii. The sequence continues at coordinate 12,038,874 of NC_091476.1, read as the reverse complement.
GGACTTCACTCCCACCATTGTACATACAGGACCTCGCTCCCACCATTTTACATGCAGGACCTCACTCCCACCATTGTTCCTATTGAACCTCACTCCCATCATTGCATTTCATTCCTCATTGCATTTTTCTTCTCTGCCACTGTACATCTGGAAACCTGCTCCCACCATTATACCTCTGACCTCACTTCCACTATTGTACATTCTGGACCTCACTCCCACCATTGTATTTCCAGAATCGGGGTCCACCTGTTGCTTTGACTGCAATGCTAATTCCTGGCATAATTGTTCCCAGGACCCCCGAATCACAGGACCAAAGGGACACGATCTGAACATTTTTGGACCTTGTGAATGTCGATTTGATCATGGATTTCCTGCTCGTACATTGTGCTCATCTACACCCTTGTCTCCTTGTGGACTTCCTCTTATCTATTCAGTTAAATGCTGAGTACTCCCTTCTGAATTTGACCCTTGTGTAAGAATTGTGTGCTGTGACTATTCTGGAGAGCAGTCATAAAAAATTTATAACAATACATATGAATACCACCACCTTCCAAATCATGTACTATATACATGGATTTACAACACTTTGTTTTGCTATTATTGATTATAAATTCTGCCCAACAATATAAAGATACTGTAGATTCTGTAGTATGGAGGAAATAACAATCTGCTGGAGAAACTCAATGGGTCAAGTAGGAATTGTGAACAATTCCAGTCAAACAGTTTCCATGGATTCTTACTTTGCAGAGATAAAATACCCATTATTAATACAGGACAGTGAAGATTTTGCTTCCTAAACACATTTGGGTGTTTTTTTATTGATATCAGAATCAGAATTTATTGTTGTGAACATGTCATGAAATGCATTGTTTTCCAGTAGCACCACAGTGCAAACATTTATAGAAACTGCCTGACAAAATAAATTAAAATAATGCAAGCAAATGATAAAGTCAAAGTAAGGCAGTGTCTTTGGTTCATTATTCATTCAGGAACCTGATGGCAGAGGGGAAGAAGCGGTCTTTGTGCCGCTGAGTGCTTGTCTTCAGTGTACCTTCTTTCCAATGGAAGCAGAGTGAAGAAGGCATGCATGGCCTGAATGGTAGAGGTGTTTTTTTTTCTTTTTTTAAATTTTTTTAAATTTTTCACACTATGAACCATATTGACCAAAATACATACAGATATTTTTCTCTTGAATATATACAGTGTCATTTTCTCTGAGGATAGAGACTGCTTTCTTTAAACACCATTTCTTTTAGATGACCTCGATAGAGTGAAGAATGGTCCCCTTGATGTCGCAGGCAGAGTAAACAACCCTCTAGAGATTTTTCTTGTCTTGAGTGTTTGCACCTCCGCGCCAAACAAGATTTAAGATTCAATTCATTGTCATGTAATAAAAACAGTGTCATATTACAAAAAATTGCTTTTGTCTGCTGTAAGGCAGACAGATTAACCATCAGCAGAAATTGCCTGATGCACCTCTTATAGTCAGCAAAAGAAAGTTACCTCAGAGCCATCGAGTGTCCGTGAATTCTCCTCCATCGCTCTTGCAGCCTCTGCAGCAACACAGTATCCATCCAAACCTTAGGCAACCCGGCCTCCAGATTAGGAACCATTCAGCACCCTCGCCACTCTTTCACATCCCAGTTCCAATATCTGGTACCCCTCAGCTAATTTTGAGCATGTTTACAGCAGCCCGCAGCCTCCAGTCACCAGTAGCCACCACCTGTGTGGTTTCTTCAGTCACAGAACCTTTCCCTGCTCAGCTGCCATGATCACCGTCCTGTCTCCTTTTCTTCTGCTTCCCAGACGAGGGAGTCAGGTGAAGGGTGTCCTCACCGATTTCTGATGTCCTGTGCCAGTCCTCCACTTCCCCAGGGTCTGCAACTCCTCATGGCTGATGCTGATCATAGGCACCACCATCTTAGGTGCAAACCCCATGGTCAAGGGATTTTAAATAAAACTACTGCCCACTCCATTAATGGGCCATTCAAAGCCTGTATGGAGCTGATGGCAGTCGGACTGGGTAGTTGGACCCCATGGGAGCACTGAGACTTCATTCCCTGCTCTCTCCACTGGTCCTCACCACCGGTAGCACCGCCATTACAGCAGGTCCAGCAGTGCTGGCGTGTGCGTGTGTGTGTTTGTGTGATGCAACCAGCCAAAATGCTCTCCACAGTACACCCGTAGAAGTTTTCGAGAGTCTTCAGTGACTTATTGAACTTCTCAAATCCCTCACAAATTATAGCTGCTGGCAAGCCTTCTTCGTGATTGCATCGACATGGAGGCACATCGACATTGTGGCTCCATGACAGATCCTCGGACATGTTGACTTCCAGAAATTTTAAGTTATTGACTTCTCCACTGATGACCCCTCAATAAGTACATAATCATCTCCTTGGTTTTTATAATGTTGAGTGCAAAGTTGTTGTTGTGACACCACTTAACTAGCTGATCTATCTCCCTCCTGTACGCTTCCTTATTGCCATCTGTGATTTTGCTGACAACCGTGGTGACATTGGCAAATTTGTAGATAGCAATTAAATTTTGCCTGGCCACCCAGTCATGAGTGTTTAGTAAATAGAACAGTGGGCTAAGCACCCATCCCTGAGAAGCGCTTGTGTTGATAGTCAGTGAGGAGGAGATGTGGTTTCCAATTTGTACTGACTGTGGTCATCCGATGAGGAAGTCAAGGATCCAGAGAGGACTGCAGAGGCCCAAAGTTTGGAACTTGTTAAAAAGCACTGAGGGAATAATGGTGTTGAAGGCTGAGCTGTAGTCGATGAAGAGCAGCCGTATATATGAGTTGCTGTTTTCTAGGTGATCAGGAGCTGAGTGGAGAGCCAGTGATATTGCATTTGCTGTGGAATAATTGTGACCATAGGTGAATTGCAGTGGGTCCAGTCCATTACTTAGGTGCGTGTATATTCTGGCATGACCAACCTCTCAAAGCATTTCATCACAGAAGATGTCAGTGCTCCTGGGTAATGGTCGTTGAGGCCACTCAGTCTGTTCTTCTTGAGCTCCAGGATGATTTAAGCCCTTTTGAAGCAGTTGGGACTCTCCAACAGCATCAGTGAGAAATTGAAAATGCCCCTAAACACTCAGCTAATTGGTTGGCATAGATCTTCAGTACCTTGGCAAGCTCGCCATCAAGCCCTAACAACTTCCAAGGGTTCATCCTCTTGAATGATGTTCTGATATCAGCCTCAGAGACAGATATCACAGGGTCCTTAGACTTTGCAGGGATTCTTGTTAGAACTGTTGAGTTCTCCTACTCAAAACATGCATAGAAGCTGCTGAACATGAAAATTACCTTTAAAATATCCTATCACAAACAGTTTTTTTTGGATATCGCCTATTTTTGTGATTTCTTGTCATATCTTAAGCCTACAAAACTTTGAAGTGCAACATGTCTTTGAAAATTCATTTTCTGCATTCATTCTTGGACTTGTTCCCTGCTGATCTTGGTGCAGTCAGTGACGAACATGGTGAAAGGTTTTACTAGGACATTGTGACCATGGAAAAGCAATATCAGGGCAACTGAAATCCATCAATGTTGGCCAACTATAGTTGGACACTGACACAAGAGGCATCAGACACTGAGTACAAATGAAAATTAGTAGCAAAACATTTTTAGGTCCGTGGAACTAACGCAATGTGTCAGCGTCATTATGCGATTAAACATAATTAAATGTTTCTCGAACTTCCTACGTGATACAACAAATTTGAAATTATCTTTGGGTTCAGCATTGAAATTTCATATCCAAAAATACAGAATACATATGGATATATGCTAAAATTCAAAAGGATATATTACACAAATCATATCATTACATCTAAGGTACTCCATATTTTAATCAAACAGATTATATTGTAGTGATATTATATTATTTTATTATATAAAAAAGGAAAATCTAAACCCACTACCAAGAAGGAAGCTGTTTGGCCAAAAAAAAGAAAGACAGAATTCTAAGCAGAATGATAAATTACCTCATTAGTCAACCTTCATAACAAATCAAAGACCATAACAATAATTCAAAAAGGGACCCCAAAGTGTTTGAAAATTTACATTCAAATTGGAAATTGAGAATCTAATTGTCCAGTGTAATCAGTGTCAGATGAAGCCTCTGATCATTCCGAGGATTTTGAAGCTAATGCGGTTTTATAACTGTAAGAATTAAAACATCAGGCAGTCACAGACAACCTACCTGGATGACCAACCCATTTCACCCAAAGACGTTGCGTAAGGGGCATTTTAGCACTGCAAAAAAGGACCAAGATTAAACATAATCAGTGCACTGTGCAGTAATTGTACCCAGAGTACTATGTTCTGATTACTTCACTTTATTAATTTGAGTGTATTTAATGCAAAGCTACTCCAACAGTTCCTAAGCAAAATGGGAGAATGCCTACGTGTTTGAAGCATTGCGGAGGCAATCAGTTCAAAGGACAGGGGGAAAGAAGATGCAGGGTGAAATTTGAAATATGAAGGCAGGGATCTCAGCAACGATATCTACTGGAATTCTTCAGAAACTGAGCTGAGATTTGAGGCATGGGAAGGTTATAAAGTTCTTCAATGGGAATGAATGAATCCAGATACATGCTTTGTAGAAATACATTAGACTAATGCATTTGTCTGCCAATTCTTTTTAACAAGATTGGGTAGGCTGCTTGTCAATCCTTGTAACATGAACCATGCTTGTTAAAATTTCCTAGTCCTTACACTGGAGATATCAAGGGGGTTTGTTGCTTGCCAATCATTACTTGCTGATTTCTTACTCAGTTAAAAATCAAAGCTCTTTTGATCTGAATATTTTGCTCATTTTCAGTTATTTCCCTAAACTAAAAAGTGATTACACTTAAAAAAGAAACATTTTTTTCCTTTGATGCAGATTGGGACACGATAATGTTGCGACATGCAGAATATAACTTTTGAGTTTCCTTCTTTCATTTGGCAGTACTGGTGAATCACTTTGCTTGACTGGTTACATCAACTCAATTTTTTTTTCAGATTTATGGCCAGGATTTTTGGTGACTTAACAATAAAGGAACACATGTTTTGTGGGGTTAACATTTTAGGGCATGGACACATGCCCTTTGGCTTGTTATGTCTGTGCTAACCAAGATGCTGATTTAATCGAATCACTTTTGCCAACACATGGTCTACACCCCTCCACCTCCTATCTCTTAAAATGCCTCTTAAATTTTTTAGATCTTAAATACTGACATACATTAATTTAAATATACAGCAAGCTAACAGGCCCTTTTGGCCCACAAGCCGAATTACACCCAATTAACCTACAACCCCCAGTATGTTTTGAACGGTGGGAGGAAATGGAAACCAACGCAGACATGGGTAGAACATACATACTCCTTACAGACAACGTGGGATTCGAACCCGTCTTGATTGCTCCACTGTTACAGCGTTGTGCTAGCCATTACACTAGCTGTTCTGTCGTATTATTACTATTGTATCTGATTCCACTACTCCCTCTGGCAATACATTCCAGGCAACTTTCCCCCCTCACCTTAAATTGATGCCTTTTGGGATTTGACATTTCCAAGGTGGCATGGTTGACATTAGGGCAGCACGGTTGGCCTCGCGGTTGGTGTAAAGGTTATCATAATGCCTTTACAGCAATTGGGACCAGCGTTCGAATCCCGCCCTGTCCGTAAGAAGGCTGTACATTCTCCCGTGTCTGTGTGGAATTTCCCCAGGGCTTTGGATTCCTCTCACCGTTTGAAACGTACTGGGAGCTTAGGTTAATTTTTTGTGTAAATTGGCCGGCACAGATTCGTGGGCTGAAATGGCCTGTTACCGTGCTGCATTTCTAAAATTTAAAGCCATGAGTAGCAAACAAATCACGGTCCCTTCTCAAGGTAACTTTGGAGACTTGAAGAATTGAAAATAAATGTTCAAAGCATTTGAGGGATAGAGAATTCTAATCCGGATCGTTGACTGACCATTTTTTACCCATGGATGCTGCCTGACCCATTGAATCCCTCCAGCAGCTCATTGTCTGCCCCAAGTATTTGTTTGGATTCAAAACTCCCACTGAGGAACTGATTAACTTCTCTGCCTCAAATTTCATATATCTAAAGACTTGCCTCTGAGAGTATGGCTCCTGAATGGTTGTGTAGAAATCTGGAGTGTGTAGATTCCCACTGATAATTATTCACACCTCCAGTAAATAGAATAAGTGGGAAAGAAATCCATTATATTCAGCTTTTCTAAATGATTACTATTTCCTCTTTTATTATTGACTCAAACATCTTGCCAATAATTGCTGCCAAATGAACTGGATGATAGCCTTCTCCTTTGCATTTACTGCTTTTCCAATCTTCTGGTACACTCAAGGGCTTGTGAGTAATTGATAAATTTCAACCAATGCGTCCACTTACTTGAAAGCTTCAGCATGCAGTCCATCGCGTCCGGCAGATTTCTCTGCCTATTCTCCCCTTCCCACCACCCTGTTTTTCTCCAACATTTTACCCTTGTAATTGGGATAAATTGGAGAGAGGAAAGGAAGGTGGGGTGGGGGGTGGGGGGGGGGGGGGGGGGGAGGTGTCTGTCCAGTCAATGTTTCCCTTGTGAGTCATGTGGAATTGTCATTGTTGTCATTGCTCAATAAACCAATGAACCATTCACTGTTACTCAAACCTCTTGATAACCTGTGACTTTTGAGAAAAGTTAAAAGCTGATGCATTACTGGAAAGATCAATACTTTTTGTTTTGTGCTGTTAATTAGTTCTCAGAAACTTGAGGTATTCTCGAAATACTATACATGCTGAAATAGTATTTAAAAGATTAAAATTCTGCATTTCACATTTCAAAGAGGGCCTCTTACATATTTCTAAGGAAAATAGAACCAGATGCTGATAATAGAAGATTTATCTGTATTCATGCCTCGCAGGTGGATGTCAAAATGAATGACACATTGACAATGCTGCATTTATAGCAGTCGACTGCTTCTTTTTTCAGCCTCCTTATAAATTCATTAATGAAACGCTTGATTGAAGAAAAGGCATTTTTAATGGATTAATGTATGCTTTCCTGAATATCTGATAAATATATATAGATCTATTAACAAGACTATATCCCAGTAATTCTGAAGACAAAAGCAAATAAACATATCTAATTTTCTGAGGAACAGATGATGCAGAGATAATGAATTGTTGACCCTTTCAACTAGTTGGTGCCCAGTATTTCGTTCAGACGAATGTTGATGCTTGCAGAGAACATAATGCTCTTCACATTTACTTGTTAACTCAATGCGAACAAAAGAATACAGCAAAGAAAAATGTTACTTTTCTGGATTAAAAAAGAATTCAGAGATCATCCTGTTAATTGATTTATCATCAATATGTCCCAAGTATACAATTGTGTCATCTCCTGATCATCCCCTATAGTCAGTATTGTTAGAAATAGAAGTACCTTTAAAGAAATTGCTCGAGACAAAAATTGAGAACAAAGAACATTTATTACAGCAACAATGCAAAGTTGGGTGCTTCCCCTTACCCTGGGAATACACACATATACTGGGGCTCACCCAACTTTTATACAGTTGATTTCAGTATAGGAATACCCTCCCCCTTACATTCTTTTGCCTCCTGCTGGAGAGGTTTGGCATTAGGCAATCTTGCCTGCCTACGTGCAATTTCAGTACACTTGGAGGACCAGGGGGTATCCTGTCGGTGTCCCTTCGTGTTATTGTCCTTATTCACACCTTCCTGATTCTCAGGGCTACAGTCTCTTGATATGCAGAGTTGGCTCATCCTGTCTAAGGTTGGCTAATTTAATATGTATAAATCTGTGTAAGGTTAGCTAATTAGATATGTAGGACTTGGTACTTCTGTCCAGGGCTAGGAGACCCTTATCTGATCCAGACTACCTCAACTTCCTACATTCTATTGTTCCTTACCACTCCTTATCTTAGTCTTATGGTCTTGTCACAAAGACTAGAAGATTCTTATGTTAATCGTGCTGACTCTGCTTTCCTGCATCCTAATCCCCAAGTTCATCCTGTTTGTACTAGTTACAGCCATTAACTGACGTATGAATTTTAGTTTCCTTCATGTTCATAATTTTAGATCAGTTTTCCCATCTCTCACAGTATCCAAAGATGATGTGCAGGCTGCCTTCCATGAAAGCATCCAGTCTGGTCTGGGTGGAGTATCTGGCCCAGTACTGAAATCTTGTGCTGACCAACTGGCCAATGTATTCACATATATCTTCAACATCTCACTTCGACAGGGTGTGGTACCCACCTGTTTCAAATAAGCTAACCTTCCTAAATGACGATAGACAAGTGGAGCAACAAACATCCACGCGATGAAGTGTTTTGATAGGCTGGTGTTGAAGTATATCAGCTCCTGTCTGAGTGGTTACATGGATCCGTTCCAATTTCCCATCTCACTGGCTCTACTCAAAACCCTGGAACACCTGGACAGCAAAGATTTATACATAAGGATGCTCTTTTTTGACTGCAGTTCAGCATTTAAAGCCATCATGCTCTCAAAACTAATCAGTTAACTCCAAGACCTGGGCCTGAATAACCCACTGTGTAATTGGATCCAGGATTTCCTAACCTCCAGACCCCAAACAGTAGATTTGCATGAACATCACCTCCACGATCTCCATTAGTAGCAGAGCACCACAGCGCTCAATTCTTACTTTACACCTACGATTGTGAGGGTCAGTATGACAACACCCTCTACAAAATTGCTGACGATACCACAGTAGTGAGTTGTATAAGAATGGGCAATGGGTCAGCATACAGGAAGTATGCTGACCTTTCACTCAATGTCAAAAATTTAGAGCTCAAACTACAGGACATTAAAGTGGCCTCTTCCTCACCATCAACATGATTTACCAGGATCATTGTCTGAAGAGGGCAGGTAAAATCATTGAGGACCCCTTCCATCCTGCTCAATGCATCTTTCAGCTGCTTCCATCAGGAAGGCGATACAGATACAGGAGGATCAGAGCCAGCACCACCAGGTTGAAGAACAGCTTCTTCCCACAGGTAGTAAAAATGCTGAACGACCAAAGAAACTGCTCACACTAACCATCTGACACTCTCATATTTATGAAACAATATTTATTTATTTGAATAGCTGAATACTTGTCCTGCATGTGAATTGCTTGTCTGTATGTGTGCTAGGTTTGGATGTCTCTCTGCATGCATGGTTTGCGTCAAGGCCTGGAGAGCGCTGTTTCATCATGTTGAATACGTGCAATCAGATGACGATAAACTTGACTAGAAGGGAAAAACCAAGGGTGTATGATCCAGTGATCATCAGGGGATCAGAGGTGGAGAGGGTAAGCAAATTTAAATTACTGGGAGTCAGTACTTCAGAGTAACACATGAAAGTCTGGAGACGGCATGATTTTTAGTAAAGGTACAGACATGCTGGATGAACTCAGTAGCTCTTGGGCCTGAGCCCTTCTTTATTTTCGTGTTTTGTCACTATCTTGAAAGACCTTTCCTGGACCTAACATACTAATTTAATTGTGAGGAAAGCATATCAATACCTTTACTTCATCAGGAGTTTGCAGTGGTTCACTATGTCATCAGAAACCTTATCAAACTTCGACAGATATGTCGTGCAAAGTGTGCTGTCTGGCCTAGTGAGGGGGGCACCACTACTTCTGAGCAGAAAACCCACCAAAAAGTAGTCGACGCAAGCAAAACTCTCCCCACCATCGAGAAAATCTACACGGAACGCTGCTGTCCGAGAGCAATAGCAATCATGAAGTTTCCACACCACCCAACCCGTGCTCTGTTCTCTCTGCTGCCATCAGGTAAGAGGTGTAGGTGCCTCAAGACTCACACCACCAGGTTCAGGAACAGTTCCTACCCCTCCACCATCAGATTCCAAAGCAACTCAATCGGAGACTAATTTAAAGACTCTTACTTGGCACATTATTGAACAGTTAGTTTCCATTTCATTCTTTGTTTACATTTTTCTCTTTTGTATACACATCTTTTTCTTCAGTACAGGTTACAGATACCAATAAAATAGAAATTCTTTCTGGCCCACAGGAAAACAGATTCTGAAGGTTGTATGTGATGTCATGTATGTACTTTGATAATAAATGTGATCTTTGAACTTTGAAATGTAGAGAACTGCAGTATCAGATGATTCTAAACATGTGGGATGAGTTTCACTTTCATTGCTTGAAAATCAAGCTTTACATCCATGTTAGAGAAGGTGAAAATTGGCACTATTAACTGCCCCAATTATGAGTGATCCCCAGACCATCTCTCTTCTGACAATCTTGCCACAGCAATGGTCTCACTTCTGGCAAGACAACCTTGCTGGGTAAGCATTTAAGAAGAAGATTCACTAAGAAATGCGTGGTAGACAATGTGGAGAAATTATTATACATTGCATATTCATTAACAGTTCATATTTTCATCCTAAAAACCTAAGGATAATGATCGTAGAAAGAGATTCCTTGGTTATATAATGGCAAATTTTGTAAGTGGGTGTGGTGTTTCATGGATACTGATTAAGCTAATGCAAAACAATAAAAAGTAAAATATATTTTTTTAAATAGTGCAAATAGTGGAAATTTGAAATAAAACATGAAATTTTTGAAACACTTACAGGTAAGGCAGCATCCATGAAAAAAGAAGCAGGCATACTATTAAGGTTAAAAAGCTAAAACAATCGGAACAGATACAGAGTCATAATGTCTGACAGAAATATCTTTATGAAAAGAGTTCTTGCTGACCAAAGCACCTGTAAAATTAAATAAAAGTATGCAATATTGACATGATCTATTAATATCTTCATATATATTCTCTCTGTCATCAATTAGAAATGTTTATAACTTTATAAACTTACAAGATCCAGATCCATAGCTTATTGATAGTGGCCACACATGCAGAAAGGGTGGTAAGGAAGTCATGAGGTATGCTTGTCTTCACTGGCTGGGGCATGTTGAATCTATAAAACTTCGATGAGTTTTGTATGAAATTCTGAGTGACCCATTAAGTGATGGATGTGGAGGCTTTGGAAAGGTACAGAATAAATTTACCAGCATGTCACATGGATTAGAGCGTATGATATATATGCAAGCAATTTGTTCAGTGCAGACACACGTTCCTGTGCTACACAGTTCGATATTCAGACAGATTGGGTTAATCAGGTCTATATTCTCTTGAGCAGAGAAGAATAAGAGAGGACCTCAGAGATATCTATAAATTTCCATCAGGGCTAGTTCTGATTGGCTAGAGTGTTGTCAGGATTCTGGATATCCTGCTTAGAACTGAGATCAAGAGAAATATCTTCATTCAGTGGATAGTAAACATGTATTTCTTTGCTAAAGAAGGTAATGGAGACCAAGTCAATGTCAAAGTGAGTTTATTGTCAGATACACAAGTACAATAGACTTGTGCATTGAAATTCTTTCTTTCTGCTCCCAGAAGGTATGTAAAATACATGAAAAACATTTGATATATTCAGGAAGGATGCAAATATATTTCTTAATGTTCAAGGGTCCTGGGAAGAATTATAATGCTGAAGTGATCATATTGCATGGTGAAGCAGATCCAAAGGGTAAATTGCCTAGTCTTGCTCCTACTTCCTATCCTTCTATACTTTTTAAGTTATCAAATTATATTAGCAGAAATTGAAATTTGAAATGTCATGTGATCTGAAGCTTCCATAATTCTCCATTAATTGCCAAAGGTTTGATGGAAGATGAATTGCATGCCAAAATAATGTTTATTTAAAATGTTTCTCAAATGATTGCACCAACTTTCCAGAAATGTTTTGCCAGTTGATCACAATCCTGTCTTTGAATTTCACAGTAAGGTATGGTTTATCTGAAAGAGTTTGATATTTCAGTCTGTTTCTGCCTCATAATTGGGCTCTGAGTTTTTGTTTTGATCATACTGCATCACCTCTGTGCTTCCTAAAGGTGGTTAAAAATAAACATAGTCTATCTTTATGATGGGTTATCATTAATGATGGGGAAAGGGGAGGGAGGGGTGATCGGAGGGATGGGTCACAGGTGGCACGTTCTCGGAATCTTTTCTCCTCCTCCTCCTCCTCCTCCTCATGTTTTTGTTCTTCAGCTTGTCCTCTCCAGATGAGGGTGAGGGAAGATTTTTCAATGCACCAAAGCATTGTACCTTGTATTTCTTGTCAACAAAATGGAAAACATGGGGAGGGATAAAGCGCAGATCTTCTGAATCGAAACAATGAGGCTCTGCACAGTACAGTAGAAGTCCGGATTTTTGGATTTTCCAGATTCTCCGACAGCATTTTTAAAATTCATATTTAATTAGGAATAAAGAGATTATCAGGTCAAGTTTGATCATTTATTCATTCGTAAATAGAACATCCTTCATTTATCAAAACAAGCAGTTTTAAACAAAAATCATTCAACACGACAAAAATGTAAATATTTAATGTTTTCGCTCCAAAAAAATGCATAATGCTTGAAATTATGTTTAAAATGAACAATGTAAAAGAAAAATTCATTATACAAATTAACTTCTTTGTGATAAGATTACCTGTATTAAGCCTAGTTGCTTATTGTTGGCCTGTATCTGTGGCACTTACACACACAAATACACAAAAGCCCGTTAAATTTAAAAAGTCTGAGCGTTTTCATAAAGTCCGGATTCTCAGGTGATCCAGATTTCTGGCATCTGGATTTTTAGACTTCTAATATAATAGTTTTTAAAAGGCATTGCTTTAATTACAGACCAACTTTACATCTATATCCATGATCACAACCTTGACCCAGTTATGCTCCTTTCCTACCAATAGCCAGTCTGTGGAATAACACAGATGACATACTGGATGAATGAATCTAGACTACTCACAGGATGTTAGGCAGAGTTGCACAGCATGTCTTTGCAAATAATCTGATTATGGAGGAAGATGAATCACTTTCTATTGAGACAGATGGTAGGCATGTGATAGGAAACTCACAAGATTAAGAGCAGGTCTGTGGTGTTGTGCTTCCTGTGGCATTCAGGAGTATGGACAAAGCCTAAAGTGACTGCAGGTGATGGAATCTAGAGCAAAAAGCAAATTTCTGGAGAAACTCTGTAGGTCAAGATGCATCTGTGGGAGTAAAGAATATTACCCCTGCATTAAGACTGAATGTGGAAAGGGGAGATAGTATTAAGAGGAGAGTGATGAGATAGGAACCAGTAGAATATATAGAGTGATCAAGGAAGGTTAAATGAATAGGTGGAGCAGATGAGTAAAGGAGAGGGATAGGATTGGGAGTCATTGATAGGTGGAAGCAGACAAAGTGAAAAAAAGGCCAGGTGGGGAGAGGGAAAGGTGACGATGGGGCGATCAGTACACAATGGAACCTTTGGAATCTTATAAGGAAGGTGATGGGAATCATTGGAGCAGATGTAATCCGTTGGAGCAGAGGACATGGTGGTTGAAATGTGTGGGTAGTAGGCAGATGGAACCAGGAAAGGAAGGAGGATGAAAAATGAATGAAGGGGGGGGGGGGGCGAAGATGGAAAGACAAGAATTGGATTGGAAGGAGCAAGAATGGGGAATGCAGCTGATGTGGAAAATTCATCATAATGCCATTGAAAGAGGTAGTGTATGATGGTATGAATTATGGTACGAAGATTGCATTTTCCAATTTCTGGTTTATTATCTCTCTTCCCCCCCCCCTCTCTCTTTCCTGCCTCTCTTTCCCACTCTTCTCTTCATTCTCCTCTCTCTCTCTCTCTCTCTCTCTCTCTCTCCTTTCGCTCCTCTCCATCTCTCTTGCTCTCCCCTTCTCTATCATGTCACCTGCTAAAGTCTGAAGTCACTCTGTGTGTGCTTTGAACTTTTCTACAGGCAGATTGCTCCAGTGTACGATGCACAATGCTCCTCGCCTTTGATATCACTGACTTATTCGCAATTCTCATTTACACCAACTATAGATTGACATGACCTTGATTGGGACGGTGAAGTAGTCCTGTACCCATCACAAAAATCCACAATTTTAAACTTTATTTATGGAAAGTAACACGTGTCAATCAGCGGCTGAAAGAAGTAGGGAACAGATGATCTATTTACATACATCCACTAACAATCTCTGTCAGAGTTCACTATTAGCCACTGAGGCAGACAATGAGCCTACCAAGATTGCAAATGCCCTGCGAAAGGAAGAGCAGCCTTATTCATGCATAATGAGCTTCATGAATCACTCCAGTATGCACCTCGCATGCCTGAAATCAGCTTGATTTAAAATGACAGCTGCACACTTACAATGCAGGAAAGGAATGTTTGCAGAACTTTACACCTGCAAAGATGATGTACATGTTTAAATCTCTCAAGCTTTGGGAACATGCCCTCATATGTTTCCTTCAGTACAGGTGGTATGGTGAAAATATTACTGGGATGGGACCTGACAATAAAAATCAGCAATTTTGTTCCATATTGATCAAGTAAATATACAGAGTAGTAGTCCAAATAAATTTTAGCTCTTTCACGCAGTCTCGGTTCTATTTTCAGAAGATGGGAAATGGTTATTTTACAGAAGAACACAGTCGATATCCTTTGTTACATGACTTAAGAAAGCAAAGATTGTATCCCCTGCATTTTACAATCAGGCAGAATGACTCATCCTTACTGTCTTCTCTGTGTCTGACAGGCTGTCGTCACATCTTTTCTCTTGCACCCTCAGAACACATGATTTGAATGGCAGAGGAGACTGAATGGGCTAAATTGCTTAATTTTGCACTATTGTATGTAGATTTGGCACATTTGACCAGGAATAATTTTGCACTTCAGTGATTTTTTTTCATAATTGTTGGAAGCATTATGAAGTGGCTCTTTAAAGATGCAAAAAGTATATAAACAAGTTGTTAAAGTCACACAATAACTAGAATTTCAGAAGTTTCATATCTGTTAAATTATTACTTTGTTCTGGCACAACTGAAGAACGATTTAGAATTCCAGGAAGCACAAGCCTTCATATGTATATTGTTCTGATGTATTGATCGTCTGTATACACATTATGTCTGGTTGAGTTTCTGCATGTTTTGCACCAAGGAGCAGAGAACGCTGTTTCTTTGAGTTCTACTTGTTGTTAGGTCTGCTTTGTTCATGAATGAGTGAGACAAACACCAGACTGAGTCGAAATCAGGGTTCTTTGTTCTTTATTACCGGATTGTAACACTTGCGACTAACAATGTTAGTCGGAGAATGCATTCTGCCGTTATCAGCAAAATGGTGATTTTTTATACCCTTGGATACGTGCTTAGAACATCATCATATCATTACTTGTCCAATGACTAAAACTGTTGCTATCCTTTCCCTGCTAGCTTCCTGCCTCTCAATCCATCAATGTCTCTCTTATCTTGTAAGTACAAGGATGCATTCACATCTTGTTACAGCCCTGCACAGGGTAACTCCTTACACATTCCCATCTCATGATGTTTTACCTAACAGGAGTACAAGGACACCTCCCCTTCTTGTTACAGCCCTGCACAGGGTAACTCCTTACACATTCCCATCTCATGATGTTTTACCTTACATTGTGCAACCTGATGATAAATAAACTTGAACTTGAATTTGAATATATAAATTCACATTTTCATTGTTAATATTTCTGACTATTTTGATATTTTTTGTGTTATTTTAGTTACTTCCTCTCCGAGGACATATG
The DNA here is from genome assembly GCF_036971445.1 of Narcine bancroftii. Taxonomy (NCBI): domain Eukaryota; kingdom Metazoa; phylum Chordata; class Chondrichthyes; order Torpediniformes; family Narcinidae; genus Narcine; species Narcine bancroftii. The sequence goes on along the minus strand of NC_091476.1, from coordinate 12,023,222 downwards.
TAACACTAGAAGTGATTCAATTATATTAATGCCAGTGTTATTTTAAAATTCATTCATATTAATTTAAAAATATTAAAATACTTATAAGACCTTAAAAATATTAAGAGTGTAGTGGCCTATCTGACGGCACTACCTGACGCAAGTGGCAATAAATGACACTGGAGACAGTACAGTCAGGAATCGGCCCCTTTCTTGTGCTTAACCACAGCTTTTATAGTTCCCTCTGCGTGTTTCACGCTGAGCCTTCTGGGATGCGGTATTGATGTCACTTTCCAGCCCCGGGCGTCGGGTGCCATAAAAAGCGAGGTCTCCTATTTGTATGCTTTTCCTAATTGCTGGTGCCTGGCTTGTAGCTGGAGGACTGGGACATCATTGGAGGTGATGCGCTCTGGTCATGCGCTTGCTAAACTGTTGTGGCTGCGTGATTCTGTTGTTTGCGTGGGCTCCCGCTACACCGGCAATTTTGTTATTCTGAAGGCAACATCTATATGCACAGCAAGTCTGCATGAGTTTGGGTTTAACCTAGCTGAGCTGAAGGTGAACGGTTTGATCATACTCTATCCATTCACATTCTTCTCAAGAGAAGAGGTAACTTATTTTAATGTGAAGTGCACAAGCATCAATGAAATTAATATTTGAGAGCAGCGAAAAGCAGGTTCATATGCATATAAAAAATGTTTCTGCATAAAGAAAGCAAAAATCCTACGATTACTTAGAAGCTGGTGAATGTATTGCTGAGACTGAGTGGATTCTCTGGAAGAATTAAATAGGATGAGACAAAGCACACTACTCATCCTGTCAACATTTTCAAAGTTTATTTTTCATATTTTCTCTCTTTTGATTACATGTGTTGAAATTGCCTTTTAAGATCTTAGGATGCTATTGCCAAAGATTATGTAAGTAGCTATTTTAGATTTATAAGATAAATCATAGAAGTTATAAATGCTAAATAGTTTTTTAAATGCATGAAATTCACAGTGTGAGATGTGAAAAACTAGAAAAAAATATTTAAATGAGTTGGTGGCTTAGATGCCTAATGAATTTGCACTGCAGTATTTTTTAAAGTGTGTACATTTGTTTTTAATGCATATCAATTTTGATCAATGCAGCTAAGCAACAGATTCAGCGTGCTCCTTCATATTGTGCAAGGAAAAAGATGGATCTATCATGTTTAAATTAACCGCATAGAATCAAGATGCCTTAATTACATATAACAAAATACACAATTTCACTAGAATATTGAATTTTGCTTTGCAATTGGAATAAAAGTAAAAATCTCAACACATGATAAACTTATTGTATTAATCAAATCATAAATCTAAAGATGATGACCTGTGCATCAAATATCTTTAATATTTAAAGTATATCAAGTGAACAACCATTGTTATTTAAAGACTCGCGCCCTCTTTTATGATAGTTTCATAGCTTCTGCTAACTGGATTATAACAATATTTTTCAGAAAGTTCCAGTAAAACTGTTTGGAAAGAACCATTTTCAAGTTGCACATACCTTGAGCTTGTCGACATCATGCTTATACATTGAGCAATGGGTTAAAAAATCCACTGAGCATATGTACTTTAGATTATAATATTCTGAATGTAATTTGAACTTTCACAATTAGGGTTAAAGGACTTTACAACTCATTATTATAATTCAATTGTTATCATTCCATTGTACAAGAACAACAGCGTTCTACTGTCCTCAGGTAAAAACATACAAACACATAGACATGTATAGACCTGGCACACATATTTGCATACAGTTTATATGCATTACATATATTCTTTGGCTTGGCTTCGCGGACGAAGATTTATGGAGGGGGTAAAAAGTCCACGTCAGCTACAGACTCGTTTGTGGCTGACAAGTCCGATGCGGGACAGGCAGACACGATTGCAGCGGTTGCAGGGGAAAATTGGTGGGTTGGGGATGGGTGTTGGGTCTTTCCTCCTTTGCCTTTTGTCAGTGAGGTAGGCTCTGCGGTCTTCTTCAAAGGAGGTTGCTGCCCGCCAAACTGTGAGGCGCCAAGATGCACGGTTTGAGGTGATATCAGCCCACTGGCGGTGGTCAATGTGGCAGGCACCAAGAGATTTCTTTAGGCAGTCCTTGTACCTTTTCTTTGGTGCACCTCTGTCACGGTGGCCAGTGGAGAGCTCGCCATATAACACGATCTTGGGAAGGCGATGGTCCTCCATTCTGGAGACGTGACCCATCCAGCGCAGCTGGATCTTCAGCAGCGTGGACTCGATGCTGTCGACCTCTGCCATCTCGAGTACTTCGACGTTAGGGATGTAAGCGCTCCAATGGATGTTGAGGATGGAGCGGAGACAACGCTGGTGGAAGCGTTCTAGGAGCCGTAGGTGGTGCCGGTAGAGGACCCATGATTCGGAGCCGAATAGGAGTGTGGGTATGACAACAGCTCTGTATACGCTTATCTTTGTGAGGTTTTTCAGTTGGTTGTTTTTCCAGACTCTTTTGTGTAGTCTTCCAAAGGCACTATTTGCCTTGGCGAGTCTGTTGTCTATCTCATTGTCGATCCTTGCATCTGATGAAATGGTGCAGCCGAGATAGGTAAACTTCCCAACAATGAAGACGCTGTTTACATCCGGTACCGCACGGATGGCAGTCTCTTCAATCTGAGGCGCCTGCAAGCTCACACCAAGACACAAGAGAAACTTGTCCGTGAACTACTCTTTGCAGACGATGCCGCTTTAGTTGCCCATTCAGAGCCAGCTCTTCAGCGCTTGACGTCCTGCTTTGCGGAAACTGCCAAAATGTTTGGCCTGGAAGTCAGCCTGAAGAAAACTGAGGTCCTCCATCAGCCAGCTCCCCACCATGATTACCAGCCCCCCCACATCTCCATCGGGCACACAAAACTCAAAACGGTCAACCAGCATTACATATATAAAAATAAATAAATACCGTTAAATAAATAGTAGAGTTTTGGAGGGTTTGTCTGAGCAGTTCATACTGTTGATTATTACTGGTAATGTATAGAAGCAGACTAAATAGGAGAGTACTGCAGCAGAAGTCCTGAGAATTAAGTTCTTCCTTTCCTGGCTTCAACTGATTTCACCAGATCAGAAGAAGAATGGTTGGCATTGGAAGTGAAGGTGGGGTTGGCAGTGAAGGGGAGCATCATTCGAGTTAATTGGTATATTCTTCTTGAGAGTGTTTCCTTGGCCTTGGACTGTTGTGCTGGATGGCCAGTGTATTAGGTGAAAGATTAACTTGATCTTGGCTAGGATGAAAGTGAAACATGCACAAAAGTCCTGGATGAGACTTGGTCTGGACTCATTGATAGATTATTCTATTATGAAAAGGAAATTGATTCTCATTTTGAGTTGAGGTTGAGTTGATAGAGAGAGAGAGAGAGATCTGCTTATCTCTAACAAAATGTCTGCAAGGGAGTGTGATGGGCTCTGTCAGGTGTTGCAACAGCCATTGATGTCTTCCCCTTTAAATTGGAAAGAATAACCAAAGCATTGCCCCAGGAGGTGACTTCATTGGGGAACTGAAGTTGGAGGGAATGACATTGCATTTGTTAGAAAATGGCTAAATAGGTTAGCGATCACCTCTTCCTTCTTTTTCTGCTCCTTCTTTGGTCAGCATACCGCTAATGGGAAGGTCAATGTTTTCCTAACCGTGGGGTTGTGACAGCATGAAACACATCACTGTGAATATGAGAGCCAATTCTGCTGGATCAATACATCAGAAGCATTTGATAATACTGATTGCCTATATTATCTTATTGAATGAGGCAAGATCAACTGAATTGTTTGCATGCTGTCCAGTAATATTCAATGGAACCATGGGTCACATCATCATCAGGAAATGCTGCTTAGTTGTCACACTTTCATTTGTCCCTCAAATGGAAATGGCACACAAGACTGTCACAGAATGAAACCACTGTGTCAGCTCCCAAGATCCCCAGAATTGTACTCACTGTGATCATGCACCAAAACATTTTGAGGAAATTGTATTCCCCTTCTGCAGAGGCATAGCATTGAGTTGCATGTGGTGCCCACAAAGCAACGTGTTTGCATCATGAGGAAGCCTGCAATAATTGTGAAACCATCTGCTAGCTCTGCCTGCTGGCTTTTGGCAAGAGTGAACTGAAATGTAGTCAGTTCTCCTTCCGTTGCAATGGAGGCAAAGTGTGAGATGTTGCAAATAAACCACAGCTCCAACCTGGAAGGAGATGGTTAGGTGGAAGTTCATTGGCATTCGCACATAAGAGCAACTGGCAAAATGGTTTTCCACCTGCTCCAAGGTGCCAAGTCTGGTTGGAGCAGCTGAGACTTCCGTTCAGATATTGTTACTGTAAAGATTGACTTGATAGACTGGTCTCTGAGAACCCAGGATAGACGTGATCCCTTGTTGAGAGCCCTGCTCTCAATTGTTTCTCCCTTTCTCTGTATGCCTTCGGCTGCATCCCAAGAGGAATGTCTACTACTGTACCCAAGGCTTGGAACAAATACTTGACACAGGAGGCTTGAAGAGAAACTCCATCATCATAGGTACATCAATTCCTTTCTTGGAACTTTAAAGAACTCCAGAACAACCATAGGAAGTGAATCAGAAACCTCTTCATGCAGTTGACTATCTCTTTAGTTCGCACTGACATGGGGATTCTTCCTTCAGCTGTGTATTTTCCACAGTAAAAGATTAAGTTCCAAAATGGCACTATTCATCTCTGGGAACTCTGCCTGTGTTAGGTAACCTTTAGATGCTCACGTTCTAAATGACTCACCTTTATGTCAGTTGGCATGACTTAAGCCACAAACATATATTCTGGCAAAAATAGAATAAACAAACCAATGTTTTCTCCCAGGGTAATATTCTGTACCTTTTTCCTGAAGGTATCAGTGTGAAGTGGGGGCCCTTGAGGATAGAGACTGCTTGCTTAAGACACTGCCCGTTGTCGATGACCTCAATGGAGTGAAGACCGGTGTCCATGATGTCACTGGCTGAATTAACAACTCTACGGAGTTTTTTTCCCTGTCCTCTGTATTGGTATCACCATACCAGACAGCTATGCAATCAGACGGAATGCTGTCAATGGAACACCTGTAGAAATTTTCGCGAGACTTTGGTGAACTAGCAAATCTCCTCAAACACCTTATGAAGTATAGACACTGGCGAGCCTGCAGGACAGATCCTCAGAGATGTTGACACCCAGGAATTTGAAGCTCTTGATCTGCTCCACTGCTGACCCATTGATGAAGACTGGATAATATTCTCCTGATTTTCTCCTGAAGTCCACCATCAGCTCCTTGGTTTTGGTAATGTTGAGTACAAAGTTGTTGTTGTGACACCATTGAATAGCTGATCTATTTCCCTCCTGTACGCTTCCTCATTGCCGTCTGTGATATTCCCAATGACTGTGGTGTTATCAGCAAATTTGCAGACAGCATTTGAAATGTGCCTGGCCACACGGTCATAGGTGTAGAGAGGTATAAACATGCATGCATAAGGTGAACCTGTGTTGATTGTCAGTGAGAAAGATGTTGTTTCCAATTCGTACTGACTGAGGTCTTCCAATGAGGAAGTCAAGTATCCAGTTGCAGGGTGGGGGGGAGGGGGGGGGGCTGCAGAGGTCCACATTTTGGAGCTTGTTGACCAGCACTGAGGGAATAATGGTGTTGAAGTCTGAGCTGTCCGTGAACTACTCTTTGCAGACGATGCCGCTTTAGTTGCCCATTCAGAGCCAGCTCTTCAGCGCTTGACGTCCTGCTTTGCGGAAACTGCCAAAATGTTTGGCCTGGAAGTCAGCCTGAAGAAAACTGAGGTCCTCCATCAGCCAGCTCCCCACCATGATTACCAGCCCCCCCACATCTCCATCGGGCACACAAAACACAAAACGGTCAACCAGTTTACCTATCTCGGCTGCACCATTTCATCAGATGCAAGGATCGACAATGAGATAGACAACAGACTCGCCAAGGCAAATAGCGCCTTTGGAAGACTACACAAAAGAGTCTGGAAAAACAACCAACTGAAAAACCTCACAAAGATAAGCGTATACAGAGCCGTTGTCATACCCACACTCCTGTTCGGCTCCGAATCATGGGTCCTCTACCGGCACCACCTACGGCTCCTAGAACGCTTCCACCAGCGTTGTCTCCGCTCCATCCTCAACATCCATTGGAGCGCTTACATCCCTAACGTCGAAGTACTCGAGATGGCAGAGGTCGACAGCATCGAGTCCACGCTGCTGAAGATCCAGCTGCGCTGGATGGGTCACGTCTCCAGAATGGAGGACCATCGCCTTCCCAAGATCGTGTTATATGGCGAGCTCTCCACTGGCCACCGTGACAGAGGTGCACCAAAGAAAAGGTACAAGGACTGCCTAAAGAAATCTCTTGGTGCCTGCCACATTGACCACCGCCAGTGGGCTGATATCGCCTCAAACCATGCATCTTGGCGCCTCACAGTTTGGCGGGCAGCAACCTCCTTTGAAGAAGACCGCAGAGCCTACCTCACTGACAAAAGGCAAAGGAGGAAAAACCCAACACCCAACCCCAACCAACCAATTTTCCCCTGCAACCGCTGCAATCGTGTCTGCCTGTCCCGCATCGGACTTGTCAGCCACAAACGAGCCTGCAGCTGACGTGGACTTTTTACCCCCTCCATAAATCTTCGTCCGCGAAGCCAAGCCAAAGAAAAAAAATTAATGAAGAGTAGTTGATTTTATGTATTGCTGATGTGTTAGCAATCCAAAGTTGAGTAGAGAGCAATGACATTGCATCTGCTGTGGAGCGATTGTGATGGTAGGTGAATTACGGTGGGTCCAGATATTTACTTAGATATGTGTTAATTCTGGCCTTGACCTACCTTTCAAAGCATTTCATCACAGAAAATGTGAGTGCTCCTGGGCAATAGTCAATGAGGTCGCTCAGTCTGCTCTTCCTGGGCACAGGGATGATTAATGTCCTTGTCAGGTCAAAGTCCATAAAATGAGAATCCTGAGGAGAAGGAGAAGAAACAACTTTCTTTGCATGGAAAATGACTCCTTCACTGAATTAGTGAAGGCAATGATAAGTTTTTACAAATAACTGCTGCTCCAGCCTTAAAGGACTCCAATTCATAAACATTATTCAGGCTTCTTCGGCACCCAGAGCATGCAAAACTTGTGCCTAACAGAGCCAATATTTGCTTCATATGAAATTGGTCAGTAAATCATGTTTTGCTACAGTTATGTTGGTTGTTATTTGTTGGGTTATTTTCATAGAGCTACAATTTTAGTTTCATCTGATAATAGATTTAATCTGTTTTCTAATTATTGAAAAGAGGTAGGTGAATCATTGCCTTGTGAAAGCAGAGTTTCTAATTTTCCCATTGTCAGTCAAGTGGAGTCAAGTGACAGATCTGTACCTGTGTTTCCTTTTGGTACAGTTAAGAGGTGCTGGAAGATTTATTGATTTTTCAAATCTCATCTGTCAAAAGGCCTAAAATATCATTAGATTTTGAATCATATGTTGCACTTTTTAAAAATTCATTTGCCTCATATGAGGATCACCAACATGACCAGTATTTATTGCCCTTACCTACTAGCCCTTGCAAGAAGAGCCTTTCCAAACCTTAGAAATTTGACTTTGATAGGTCATATCCAAATAATTTCATTCAGATTGTTTGTTACACCTTTGACAAGTGCTCTCAATGATCTTATCACCATTTCAAATCACTGAAATTATTCCACTCACGGGTTCCCAATCTTTGACGATGTGAGATTGTTCTGGGTATGACTGTTCGTGAATATTTTGACAGCTTGACTGCCCCTGTCTGGAGTACTGCTGTTCATAGTTCCTGCTTTTCCTCCTCATGAGCACATGAACTGCACGATGAACTCGTTTTGGGCTTGTTCTTCTCACCAACCAGCTATCTGTAGCATGCCCCTTGCTTGTAATCTTGTCACATAGACGTAAGCTGCTAACCTCTCGTGAGAACAGTTTGTCTCGGAAACGATCATGGCTGAGTTTCTTAGACCACTCTTTTTTTGTGATTGGTAAATCATTCTTCAAAAAGTTTCTATAATCTTTTTGAGCTCTACTCTTTACCTTGGAAGACTTTTTATGTTCAACTATTTTGGGAGCTGGGCACTCTTGAGCTCAATGTCTTATTAATGTTAACATTGCTAATGGTCAGTCATAGTTGGAAGTCTGGAATCAGCAAAACTTTGGGCAATTAAGGTCACTTGCATCCTTGAAGGATCATGAACCACATAGGTTTTTAATCACAATCCTGTAATTTCAAGGCCTATTCCAGATCTATTTAACTATTGAATTTAAATTCCTCAACTGCAGTGGTGGGTTTTGAACTCATGTCTCTGAATCAATTACACACAGGCATCTAAATAATAATTCAATAACGACTACTGTGAGTGCTACCTTAGTGCTATTTACAAATTATTTTAAATGCACACATTTCACAGAAGAAACTGAGCATTAACTGGGCACACTACTGGGTAAAATGTGAGAAATAAATTTTAAACCATCTTTAAGATTCACTATTGCAGCTCCTTGGTTTCAGTATTGCAGCTCTTTGGACTGATAAACCACATTCAGATTTGAAATAAACATTTATGGGAAGGGACAGAGGGGCAGTTGGAGGGGAGAGAGGGGCTAATTTCCATAAGAGAACTGTAAGACTGCTAGTTTCTACTGTTCAGACCTTATTTCCTGTTCATGGATGTTCATGCATACATACAAATCAGTTTTCCAAGTGCATTGCAAGCCTATTGTCCTCATTCTTGTAACCGATTGACTTTGACATGGAATCAAATGCACCGTGGGCACCAAAAGATCTTAATCATGTAAATGATTTCAGCATTACAATACACAGCATTCAAAACCTCTGGCTGAATATTAGTTGTATTTTAGGATTTTTTTGTTGTTTTCTCAAAAGGCTCCATATTGAGATGTTATCATTGTATTAATTTGTTAGAAATACTGGCATCACCTACAGCTCCTAGAACACTTCCACCAGCGTTGTCTCCGCTCCATCCTCAACATTCATTGGAGTGACTTCATCCCTAACATCGAAGTACTCGAGATGGCAGAGGCCGACAGCATCAAATCCACGCTGCTGAAGATCCAACTGCGCTGGGTAGGTCACGTCTCCAGAATGGAGGACCATCGCCTTCCCAAGATCGTGTTATATGGCGAACTCTCCACTGGCCACCGTGTCAGAGGTGCACCAAAGAAGAGGTACAAGGACTGCCTAAAGAAATCTCTTGGTGCCTGCCACATTGACCACTGCCAGTGGGCTGATATCGCCTCAAACCGTGCATCTTGGCACCTCACAGTTCGGCGGGCAGCAACCTCCTTTGAAGAAGACCGCAGACCCCAACTCACTGACAAAAGACAAAGGAGGAAAAACCCAACACCCAACCCCAACCAACCAATTTTCCCTTGCAACCGCTGCAACCGTATCTGCCTGTCCCGCATCGGACTTGTCAGCCACAAACGAGCCTGCAGCTGACGTGGACATTACCCCTCCATAAATCTTCGTCCGCGAAGCCAAGCCAAAGAGAGAATTGGTTGGTAGGCTCTGTAAACTCCAAATGTTGCTTTGTGGTTTTTTTGGTCATTGGTGTTTCTTATCATTCTGTTTCCTGGATTTAAATCCTTTAGCTATACTTTATACACGTGATAATTCCTTCATGTTTTAGTTCTCTCCATCCTTCTTGAATATGTTGTACTATTGTCAATCTTATAATGCTTCTTCGGTTTTCATGACAAAATTATTGCTTGTCCTTACTTTGTTTCAACCATTTTACAATTCAATGCTTTTGAAATCTACAAATATACATCTAATTTATAATTTGGATATTTAAATCTTTCCTGGTTGTCCAGGCAACATAATGCTCTTTTTGGTAACATGTTCTTAGTTTGACCTGAAAATTTCCATTTTCTTGTTTGACCTCATTTTGCCCTCTCACCTTTCCCTTCAATTTAATTATTGCTCAATATAAAGAAGTTGAATATCAAAGAAACCACCACCTGGAGAGATGTTGGTGACAAGTGACTTGCTCCAAATACAATTTAGAACAAGCTAGAAAATTGCTTGGCCTAACAAACACAAGAGTAATATCTTCGAGTGGATATATTCTCTGCAATTTGAAAACCATTATTAATAAGGTCAATTTCCTGGTTGACAAATTAAATTGAATTGTCCACATTAGAGACTTTTATCAGCAATATCACAAAGAATCATCCCTCTTCGAATGTTGAATCTCACAAGCAAGGCTGCAAGAAAATCAGATCCACAAATTGATTTTAAAATATCCCCCTGCTTTCAGAGACCTGTAGATAACAGAAAGCACAAAGACTCCTCGAATTTTAATTTATCCTAAGTGACGACAAAGTATTGAATACTTCATAAATGTTTCACCTCTTTGGTTGCCGTGGGTATACTTTTGATATTTGGAATGTAATTGATTTCTTAACCAGATAATAAATCTGATATAAATATTAACATTTAAAAAAATAATCTGAAAGGATTTGAAATGAATAATAGTATCATACTTGTGCAATGACAATTTGTTCTCTGGCTTTCTAACTAAAATATCACAGTTTTGACGAATTATAGTTAGTAAAGCTGCACATTGGAACAAAAAGTATGTCAGAGACTTGTCTGCTTTACTCTTTTAAATCACATATCGTGAAAATGATCCTAATATCGAGCATTGCCAGAATTTTAAAGTACAGGAACATCTATTTAATCTAATTCAACAATTTGCATTCAGACCTACATAAAAGAACTTACCTGACTCTCAGCAGTCACAGTTAGCAGATTTTATTAAGTAATAAGATAGAGCTATATGAAGAACACCACAATATTTTCATGCGTAAGAGAATATTACTTCACAACATCTTCCAGGGAAACTAAATCCACAAATAATGTATTGGCACACACCTATATAAATTGTTAAGCTTCTGTTACACATTCTACAACATAAAAACTGTGCATCGGGTTTGATCCAGGAGCTTTACCAGTTAGAGGCTTTGTAATTTTTAGAAAAAAATGATAATGATAAAGTTCAGATGATATTTAAAGGAAGTGTATAACTTCTCAGGTACTTAGAAAAATAAGTTATGGCTGTGAGGTTGGGATGGCTGATACCGTTGGTGGAAAAGGTTTATTATATAGGTCAACACAGCATTGTGGGCTGTGGTGTACTATGTTCTGTGTACCTTCATGTTTGCAGTATTTGAGTATGAGAGTTTATCTGTCACATATATAATAATAATGTAAGATGCCATGGAAGTATTCCCAGCTAAAGACCCTAAAACTAATTAATTTTAATTACAATGACACAGAGAACAAAGATAATAAAATATAAAAGTAAGAGAAAATGAAATAAATAATTATGATTAAAATAATGTGTTGATAATAATAATCACAAGTAAACATAATAATGGGCATTGAATACTTTATAGTGTGATTTGTCATTTAATGACCCATCAGATAGAAATTGATTCTGAAATCCATTGTGGCAATTATCAGGAGGTAAAGGAGCTTTCATTGATCCTGCATTCTACCTGGACCATTCTCATGCTCAGCTGCTGTGGTTGGATAAGCAGTCACAGAAATGGAAGGTTACCCTTGAGCTCTGTATCTATGCCTTGAGCAATACCAAACACTATAAAGAGGAGTAAAACATGAAAGACCTGCTGACTCTGTGATTGAAGTAGAAACTCAGCAGGCCAAACAGTGTGTTTTATGGAGCAAAGGTAAAGATACAGAACCAATGTTTCAGGCTTGATGAAGGGGCTCATGTTCAAAATGTTGGTTCTCTATCTTCATCTTTGCTCCATAAAATACACTGTTTGACCTGGTGAGTTTCTCCAGCCAAATACCGTAAAAATCAGGAAAAAATTAATGAAAAGAAACCTCCCGAAGATTAAAGGAATTACACAGGTTTTCCAGAAACTCAGCATGTCTGTCATCGCTGAGTCATCTGGCATTCTACAGGAAAGCCTGACTGCTCTCTGTAGGGGTTATAGGGCATAATGATTCGGAACTGTCTTATCACAGGAACTTTCCAAGACACCATCGCAGATCTCTGCAGGTTTTCCCAACTTCCTAATCACCATTCCATCAGTCTTGTATGCACAGAGAAATGTGGCTCTTGAGGCACTGCTAACTGTCTTCAGTCATGACTTCATGAGAGATCAGAATATTATTTAAATGGCCAGCGATTGCAGCATGCTGACGTGCAGAAGGCCTTGGGAGTGCTTCTGTGTGAATCACAAAAGGTTGGTTTGCAGGTGCAACAAGGCAAATGAAATGTTGGCCTTCATTTCTGGAGGGATTGAATTTAAGAGCAGGATGCTAATCTGTAAATGTACAAATTACTGGTGAGACTGCATCTGGAGTACTGCTTGCGCTACTGGTCTTACTTGAGGAAGAATGTACTGGCTTGGGAGGTGGTGCAGTGGAGGTTCACTAGATTGATTCTAGGGATGAAGGAGTTGGCCTATGTGGAGAGATTGAGTTGTCTGGGACAGTACTCACTGGAATTTAGAAGAATGAACGGGGACCTTATGGAAACATATAAAATTATGAAAGGCATAGATAAGATTGAGGTAGGTAGGGGAGACCAGAATTATGGGATATTGCCTCAAGATTTAGGGTGATAAATTTATGACAGAGATGAGAAGGAACTGATTTTCCCAGAGGGTGATGATTTTGTGGATTTTGCTGCCCATTGAAGCAGTGGAGGTGACCTCAGTAGATATTTCTAAGACATGGTTAGATGTATTTTTACATAATAATGTAATTAAGGGACATGGGAAAAGGGTGTTAAATGGTTTTGAGCCTATCGTCATGATCAGCAGGCTTGATGGGTGGATGGCCGACTCCTGCTCCAGTTTCTTATGTGTTGATGTTTTCCCATTAATAATCTAGATCCCCACATTACCAGAAAAGGCTTTCACTCTCTCATTGTGCAAGTGGGCGATCTAAAGGATTGATACATGTAAATATCTTCTTCTTTTCTTTGGCTTGGCTTCGCGGACGAAGATTTATGGAGGGGGTAAATGTCCACGTCAGCTGCAGGCTCGTTTGTGGCTGACAAGTCCGATGCGGGACAGGCAGACACGGTTGCAGCGATTGCAGGGGAAAATTGGTTGGTTGGGGTTGGGTGTTGGGTTTTTCCTCCTTTGCCTTTTGTCAGTGAGGTAGGCTCTGCGGTCTTCTTCAAAGGAGGTTGCTGCCCGCCAAACTGTGAGGCGAAACCACATGCTTGAGAGAGTTTATGCAGGTGGATGTTTTCAGCAGCTGACACTGCCTGGAAGAATAGATCCTCAGGGGCAAGGGCTGCACTCTCCCTCCTTGGATGGTCATACCAATGCACTCTCCAACCTCAGCAGTGGAGTGCAGATAAAATGGGAGCTCAGCAAGTAAAAGTATAGAATTGGAACATAACCACCGTGTTTTTTGAAAGACTTTGTTGCCTACATCAATCTGGGGTATCTTGAGGTGCAGGGTAAGTGGGTATTAAGACCTCATCAAGTTTTGTTGAATGTTGGATAACCTTCCAAATGAAGAAAGGAGCTAGTGCTAGAGGAAATCACAGCTTGTGCTTGGTGAACAGCAGTAAAATGAAAACAACAACCATTACCCCTCCATAAATCTTCATCCGCGAAGCCAAGCCAAAGAAGCCTCATCTCCAAATAGGCTGAAGAGGTTGGCATTAGTAAAAATGAGATAGAAAGATTTATTAATAGAGAGATGATTTTCATAAGGAGCCTGCAAAATCATGATGTTCAATGCAAATAACCCAATACACTAATGGTGCCGTGAAGAAAGCACATCAGCACCTCTATTTCCTCAGGAGTTTTCCGAGGTTTGACATGGCACCAGAAACTTTAGCAAATTTCTACAGATGTGTAGTTGAAAGTGTACTGATCAGCTGCATCACTGTCTGGTATGGGGACACCAATACCCCTCTGAGCATAATGCCCTCCAAAAGGTAGTGGATACAGCCCAGAACATTGCAGGCAAAGCCCTCCCCATTATTGAGAACATCTGCAGGGAATGCTACCGACGGAGAACACCAGCATTCATCAAGGATCCACCCACCCAACACATGCTCGGTTCTCATTGCTGACAAATGGAAAGAGGTCTAGGTGCCACAGGACTCACACCACCAGGTTCAGGAACTGCTGCTACTCCTCCACCTTCAGACTCTCAAAACAAACTCAATCAGAGACTCATTTAAGGACTCTTACTTGGCACTTGTGCACTTTATTACAGTCAATTTGTTTACATTCATTATCTGTTTACAGTTCTTTATTTGTTTACATGTGTACATTGTAATGGATTTGTGTTCATCTTTAGTTATAAAATATATATGTCTTTGTAAAGTTAGTTTGTGGGGTGAATACAGGGCCTCACACAGGTCACATCACATTTACAATACACTCAGAAATGAGGTCATTTTCAGAGTCAATGCGTCTTGGAAAGGTAGAGCTGTAGAAGAATTGAAATGGTTTTAATTGAAAATTCATGTACCATGTGTGTTTTTTAAAAAAACATTTTTGTGTACATTCAGCATTATGCTGGTAGATGGTTCAAATCTCAAGTACCATTTGAGTGACCTGTGCAGATGATTTAGAAACATCCACCTATAGTTTTGGACTAAGATAAGGTCAGATGTTTTTGAAGAAATGAAAATGAATCAGTGATGATGTCATTTTACGTGATTTCAGAGAGAAACATAACTGAAAACTGAGAGACATTTTGAAACCAGAAAGAAAAAAAATGACCATCTAATGAAAGACACAGGGATAAAACAATAGTCTCTGGAGAGAGAGATGGAGATACAGTTCTGAATTGTATTACACTTATCATAGGAGATATAATCAAAATAAGTGGCTTTAAAGTAAGTAAGACCGCTTTGCTCTTGTTTAAGAAAGACAACTTGAAGATCATAGTTCTGTAACCTTGCCAAGAAAGAGGGAAACTTTTGAAAACACTCATATGAAGACTATCTCTGTGAAAAACAACTCATCAAAAGACTCGTGAGTTTACAGAGAGTTGAAGACATAATGTTTAAAAGTGCATCATAACTACTTTTGAACTGTGATTTAAAAATCTTCAAACAACACAAGATGTTTGATGCTGAAGTTTAAAATGGACTTTTCAGACTCAATCTCAAACTGTAATGGTTTTGATTTTTGTCACACACATACATATCTACATGATGAAGGTCCATTTGATCTATCAAATAACCCTGCAGATCATGGAATCTGAAACAATAATAAAAATGTGGGAAGAACTCAACCAGTAATACAGCATCTATGGAAAGAGAAACCGGTTTGGAACTGAGGAGATCAGATGTGAGATCAGGAAATTCTCTATCAACTGATTTGTCTTAACCCATCTCCATCTAGTATTTTTGTCTTCCACCTCACTTCTCCCCATCAATGCAGTTCTAAGGAAAGGTTGCTGACCCAAAATGTCAGTAGGTCTTTCTTTCCACAGATGCTGCTTCTTTCAGTATTTTGTTGTATGATTTCCATGTCAGCTAAAAAAGAACTATTCAGGCCAATCCTACTTCCAAGCTCTCCATTAATAGCAGATTATAGCACTTCAGATGCCCATCCATGTACGTTTACATGCAATGAGAGTTTCTATCTCCATCATCTTTTCAGCCAATGGAATCACCTTTCTTTTAAGTTTGTTGTGGTGTGACAAATAATTTATACAGTTCAAACATTAATTTACATGCTAAGTATTTCAAATACTTGAAATAATCAACTTACATACCTGTCATGCTATCTTCAGGGAATTATTGACATTGGCCGGATCCCTCTGTTGTCCAGTTTCTGACCATTCCTTGAATATTCCTCACAACTAGTGACTCACACTTCAGTCTCCTTCATTCTGTTTCATACTTCTACGAGCCTTCAGTGTAGAACTTCATACTTCACTATCAGACACAAAAGAAAGGTTTGTTATCAATTTAATTTTGGTTTCTACATTTGAGTCCAAATCATTTATCACAAAAAAAATGCAAGGATACTAGCTCGGCATCTTGCATGGACCTTTTTGATCAGGAAAGCTAGTATTGACTGTTAATCACTGCATTTTGTGATTGAGTCAATTTTGGAAACAACTTGCCATTTTTCTTTGGATACTATGGCCTTCTCTTTTAATGTTCAGTCTGCTATTGGAATGCTCTCGAAAGCATTGTAAACATCTGTGCAGTAAAACAGTTCTCATCTCCTAATCAATTGCTCTTACTGGTTTCAACATAAGGCATCCACTACTTAAGGAGATTGAACAATTAGTTAGACTTTGCTTCCAAATTCCAATAACGTCTACGAGGTCATTTCTAAAAAGGGAATGAATGTTGAAATAGATCAAGAAGTTTTCAAGAAATACCAGCATTATATTTCAGGAGATGAATTCACATTTGTGATTCAGGAAGATCTTACTCAAGTGAATCTGTATGTTGCATTCCATACCTAAAATTGGCAACCCAATCAGTCCATTTATTTCTTTTGGAATGAGGTGTGTTGAAAGATGAGTATCCCTGCCCACAGGAACAGCCAATTTCCCATTTTCAGACCTGATGCAAGGTCGCAACCTGAAAAATCAGCTTACACATTTGGCTCCAATAGATGCTACTTAGTCTTTTGACTTCTTCCAGCTTTCCCTTTTTGTTCCACATTCCTTCATCTGCATTCTCTTTTGTCTTCATTTTCCCATTCTGTAATTTAAATTAAGGTGGTGGAAACTTTATTATCCATATATGTTTTTGATGGAATGTTAAACCAGACTCCCAACTGCTCTCTTGGGACAACGTGAAAAGTCCCTTTGCAATATTCTGAACAAGAACAAGGGGGGGTCATCCTGATGTCCAGGGCAATATTTATCTGTCAACCTCACTAAAAATATTATTTGTGGGAGGTTACTGCATGCAAAGTCAGATGCCAAAGTACATTGATAAGGATTCAAATGTATTTAAATGACTATGACAGGATGCTACATAATTGTAAAACTTTCATTCTACAAATGAGATAATCATAGGTTTTAAATGTGCTCTGCTGAATACTAAGGATTTATTTATAATAATTGTTCTATTCGGGAATGGAAGGATGAGAAATTATCCTCATAAGTTTGGTTTATAATAAAATTGAGCCAAAGTTGGCACAGTAATCTGGCTAACATTCAAGGAAAAGCACTCAACTGAATGAACATTTACTTTCAACCTAAAATCATCACATCTTTTTCTTCTCAATTACTTTTTTCTTTCTTTTTTTACCTCTCCTCTCCTTTCATGTGGGTTTTGATTTTTTTTTTTACCCAGGAAACAGTTTTGTTGATCTGTTCATCTACAGATGGCTATTCCATGTGTCATTGGTTCTATTTGATCTAATGTTTGAAAACGGTGAGCTCAGAAATGAAATTTGGCCATCTTTCTTAATCTCATTCAAGGAATTATATCACACAAGAACAGGTCCTTTGGCCTATCATGTCAATGCCATTATTGGTACTTATTAATACTAATCCCACTTATCCATATTTGGACTAGAGCCTTATTGATCTTGGTGATTCAATTGCTTGGCGAGATGCTTCTGAGCTGTGAGAGAAAAATTTGATTGGTAGATATATTGTTTGCAAATTCTCCTTCTGGAGAATGGCACAACATTGATGAAAAAATTACAGTACACTATACTAACTGTTGACATTGTTAATGGCATTTTCCATCACTTTGTGCTGATAAAACAGACTAAAATTAATTGGTAGCAGATTAGCCAGAGTGAACTTGTGTTCAATGGTTTGAGGTAGAGTCTTAATTTTTAAACCTCTCAACATGGATGTTGTTGAATAACATAAATAACACAAATTTCATGGAATATGTGTTGAAGGTCATTCAACTTCAAATTTATTATCATCTTACTTTACATATACAACCAGACAAAACAGTGTTTCTCTGGAACACTGCACACACATAGATATTTCTCACACATTCAGCATATAATAATCATACACATATGTAAAAAGATGAGTTAAAATATGTATAAATAATTTATTCATTTTCATTTATGGACACCGACACCCATTACATGCTGTTCATCAATCTCACATCCTCTCATCAATCTGCAGGAAGGAACTATTTCCCAGCCTGGCAATCCTCTTGTACCTCCTCCTTGTTGGTAATAAGTTGAAGATTCTGTATGATGAATGGCAGAGATCATCTATAATTATTTGAACCTTCTTTTAGCAAGGCACCTGGTGAATGTCATCAATAGAGGAAAGGGACATCCTAGTGATCTTCTCAGGTGTTTTAATGATCCTTTATGTTAACTTTCGGTTCAATGTTTTGCAGTTACCATACCACTCGGACAGGTCATTCTCAGTTATGCTCCTGTGAAATGTTGTCAAGATGGGAGCTGATAGCCTTGGCCTTCTCTATATAATAATGTGCAGTTATTTCCATGCTTTGATAAAAACAATTTTTTCAGATTTTTTTTTACTGGATTGTTTAGGACCATATAATTTTGATGCTGTATACCAGCAATTACCTTCAGTTAGAGTAAGATCCTTTTTCTGTTTATGTACAAAATGGAATTGAAAACTGGAATCCAATACAAACATGGATGAAATCAATACTTGGCATATTGGAACAACATCAGCACCAATAGAAATACAGATGTGTTTACTTTAGTGAGAACATAGTTAACTTTTGATAAATCAGTAAAGAATCAAGGAGGTTTACATTGAACTTTACAAACAATCTGTCAACTGAAGGAAATGAGCAGCCAGTTTCCTTCTCCAAATCCCTGTGATGTGGCTGTCCACATGACTTACAAATCCACAGTGAGGTAGCAACCTTGGTGCCAAAAAAAATTAAATTTTATTCCTAGCACAATGGAAGCTGATTCCAGCCATTTAAACCCAAGCCACCTATTTACATCCACATTAACCTATAACCCTCTACTTTTTGAAGCGTGGGAGGAAACTGGAGTACCTGGGGAATACCCATGCAGACACGGAGAATGTACAAACTCCTTACAGACAGTGACGGATTCGAAGCCTGGTCATTTGTGCTGCAATAGCATTGCACTGACCACTGTTTTAACCATGTTGCCCTGAATTAATATGGATTAATTCTCAATGGCAATGGAAATGTTTATGTTAAAATATTAATGAAATTATTATATCAACTTTTCAAAAAGCTGATGAACCCAGACCTTTCCCCATCAAAACACTATAGTGTGATAAAAGTCACTAATTCCCTGTCACAACAGTGAAAAGAACCATTTCAATGAAAGATGAAGATATGAGTTGCACAATCAAAGTTGGAGGCAGAGAGGAGTAGTTTTGCATCAGTGATATTGCCTCAAGTCTAATTTTTGCAAATATACAAAATGTTTCAGGCAAACTTTACCACACTTCAAAGTTTGTAGTAGAGTGAGGGGAGAGCACTGAATTCCTTGGAGTTCACCTACCATGGACACTCAACATCTCCTCACTTGTCAGAAAGGCGCGATAGCCACTGCACTTCCTGAGAAGACTGAATCGGGCAAGGCTATCGGCCACCATTATGTCAACCTTCTATATGACCTCCTTTGTAAGTGTCCTGACAGGCTGCATCACAATGTGATATGGTTACTGCAGAAAAATGGAATGGAGATCAATCCACAGGACCGTAAGAGTGGCAGAGGATCACTGGAATCTCCCTCCTCCTTATCGATGAAATGTACCGGGATCGTTGTCTGAAGAGGGCATGCAAAGTCATTAAGGATCCCTTCCACCCTGCACACAGCCTCTTTCTGCTGATTCCATTGGGAAAACAGATACAGGAGTATCAGAGCCAGCACCACCAGGCTGAGGAACAGCCTCTTCCCATGGGCAGTGAGAATGCTGAACAACCAAAGGAACTGCTCACATTAACCACCCAAGATTCATTTATTTATTTGAATTGATAAAATAATTACCATGCATATGTATTGTTTTTCTGTATATGTGTTGGTCTGGTTGTCTGTCTGCATGTTTTGCACTGAGGACTAGAGTTTCATTAGCTTGCACTTGTACGATCAGATTAAAGTAAACTTGACTTGAAGTTGCTTTTAGTAGTGATCCATGGTACTTGTGGAACTGACTAATCTGAGTGATTGTCACCCAAGTTGTGTCCAAAGCTAAAGAGATTTTTATATCAAAGCAATATTTAAATTACAAAGGAAGTTTTCATGGGAACTACTGACAGGAGTTGCCAGTACAGATGGGCCATACTTCTTCAAGGGAACACCAGGGTGAATTGCACTCAAAGTTACAGTTAAGAGTTAAAATTCTTTACATTTCTTTCGAAGCAGAGCACAATATTTTGCAGTATTTTATATCATACAATACAGTATTTGACAAATTTTTGCAAGATCTTTTATTTTATTTTTGGAGTGTTTATGTTTACACTTTTATTTCTGGACTCACTCCACCTTAGAAAACTATAAAAGGAGTTTGAATTGAGAAAAAACACAAAAAATAACAGGAGGGCCATTTGTCCCATTGGTTCCAAAGATTCATTATCATTTGGATTGAGAAATATTTTCTCCTCTCTCTCTCCTGATTGATGATTCTTATCTTGAGATTGTGACTCAAAGCTCCCTGGATTACAACTGACCCGACTTACCAAAATCTGATGTTATCATATTTTAATTTGGTTATTCAATGAAATGAAAGAATTATAACAAGTGTATGTAGAATGACATAAAAAAGGATGTTTCTGACATGGTAGAAATAATCTGACAGACAGATCTCAGGAATAGAAACCTCTGGTCACCCAGTACTTAGATGCAGTCTAATCCAATCTCTTTGGAATTGGGTTGTACTGTTTGGTGAGCCTTCACTCATTTTACTCCATGCAGTCAGATTTAGTAGAAACTTAGATTAAAGATGAAGAAACAACTGCCAACACTGTGACAGTTTTGATCTATAGCAGTGTGAGAAGTGCCTTCACGTTCACAAAATATGCTCGAGACAAAAGTTGAGAACAAAGAACATTTATTTACATTTACAACATTGCAAGGTTGGGTACTCTCCCCCTACCTCGGGAAAGTACACCGAGGGCGGGAAGCTTCTTTGTTTTTATACATTTTTCAATTCACCTCCCCTTACATTTTTCTTACATTTATCCTTCTTGGATTGGTTTGGCACTTTTCCCTATTCGCCTGACTCTTGACTGACTCCGACTTTCTCCTATCCCGTACTCACACCTCCTTTCCCCACCCCCTATTAAACAAGCCCTTTGTGTGTACGTGCTTATTTCTATATCTGCTTAAATTCCTCTGTTATCTTGTCTCTACTTTTTCATGCGCCATTTTACACAAAGAACATTTTAGCTATCTCCTTGCTTTTTCTACCTTCTATAATTGTTTCTAAGTTCCATTAAAATAGTAACTGTTTCTAAACTCCTACAATAATCAAAAAGTAACTGTTTCTAAACTCCTACAGCAGTAATATGTTTGCATACTAGACTCAAGCACCTTGATGATGTCCGTTGGTTCGAAAGATGAGTGGCACCACAAATGTAAATAAAGCAGGACTCAAGTGATCAATTGCTTCTCAGTTCAGCTGTCAATATATTCTGAATCGTGTGTCTTTATTCTAAACTGCACTGTGACTTGCAATGCAAATAAATACCCCAGTGTCTGTCAATCTTTCCACTTCAGACAGGAAAGATTGGAACACTGAACTTTTACGCTACAAGGTCATTCAGTCACTGATGGCTACATATGTTGTGTCACATTTTTTTTTCTGAGCATCACATAGACTACGGAGGTCTGACAGGGCTATGCAAGCAGATAAATCCAGTTCCATCTAATCATTGCTGTCTTTTCAGAAGTTTTAGTCACTACTCTGCTGCCTGTCAGTCATGGGTGCATTGATAGCATTACATGTACCCTCTCAATATGTACTCTGAGTGAAATAAATGGTAAGGAGTAATAGAGAAAATAATTTCTTCATGCCAATTTTCATTGACTTATTAAACTGAATATAATTCAGAAATTCTACATTATTTTCTGCATAGTGAATTAAAGTGGGGAAATTATTTCAAAGTTTCACTTATATTGTGAGAATATTGAAAGGTAATTCCAAAATTCTTGACATTTACAGAATTAGAATGGGGTAAAAAAAATGTTGAAAAAATGATCAAATTATGCTGACATTTTATAAATATGAAAAATCAACAGTGAGTTTAGTTCAAAAATTTCAATAATTCATATTCCATATAGACAGGGATGTTTAAACCATAGGATTATTAATAATCTTTGATGCAAAATCCTTCCAAATCCTACTTCAATACCAGGTTTCAATTTCAAACCTGTAATTTAAACAGCCCTTTGCAAGGAATTGTTCAGGTGAAGTCGGTAGTAGCTTTGCCACAATTATTTTATGTTAGTTTTTCATTATGAGTGTGCCAGATGAAACAAAATTATAAAGTAAAATCTGATTCGTTGTTTCTATTGAATTTCATAATTGCTTTCATCACAGAGTAATTGAGTTGTGGAATCGTTCAGTACAGAAACAGGCCCTTTGGCCCAACTCATCTATTCTGGGCAAGTTCATCTCATTTGCCTGCTTTTGCTCCATCCCTTGAAACCTTTCCTGTCCAAATGTGTTTTAAACTTTGTAATTCCACCACAGGTTTCCTCTCAGGTACCTTTAGGATCTTTCTCTTCTTATGTGAAACCGATGCCCTCTAGTTTTAGACTCCCCTCCATTGGGAACAAGTTTGTGACCATTCACCTTATCTGCAGTCCTCCCGATGTTATATTCCTCTATAAGGTCACTCCTCCGTTTCCTATCTTGCAAGGAAAACACTTCAGAATGAAGTGGACCCAGTAGACACAACACAGCTCAGATAAGTTCAGGTACAATGTTTGATTCCCGAATAAACACTTCTGAATACCGACAGCCCTATGACAATAAATTTACTCAGAGAAGTAATTTCAGTGCAGCTTTATCCAAAATCAAATAGAAAGTTTAGATAGCCAGAAACTCAAAGATGAAAGAGTACCTGCTTGGAAGCATCTGATCAACAATGACTAACAGGTCCCTGCTTACCTCCTGCTGGCTCTGAGTCTCACAGGGTGAAATTATGAATTTTGCTCAGACCAGGAAGCAACGTTTCAAATAGACGAATGGTGTACATCCAAGGAGATGAGTAGCGGCTCTTGCCCTAAATTTTCTCATTCTTATATCAACTTTACTCCCTATAATGAGAGAGAAATCAGATTGAATTTCTCATCCTGATTTCATCACCCTCCCAGCCATGTCCTGATCTCCCTATGAACTAACAGAGTTTGCTTTGCCAGCAGTCTGTACGCCAGGGTTAGCAGGATGGACATGTGATCTGAGTGACCAAGGTGGGGTGAGGTGCAGCCTTGTATGCACCAGGGATGTTGGTGCACACCTGATCCAGGGTATTCCCTCCTCTGGTGTGAAACTGTGGTAAGATCGTTCAGGTTGGCGTGATTGAAACCTCCAGCAATAATCATGGCACCATCAGGATGGGAAGTCCGGGCTTCACAGTTGGCACTGCAAAGCTACTTCATGGCTTCATCCTCATTAGCTGAAGGTGGAACGTAGACTGTGGCAATTAGCATGGCTGAGAATTCCCTGGACAAGTAGAACCGTCTGCATTTCACCAGGAGGTATTCTATCTCTGTTGAGCAGAAGGTGTTCTTGTTGATGTAAATGCACAGACCTCCTCCTCGAGTCTTGCCAGAAGCAAGAGCATCTCTGTCTGCCCTGAAGGAGATAAGGCCAACCAGTTTGAACACTGAGTCTGGAATGGTGTCCTAGACCCATGTTTCTGTAATCACGAGAGCACAGCAGCCCCACAGTTCTCTCTGCTTCAGGTGCAACTTCAGGTAATCCATTTTATTCTCCAGCAATCTTACATTTGAGAGTAAGATTGTCGGGACCATGGGTCTGAAGGGGTTAATTCTCAGTCTAACTCCAATGCTGGCCCATTTTCCATGCTTCTGCCTTCTCCAGCTGTTCTTCTCATGGCCTCCCGTGATCTTCTCCGCAGTTTACAACAGTCTGTGTTCCCCATTTCAGTAGGTTTAAACTATACAGAATCTTACCTATCTGATCCGCTAATTTGAAAATCTGGTTCACGTTTTGTATTTTGACGTGTGTTTCCCAATCATTGACTCAATGTTGTGGGTTGGGGATTTCACCCTTCTCAGGAACCAAAGTGGCCAGTGCAACCTTGTGCAACACCATCTTGGAAACAGTAATCAATGCCCCCACCTTTCAAGATTCCGCCACTCAGCTGCACACGAAGGCCAATTTATAATGGCCATTAATTCAACCAATCTACATGTTATTGAAGGAAACCAGAGCACCCAACTGGAATCTACAAGGTCACAGAAAAACATACAAATTCCACGCAGGTAGCACCCAAGGATCAGAATTGAACCTGGATCCGTGAGGCAACTGCTGGGCCTCTGAACTAACTAGCCAATGGGTGATGATAAATCTGTCTCAGGTTTGTAATTAGTTGTTCAAAATTGGAATCTTTCTTATTTCAATTCCACAAAGAAACTCTGGAAAACTACTATATTGATCACTCAGCCTATTGCAGACAATTGGCACAGAGGTAGCTTTGCAAGGTGCAGACCCAACCTGGCTTTCAGCTCCTGAGTTATTGCAAAGTTAAGTATAACCATTCGCACCAACTACTTGTTTGTCGAGTCATTTAAAAATTGTCAACTGGAGACACGAGAGACCTCAGATGCCAGAATCTGGAGCAATAAACTATCCTCAGGAGGTACACATTGGGTCAAACTGCATCAGTGGGATAAAAAGAATTATTGACATTTCAAGACTTGATGAAGAATTCTGACCCTTTCTTTCTAATTGATGTTGTTTGACCCATTGAATTCTTGAGCATATCGGTTTGCACTTAAAACCAGCCATGCTATTAACATGATTATTTTAGCTTTCTGCATTCAGGGTCATAGATGACCTCTTCAGAGCAGAACATTTTATGCCATATCTAATTCAGCTCGATCCTGATGTTCCATGATTCAAAATTCTACTCTCAAATTATTTTTGCATGTTATTTTATACATCACCTCGCAGATAAATCAATCTCCTCGACATTCTCATCCAGTTGTTAAACATGCAAGTTTCAAGCAGGTGACAGGTGACATATGGCTGCACTGATAAATCCCAACACAATGCTGGAGGAACTCAGCAGGTCATGGAGTGTCCTTTATATAGCAAAGATAAAGATACAGAATCAATATTTTGGGCTTGAGCCCTTCATTAAGTTATAGAAAAATGTCAGAATCATAATAAAAAGGGAAGGGAGAGGCGTGGTTGCAAAGGGAGGAGGTAATAGGTGGAGAAGGGAGGGAGGAGGGATGGTTGGGTGAACAGAGAGGGAAGGGGGTGGAAAGCTGAGGGAAAGAAAGGGAAGGGAAGAGAGGGGAAAGGAGAGCAGTGAGGTGGGCTCTGCGGAATTCTTCAAAGGAGGTTGCTATCTATCAAGCAACATCAGAGGTGGTGAAGAGGAATTGTTAACATTTTGGAAGTAAGTAAGCTCTTTATATATGACTATTTCAGTTTAATTATTTGATTTTAACCAATTAATTTTATTTTAGAATTACTTTAATTTTTTTAAAATTTGTTAACACAAGGCAAGAAAATGCTGAAAACATTCAGCAAATCAGGTTACATCTATGGGAAAAGAGAGGCTTTGCTGGCTAATCACAATTTTCAGGGGAATTTTGCAGGTACAGTTTTAATGGTGCATCACAGGAGACCTTACTGTAGTCCATATAATGGCTTTAGACTCTGATACTTTGGGCCAGCAAGATATAGTCTCTGGATTTAGAATTGGAACATATGAAAATGGGGAAACTATAGGCAGTTTCTGGAAGCGAATCTCGGCCAACAAATTCTTGCTCACTCTTTCTGGTGTGTCACAGGAGTTCTTGCTCTGATTATAAGTGTTCTTGTAGGCGTGGTCACAGGCATGGTATTTGATTACATAACATCTGAGCACGTCACATCAGATCTTTTGGTGCTTTTTTTTGCAGACTGAAAAATTTGCATTTGGCTTGCAATACTTTGTTCCCCTGATACTGAATGTTTTTTATTCACAGTTTATGTTGGCAGCTCTCTTGCAAGAAGCTCTGAGAACCAAAAGGCCTGGTTGTGTGGAACAATGTCAGAAGAAGGATTTTCTGGGAGCATCATGGATATTTGGAAATCCTGTCACGAACCAAATAAATGAATAGCGTGGAAGTAGAGTGCAACTGATAGGTTATTTGTCCCAGCTGCTGGGAGAAGGAAGGAACAATTGACTTATCTGGTTCACTGTATTCAAGAAGCTAAGGAATTGCAGGAAACAAGTTGCAATACCCTGGACCATATGTGAAGTGTCAGGAAGGAGGAAGTGGCAGTATTGCTGAATATTAAAGTGAAAAAATCCTCACATCCTTCCTGATGAAATGCATTTTCACATCTTGTGGGAGGCTGGAAAAAAATTGCAAAAGGCCTTGCTAAAATATTTTCATCATCTTTGGCCTCAGATAAAGTACTAAATGACTGCAAACATTTTTCCATACCTTGATGAAGGGCTCGAGCCTGAAATGTCAGTTATGTAATTTGATCTTTGCTATCTAAAGAAACAGTTTGACCTGCTGAGTTTCTCCAGCATCGTGTTTTTACTTCAACCACGGTGTCTGCAGACTTCCATGTTTTACTTCCCTCATTAATGAAGCCCAACAACTCGTATACCTTCTTAAATAATAGATAAAGTAATTTTCTCAGGGAAGGTGATCTTGGAACTGGAGGGCATAGTTTAAGTGAGAAGGAAAAGATTTAGGAGGGATCTGAGAGGCAATGTTTTCACTCAGAGGGTGGCACTTATCTGGAATGAGTTACCAGAGTAAAAGAAGCGGGCATAATTATAATGTTCAAAATTATTTGGATAGATTTATGGATAGGAAGATATGGACCAAATGCAAACAAATGAAACTCACCAAGAATACCAATTGGTCTGCATGGATGAGTTTGGGGCAAAGAGCCCTTACTAAGGTGTATGACTGCATGACCATGTGATGGAAGATACACACAGTAATTTTTTGCTTTTGCTTTTCCAGATGACCTGACCAGGAACAGGTAGACACAGAGCACACACGTTAAAAGCCATTGATATGTTAATTGAAAATGTTACAAGTCCAGAGGACCCCAAAACCCAGCAGCAATAGACATGCACCAGGGTTACTTAAACAAAAGTTGCTTTTAATTATCTTTGAACATGAAAATAGAATCAATCTTTAACTTATCTCCATTGACTCACTTAACCTACTTAACCCCCTTCTAATTCTAAGCGCACGTGTGCGTAATGTTCTTCAGCCAAGTTCTTTGGTTCACGGTCCAATCTCACTGGTTGCAGGGAATGCTTATACTGTGCACAGAAGTTAACATGAATAAAGTTCACCAGGCTTTGGTGCTTAACAGGTAGATGGTTACCACTCAAGAGGGTTCTTGTTGGTTCTCAGAGAGCTTTTCTTGTTGCAGGACATTCACAATTGATTCCTTTTTAATCAGCCACTCCATTGTCTTGCCCCCTTTAGGGTTCTCCAGATGATAACCTCTTTCTTTCATGTCACCACAGGGTTCCTTTCTGTTTCTCCTATTCCAAGGGAAACATCAGACAGCCAGTCCTCTCCTTTGACCAGGCCGTCTTCCAAAGCTTGCCAGCTTGTCCCCTCTGGAATCGATGTCTGTGTCTCTCTCCTCTCTCTCTCACTCCCTCCAACTCTGAGAGCAAAGCCTGCTTTTTTCTCTGCTCTCTGCCTGCAAAGATCACATGACCCTCCAGACAGTAAATGCTCATTTCCAGATAAAGCTGCTACTGCCTGTTGTTACATTTGTTGCCTTCTGCAAATAACAGTCCATCATGAGTCTCTGAGCACTCATGCAAAACCTCCTGCAAAAATTCTGTTTTCAAGTGTTTGTGTGTGACCTGCTCTCACCAACCTTTCCCAATTTATCTCCCAAACACCTCTGTATACTCTGTCACAGTACCAACTCGTGACACGCTGTTTACAGACCATTCAGAGAAGTGAAAACCAGATTGATGCGAGATCAGACAGCACGATATGCGAGAAAACAAAAATGTAGACAATGACGATGGGATTGTCGGCAATAAAGATACCACATGTAATGTCTTTGTGGAATTATTTCATCAAAAAAGGCATCAGACAAAGAGAAAAATATTCTCATAATATGGGTTGATTGATCAGTCAAAGGAAATGCTTTATCTTTTAAAGGAAGAGCCAAAAAATCTGTAACATCTGAACAAAACAAAAATTTACTGACAGCTATGTTCTTGATGCAACTTAAATAATCTGATCCTGGGAATGTTGCCCATTGCAACATATGGTGATGATCATCCAGCAGATGAATAGTTCTTCACATTTATATCTTTTATGATCTCGACTATAGGGCACAACGTATGGTCGTACATTATAAACCAAGGACTTTTTTCCAGCTACTTCATTATAATATTATTACTTTACCATTGTTAGCTGATGGCAAAAACAAATGAATGTTCCCCAAGTTGAATTGCATGAATGGCCTTCAGTTGATAAATGAGTTGGAATCAGTAATAATAATGCTATGCAATCCAGTAATTATTCATATCTGGCAGTGCTACAATTTTGCCAAGAATGGTACAAGGTGAAAAAGATCCCAATTCACACTCTTGGTCTTGGACTAACATTTATGACATAACTCTTGTCATGCAATGGCTGAATTAGTGTTAGTAGGAAAATATTGAGTTAGTTTGACACCCCTGGGAGAAATGATCTTTGCCTCAGTACTCAATATATCTTGGAGCCAGATGAATAATAGAGAAATTGCTTTGTGTATCTTGTGAACAAAGGAAAAACACATTACTGAAGCGAGAAGTGCAATTTATTCAGATCTGTAGTAACCTGTGCAGGGTTATCTGATCTCGGTTAGGGCTGCATCAAGGGTTGCAATGATCTCCAATGACCCTGAATAAAAGTCAGAATGAAGGAGTGAGGCTACTATCACTAAGGTGTACTTATCACATTATTAGATGAGGGAAAACCTGAGTTCAGCTTTGTTGCCCTCTGCTTTCAAATGGTTTGTGATACACTACATCTTAAAATAAATATTTGGTTTAGTGCACTGGTAGAAGTAAGTCCCAGTGTAATGCAGACGCTTTGGGATAACCGTTGAAAAAAAAAACTGGAGTGAAATACGAAGTAATCAATAACATTTCAAAAGATTGAAGATCTGCCATGGCAGTAAATAAATTATGTTTCTGAATGTCTGCAGGCTCCTTTGTGTGATTGCTTGCACAAGAAAATAAACAGGCAGAGCAAAAAAACAGAACATTGTTTTTGTCAAATGTTTTCAATTAATTTTCAGTCTCTCACACCCACCATATGATAAAAGTCAGATCTGATGGGTACCCCACATACATATTTTACTACTAAAAAAATCCCATGCAATCAATTAAAGTATACCCAAGAAGATAAACAATTCATCAACCAATCACAGCTATAAATTGAACCAGTCAGAAATTCTCGCAACCTCCAGGTCTCCTTGCTCACTGAATCTTGAACATTATTATGGGCATTAATGATTGCTACAAATCATTTCTTCATCTATTACATGTAAACATTACGTGCCTGTTTCCGTGCTGTAAACGGTTATATGGTTATATTTATATGGTAGCAACTTCCTCCAAAATCATTGTGTTGACAAAATTTTCCTTGTATCTTTAAGTACAATATACTACCTGATCTACATCATCTTTTTGCTGCAACGCACCAAAAAGTTCACCTGAATATTAACCTAAATCCAAAAGCTAATTAATAATCACATTTGAAACAATTATATAATGGATATGGTGCTCTCTTGGGTATCATGAACTAAATGTTAATAGAATTGACTTCAGTTTCTCTATTGCATTTGGTTTCACTATGCCTTGAATCTTGGTTTTCCTTTTCTATCAGTTCCTAAACCATGCTTCTCTCCATCACTTTCCCTTTTGAAAGCTTTATGTACATTCATTTATTGTTTTTCCTTTCAAAACACTTTACCATGACCTCACATTCTACCTGAACATGCCACTTACATTCCTATTACACTGGGATGTAACATATATATGTGATCCTCTGATTGGTACTTGATCTCTCATTGCCTATATGAAGAATGAAACAGCTAGGCATTGCTTATGGTTGTTGTCTCTTTCTTAGACCATTTGTTCTTAATCTGAATTTGGCTGAACAAATGATGTTACAGGTTAGAACATTCCATTTCACATGCAAACTTTGAGTCGTGCTGTATTTTGCTTCTTTCTTGAAAATTCTGTTCGCTACATGGTATAACCATGGACCAGTTCTCTACTTCTATGGCATAACTACATTCCAGAGCTGGTTCTGCAGCCACTCACTCTCAAGTTCAATGATACCCAAGAATTCTAATGTCTGCAGGATCCTTGAAGATTTTCTTTATGTCAATCAACATTACTTGAGTGGAATATTCTTCCCAAATATTTTTCTAAAAATTTAGACAAACAGCACGAAAACAGATTATTTCGGCCCATGAGCCCATTCCACCAAATTGACCTATACACCCTAATACCCCTAATACATATTGAATGGTGGGAGGAAACTGGAGTCCCCGGGGAACACCCACTAAAAAAACAGGAAGAACATACAAACTCCTTACAGACAGCGCACAACTTGAATCCTGGTCCCAATCGTTGCGCTCACCACTATACAAACCGCTGCACGAATGCTGCACTAAAGGTTGCTTTCTCTGCTGTGCATCTCCTGTTCGTATTGTGGTTAGACTTTTCCACTTGACAAGTTTCTTCTTCTTTGCTCCCCTTCCCAACTGCCCATAGGATTTGTGTCTCCTCTGCCTACCTGCATTTGCAATGGTCTTGTCTTTGAATTACCATCAATAGTGCAGAAGTCCTGACTCAGAAATTTTGGTGGATGGCAAAAAAAACAAATTAGATTGCATTTCATAAGGAAGGAGTCTGGTGAGAGTTGGACAGTTGGCAAATGCCATCACCATTTTGTTTAAAATGCAAAAGCAATAAACAACGAGTTAATCTTCCTGGCTTGGTGAGGGCAAAGAATATTAGACTACAAGCTAGATTTTTTTAACAATGTTATATAATCCGCTCCATCCCCAACATTCATTGGAGCGACTTCATCACCAACATTGAAGTACTCGAGATGGCAGAGGCTGACAGCATCGAATCCACGCTGCTGAAGATCCAACTGCGTTGGGTAGGTCACGTCTCCAGAATGGAGGACCATCGCCTTCCCAAGATCGTGTTATATGGCGAGCTCTCCACTGGCCACCGAGACAGAGGTGCACCAAAGAAGAGGTACAAGAACTGCCTAAAGAAATCTCTTGGTGCCTGCCACATTGACCACCGCCAGTGGGTTGATATCGCCTCAAACCGTGCATCTTGGCGCCTCACAGTTCGGCGGGCAGCAACCTCCTTTGAAGAAGACCGCAGAGCCCACCTCATTGACAAAAGGCAAAGGAGGAAAAACCCAACACCCAACCCCAACCCACCAATTTTCCCTTGCAACCGTGTCTGCCTGTCCCGCATCGGATTTGTCAGCCACAAACGAGCCTGCAGCTGACATGGACATTACCCCTCCATAAATCTTCGTCCGCGAAGCCAAGCCAAAGAGAAGAAAGAGATAATCATTTAGCATTGCCTTAAAAATAATTTCTTTACAAGCTCATCTAAATGATGGAGCCCCCAACAGAACAGAACAATTTGGCTAGATTATAAATTCATTTCCTGGTGAGGGATTTCAATCCAAAATTTCCCAACTTTGAGGCAGGAACATTCTCTTCTCAACCACATGCAGCCAATATGAATACAAAGTAATGAGTGCCTCTTATAGCTACCTCTGAACATTGATTGCAATGTGAGATTCTTTATTCATTTTTACTTTCCTACAAATATAAAGCCAAAAACCACTACAGATTGAATCAAATATATGTACCATCACGAGCTCAGTAAAGAAATAACTTTGACAAGTATAACTAGTGAATCGATTTACATACGAAGAAGACTTCTTTGTAATTTCATACAATTAAAAGATGCACTTGTACATTAATTCCTCTAGAAATGCTAACTCGTCTGATTCATATTTACAGTTTTTTATTTTATTATTGACATATAATATTTTCAACTGACTTCTTTTTCATTCCTTAACAATGACAAATAACCTGCAGATCTCATATATAACAACCTTTAAAATATGTTATTGAGCTTTGGATAGTAATTTGAAGAAAAAGAAAGAGATTCTTAGCCAGATTAGCAAATCATTGGAATCATTCCTTCACCAGAATAGTTTTGTGCTTGTGTTGTTGCTTCACATGTGTATCGTGTTGTCTCAAACTAATGAAAAATGTTCCAGAAGTAGAGTTACAGAAACAGGCCCTTTAATCTGCCATGTCCATGCTGATCATTTGCCCAACTGCATTAATCCCATTTGTCCAAAAAGACCTGAATGCTTCAATGCCTTGCCTATTTAAGTGCCTGTCTAACTGCTTCTTGAAAATAGTATCTCACCACAATCTCCTTTCGCAGCATGTCCAATACATTGATTAACTGTGTAAGTAAACTTTCCCTATGTCTCCTTTCAACCTACTTGCTCTCACCTTAAAGCTGTGCTTCTCTTGATTTTGATACCTCTAAAGTGAAAAGAAGATGCTAATTATCTGTCCTTTCCATGCTTTCCATCATTTTAGATGGTCAGCCAACTTTACCCTGGGGGGAAAAAACAAACACAAACATTAGCAGTAATGATGAGCTTGTCAACTTCATCCACTTCCTGCCAATTTAAACTCTTAGGTCAAATTCACCTGGTAATTTTCTCCCCTTTCTCCATTTCTAGAGACAAACCATCTATAGGCAACTTTTACAAATTCACTACTCCCAGATCACCTTGACGACACTTTTTCCCACCCTGTCTCCTACAAGGACTCTTCTGTGGGCAACACTCAATCCTCGACTCCTTCATCCACTCATCCCTTTGCACCAATTGTCCCCTTGGTATTGACCTGCTGAAAAAAGAGCTAAACTTGCACCTACACCTCCTTTGTCACCAAGTGAAGCCACAATTTACATGTCATTTACTGCATCCAGTGCTGATAGAATCTTCCTTTACATTGCGCAGTCCAGTCTGCGTGCAGACAGGGAGATCACTTCATTCAGCAACTTTGCCCTGTCCTCTGAACCAGCAAAGGCCATCCAGTGATCAACCACTTCAATTCCACTTCCCATGTCCATGACCTCGTGTACTGGCACATTGAGGTGACGTGGAAATAGGAGAACCCACATCTTATATTCCATCTCCGCAGTTTCCAATCAGAAAGAATGAATATTAACATCTTTAATTTCTGTTGACTCTCTCCCCGGTCTCTCCCTTTTTCCCATCCTGCCCTTCCTTTCAGCTTTCCACCCCCTTCCCTTCCTTTTCAAAACAGAGAGCTACTTTCCTCAGCCCCCTGCCCTCTCCCCTATCACTTCTCAACTTCTTTCTCTTCTACCCTCTCACCCTTATGCATCTATACTTTTAGCCTGTGTTCCTCCTTATTTCCTTCCTCTCTCCCTCAACCTTTTTAATTCAGGCTCCTAAAGGAGGGTTCAGGCCTGAAACATTAACTGCCAATGGCACCTTTTACTTTATATGGATGCTATGTGACCTGTTGAATTTCACCTGCTCTTTTGAGTACTACCCTAGACTATCCAATCTCTCTTCATATTGAAAGCCCTCCAATCCAGGCAACATGCTGGTATATAACCTCTGCACTAAAGTACTCTCATTTGCTTTCCTCTGATGTGGTGACAAGAAATGCACACAATATTTCAGGAACAGCTTTACTAGTGTTTTGTAAAGCTCCAAAATAATGTCTCAATGTCTATATTCTATGTCCTGATTTATAAAGGCAAGCATGCCATATGCCTTCTTCAATATCCTATCGATCTGTGTGCCATTTTCATTGAACTGTGGACTTGAACCTTAAAGTTTCTCTCCTCAGTATTATTTGCCAATTATTCCTCAGTATCCAACATTTTAATGAATTTGTCCTATTCCTAATTGATTTCCTTGCACTTGGCAGAAGTAAATTGCATTGTAAATACTGTGCCAACTTTCAACTGAAATATATCCATAGATGGCCTTCCCTGCTATCGACCATACCTCTAATTTCCATGCCATTTGCAAACATACTAATGATATCTCCTACATTTATATCCAAATCATTAATAAAAGTCATAAATAGCACATGTGTTTGTAGAAACCAAAGAAGCCCAGGCCAAAGGTGCACTCCTGACCCACCCCAGACCAGATGCACCCATGGCCCTCACAGTCGATGCCTCAGGAACAGCGAATGGTGGAGTCCTGGAGCGGCAGATAGAAGGAAGTTGGTACCCACTAGCTTTCTTCAGCAAACATCTGCAGCTCCCTGAACTAAAGTACAGTGCTTTCGATAAAGAGCTGCTGCCGCTGTCCTTAGCCATCTGCCACTTCCGGTACTTTCTTGAGGGAAGGGCATTCACGGACCACAAACCACTGACTTTTGCCCTAGTTATTATCTCCGTTCCCTGGTGTGTCCCACCAACAGACACACTTGTCTTGCATCCCAGAGTACACCACTAACATCAACCACATCTTGGGCAAAGACAACGTGGTCGAGGACGCCTTGTCAAGACACAGCATCCACTCCCTGGTCAACGGTCTGGACTTTGCAGCACTGGCAGAGGGACAGCAGCAGGACGATGAGATCCCGCAGTACAGGACCACTGTCACAGGCCTTTGGCTTCAGGACGTTCCAGTCGGCACAGGTGCTACCACCCTCCTGTGCGACATGGCCATCAGGCAGGTTCGACCTATTGTCCCAACAGCATGGAGGCGACGAGTTTTTGACTCCATCCACAGGCTGGCACACCCATCCATCAGGACTATGGACCGGCTGTTGGCCAACAAGTATGTGTGGCATGGATTGCAGAAACAAGTCCGGGGATGGGCCAAGGTGTGTACGTAGTGCCAAACAGCCAAAGTGCAGCGACACATCAAGGTCCCCCAACAGCCTTTCGAGCCAACGGAATGCAGGTTTGACCACATTCATGTGGACATAGTGGGATCCTTGCCAGTCTCTCAGGGTTTTCACTACCTGTTCACAGTGGTCGACCACTTCACCTGGTGGCCAGAAGCAATTCCCCTGGCCGACACATCCATCACGTCCTGTGCCAAAGCATTCCTCTCATCCTGGATTGCAAGATTCGGACTGCCACAGCACATCACATCTGACCGAGGTGCACAGTTCACCTCCAGTTTGTGGACCGACATTTCCAACCTGTGGGGCGCTCAGCTACACCATACGACGGCATACCACCCGAAAGCCAATGGTATGGTGGAGCGTTTCCACAGGCACTTCAATACCGCCCTCATGACCAGACTCAAGGGCCCCAAATGGGTGGACGAGCTACCATGAGCACTACTGGGCATCTGAACAGCACCGAAAGAAGACCTCCACACATTCTCTGCTGATTTCGTCTACGGAGCCCCTCTCATGGTTCCCGGGGATTTCGTTCCACAGGCCAAAGGACAGCAGGAGGGGACACCTTCCTGGACAGGCTGCGCAACAAGGCCAGCAACCTGGCTTCGATCTCACCCTCCAGACACGGACAAGCCAAGTCCAACATCCCCAAAGAATTCAAGGACTGTGAGTGCGTGTTTGTATGACTATAGACTGTAAAACTGGTTCTGGGTGAAGGGGGGGGGGGGTTATATGGTGGCCCTCAATTGCAGAGATCGGGCCGGCACATCGTGCGGCAGCAGATGCGAACAGAGATTGCTAAAGCGACTCCCAGGACAATGAATCGGCAGGGGTAGAAGCTGGGGCAGCATCAGACCAATAGCCCTAAAATGGTGTTGGTCAAGCTTCCGAGCTAACTCATCAGAAAAAGGTTGGGGAAGAAGGGCATTCACATGCATGGATGTTCCCACCCGCTGTTGTTATTTATATGGCTGACTCAGTCAATCAGCAAAAAACGGCGGGAACTTGAACGTATAAATGCAGTCTTTCCAGCCCTAATAAGGTGAGTGAGCTTAACCTGCCGCACTGTGTGTGTGTGTGTGTTTCTTCTTAGGGGTCAGCTGCAACCCTTTGCCTCATCACCAAGTCAATGGTGGATTCAGTTAGTTGGCGTATCCTGGATGCCATGCACTTTAAGTTAATGTACAAGCTTACCATGTGGGACCTTGTAAAATCCATCTGGACATTTATTGCCCTGCCTTAGCTGCCTCCTCGTCTTTGCTACCTCCACAAAAAAACTCACTAAAATTGAGTGAGACAGCATTTCTCCCACACAAAACCATGCTGACTACCTTGCCTGCCAAGGATTTTGTCCTCCTAATTCCTTTCTTAAATTATATCCTGTGCCATTCATATTCCTTGAGGGACTCACAAATATGGATAAAATAATCAATCAGACTTCACACCATTGGTTTGCTGGTTAGATAAATAAAAAGTCATACAATGTAAAACTTCTTTACATTTCCATTTCAGCATCAATGAGACCTTCTAATGTTGATTACTCCAAATGCTTCTCCATCATTCAGAACTTTGAGTTGTTTGAACGTCTTAGTTAAATGCAAATAATAAAACTAAATGATTCAAGAAGCATCAATCTAGATGTCATGTGCTTTCTCTCAGAAAAAAACCCACTAATGAAATCATTTAATCATGAGCACTTAAGTAATTCAAATTACACTTACACACAGGAAAACATGAATAAATCTGTATGGTTTTAATATGGGTGCTACGCATTTCGGTTTATTCCATATGAGTTTCATTGCAGAAATGCTCTTCATCTTGAGGATCAGCTGATCAAGGAATTGTTCTTTTTGGTGTGCTTTCCATAATATTGGAGCAAATTTTTATATTTAACACAATATATTTGCCCTGGATATCTAGAAATTCAAGGGACTGAACAGTTTAATGCTGACCCATAGAGACCTAAAGATTTGAAGTTTGATTTTCAGACCTTGGACGAATACCAGCTATTAAGAAGGAAGCAAGTGAGATTGAACCTTCTATTTTTGTGTGTAGTTACTGTATATTAGATAAGTCAATGGAGTGTGCACAGTGCAACTTTAGGTTCACCATTTCATTTTTCACCACTGAGTCGTTTACCCAGGACATTCAAAGTGTAGACTTGTATGTGAAGGTTAATGGCCAATTGGAAAGGTTTGACATTATAGATAGGACCACAAACAACAGTGAGGAGGAAGGAGGGGAAAAAGCAAAGAGAGTGAAGTGTGATTTGCCGTTCATTTCACGATAATTGTTCGTATAGCCTTCTTGCTTTTTTTCTGTATTAACTGAGATATCCTGAGATACAGTTTGCAGTGTCTTTGGGTCTGGTAAGCCGATAAAATTGCGGACTCTGATTTTATGAACTTCCTCACAATCAAAGTTGCTGGTATCACTCTCAAGGGTGGGTGGGTGACAATTTTTCACATGGCACTAAGCTGCAATTTCAACTCTTTTAAAAAGGTCAGAAATATACTCCTGTTAGTTTTATACCCACCATGGGAAAATCGTATTTCTCATTAGAATCCAAGTGACTCAACAATGTTCTAGTAAAGGCAATAAATCAAAAGCATTGTCAACTCCTAAAAGGCAAATTGTGACAAACAAATTTATGGGAATTTTTTGAAGTGTGACCGTCAGTGCATGACCAGAGTACTATGACAACACAACATAAACTGTTGGGAAGAAAGTTCCAGCAAGAAAAAAAAGGTAGATTAATGGTTCCATTAGCTAGTGTGTTCTTTGAGTTGCTGATGTTCCCAAGAGAACTTATTTCAGTACCAAAAATTAAATTAATTGAATAAAAACTTTGAAATTGGTTGATAACCGGATATCAGTGGAAAAACCAATGACCAATTAATCAAGTGTTTTAGATTTTAATGAGAGAACGTCTAAATGTATAAGCCCCTGAAAAGAACTTCCCTGATGTCTTTTTTGTTCAATTGTGGCCCTGAAAAACACACCTTCAGTCATTAGAAATCGTGCAATCAAGATTTTGAGCTGTTTTGATTTTAAAATGAGCATGTCATCTTCTTTTATTCACTAGAACCTGGGGTTTTGTGGCATTGGGTTCAAACCAGAGGAAAATGAGTACTTTGCACAATAACTACAATAACTAATGCTGGATGTCCTTAAACCTAAGGGTCCTATCCTGACCCAGGTCGAGGAATTTCATTTTGTGCATGGAACTAAAGGCACTAGTTAAATTAGTTTTGCAAGTTGCCTTATATTATGAGGGACCATCCACCCTCCAGGGATTATACACTGCTGGTTAGTCCAAGTCAATCCCATGGGGGGAGGATGAAGGGAGTTTGGTCACGGTGCACTGAGTCTCTTAAAAAACTAAATACCTCGGGGATCCCGGCGGCGGCGGCGGATCTCGGGCTCCCGGCGGCAGGTCCCTCCATCGCCTGCGCAGGAGCGGGACTCTCGGGCTCCCGGGACGCGCAGGGCCTCGGTGGGGAAGTGTCGGAGATCGGCGGCGGCCAACATGGTTTTGGTGAGAGTGAAACTTTATTTTAATGCTTTAAAAGAATAACCTTGTGGCTTGTTGTTGGTTAGACGCGGTTACAAGTGATTTGCTGTCGCTACCCCGCTGTTTTTTTTGACAATGACCAGTTCTCCGGAAAACCCTGTTTATCCGCAATGAGTCCGGTCCCATTTTGGATAATCGGAGTTGATATGAGTAAGGATACAAGATGATCAATTAGGGACAGGAATTCCTCTCCAAAGATTTGGAATTGAGAAGCAGTGAAGTTAAATGAATTAAACCGTGGTCAACCCACTTTGCAATGGCTATGAAGACTTCGGAGAAAATACATAAGTCAGATCGATGAGTAAAATCATCAAAAGATAAAATCTGAGCAAGAGGAGAGTCTTTTCTCCAGAAGAGAGAAAGCTGAAGATTGACCATGTAAGACCAATTGACAATGGTAGAGAGAAAAAAAAAATGCTTTTATTTACAGCAGGGCTTTTGTGTAAGACAGTGACAAATAAATCCGGTAGAAAGTTTAGCAGAAAAATCATATAGAAAAATGTTGTAAGCATGTAGTTTACCTGTGTCACCAATCCCATTTGGGGGCCCCTGTCCCATCCATCTCTTTATACTTGCTTTTCCTCTTTAACCAGTCTTGATAAAGGATTTCAGCTTATATCAAGCCATTCTTTTCTCCCACTGATGCTACTTGACCTTGCAGAATTCCTCCAGCAAATTGCATTTAGTTTTATTCCAGTATTTGCAGCATCAGGATCTGGTATGGGAACACCAATACTCCTGAGCATAAAACCCACCAAAAGGTAATGGACATCACAGGCAAAACCCTCCCCACTATTGAGTACATCGACAGGGAAGGCTGCCATTGGAGGGCAGCAGCAATCATCAAGGACCCACACCACCCAGTACACCCTCTGTTCTTGCTGCTGCCATCAGGAAAGAGGTCTAGGTGCCACAAGATTCGCACCACCAGGTCAGGGACAGCTGCTACCCCTCCACCATCAGACGCTTCAACAACAAACTCAATCAGAGATTCATTTAAGGACTCTTACTTGTGCACTTTATTGATTTTTTTTTGTTCTTTCTGAATTGTACAGTCAATTTGTTTATATTTGTTATCTGTTTACAGCTCTTTTATTTGTTTACATGTTTATACTGTGTACCACTTATTTTTTGCACTACCAATTAGTGGTAATTTTGCCGCACCCACCAGAAAAAAGAATCTCAGGGTGCCATTGTGATGTCATGTATGTTCTCTGACAATAAAGCTGAAAATCTGCACTCTCCTTTTTGTCTGCACTCCGACAAAGATTGGTTGTGGCAAACAATGAAGATATGTTTAAGGGGGAGACTGTGATGCGCATAAGGGAGCTGCAAAGTATTTAGCATATACATCATGATGAGATGAAATAAGCAGTGAGGAAGGGGCTCTTGGGCGAATAAGTGCAAACACACATTCGCTGGCTGGCTGGGAAAAAGTAAACCCTATGTAACTCAATGGGTTATAAACAAGAGAAAATAAACCAATTGATCAAATTTGTCTGTGCTGTCTTTCTACTCAACTTGAGACTCCTCTTATGCCAGGGGTGTCAAACTCAAATTCACGGAGGGCCAAAATTAAAAACTTGGACTAAGTCGAGGGCCGAACTAAATATTTATTGGAAATTTTCAACGACATCTGCATGTTTTCTCTTCATTCAACATATGTGATGTTAAACTTTTTCTTATTAAAATAAATGTTTAATAATAGTTTTGGATAAACTCTTTCCAGAAGCATTAACAAATGAGAAATAAAATATTCAATAAATAATATTTCTCTATAGAGGATTTGTCAAATGTTGCTAGTGTGCTGTCGAATAGTAAAATCTGAGGGCTATTGAGATGTGGGAGAATAACATGATTCCTGAAACAATCAAATGGGTGAATGATTGTGGGCATGAACTCTAGCAGGGTTATTTGCCATGCCCTTTTTCCATTGGTACAGATATCCTTTGATTTACACACTTTTCAAGTTTTATGCCTAATGAGCTTGTATCCAGGTGCAGGACCATTTTTAACCAGGAATATATTTATCACTGTGACATGAAACTATTGGAAGATCGTTTTATCCTGAGATTAAAGTTCATAATCCTTACTCAGGCCTGTGTGCAGGAGGGCGGGGTTTGCGGGCGATCGGGTTGGACAACGACAGTGCGGGGGCATCGGCTCTCGCTGCAGGGCGGCATCTCGGCGGATCAGCGGCCCCGTCACCGTGAGTCGCGGGTCAG
Organism: Narcine bancroftii; assembly: GCF_036971445.1. Taxonomy (NCBI): domain Eukaryota; kingdom Metazoa; phylum Chordata; class Chondrichthyes; order Torpediniformes; family Narcinidae; genus Narcine; species Narcine bancroftii. Next base: position 11,982,293 of record NC_091476.1, on the reverse strand, counting down.
CCTGCGGCAGGGAGGGGGAGTGGGCAACGGTCCTGGCAAGGTCAGGCCCGAGGCCTCCGGTTTCGGGCGCTGGGAAGCAGCCTTGGCTTCCCTTGACACCAGCCAGGCCCCAAAACCAGAGTCCACGGTGAGACCCTGCAGCGTAAACAGAGGAGCTGGGGGCGATTAGCAGGCTGACGCCAATGCATTCTGGGATTTGTTGTATTACTGTGCATGCGCTATACTGGCGCGGCGGCCAGCGTGCCACCTCTAATACATTTTTGAAATGATCTTGCGGGCCAAATATAATTATATCGCGGGGCAAATTTGGCCCGCAGGCCAGAGTTTGACATGTGTGTCTTATGCCATCTGCATTCGCTTTTCACTTCGGTGTGTTATATTTAATTTTCACTCATTCCTTCCATGGCTTAAAAAAAACTGCAGGAAGAACTCAGAAGTCGAACAGCATCTACAGAGGCAAAGCAACATTAACACCATGGATAAATTCCCAGGTGTGACAAGATATTCCCTCAGACCTTGAGGGAGGCTAGTGTAGAAATTGCAGGGGCTCTGGCAGGAATATTTAAAATGTCCTTAGCGGTCAGTGCTGGAATATTCAGGACCCTTCCGTGGTAGCAAGTCCCACCTTTTATCCCACTCTTAATTTATTTTATTTGTATCTATCTGTATAATGTTGTACAGATTTTCTGATATCTATTTGTCTTTTGTGTATTAGCGATTTGTCTCTGGCTCTCCCAGCTGAAGCATCTGCATTAAATTGACCATGTGATAGCTTTACTGAAAATCCAAGTTTAGAACATCTGAATTTTACTTGTCGACTTTTTCTTTTATCAAATATTTTATCTATTCCATTAGTTAAGCATGACTTAAACTTTCAGAATGCATACTGATAGTGTTTGCACTTGGTGGTCTTTGATCATTTCTTTCTGATTAATTCCAACATCTTTGCCAATTAATCCAATCAAATTGACCTTGCACCATGTCTCAAGCTGTGGATTTAGACTTCCTAGTGAGCTTTGTTTCCAGACAAACAACTTTTTTTTAAATTAAGGATTTGCTTGTCTGGATACTCAGACACAACCCAGACACTTTTGACTGACAATTGTAGTTAACTCAATAAATACCTTTTGTTCACCTTCGCATCAGCATCAATTTGAAAGGAAAGTGTATCATTGAGCATAGCTCTTATTTGATTTTTTTTTTCTGTTGCATCTTAATATAGTTTGGAGTAAATCAATGGGCTATCTTACCTGAAAGTTATTTACAGAGAGTTGTTAAATATCGAGATTTTTAATTGTTTGAAGAATATAATCCAAGGTAAAAATAAAGTATTGAACAGTTGGCAAAAGGACCATTTTCCTTCAGTACCTTTGGTAATTTGTTCTTTAATGGACCTGAATGATAAAACCAGAATCCAATGGAACGGACAGAATGTTCATTTGTCGAGAATGTCCAGTAACTTTCCATACCAGTTGGAGGGTCTGTTTACCTTGCAGACAATTCCTGTTTCAACTGTTAGGGAATTTGACTCATGTCATGGGCGAAATCCTTTGCAAGAGGTGCGAGAAAAGGGACTTGGATTGCAAACTATTAGCAGTGGTGTTAGGAAAGGACTGTATTAAAGTTCACAACATAGTTTGCATATCATCATGTGATACAACTTCCATGAAAGATGAAACATGATGAAAATCAGGAAACATGCAGCATGTAAAAGCACAAAATGCTCAGCAGGTCAGTGTCCTTTATGTAGCAAAGGTAAAACCACATAACCGACATATCGAGTATGAGGATGCAGACAGGCGTCTGAAAAAAAAAAGGTTGGGGTGACAGAGGCAGGAGATGATAGGTGGAGAGAGGAGGGAGGGGACAGCAGCAATGAGGGGGAGGAGGGATGGCTGGGTGGGGGGAGGCGGAAGGGAGGGCAGATCTGGAAAAACTGGAAAGGGGGAGGGAAAAGAAAAGGCATTGTGGAATCAAGACTGGGTGAGTACTGGTTGTAGAGCTTGAGAGCAGCAGGGGAGATGGGGAGCAGTGAGAGAATCCCACAGAAGTCCCTTCAGAGAGCAAAGGCGAATTTCTTCATGGTGGGGATCCCTTGAAGAGCTTTCACAGAGTTGTTGTAGAAAGAAGAAAGTCATGAAATTCTGTAGACGCCATGGTTGAAGTAAAAACACAAAATGCTGGAGAAGCTCAGCAGGTCAAACAGTGTCCCTTGTGTAGCAAAGATAAAAATACAGAACCGACGTTTCGGGCTTGAGTCTTTCATTGAGGTATGACAAAATGCCAGCAGGCATCCAAACAAGTAGGTGGGGGGGGGGTGGGTTTGATCATTAATTCCATCATTTTTGATGAGGATTTCTCAGTGTGATGTGTGTGTGGTGGGGGTGGGGGGGGAGTGTGGTGAGGGGTGGAGGGGGATGGTGGCGCCTGAACAGGCACAATAACAGCAAACAAAGTGGAACAAAGCAGCCACTTCCTGAATTTTCAAGGTTCCTTTTTATTGTCATGTAATAATATATTAAAAATGAAATATATATGATACACGTCAACTTCTGTCTGCCATAAGGCAAATGCAAAGTCACCATGAGCATTGCTCAATGCCCAGAATAAGAGGAAAAAGAAAAGCAAAAGGGAGACACGAGTATCCATGAACTCATCTCCAGAGCGACTGAAGCCTGCAATATGATCAGGAAGCCTTCAAAGCTCTAGACCATTCGGGAGCCCATCTTTTCCTCAGCAACCTCCCGAATTCTGGTTCCATTATTGGTTTCCTGTGAACCAGTTCCAGTAGCCTGCAGTCTATGTGGATCCTTTGATCACAAATCACCAGCAACCTGTGAGAGTCCTTCAGCAGCTGAGCCCTTCACTGATGTGGCTACTGTCCTATCGGGTTATCTCCTATTCTTCTCCTTCTCAACAGGGGTGTGGGGCGGGGGGGTGGGGTGGTGGTGAGGGGAATGGTCTCCCTATTTCTAGTGTCCAGGGGTGGTCTGCTGCTCTCCTGGAGTTTGAAGCCCCTCTTGGAATGCTGCCTAGTACAGGGGCCACTTTAATAAACATTGTTTGCTCCTTTAAAAGGCTATTTAAAACGTGCATGGAGCCGTTGACATTAGAACCAGGTGGTAGTACCCTGTGGAGCAGTGCTTGTTTGCACTCCCTGCTCTCCCGGTCTGCACCAACGGCAGTGCTGCCTTTACATCAACTCCGACAGCGTCAACATTTTCTTTCTGATTTACTTTGTGATCGGCTTTCATGTGATTTAAAGGGAGTTGCCATAAATAACCCCAGAACATCTCTAGGATTCCAATCTGGTTAAACTCTACTTTAAATCATTTATTTACACAAGCACTGCCTGCTCTCCCGGTCTGCACCAACGGCAGTGCTGCCTTTACATCAACTCCGACAGCGTCAACATTTTCTTTCTGATTTGCTTTGTGATCGGCTTTCATGTGATTTAAAGGGAGTTGCCATAAATAACCCCAGAACATCTCTAGGATTCCAATCTGGTTAAAATCTACTTTAAATCATTTATTTACAAGCTCTCATTCAACACTGCCCACCCCCAGCAAGTAGTCCCCTTTCTTGATACCAATACTTCTCAATGAAATTCCCTAACTATGGAAAACCTGCCTTCTACCGACCATAGCAGCCAAATGGTGAACACAATCTTGTGACTCACCAAGTTTCCATCCTGCAGGTTGTGTCTAACATTCATTGTCATTGATTGTCATTGATTGACCCTTACCCTGAATCCATTTTGATTTGTATCTGCCCCACACCACACTCCCTCCCATGACTCTACTTAAACCAAAACCAAATCTGGATCCTGACTTAGGTTTTAAATTTCCTTTTTCAAATTTAACGCTGGTGTCCAAGTGCAATTCAATCCTTTGGATTTTGTGGCATTATTGAATTTGATGTGTATAGCTCAGACAAAGGGTCTTTTGATGTAACGTTAACTGTGTTTCTCTTTCAATGGTTGCTGCATGACTGTTGAGTTTTTACAACATTTATTGTTTTTATTTTGGGTATTATTTATAGTTGTTCTCGCCCAGAAGGAATATGGTGCATTCGGGGCATAGTTTGTGTTAACTGTTTCAGTGACGCCTCAGTTGATCTCTGAAGGAGCTGTGTTTTCTGTTCTTGAAATAATTCATGGGAAGACAAGACAATTGTTCTGAGAAATGGATTAGTGGTTTGCTGGTTCATAAATGTGATACAAGTAACGGACATTGAATTACCGTCATCTTGAAGTATGATCAAGCTCCTGAAATGTTTTCGGTTGATTGTACACTACTGGGAAATTTGTACAAGGAGCAGTTGGGGACAAATCTTCTGAGATGGCTGGGTCATAGAGGATTTGCACTGCCAATAAAGGGGATGGAGAAAGAGTGAAATATGAAAGTCTGCAGACACTGATCGTAGTAAAAACACAAAAATACTTGAGGAACTCAGCAGTCTTGCAGCTTCCATAGGAGGTAAAGATAACCAACGTTTTGGTCCTGAGCCCTTCTTCAAAGTAAAAAGCAGGCAGACGTCTGAATTCAAAGAAAGGGCAAGGGGAGAAGTATAGCTCAACAGTCAAAAGGTGTTCATTGGATATGGACAGAGGTGCAGTGCTAACTTTTTAGGTGTCGGAGCTCACCAAAAACAGTGACAAGGAGGTCTCACGAGACTTGGGCTTGGTATTGGCCATGTTGTAGCTGGCATTGTACAATTGAGATCAAACAGTAGGACGAGAGCGATAAGGTGTCGGAACGATGAGGTGCCGGACCAGTGCTCCAGTGAGTTCTAGCAGTACTGCACCCCGGATATGTACAGGAGAAAGAAAAGGTGAGAATTGATTCTCATGCACTGCCAGACTGAGACCATCCAAATTGGAGGAACAACTCATATTTTGCCTGGGCATTCTCCATCTGGATGACATCAACATTGACTTCTCCAGTTTCCATTAGCCCCTCTATCCCTGGGCCTCCTTTCCTTTCCTCTTGCTCTATCTCACAGAGCAAAAAAACACCAATCCCCTCCCTTTATTAATTCTAATCTTTCCTCTCTCCTATCCCCCTATCCAATTAACACCATCTGATGGTCTGTACCCCTCCCCCCCCCCCCGACCTTTCTTTTAATTCAAGTGCCTACCTGTGTTTTACTTGAAGAAGGGCTCAGGCCTGAAATGCTTGACTACCTTTGCTTCCTATGGACCTGCAGGTCCTCCAGCATTGTTGTGTTTTTAGGAGAAATAGACAGTTCTGGTTCAAATTAAGTTGAGGTGGTCAGGAAGAGCGGAGTTTCCGCATATTTGAATGATTTAGAGAAAAGATGTTCAATTAACCGGAAGAGGGTATGGAATGTAGCCATAATTTATAGAACGAATTGCGTTGTTTTCTTTCAAGCCAGTTTTGGAGGCTTAATTTGTTTTACTGTTTCAATCTTTAGAGGCATCATTTTGGTTGATCAGATATGTCCTCAGAATTCACGTGTTAGAAAATTCATATCAGTAATATCTGGTTGCACATCATAATTTACTGTGTGGAGTGTTTCCACTTGTGTATCACAAATGGTAGTAACCCTTGCATGACAGAAATATTCTCATTGATATTCTTTAACATTTAATTTGTTAATAGTGAAAAGTAGAAAACACAATTAATATTAAATAAAGCTACTGAATAGGATAATATTGAGCAAAAATTTTCAAATAGGATCAAATCTCTCCCACTAAGGGAAGACCAAAAGCTGTGCCAGTGTCTGGAATTGGCTTGTTGCTGAGTGAGTGCTGTTTTGTAATTTGAATTTTACGGCATGTTTCAAAATAGATTACATATGACGAGAGTTAATTCCCACAGTGAAAAAAATAGCACGAATCAGATCATTTACTGATTCAAGATGTTCCATTGTCAGACTCCGAATATTAGGATTTCATCCAGCATTAAACCCTCTGGCATCTACCCATATTGCCCTTTTTCCTCCTACATTGAAGGATAAATACATCCTGTGAAGCATCTCAAGTCACCGAGCAAGCATTTGTTTTCCTAGAGATGCAGCATTAATTTGGCATAACTAATTATATACTCTTTAGATAATTTGAACCAAGAGTTCAAACATCTTCTGGGAAAATGCCACACAGTGAACTGGCTGCATATATTAAAATCAAACTCACTGTGTAAAAACTTTCATCTTCCTCTGTGAATTGCAATCTTTGATTTTCGCTTCCAATAAAATGCAAAGATGTTTTAAACTATATTGGATAAAACTCTGATTGATAGATTTCATATATACCTATTTAACAATTTAAAATATGGATGAAAATAAACAGGCCTACAAATGGTGAATGTTAAATAAATCATTAAATATTTATGTATGAATTTAATTGATCTATCCTCAGCTTTTTATTGCAGAAAAGACTGGTAAGCCAAAAGACTCATGTCTCTTGTCGCTAACTGTAATAAGTTGCAGGGTGAAAGAATGATATTTAATGATACAATTGTGCTACAGGAAAGATCTTCACCTGATCACCTGTACCTGGACTTACCCTGCTCTTCACATGAAAGTTTCAATTCTGGCACTGGTGTTAGTCAAAACTACTGACAGTAGCTTTCTACCTGCCATCACTGAATAATGTCCCCTTGTCCTGCTCTTGTGAACTCCTCACAAAATCCAAAGGCTAATGCGAACTTCCACAGGTCTTTTGGCTTTTAGGGTCAGAGGTCTGCTCATAAAATCTATGCCAGTTTAAACCCGTTGCAGGCGCAATACTGTCCAAGGACTGGCTAGAGGTAAAGATATTTTTAAATTTTTGTTAATTTTACTTCTAAATGATTTCAGTGAATGATATTTTTGATAATTTAAAAATTAATGAATAATACAGATTTTCTCCAAGGATTTAGTGTTGCTATTTCAACTAGACCAGCTTCACTGGTTCTTTTGTTCAAATATAACACCATCATGCTGACTGATTTGACAATCATTAAACTGAGGACTGGACTTCAGGGTGAAAGGTGAATTGTTTAATGGGGACATTAGGGGAAACTTCTCCATTCAGAAGGTGGTGAGGGCATGGAGTGGGCAGCCAGCAGAATTTGATTTTGACATATAAAAAAAATTGGATAGGTACATAGATGAGAGGGGTATGGATGGCTATGGGTCGGGTGCAGATCAATGGGGCAAGGCATGGACTTGATGGGCCAACGGGCCAGTTTCTGTGCTGGAGTGTGCTATGGTTCAATGTGCTGGAACAAACAGTGTCCAGAACAATTAGTGTACAGTTTCAGTGCTGTATTAGATCTGCCTGAATTGTTGTGTGTGATGTCTCAGTGCAAATTATCAATATTGCTACATAATGCAGGATTAAATTGGTCTGTCCAGCAATAAAATGTAAATGCGTTTCATCCTATACATAAAATTACCTAGGCTGTTGCTCTAAGTGTTAACCTACTTATTGTGGTCATGTATTACAGTGTTATTTTATGGCAGATTCTGACACAAATCCTCCTGTCATTTAAAATCTAGGTCAACAAAAAGGCTGTTACAGAGGATTCTGGGATAAGACCATCCTGAGGGTGCATATCTTTCTATGCTCCTTTTTCTGAAAATGGCACTTTTGTTTCCAAGTGTTCACACAAAAGATTTGACTTTACTTATAAAATAAGCAGTTCAAGAGGCATGAGATAAAAAAAAAGATTTATGGCTGTAAATGTTCAATCAAGCTTCGGTTGATAGATGAAGATTGTCAATACCTTCTGACTCTTGGCACTGGTTAGAACAATCCACAGCTGAATTACAGAACCACACAACACTTATTTCCTTTTAAATAGCCCAGTCTCACCAGTGCTATTAATTCTTTCATCCAGATATAACATGATGCTTGTGTTTACAGTGGAAGTGATCTATGGTTATATCATATTCACATCTCTTGATGGCATGGAGAGTACGATGAATTTCTGAAAGGAATTCATTGAGGCACAAACCAGTTGGGAAATCTTGATGACATTTACAATGACAGGGAAAGTGAAAAGAAATCATAATTTTAGTACATTCAATCATGGGAACACTAACCTTTCCAAATCTGTACTATTTCCTTTTGTCACCAGGCTCTCGTTTGATTCTCGGAATGATGCCCAGATTAAGTGAATCTGATATTTATTTTAGTCTAGATAATTTACAGTCCACATCTGGACTTCTAAACAGAGAAAAAAAAATTGGCCTACATACCCGTTAACATATTTCATTAACCATTGCTAATATATTTATAGACGCTATAATAGCACTGTGTCCTGATTTAAAGAATAAAACAAATGTAAGTCAGATTCTGGAGTGATTAAGGCCAAATGTCTGTTTCTGAACTTCTCAAATGTGTCAGGTCAACACATTCTTTTTCTTAGCAATCTTTCTGAAATAACTTCTTAAATATATATTTATTTTAATAGATTTATTGAAATCAAAATTCATCTCAAGATATTACAATAAGAAGAATAATGTATGATCTTCATTCAGAAAAGGGATTTACCATCACTAAGAAGGGCAGCATTAATTGAAAACATCTGATTCTCCTTGAGAAGTTGGTGGCAGACCACATTGTGCACAGTTCTTGTCACCACACTATAGGAAGAAGAGGGCGCAGAGGAGATTCACTAGGATATTACCTGGATTGGAGCATTTCATTTATCGACTGAGTCTGGATAGATTGGGTTTGTTTTCCCTGTAATGAAGGAGGCTGAAGGTGGCCTGATGGAAGTGGGATATAGAGGGTAGAGATTTAAAAAAAAATCTTTTTCTCATGGTGGGGATATGTAAGATGAGAGGATCAAGTGGTTTGAGACGAGAAGGACATAAGAAAAACAGTAGAACTGCATATGCTAGAAAATTTTATTTAAAAATGTTTCCATACATGTAATTATAGCCAAATGTAAAATACAGTAGTCAAATATTAGTGTCAAATCCATAGTACATGATGGTAACCCGCTCCCAACCCCATGAAAAAGAAATTAAAAAAACATGAAAAGACAGATAAGGAAAAGTAAGAAAAGCAAGAACAGAATTTTTTTTGCCAGAGGACACCCCTCACCATACGACTCTGACCATTTGTATCTTTTAATACTTCCAAGAAGGTTAACGAGGTTTGAAGTTTAGGGTAAACATCCGTCAATTAATTCCCGATATACTAGAATCTTGAGCAAACAGAAGGGACTCAACAGGTCAGGCGACATCCATGGAGAGAAATGGACAGAGAATACTTTGTGTTAGGACACTCTTTCGAGACGGCTTGACCCTGCTGGGTTCCTTCAGCTTCTCGGTGAGAGGATCTGAGCAGGTAGATGGAATCTGGAATGTGCTGCCTGAAGAGGTGGTAGAGACAGATATTCTTAAAGCATTCTAGAAGCATCCAGACAACTACTGTATTTGAAACAATAAGAAATAGGAGACCATGGACATAATGCAGGTAAATGAGATTAGGGTAGATAAGCACAAGGGATAAAAATGATGTGAAGTTCCAAATGTCCTGCTTCTTTGATAGCCTCTATGACTCTCTTTACCCACAGTATTGCTGGGTGGGAAATTCCAGGGTTCAAATCGAACAATGATAAAGGACTGGCAAAATATTTCTAATTCAGAATGACACGTGATTTGGCAGAGAACTTGTGAGGGGCTGTGGCCTTTATCCTTCTAGATGGTAGAGCTCATGAATTTGGAAGGTTCTCAAAAGTCACCTTGACTAATCTTAAAACACTTGTTAGAGAAACTAGGTACAAAAGTTGATTAGTTTTTCATATCTTTCAAATCTGCAATAATGCACCAAATCTGCCATTGATTAGAGGATTATTTAATACTGTTGTTATTTCCTCTAGAATGTCTCCTACAACAGTAATTTAATCATAAGCCTTGTTGTGAGAGATAAAAGATTCATTTAATACCGATCAGTATTTCAATCCTCTGAAAAGGCATTGAAATAAATCACATTTGTTTCCACTTTCATTAGGCAGAAAATCTGTCAAAGAGCTGTAGTGGAGATCTTTATTTCAGTCAAAATTGAGGATTTCAGCTGTGTCATTGAAAATTCTTTTTAAATAGCTTATTTATAGCAGTTAATTGCATCTCAGCGTGATCCTTCCTATGTGTTACACACTGCAACATGTCGATCAGGAAGGAAAGTTGACACTCTATGCTTTATTTGTACACCATGATGGTATTTCGCATTTCAATTCCATCTTTCCCAAGGCTACTACCCAACATGCTGCCAAATTGTCCTTGAGATCAAATTTCAGGGATGAAGGAAATTCCATGGATTCATTTTTCTGCAACACCAAAAGCAGTGGTGTTAAAGTTGGCAGTGGCTAGGGATAAGGTGAGGAATGGACCAACTTCCTGTCCTCAGAATTACTGGTGAGAAATGGCTAATGGGTTTTGCCCTCTTTTTATGTGTGAATGAGAGAAAGAATTATGGGTGATTTCCATCATCTACTTACCAATCATAAGGCAATGAAATAAAAGAGGAAAACCAACATTATTTCTAATTTTTCATATAAACAACCTGACAGGCTTCTCAAGGAGCAGGAAGTAATAAATTAGGGTGGATATTATACCTGGATCTGACCACAAAACTGTGAATACACCATTCATGTAGATCAGAATCAAGATTTATGGTCAAGAACAAGTCATGAAATTCGATGTTTTCTGGCAGCATCACAGAGCAAACCTTCATATTATAACCATCTTACGACATTACTATTAAAAATAATAGTGCACAAAAAGTAAGGGAGTGCAAGGTGCAATACAATTTATATTTCATTATGCGTTAACTCTAATTGACGGTTGTCACAGTCCCGAATTAATGTTCCATTATTTTGAACATTGTCATTATAGCTAAGTGAAAAGTCAAGTCAGCAGTTAAGATGATTTACCTTGGAACTTAAGATTTATGAACACCTCCAGGGGTTAGAGAGGAATTTGTATTTGGATTTACTTCCCTTTTATTGATTACTCTGGGAGATTCCATGGCGACCCCAGTCTGCCTAGCCATTATTTTCATCCATTCTAATTTAATTTCAGGTTCATTAGATCAAAATTCCTTCCACTGATGCACAAAGATATCATGACCAGGGTTGCAAGCCATTCTTATGTTTTCTACCATGCAGTTTACTGAATATCTTTATTGCTTATGTGCAGGTAAAGACCATAAACCCAATTCGTTAAATGAACACATCTTTAGAGTTGGCTAACCAAAAGTGCCACTCAAAACCAAAGTTTTATATACCTGCAACATGACTTCCTTACCCTTATAATCAGTGCCTTGCCCAAAGAAGGCAAGCATGCTTTGTGCCTTCTTTACCATCACAACTACTTGTGTGGCTAATTTAGGGAGATATGGATTTTTGCACCCGGATCCCCATGCACATTATTGCTGTCAAGGGACTTGCCATTAACTGCGTACTCCTGTCTTGCATTTGATCTCCCAAAGTGCAACATTTAATTCTTTCTTGGATTAAACTCTATTTGCCATTTTTCTGCTAATATCTCCAACTGCTCTATAACTTTCTGTATCCTGTTATAACCCTCTACACCATTCACAACTCCACCAATATTTTTGTTATCTACAAACACCAAGCTGTCAATTTACTCCAGATCAAATGCAGATGGATTAGCAAGTTGCAAGGGACCTTGACAAATGCCATTCTAAAGGTGAAGTACAAAATATCCACTACCTTACTCTCATCAACCACTTCATCACTTCCTCAAAAACCTTAACCAAGTATGAGCCGTCTCATACTATATCATGCGGATTATCCCTAGTCTGGTCATGCTTTTCCAAATGCACGTAAATTCTGTCCCTAATGTGAGAGATGGGAAAACTGATCTAAAATTATGAACATGAAGGAAACTAAAATTCATACATCAGTTAATGGCGGCTGTAACCAGTACAAGCAGGATGAGCTTGGGAATTAAGATGCAGGAAAGCAGAGTCAGCACGATTAACATAAGAATCTTCTAGTCTTTGTGACAAGAGCCACCATAAGACTAAGATAAGGAGTGGTAAGGAACAATAGAATGTAGGAAGTTGAGGTAGCCTGGATCAGATAAGGGTCTCCTAGCCCTAGACAGAGGTACCAAGTCCTACATATCTAATTAGTTAACCTTTCACAGATTTATACATATTAAATTAGCCAACCCTAGACAGGATGAGCCAACTCTGCATACCAAGAGACTGTAGCCCCGAGAATCAGGAAGGTGTGAATAAGGACAATAACATGAAGGGACACCGACAGGATACCCTCTGGTCCTCCAAGTATACTGAAACTGCACGTAGGCAGGAAAGATTGCCTATGCCAAACCCATCTAGGGGGCAGAAGAATGTAAGGGGGAGGGTATTCTGATACTGAAATTGACTGTATAAAAGTTGGGTGAGTCCCAGTGTATGTGTGTATTCCCAAGGTAAGGGGAAGCACCCAACTTCTTATCCTCTCCAATAGTGTCCTTACCACTGATCATCAGCCTGAAATTTCCTGAATTATCTTTACTTCCCTTCTTGAACAAAGGAACAACATTGACCACCCTCCACTTCTCCATGATCTTGCCTGTTGCAAGTGAGGATCCAAAGATCTTTGTCATGGCCCCACTTGCCTTGTTCAACTACCTGGGATATATGTAATCAAATCTTGGGGGTCATCCAGAAAAGTTCATTCAAATTTCATCAAGGGAGCCATGGAATTTAAATTAATTTGATGAAAGAATCAGGCATTTAAATAATAGTGTTACAAACTAAATTAGTGGCAAATATCAATGTACCACAATGATATTTTCAAAACAAATAATTGTATTATTAATTATGAATAACGTAACACTTCTTACTTAACTCTAAACTTAACTATATTTTAAACCCAACTATACGCAAAAGTATATACGTGTCTTAAAACCCAAACCATTACGATTCAAGTATAACTCTGAAGAGAGGATTTTAAATTTCAGTTTCATAATGCTTTTGTGTTGAAACTCAGTCTTTACTGCTGTTCAAAAGCAATTATGGAATGAGGCATCAAATTTCTATAAATTGTTTCTGAAAAGCAATATTGAAGCATGTTGAAACATCAAATTATCAGACCTCTTTGAAGCTCATAACTTTCTTTTGTAGAGTTGCTTTCAGAGCAATGTTTCTTCATACAAACTATTTCTCTCTCTCTTTCATCGAGATTTTGGAATCTGTGCTCCATATGATAAATCTATCATCTTTTCCAAAGAGATAGCAAAGTGGCTACTTTCTCCCACAATGATTTCACAAACCCCAGACAAAGTGCCTAAATTGGAAAGGACATGGTTGAACTGCCCTCTTTTCTTAAAGAGACAGTCAGAAGTGGTCTTCCTCCATCAAAAGCCACTTATTCTACATTCCTCTTTTTACAGGAGTAACACACAACAGTACCTTTTCTATTTACTGTAACATCAATCTCAAAATTGTTCTCTTTATTCAAAGAGACAGTGAAGTGACTTCTTTATTGCCACTGATTTTGTGCATCTCCTATGATAAGGATAATACAACAGAGAACAGCCTCCCTCCTTCCCTCTCTCTCTGAAGGCTACTGTTTTTCAATCCTGTCTTACTTACAGGAATGGCAGCTTCCTTCTGGTTTCAAAATGTCTCTGCTTCCAGTAATACGTTTCTCTCTGAAATTTCTTGTCACCTTACATGTGTCATCAACACTGATTCGGTTTCATTTCTCCAAAAGCCTGACTCATGCCAGGTGGCCCTTTTGACATCACTTCACATGTATATGGTAAAAGCATCTCTAGCTACTTAAAGCCACATCAAAAGTATGAGTCTCCAACAAGTCTGCTGATCACAAGGAAAAGCCTGTTTTTGTTAAAAAGATGCCATCTGAGTCTCCATTCTATCAACATAAATAAACAAGCAAAAAGCCTTTTGTTTAATTAGGAATTCTCCTTGAGCAACTCCATTGTCCTAGAGTTTCAATTAATAACAACTTCAGTTTTATGGGTTTTTCCAGACATGTCGACTCCAAAAATGATCTCTCTCTCTCTCTCTCTCTCTCTCTCTCTCTCTCTCTGAGTGCAACTGTGATCTCTGTGTGACCCTGAATCAAGCCCAAAATTCCCTCACTAGAAATAAATTTAATTCTATATTAAGAAATATATATTTTATAACTAATGATTTTAACTTTAAAGATTAATATTAACACAAACCATTACAATTGTGAAACTTTCTGACACTTTGATTGTAGCAAAAATGTACAGAAATGCTCGAGGAAGGGATCAGGGCCGAAATGTCAGGATTATACCTTTGCCTCCCGCGAGACAAGCTGAGTTCATCCAGCGTTTCTGTGTGTTTTTATTTAAATAGTAGCCTTAGAAAACATGACTAGCAAATCTCTAGACAGTTGTAAAAATTCATCTGGTTCACTCATGCCCTTCAAAAGAAGAAATCTGCCATCCTGTCTAGACCTGGTGATATAAATGTGAGTTCCTGACCCTAGCAGTACTATTGACTCTTAACTGTCCTCTAACCTCTCAAACAGCAGTTATATGTAGCTATTATGTTGAAACATAATTAGAAAAAAAGTGGACTGACAACCTGGGGTCAACCTAGACACATAATCTACATAATTTTGCGAAAAAAAAAACTCTCATGAACACTTGAGGTCTCATGTTTAAATGGGAGACCTATTTCACAAAGGGGGTAAGCGACTGTCTGTATGGAAAGCTGCTTTTCGCTAGTGGAGAATCTTTATCTCTCTGGCCTCAATAATATGACATCATGCACAGGTGATGCTGTGACTTTCTTCGGATAGTTGTGACCCTGCTGTGGCAGGCAGTTTCACAAGAAAAAATAAAGCAGCTGGTGTTTGGAATCCTAAGTCTCTTCAGCCTGGAGCGAAAATCACAAGACTTACAGATTTTTATTAAAATAACTGCCTGAAGTAAATGACATCATCACACTCCAATCTGCATAATGAAAGAAGAATCATACTCTCTTCTAAACTGCCAGTAATGATCCATTCTCCCTACACCGAATTCCTGCAATTCTGTCCCCAGGAGCTTAGTGTGGAGATTGAGAGGCCTGTGTAGAAATCATCTTCAGCTTCAGACTTAATTCTGCGGTGTGAATAATCTTCTTTTAATTGTCCACCCTTCTGGTTTCAGGAAGGCTTAAACATGGGAATGCAAACAATTAATCTTAGTTAATTGTAATATTAATTGTGCATGTATTTGAAAGATGTTCTGCATTCGTCTCCTTCAAATTTATATTGTTGCTGATGGCCAGTGCTATGGGGGAATAAGAGCATTCAGGCAACATTTAGTCAGTGTGTTTTGTACTGTGGATCCTATTTTACCTGAAAACTCTTGAGAGCAGGAAGATAATCTTATGTCTTACAAAAGACGTCTTTTGTAGCAGGGCCTACTAGTTGGTTTTCAAGACAAAGACTCTCAAGAGTGTAGTCATCTCTTCAAAAATTGCCAGTTTAGAAACTCAGGAGAGAACATGATATCCATTTCCACTGAAGATGCTGTCTTCGTAGTAAAAAACAGCAAGTTTGTGAGCAGTCTAAATACTGTTTTTATCCTTACTGTTGATTCTATCAAAATTACAAAATAATGTTTATCTTTTATTAGAAGTTAGAATCAAGAGGTTTTCAAAAGGTTCTTTGCAATCTCATGTAGAAAAAAAAATATTGGACTAAATTTCATTCACTTGGCCTATCACAGGGAAGAGATGACCTCAGCTTATTTTCCCATTTCCAGATGTCCAGTCTATTTTGTCAGCCTAAAACATAAATTCTGTTCATGTGAATAAGTTTGATACCCTGGCAAGATGAAATTGTGCTGCTCAGCTTTATTTGAGGTTTTTCTTGAACTCCCCTCGCACAATCCTTCCACCTTTTTTTGATTTCCAGAATCCAGATCCCTACCTTCTTCTGAATAACAGATCATGATCCACCTCCCTCTTCTCTGAACTGCTAATCCCCAATTCCATCCCCAATTCCCTCCCCAGCTGCTGGTGCACATCTATTCCACCTCTGGAACCTAAATATTTCAGGGATCTGAGGTCTTCTCTGGCTGCCAATCGACTATCCCAACTGAGCTTCTGAATGAGTTTTTAATTAGAAATAAAATTAGACATGTATCCCGGTAAAAGGCCCTTTCGGGCCATGATCCCGATACATTTTGAATGGTGGGTGGAAACCGGAGCACCCGGAGGAAGTCCACGCCGACACGGGGAGAACATACAAGCTCCTTACAGACAACGCTGGATTCGAACCCCAGTCCTCATCCCGATCCTGAAGTACTATGTGATATATTTTTTTTTATGGCAAAAGATCGCATTGACTGGGCAGTAAGGGGTGAGAACTTTGGTTTCAAGTACAACTAATGTCCTCAGTGAAGGTCTGGCAACCAAAGGTTTTTATTTGGCACTCTGCCAATCCTGTGGGCCTGTATATGGTGCATCCACTCTTTTTCTCCAATGGAAAGTACAACATGAAATTAATTCAGTTGACCTGTCACTTCAAGAATTTGCTTGCAGGATATGAAATTTGTTGGTAACATTTTAAATTAAAATTTATGTGATAATTCCATTGTATTCCTTCATTTGTTGAAAAGGCCAATCATATTTGTATTAGTCTATTGTGCTCTCAGTCCTTTACAGAAGTTGCATTGGTTTATAATTTATTAAGGAGGTATCGTGAGTGACAAGTGACATTGATTCTTAACAGTGATAGCCTACCTTCAAAATATCGGCTGTATCAACAGGATCCTACCCTTCCTATCGTTGACCACCTACATGAACCCATATGTTGTCCCATGAAATTTTTATTCTGACTTTTCCCACTCCTTTTCATCTGGATTTAACTTGCTTTTTCTCCAACCCTTTCTCCACAAGTTTACAAATATCTCCATCAGTGTCTGAAGGATGAGGAGAAAATAATGCAAGTATGTTTTCTAAGGAACTGCTCGACTGTCAGAATTCACTCTATGAGCTGAATGTCCACTTTCCATATTGTAAGAAGATATGAAAACCTATGAGATCCTATGATTTATGACATAAAATTCAAAAGATTGTGAATCCAGTCCAACCTATTTACGTTTTTAAGGTAGATGTGATGAAACTGTCCATTCATTGTACATGAGGGGAATTTTTACCATAGAGTTTGTAAGCAAGATAGCATATCGTAAATCAAAATAGGCCATACATAGATCTTATATTTTCTTTGGCTTGGCTTCACGGATGAAGATTTATGGAGGGGTAATGTCCACGTCAGCTGCAGGCTCGTTTGTGGCTGACAAGTCCGATGCAGGACAGGCAGACATGGTTGCAGCGGTTGCAAGGGAAAATTGGTGGGTTGGGGTTGGGTGTTGGGTTTTTCCTCCTTTGTCTTTTGACAGTGAGGTGGGCTCTGCGGTCTTCTTCAAAGGAGGTTGCTGCCCGCCGAACTGTGAGGCGCCAAGATGCACGGTTTGAGGCGAGATCAGCCCACTGGCGGTGGTCAATGGGGCAGGCACCAAGAGATTTCTTTAGGCAGTCCTTGTACCGCTTCTTTGGTGCACCTCTGTCTCGGTGGCCAGTGGAGAGCTCGCCATATAACACGATCTTGGGAAGGCGATGGTCCTCCATTCTGGAAACGTGACCTACCCAGCGCAGTTTGATCTTCAGCAGCATGGACTAATACAGTAAAACATCATCAATGGAGTAGAAAGCAGTTACACTCAACAGGATTTCAGACACGTTAACAGAAATGAATGGAAAGCTAAAGACAAGCTTTGAGGAAGTTTTTGAAGTCAGAGGAAATGCAACAAGGCAGATGTGTTGAGGATTTCACATGGGAATGCTATTGCCACAGATTATCCACTCAAGTCAGCCGTGTTTTGTTGAATCCTTAGTTTGTCTTTTAAAAACAATAATTGGAGCATCTGAAGGACCATAAAAACCCATAGACATCCTAAATAACTCAAAATGAACTATTCTGATATACGAGTTCTCTCCATGTCACTGAAATGTCCCTGATGTTTATTTCTCGAGCAGTTCTTTCTCTAATCCCTGTTTCACTCACAGCCACCACCAAACTCAAATTGCTCTCCTTCTGCTTGGCATTCACCTTTCTAATATGGACATGGAAGTTGCTGTCGATTTCTACCAAATAAGCATTAAATTAGTCTTCCTGTACAGAGATAGACCCTGCATGTGCAGAGCTCTCAGAGGTGCTAATTAAGATACCCCACTCTCTGAAAACCAGGGAGACAATTTCTTAAAAGTGAAACAATGGCTCTTATGGTGTGTTAAGGGTTATTCTGATATGTTATTGCTATTTTTGCACTTTGATTATCCAACAACTTAGGATTCTGCAAAGTTCCAGTTGACATCTGCAGGTAACAATTTACTGTGCAACCTGCAGTCGCCTTAAAATGACTCCAAGATAATCAATAACTTTGAGATTAATTGAAATACTTCTCAGTGGCACTGCTCCTTGGAGCATACCGCAATGAAGGTCGTAAAATCTGTTCAAAATTCAAATCGTGATCTGCCTACATGTAGAGCTCTGGGAACACATGTCGGCAAATAGCAGTACCTCTGAGGGTTTAGCAAAATGTTAATATTCTGTCAAAATTAGCAAAGTTAAGATACACAGCTCATGGATATTTTAGAAACAGAAATAAATGATTGAAGGGCAATATTAGTTAATCTGCACTTTTTTTCCCCCCCAAGTTTCAGCTCCTATTCCAATACATGATCATTATGTGAAGCAAATTAAAGATGCTGGACTCGTTTTAAGTGCCAAGCATGAATGGAGTGCAGTGAGTCCCCTGGGACTCTTTCCAAGGGCACAGTCAGGAGATTAGTATTTTATTTGAAGTTGCTTTCACAGAAGCCTGCCACTTTCATCTGAATATAACAGAAGCGTTCCACACTTCTAAACATGCATCTACACATTGGCTGCTGTAATCTTCCTTCTCACTTAGTTTTAATAATGACATTTCATATTTTGATCCTGTTAAAGAAATATCAAGATGAAAATTCCCTTATTCAGCTGTTTTAACCCTTGGTTTCAATTTATTCAAGCCAAACTCACTTTTCATATGGTGGAATGTTAATGTAAAAAAGACATTAATTATTGAATAAAAATAAATTGTATTCAGAAATGACAGTGAAATTCTTAACAAACTTTGTCAGAATATAGGAATTACAGTCTGCAAACGATGAGGCCTGAGGCTCTCCATATCTTCAGTGTCATGAGCATTGCCAGTAAATGGTGAGCAACCTACTGGCTCCACTGAAAGATCGTTGACTTGGAATGCTTGCTTTGTTTCCCTCTCTACGTATGAAGCCTGGCCTTCCATCACTTTCTGCTTTTATTTCAATTTCCAGTATCAGCAGTTTTTTTTGCTTTTTCAACCATACATCAAAGCTGGGTTTGACTTGATGCTCTGGTCAAGTGACCTTATATCAACATTTTTGGAATGAAGGCTTGGGTGTTAGTGTCAGGAATCATGGGGCTCACTGCCTGGCATCAAGGGACAATGTAGTGATTTGGAAGCTACGGGTGTCAAGATTGAAGGTCAGGGACCTCAGTTCTGGGAATTGTGGATGTTATCCTGTGAACAGAATGGAGATGTAAACAGGGAATGGACAGTGGTTGGGAGTGTGCAATGGAAGAAAGGTGTGCCCGTACATAGTCCTTCAAATGGGTTCCTTAGCCTGCTTTTCCTGGTTCTTCATTCAGATGTTCCTTACTCTAACAGGAGATCTCTTTAGACTGTTTTGCCTGAGCACAGCCAATGAAGTAGGTTGTTTTGGATGAATTGGTCTAATGGAAGGATTCTTTAAAAGGTTAGTGCCCTGAGTTACATATATTATCAATTAATAAAATGACTTCCACTTTATCAGTAATATGGCATATTCTCTCTTCTCTTTGGCTTGGCTTCGCGGACGAAGATTTATGGAGGGGGTAAAAAGTTGGCATATTAATTCACAGGGTACATGTTAGATATGTTAGTGTGTTTCATTGGAGCCTTATCAAGTATTCCGTGAAAATCAGGAATTGCATTGGACGGCAGTAAAACTGCACCTGGAATATTTTTGTAACCATAGACAAAGTGCTGGAGGATACCAGCAGGTCAGCCTGTCAACGTTTTGGTCCAGAACCCTTCATTGGGAATGTTGGCCTGACTTTCTGAAATCCTCCAGCACTTTGTGTATTGTTCTAATTTTCCAGCATCTGGCAGAATTCTTTTTTTTGAATATATTTTATTTTTGATTTTCTAAGACTCATATAGATTCAGACAACAATACCCTTTCTTTCAACACTTATGTACAGCATACATCTATTTTTCCCCTCCCTCCCCTCTCGCCTCCCATGGCCCAATACAACTGAGAATAAAGGTATATAAATTATACATATACAAATACAAAAAAAAACCACAAATACTGATGAGGTCAACAACCCTTGCAAAAAAACTGAAAAAAAAACCCAGGTACTTAAAGAAAAAGGGGTAAGGGACAAAAAAAATGACCCCGTCGTCTGTGCCACGTCCCATTTCTTTGATCCCAATTGTTTTCCTGCAGGGATGGGTTACTTCATTTCCTTTATTCCAAAGGGGTGAAATTCAGATCACACTCCAACAAATGTGCCATATTTCCAGGGGAATACAACTCTGTATTTCCATTTTCCATCGTGTAATATTTAGTTGGGAGTCAGACTTCCACTTGACCCCTATATACTTCCTGGCTACCACCAAGGCGACCTTCACAAACTAAATTTGGTACTTTTCTTGTTCACTCCTGGAATATTTTGTGCAGTTCTGGTAGATATACTCTAGGACGGATGTGATTAAGCTAGAGAGGGTGCAGAAAATTTCCGTAAGAACATTGCTTGAGTTATGAGGCGATAGGCTAGAGCAGAGTGACCTTTTGGAGGCTTATAAGATCATGAGGGGCATGGATTAAGTGGATGGCCATAGTCTTAGGAAGGAAATATTTAAAGGGCTCCTGAAGGGCAACTTCCTCTACACCGAGGATGCCTGGAATATGGAATGAGTTGCCAAAGGAAATGGTAGAGGTGGTTGTATTTACAATGTTTAAAGATATTTAGACAAGATTACTCAAGTAGATGGATATGGGCAGATAAATGTGACTAGCTTGGAATGGCTGTGAAACCAGAAACTCTGCAGACACCGTGACTGAAGTAGAAACACAATGCTGGAGAAACTCAGCAGGTCAAACAGTGTACTTCATAGAGTAATGATACATAGCCAAATTTTCAGGCTTGAGGCTTTCAACAAGGCATGAGAAAAAAAAAATGTTGGTTACATATCTTTATCTTTGCTCGATAATTGCACTGTTTGACCTGCTGAGTTTTTCCAGGATTGTGGATTTCACCTTGGTCTGTATGAAACTACTGAGTTAGTTTCCATTGCTGTGAATTCATGTCTCTAGTAGCTTTGATCAATTTCGAGGACAGTATCTGTTCCCTGTTCTAATGTGTGCATTCAATGATTGACTACCCCTTTCCCACCCCAGATGCAGTTTATTTCTCTTTACCTTGCCGATTGCTTTCAGGTTACTCAGCAACAGCCATCTGGAACTTTACAGATTACCTCACTGCTCAAAGCAATCACTGACACTGTACATCCTCTCTGCTTATATTATTTGCTGATGCAGAAAGGTGAGATGTAAACCTATTTTCAGTTTTCAAAATCTATTTGCACATTTTATTTCATTTCCTGATTCCACATTTTCAGGATTTTTGTTGTTGTTTCTGTTATATTACAAAAGAGCATCCAATGCTCGATGATGGCGAAGTCAATATGTAAATGGGGGACTAGTGAGGGGTGAAGTTAGTCAATGGTGGGAATACAGTACCAGCAGAGAGCTAATTGATGGCCTATTTGCATCATGTGTGATGATATTTTTCATTGGCCTCAGGCACTGGGTAGCGTGGTGTGTTGCGAGGTCTAGAGGAGTTAGTGTGAAAACTAACTCCAAGCCAGCTGTGAATGGTCATTGAAGGTATATAGGATACAGCTGTACCATAAAATGGATGTTCCAGAAACTCCATTTAATAGGTGCAGAAAAAGACTGGTGAGTGTCGGGAGTTTCAGGAATGTCTAATCAGAGTGAGGACCTCGGAGTTTGGTTGCAGCCTGAGATAGATAGGCAGCAGCAAATAAAAAGGTAGACTAAAGTGGAGCAGCCAGTGTGTGAGTGGCCCAGTGTAGGAGTAGAAAGTCAAAAGTTTTGGTTCGAGAGGCTTCAACGAGCAGTGGCTGAGGATGTACTTCAGGCAAGGTCAGGTACGATCTTTTCATAATAACCTTGAGTAAGTAGAGGAGATGGCAGCTAGGGCAGTGGTATGCTTTAACTGCATGATGCAGGAAATCTGGTCCCTGATGAGTACACCTGCAAGAGGTGAATCCAGCTGAAGCTTCTTCCAGACCATGTTAAGGAGCTGGAGCTGGATGAATTTCAGATTATTTGGGGGGAAAGAGGGAATGATAGACAGAAGTTATAAAGAGACAGTCACACCCAAGAGGTAAGAGGCAGGTAGCTGGGCAACTGACAGGGTCAGATGACCCCTGTGGCCATTCCCTTTAACAATAAGTATACTATGTTGGATAGAGTTGGGGGGAATGGGGGGCAATTCATACTGGTCAGGTCTCTGACTGAGAGTCTGGTTGTTTGGCTCAGAAGAGAAGGGAGAGAAGAGGAGGGTTGTAGTAATTGGAGATTTGATAGAGGAACAGACAGGAAGTTCTGTGAACAAGTTATGTTGCCTCCCAGGTGCCAGAATCAGGGACATCTCAGATCGAGTCCACAAAATCCTCAAGTGGACTACAAGATTGTAAAGGATAGATAGGATGGTGCTCGCTTCGGCAGCAGATATTCTAAAATTGGAACGATACAGAGAAGATTAGCACGGCCCCTGCGCAAGGATTACACGCAAATTCATGGAAGCGTTCCATATTTTAAAAAAAGGATAGATAGGATAGATGGCCAGCACCTTTTTCCCCAGAGCAAATCTAGCAAACTCTCAAGGTGAGGGGAGGAAAGTTTACGGGAGATGTTAGGGGTAAAAAAAAATTACAGAGTAGTAGGTGCCTAGAATGCATTGCCAGGAGTGGTGATGGAGGCTGGTACAATTGGGACATTTAAAAGACTTTTCGACAGGCACATGGATGCAAGAAAACTAGACGGTTATGGGTATAAGGTAGGGAAGGCTTGTTTGTTGAGTAGGTTGAGACAACTTCATGGGTCAAAGGGCTTGTTCTGGGCTGCAATATTCTATGTTTTATATTCTCTGTTCAGTCTTACTTAATTCATGACTTGATGATGTTCGAAAGCATTTTACTGTTTGTTTTTCTGAAGTATATTCACTGTTGTAATATATGAAATGGAAATATAGCAGCTGCTTTTTGTATAGTTATTTTTCCTCATTCATTCATTCATTCATTCAAATGCAGGAACCAGACTGTAGTAAATCTAATTTGGAGTGTCAATGTTGTCAAATGTGTTGGAGTCAAGCTGACAGTGAGAATGCAGCATGTAGACAAGACATCAGCACCTGTTACGAAATTATGGTGAGGCTTGTGATGAAGCTACATTGGAAGATTAGATTGTAGGACTTCCCATATTAATTTAAGAATGAAAAATGGACCATCTGTCTGTACCCTTATGACCTCCTCATGACAGTTGAAAGGATATGAAGAGCTCATTTAATTCAGATCTATCCCTTTCTGCATAGTGCAGGGTTGAGTTTCTTGTCTGTATATTGGTCTGTATATTTAGTGGAGCAAAGTAAGAATTGGCAAAATAAAGTAACAAATCATTGCTAAGGAGGGATCTTGGAAGAAGGTTGACCTTACTGCTGTTTTTGTGTTGACGACATAGCACTATCTATTAATTGGGATGGAGCTTATTGTTTACAGAGAAAGGGAAAAAAATTAGCTTTAAAATTATTGAACAGCCGAGATGAAATTTGTCACCACCCTATTCGAGGGAGGAGACAAGCCTTCATGGGTCAAAATAGAACTGCATAAAATGGGAGAGAGGATAGCAGAAGATTTTGGATATAAATAGGACTCAAAATTAATATCTGGTGAGAAAAAAGCCCCCTTGTTAAAACATAATTAATATTTGGTACAAAATAAATTATCATTTTGGGACTGGGGGTGGGTTATCTCCGAAGAGGGATCAGGTATATCGAGGACTATTATGAGCAAGGGCAACTTATGTCATTCGATCAATTAAAAACTAAGTATGGTATTGTTAACAGTACAATATTCTGCTATTTTCAGTTAGATATTTTGGATCAATGTTTTAGATGTGACAATAAGACAGGAACCTTTTTACATTCAAGCTGGTCGTGGCCCAAAGTGACACCCTCTGGGTGGACCTAGGTAATTTACTAGAGCAAAATATAGGAACTCATTTTTCACAGAACTGTTTTTATTGGGGAATATTGTGGGTGTAAAGCCTAAAATGAGGCTGCCCAAATATCAGACAGAATTTGTCAAGATCGCATTAGCAGTGGTCAGGAAATGTATAGCGGTTACTTGGAAATCTGATGCTCATCTAGATCTAGCTCGTTGGAATGCATAGTGTGTTCCCCAAAAGAAGATTACCTATAACCTAAGAAATAAGTATGGCATTTAAAAAAAATATGGCAACCATATTTATAAAATATGGGTGCCAATTTTCAGCTGTGAACCCTCCTCGCGAGACCTGCATTAAAGTCCCCTTGAGATCTAGGTAAGTCATGGAAATTTGAAGCCTGTGGAGTAGACAACAGATTCCCGACAATTCCTTTCTTTTTTCTTTTCTTACTTGTCCTACTCTTCATTGCAAAGGCACAAATGCAGAGAGGATCTTCCAGAATCAAGTTCCCATAAGGGCATTGACATCTGGAAGAAAGGAGAATGGAAGAAGCACAGGCCAAAAGGTAATGAGCAGGGTCCTAGAAAGTCCCTGGGGCCTGACAGCTTCTTCATTGGATCTGGGTTTGGAACCAAAGACTGGAGGATGATGTGAAAGTCTTGACCTCAGGGTCACTACTGAAATGGATAGGAGGCATGTGACTACAGCAGTCTTGGAGCACAGAAAGTGGCTGCATCAAAGGAGGTGATGGGATCCATGGTTGCTTAATGTCTCTGAATGGACCCTCTTTCATTTCCCTTTCTCAATTGTACAGTGCTGGATGAATGATGTTTTTTTTGTGTGCCTTCACAATCTAAATAAAGGAAAAATAAATTTTGTGCATTTTGTGTACATGACATTTAAGGTATTTTGAAGACCCTTTAAAATTGTACAGCAAAAAAACGTAAAAAGCTCTAAAAGTGTCTATTCCAGTTGAAGTTCTGGTTGCTGGCGTCATAGTTCTGGAAACACAATTTCAAACAGACTATTATAGTACCCTGTGCTCCAACAGATTAGAGAGACATATGAAACAATGCATCAGTGTGGCAGCTGTGGTTCTGTGAAGTATCAATCAGGTTCATTCATACTGGATGGCAGCATTTGTGATCTCACTCTCGCCACTTTGTTAGCGTCCGCGCTCGTGTCGATCAGTGAACTATTTCAGGCTGCTTCCACGCACGTTGATATGGTGTCAATTGAAGAGGGATCTACTTGGCCAAGGTAATTTTGTAATCACCCTGCAAGATGATCTGCAGCACCCTCCACTTGTGAGTTTTCAGGCTTCCATCCGCCACGTTTTAGCTATTAACCTAGCAGACACCAGAGTGTCAGGACTGAGAAAGACCAGCAGACGTCAGGTTCCCCATGGGAATGCACGAGGTGATATTTATGTGGCTTTTGATATAGTTTGTCTCAGTTTCTTATTTTCAGTTCCAGATCATTTCTACTTCTGCTCTGTGACCTGGCAGATTCCACGATGGTCACATTTCCATTTTCCATTAAGGCGGCCACTTCAGCCATTCAAGTCTAATGATAGTTCACAGAACAATTCCATTCACCCCTCATTTTCCCTGTAATGGTGGGGATACCTGATCTCTGTTGCACCTTGATGGATGACAAGCTGAGGGAGAGAATAAACATGTGACCTGATGTAAGAGTGGTCTTGTGGAAATGAGCTGCTGCTTCAAGAAGAACGGTACAGGCTTAGGCTGCTGCAAGAATGGTGTTAGGTTCTGAGGACAGTTTGAGGTACAAAGAGCAGGACAAGGTGCTTGAATAATGTACACTGCTCTGTATGAAGAAAGTTCTTTGGTCTTGAGGCTCCAGGTGGCGTAGGGGTAATAGAAATAAAAGGTAGAAGTCTTAATTTAACAGCTTTAAGAAGACCATCAGAGCCAAGATTTTCATTGAACTGCTACACTACTTTGGCTAGTATGAGCTAGTTAGTTCCTGCTCCATTTTTCTTTGGCTTGGCTTCGCGGACGAAGATTTATGGAGGGGGTAAAAAGTCCACGTCAGCTGCAGGCTCGTTTGTGGCTGACAAGTCCGATGCGGGACAGGCAGACACGGTTGCAGCGGTTGCTACACTACTTTGGCTAGTATGAGCTAGTTAGTTCCTGCTCCATTTTTCTTTGGCTTGGCTTCGCGGACGAAGATTTATGGAGGGGGTAAAAAGTCCACGTCAGCTGCAGGCTCGTTTGTGGCTGACAAGTCCGATGCGGGACAGGCAGACACGGTTGCAGCGGTTGCTACACTACTTTGGCTAGTATGAGCTAGTTAGTTCCTGCTCCATTTTTCTTTGGCTTGGCTTCGCGGACGAAGATTTATGGAGGGGGTAAAAAGTCCACGTCAGCTGCAGGCTCGTTTGTGGCTGACAAGTCCGATGCGGGACAGGCAGACACGGTTGCAGCGGTTGCTACACTACTTTGGCTAGTATGAGCTAGTTAGTTCCTGCTCCATTTTTCTTTGGCTTGGCTTCGCGGACGAAGATTTATGGAGGGGGTAAAAAGTCCACGTCAGCTGCAGGCTCGTTTGTGGCTGACAAGTCCGATGCGGGACAGGCAGACACGGTTGCAGCGGTTGCTACACTACTTTGGCTAGTATGAGCTAGTTAGTTCCTGCTCCATTTTTCTTTGGCTTGGCTTCGCGGACGAAGATTTATGGAGGGGGTAAAAAGTCCACGTCAGCTGCAGGCTCGTTTGTGGCTGACAAGTCCGATGTGGGACAGGCAGACACGGTTGCAGCGGTTGCTACACTACTTTGGCTAGTATGAGCTAGTTAGTTCCTGCTCCATATACATTACATAAATAACAAAGAAATGAGAAAGTCCTTGCTAGGGTGGGGGGGGGAATTAATTTTCAATTAATTAAATAAATTTTAAAAATGTTTAAAATAAAAAAAAAGTCCTTGCTGTGGCACTTCCTCCCGTGAAATTTGACAATGCAATGAAAAACCAGCATGCAAGAACCAAAACTCACCGTCCCTTTAAGAGATAAAGGCCATCTTTAATTGGCATTTGCGACACACAATTATCTCTTCACCATCAATCTTCCAATCAACAAGTAAACATTTTGCTTATAAAAAAATGAGCAAGAGGATCCAGTTTGCTGGCTGGTACAATCTTAATGGGATTTGCTAGTTCAAATTAGCACATTTCTAATCACATATTAAATTGATTTATTCAAGCCATATTAAGATAAAAAATTCCTTTATTATCATGTATTAATACAGAAACTAATATTACACAAAATTACCAGCTGTCTACTAAAAGGCAGACAAAGAGTCGTCATTAGTGCTGCCTGGCAACCCTTACAGTAATTAACCTCCTTTATTTCCTTGCCTATCTTTTATATTCCCCCCCCCCATCCCCTTATCTCAACTTAATCCCTGCCCTATCTACTTGCAGGTGCATTTACACCTGGCAGTATTTGTAGTGTTTTTTTTAAATCAGAAAGCTTCTGGAAAATTTGTCATAAGAACAGAAAGGACTTGATTATTTATTCTTGTGTACATTGCACTGAGCCTAGCCAGTTGTCACATAACATGAAGAAAAGTACATCACTGGCATCTGCAGAGTGCCTTCCTGCAGGAGATTGGTACGTCTAGCCAGTTAGCCACAAGTTTAACTGAAAATTGTAAGCAGAAATTATAGTACAGTAGTATACTGAGACTGGTGTAGAGTTACATCAACTGGCATTCGACAATCTTCTTCTTTGGCTTGGCTTCGCGGACGAAGATTTATGGAGGGGTAAATGTCCACGTCAGCTGCAGGCTCGTTTGTGGCTGACAAGTCCAATGCGGGACAAGCAGACACGGTTGCAGCGGCTGCAGGGGAAAATTGGTTGGTTGGGGTTGGGTGTTGGGTTTTTCCTCCTTTGCCTTTTGTCAGTGAGGTGGGCTCTGCGGTCTTCTTCAAAGGAGGTTACTGCCCGCCGAACTGTGAGGCGCCAAGATGCACGGTTGGAGGCGACATCAGCCTGTTGAAGCATTCTGTCTGGAAAAGTTTACCATTCTCTTTCTCCCACTGATGTTGCTTGACCTGCAAGTTGCTCCAGCAAATTGTGTTTGGCTTCAAATTCCAGCAACAGTGGTCTCCTGTACTTCAGTGGTGTTAGACTGTTGCCTGTGTGTTCCAGACTCCCTGTTGTTTATCCAGTTATGCAGGTTTCTTCTCTATCTCTTTTACAATGGAAGAGTAACAACATGAAGCAATAAAAGCACTCAAAATGTATACATTTTTAACCTTCTGAAGGAGACTGCATGCCTGATTGAGGACACCTGCATTAAAATTTCCTGTGGAACAACCCACTCCTAAATGACACATTCTAAAACCTCTGTAACATTTTCTGGTTACATCAGAGGGCACAAGTTCACTGGATTTTCAATGTTAATCCAGTTACTGGTTTGTCACACTTTGTTGAAGTATCATTGAATGAGGTTGTGCAGCTTACAAATCTCTTTCCACTTACTCATCTAAACTACAGTATCCTCTCAGTGATTGCTCCACATTTCTACCATCGAGAAAACCTTCACTTTTCATTCAATACTCAAAAGTGCTGGAGATACTCAGCAGGCCTTGCAGCGTCTATAGGATGTAAAGGATAATTGACATTTTTTGCAAAAATGCTGGAGAAACTTATCAGGTCTTTGTTTTTTAATGTCACCTTCTAACAAACGAGGATTTTTCCTCAGCACTTTCCATTAAATTTTCCTCTGGACTCTTTTTCCAATTTTATAGACTATTATTTTTGACAGAAATGTAGGCTTATCCCACTCAACCACTATTGAGTGATTGTTAACTGGCTATTCTGGATTTTTGCTCTAAGTCTTGTTTTGGGGTTTGTTGCCTTTTTATCTCCTCCTGATTCTTTCCCCTGCATGGTGCATTCTTCTCACATGCCCAGCCTTCAATCTGTCTCTTCATCCCTCCTTGAAAGGTGCAGCCAACAACCTCTTCTGGTCACAAAAGGGACTTCCAAGGAGATCTTTCAATTGTTATGGATTCTGCTTTTCCTTTCTTATCACATTGGACTTTTATCACGCTGGTCTATCTTCATTCTTCTTTCATCTCTGAAAATTAAATACTCTACTAATTGTTACACCGTACTTATAAAGTGGATAGATGGCAAAGATTAGATCACTAAATTTGTCAGCAGGTGCAGAAATTTAATATTTGACAGCACTTGAATAGAATCTTGGACTCACTAAGGAGTGAAACGTTGATCAATCAATTTATAAAAAGAATGGCAAGTCACAGCTTAGATTTCAAATTGTGGCCCAAATGACGCATAGAATTAATATCAACTTTAAAATGACTTAACCAAAAGCATTTAATGAACAACGCATAAGCAGCATGTGCATTATGTGTACATCGGGTGTACATTTGGGAATCTGGTGAATAATATCATGAGGGAGTTACCGAATGGCAAGTGACCTTCAATCACAATGACAAATCTCAGCATGCCATTTAATGGAATGTAATCATTCAGTCTTTGTGAATCAAGATCGTTCATCTGATGCTCCACAATTTTTTAAACAACTTAATCACTAAAACTTACAATGTTGATCCTGATGGATGTGCCCCTTCTTGGGTGGTTCAATCACTTGAGGAGGAAAGAGGTGGTGAAGGTCAAACCTTACTGTCCTCCCTTAACCAAGAAACTACTCCTTTTTCAATCTTTTTATTGGTTTTAACAAATGCAAAATACACAAGTACTAGTACTTGTGGTAATAATAATAATGTAAATTAATATTGAGTTACAAGTATCAAATAACAATGAACAAGGTACATGTGAACCCATGTTATTAAATGGACAAAAAGGAAAGAGAAAAAACACATTCTTAAACTAAGAATTCACACCCCACTCCATGAGGGCTGCTGGCCAAGTTAAGGAATCCATTACTAATAACAACAACTATAGGGCCATGAAAATAAAAAAAACATAAGTAATTAATCTACAAGTTTTGAAAGTAATTGAGAGAAGGACCCCAAAGAGAAAGAAAGTTGAGATCCACTGCTGTAGTAGAACACCCAATTATTTTTCTAGAGGAAGACA
Organism: Narcine bancroftii; assembly: GCF_036971445.1. Lineage (NCBI taxonomy): Eukaryota > Metazoa > Chordata > Chondrichthyes > Torpediniformes > Narcinidae > Narcine > Narcine bancroftii. The sequence continues at coordinate 11,951,831 of NC_091476.1, read as the reverse complement.
TGCCATTGCATTTGACATCTATTGAGTATGAGTGGGAGGGACAACATCTTTCCAAGAAACTTTTCCAAGCAGATGTCAAGCCTGATATGATTGCCATCTGTCATTAAGTTTTGGGGTGGCAAATTCAAGTTAAAATGTATTGTCACATGTACTGAGACACGATGAGCTCATGCTCCCTCACCAGTGAATGCTTTGACTCACACCTTAGGCAAAATTCAAATATTTTTTTCTTCACTAGCCTTTCAGGATTGAAGATAACTTGCTTGCTCTTCAGTTCTTTGGATTTCATAGTGGAGGAAAGGCTAACGTGATATTGGTGCTCTTCCATCAGCGCGCAGGAGATGCTTGACAGGGTAAACAGATAGGAAGTTTGGGAGGTGCATTGTTTATTCACTTTCTTTCTATGATGGATTCATGATACCTGCCAAATGAACTTGGGGTTCTCAGGGTTTCTCAGAATTCTCCTCTACTTTGAGCAATCATGAGCAGAGAGTTCCCAATACCCAGAGAAGTCCATAAGATCATTCTTGAATCTACCTGGTAGTCACTCATAGGTAACAGAGCTAAAAATTTAAAAAAAAATCTTGCTCAAGGGATCTGTTATTGAGTATGTGAATCATGTACCTGCCCAATTGGTGCCAATAAAACCCTTTTTCCTGGGACGTCGGCCTGGTAGAATACCCAGCTCAATCTGCCAATAGATTTGGAAAACAATACAGAGACAAGTTTTTAGGTACCTCTCTAATGCTTTGCAGTGCATGATGTAGGTAATCAATGTCTCAGAAGAGTGCTGGTGGACAGAGATTAATGCTGCTCACTGAGCCAATAGCAGTCAGGCAGGTACTGTCCATCAAATACTCAGTACGTCAAAGCCTATGCTAATATATTGTAATCAATCAATAAATTTCATTGAAGTTTTCTTTCGCTGAGAGGTGGCTTGAGAGACATGAATTGGTCTTTGTTTTCCAGTGCCTTGTCATGGGGATATGTGATTGTGTGGCAAGAGTAATTTGGGAGACCATCTTTATTTTGTAGATATTAATGTGAAGCCTATACTTTTGTACAATTTTGATAAACATCCAAATGTGCATATGCACAAGTGTTATGTGGTGACTACAGCTCAACAACTAAGGTTAGAGTGAAGTCCTCAAAGTGGAAGGTGAAACTATCAATGTTTTCCGAAGTTTGTTCGTGCTGAAGTTCAGCAGGAACACTGACTTATCTACAAGTCTGTTTGTTCTTCAGTTGACAAATGGTCTTCAATTAAAAAAATTCATCTAAAGTTGCCATGAGACTGGACTAAATGGTTTACACGAGGATGGTTTTAAAGATACTTTCATCAAGAATAAAGTCTTTGAACATAGAACAGTATAGTGCAGGAACAGTTCCTTTGGCTACTAGTGACTGCACTGAATAGTATGCCCAAAAATGAACTGAAATTCTGCTGGTTTGCACGTGATATAAATCAGTGGTTTTCAAACTTTTTCTTTCCACTTACATACCACTTTAAGTAATCCCTATTGCATAGGTGCTCGGTGATTAGTAAGGGATTACATAAGGTGGTATGTGAGTGGGGGAAAAAAATAGTTGAGAATCACTGCTCTAGACCCAATGAAATATTTTGCTTGAGAAAAATTGTCATTGGCCCATTTCCTTTGGAGTTATGAAACCGTGCACAAAATAAGTCAATTAGAAATGATAAAACATTGGTTTTCAACCCTTTTCTTTCCACTCACATACCACCTTAAGTAATTCCTATGCCATAGATCCTCTGTGCTTAAGGGATTACTTGGGGTTGACCAACATTTCCCCATAGCTCATAGCCTCTAATCCAGGCTGCATCCCACATTTTCCCTGAAATGAGTCAACCATTGGCTTAAAGAATTCTTACAAGCACTTCTACCATTAGGGTGCCCCTGTGTCCTTGATGAAAACTCTTCTTTGTGCTGCGTGAAACATTTAGTATCTGGGCTACAGGTTGAATTGAAAGTCTTGCATTATCTATACTAATCATGGTTATTAAGATCCTGCATTTGTTGTATTGTTTTCAATCTACCAGTTAGTCTAAGTCATTAGGTTTTCTTGTTGACCTTGCGATTCAGATGCCTCTCAAGCAGCTAATTTTGCCTTCAGGCTTGACAGAATTTTGAATCCAAGAACACTGTGTAGTGAGTTCCTGGATCTCTTGGTTCTGATATTTTATGGCAGGAAATTTGAAAATCTCAGGGCTAGCTGTAGGGGACACGTACAGTGGACATGATGACCAGTCTCTGGAACACAAATCTCGTCATACCTCTTGCCTTTACAGGATAGCTTTCTGCACAATCTCTGTGTTATTATGGATGACTGAATGGTTTTATTATTGTCTCAGTGAGAAAGGTTTCATGGCCTGCTGCTTCTTTCCATTGTATATTTCATTGTATATTCCATCTAGGATTACAGACCAAGTTCAGATGACCTCAGGAGCTTTTCAAATGAAACATAACAGCAGTTTTCTGTTGGCTGGAGACTATAATAGATATAGTGAGCTACTTTATCAAGAATTCTGTATTCTATGGACATTCTGTATTTCTTGATGTTCGCATACAAGTTCTGTTGCCAACAGAACCTCCTTGTTTTGGTACCTAGTAGAATAAAATGCTAAAAATCAAAGAAAAAAAGAAACATACTGGAACTCTAAAATAAAAAACAGAAAATGCTGGAAATAGTCAGCAGATCAGGTCACATCCACAGGAAGAGAAGAGCAGCTAACCTTCCTGGCCAGAGATCCTTTATCAGAACAAAATGCTCGGGAGATGCAGATTTTATGGAAATGCAGATCTTAAATGAACTTCAATTAAGTTTATTGTCATCTGATATCACGTACAATCCCACAAAATAGTGTTCTCCAGTCCTTGGTGCAAAACACACGGACACATAACTAGATACAACACACATACAAACAAACTTGGAGAATGCTGTCATATCAGCTTTATTCAGTGATTCTTGCAATTACCTTTGAACACATTCAGTGCTCTCCTCTCTGAAAAACTAGGGACCAACCATTTTTCTGCCCTTTTTTAGATGACAGTGCTAAGATAAATTGTGATAAATTAATTTTTGCCTTGATTAAGATGAACAAATTCAGTATTGATGAAGTTTGTACAACAAAATATTTTAAAATAACAATTATACTTTTCTTTGGGATTTGCTCTTCTGAAGAGATTGTGGAGTTACCATCTTAAAGTTTTGTAGTGCTTCTGGGAAAGGCTCTCCCACAATATTGAAGGAGGAGTTTTGGGATTAGATCCAGTGATAATGAAGGACCAGCAATATGTTTCCAAGGCTGATTGTGTGCAACTTGGAGGGGGAAATTGCAGGTTGTGCCATTGTCACATGCATGTTACCTTTTGAAACTGAACTACTATAGATGCTGGAAATGTAATATAAAAAATAGTGGAAACACTCAGCAGTTCAAGCAGCATCTGTGGAATGGGCTTCTCTTGCTGAGAGAACAATTGTTTATGGCATGTCAAAAAATCTGATGTTTTTATTTGCATCTGCAGTCATTCCAGCAGATGGAAAGGATTTCATTGCCCATTTGGTTTGTGCCATAGCTCTGAAATGTCATTATATTCTTTAACCTACTATAAACTACTTATAAATTATGCACCCAAATGTTTCATTTTGCTATAGTGTTATAACCCATATTGTTAATATATTCAACAGTAAATAAAATCACAAATTAACTCACAAGCATGGCCTTTCAAGAAGGCCCAAAACAGTAATGTTTAGATTTTTTTCTCGTAAACTGCCATTGATTCAGGACAACATTTGGGTATTTGATAGTCCTATTGAACATGACATAGTATTGCATCAGATAGGACAATACCGAGAAATACATTTTTTCCTGTAACTGCAGTATTTGGTGAAATAAATGTGATTGGTATTCTGGAGGCTGTAAAATGCAGTTATGCATTTCTGTGACTAAATTTAAACTTCATAATAGGAATCAGGGGATTAAAAAATAGAGTCACATTTTGCAACATTTCAATTTTAATATTTACTGTTATACAATCAGTCACTTGGAATGTATCCAGCACCAAAGCCAACATTTGACATGACTTGTACTGCAGTGGTTTTTTTGGGGGTTCGCACCAGTGAATTTTTACTAAGTAGCTTGCTAACTGGTTTTCAGACTTTCTTGATTAATTGCACTCTTAAATGACCGGTGCATAAAAGTATGCAAAACCAAATGGATTATCAGGAAAGCAGAATGGACAATCTTCATAAAGGATCAACATTAATTACATATGCAATGTCATAAAATATCAAAGCAATTATATTTTAAATCACATTTTCTTTCAAGTAATCTTGAATATCTTAATATCTACAACTTTTCATAGACTCTCAACTTATCAATTATGACATTTTGCACAATGATTTTTGCCTACTTTCAGAATTCTTATTTTTCAGATCCTTAAGATTTCTTCACTTCATTTTCATTTTTTACTCATGTTAACACTTCTAAGTTCCCTTGCAGTGAATTGTTTGATCTGACATATTTCCAATAGTTATAACTGTTTTGTTATACAATCTCTTTCATTCTCTCTTTGTGCCCCTGGGCTGTGTGCTGAGCCCTCTCCTGTATTCCCTTTTCACCTATGACTTCATCCCTGCATATGGTTCTAATTCCATAATCATGTTCGCAGATGATACCACAGCTGATCAGAAGGTATGATGAGACAGCCTATAGGGACGAGGTCTAGCACCTGGCTGTGTGGCAATTTATGCCAGAAGACCAAGGAGATTATTGTGGACCTCAGGTGTAGTGGAACCAACACTCATGCCTCTATTTACATCAATGAGTTGTGGTGGAATATTTATCAAGCTTCATATTCCTTGGTGTCCACATTTCTGATGATCTCACCTGGTTCCAGAACTCCTTGATCCTGATCAAAAAGGCACAACAACAGGTCTATCCCAGAATACTGATGGATTTTTACCACTACTATTGAGAGCACACTTACCAATGACATCTCAGTGTGGTATGGCAATGGTTTTGAATTGGACCGTACAGCACTTCAGCGGGTAGTGAAAACTGCCCAATGCATTATCGGCATCCGATTGCCCACCATTGAAAACATGGAACATTTAGTTCAATGCATCAGATCAACTTGCCATTTTCTTTAATCGTGAGGTATAAACATGATCTGTTTTTATTTTCACCAGCCTTGATAGGTAACATTAATACATTTTCAAGCATCATCAAGGATGCATCTCACCCTAATTATGGACTTTTCTTCTATCCAGTAGGCACTACAGGAGTCTTCCGTCTCAAACAAACAGGCTGAAGAAGAGATTCTCTTCCCCGCCCCCCCACCGCGAGGCTGTGACCCTGTTGAACCTCAAAGTGCTGAGAAGTACTGCACTCACATTGCACTGTCAGTACTTTTAGAATTGTTTTCTTGTTGAATGCACTGGTTTTTATTTGCATGTAGTTATTTGTATATAGTACTATTTTTCAACTTCTAGTTAGATGCTAATTGTATTTCACTGGCTTTGTATTATATACTTGGCTCAATGACAATAAAGTTGAATCTAATCTAAAATATACTTAGACCAGGTGACCCTTTTCAAGAAAAGGACAAATTATACAAAATACTTGGTTGTAATATTGCATGAAAATGAATCACGAGTTAAGGACGTTTCCTTTCAAAACAGAGGACATTAAAATATTTGAGAAGACAAGCTGCAACATGGAATTTTGGGACAAAGGTTCCTTCCAAGTGTGATTCTGTTTAAAATCAGAAGAGATATAGATGCCTTTTCATTGCCAATTGATGCGGGATTATAGAAATCATTTACATGGGCAAGAGGTGCAAAGTTGCCTGAACCAAAGGTTAACAGAATACCTCAACGTTACTACAACATCAGTTGTTTTTTTTTAAATTATCTGGAAAACATAATAGAAATATCTGATGTTTCTCATTCAAGATTGAAATTATATTTATTCACTTCTTTTTTTTCTTTCTTTGGCTTGGCTTCGCGGACGAAGATTTATGGAGGGGGTAAATGTCCACATCAGCTGCAGGCTCGTTTGTGGCTGACAAGTCCGATGCGGGACAGGCAGATATTTATAAAGCAAAGTGTATCCTCTTGCACTTATTTGCAATACATTTCTATATTAAAATGACATAGTTGATTATGCCTATACTTTGACATTTTTTTTTTAAAAACAGACAAATGTGAATTATGTTCATTCATTGTTACTTATGGGAGAAATAATTCTGATCTGTCATTGGATCATTGAAAGTAGCATTTAATAATTTCTGCTTGAAAATACATTAATGTTACATATCAAGGCTGGTGAAAATAAAAACAGATCATGTTTATACCTCACGATTAAAGAAAATGGCAAGTTGATCTGATGCATTGAACTAAATGTTCCATTAAATAGAGAATTTAAATTGAATTGGAGTTCTAAGAGGGAGTGAAAACTAGAAAAAAGATAACTAAGACAAGATTTTCAGAGCAAAACCACACAAGTGTCCTTCATCTTTTCTTTGGCTTTGCATTATCATATACCATGGACATCTATTAAAATCAAAATTTGAGGGCTATTTCTCCTATTATTCCAAAGCTTCCCTTGAATGAAATACAAATCTTTCAACCTCAGCTCAGTTAATGCCTGGTATTTGATTCTGAGCACTGAGTTCTTGAAGGAGAAGGAGACTCCAAGAACACCCCCATCCTTAACAGTGGTGGGGTTAATAATATGAATGTTAAATTCAAAACTGAAGCATTTGCAGTCTAGTTGACCCAAAGGTGCTACGTGTTTTGGATCAGAAGCCTTCATCAAGACTGAGGACACGGAGAAGAGAAGGGAATGTAAAGCTTGTGTGTACAATCAGAGATAGCTTCTTTGAAAGGAACATTAAAACTATCTCTTCTCTCTGGTGGATATAGAAGATCCCACTCCATGATTTGATTTGGGGAAACTTATGGTTTGTTCTGAGCCCTCCACTGAGAAACTGTTAACTTCATCTTTAATTTCATTTCTGGACTTGGGACCTTGATGTGTATGCACATTTTTAGTTGTTCCATATCCTTAGATGACACCAGGCAATGCATATGAAAAGCAGTTCATAAGCTCTGAGGTGTTTTAGGAATTCTGAGGCCATGAAAGACCTATATAATTTCAAATCTGTGTGGTTTTAGTCTCATTTCTCTAAATGTTTTAGAGAATTTTTTTCTTTAAAATTCCATGTTTTGTATGAAATAAAACAGTCAGAAGTGATTTTATCTACTTTAGTCTAGCTCCTGAGTTAATAGATGGAGTTTTGAAAGCAGAAACTAAGCTGCTTAATTATCATTTGAAACTTTATTACAGTAAAACCACTTATCCAGAATTCGAGCAAAAGGTTAAAAAAAAATGAAGGAAAATAAATAGGTTAATAGTACGCAAGTTTAAAATTGGCATGAGTTGCCGTTAGCTTGCCAATCACGCAACATGCAGTCTCAAGGAAAATTCCATTACCAGCACCTACCAATCCTCATAGGTGCTGGATACCAAGGGTCTTGCTGGATATTTATTCCTTTTTCATTTGATTATTTAATTAGATCACCAAGTTGAAATGGGCTCATTCTTAAATGTTCAAAATATCTTGACTAAGATAATCAAACAATATTTCAATTAAATGTGCTTGATTGTGTAATGAATTTTTAGTTGATAGTTTAGATGAGTAAAGTTTTAATTACTGGAGGCATGATTCATCAGTTCATTCCAAAATTGCTGACGTATTAAAGCCTCACTATTCCCGCCCTTTGGCTTATCTCAAGAGCTCATGAAGGAAATAGATGATTAAGGCTCCTTAAGCCTGCCCATTTATTCAATATGATCATGGGTGATCTATGCTGACCTCTGGAATTTCCTCATAACCTTCAATTATTTAAGCTTTGAAATATTTATCGCCATATTAAATTCTGTACTTCAAATTAATTGACCTCCAACTTCCTCAGGGGCAGAAAATTCTTGAAATTCACTGCCTTGTGAGAGAAGAAATTTCTGTACAATTCCATTTTAAATGGACCAGCCTCTCTTGTTCATGATTCTTCCACATGTGAAAACTTTCCCTCTTTCTGTTAATGTAGCAGCCAAGCATTCAAATACCTGTTTGGCCATGGTTCATAAAACTGTATGGTACTATGGGACAGCTAGTGTCCAGTTAGGGTAGTACTATGGGAGCTAGTGGAGCGGTTGCTTCACGGTTCCAGAAGTGTAGTTTTAATCCTGACCTCCAGTCTTGTCTTCATGGAGTTTCAACAGTTTTCTTATAACTTCATTTTTTTTTTTAAACCCCCTGGGTGATTCAGCTTGCTCCTAGGTTGCCCCTTGTGTGTAGATGAGAGGAATTACTGGGAAAATGGTAAGAGCAGATTATTGGGAAAATCAGTGGAGAAATGTGATTGCTTTGTTAGAATTGATGAGCCAAAGGGTTTCTTTCATTGATGAAGACAAATATTTGGAAATGAACGTGCAGAGGAGATTCTCCAATTTATATATGGTTACAATTTGTCTGCAGTTAATGACAGACCATATATCAGATACTATTTTTTTTTAAATAAAGTATTTGAAATACAAACTAAATGGGATGAGAAAAGCCTAGGTACAAATGAAACATCTCTCTCTATGATATTCAATTCTATCTTCTTTAGGAAAATATAAATGTATTACTGAAATGGATAATTGCGTGACATGTTGCAAATACCAACTTCATCAGATCCAAAGGTGCTTCTAGAAAAGGGTCAGTTTTCAATTAATTAAAAGTGGCATTCTAACATATCAATTCTGAGAAGTTTGGTCTTCTTCATGGCTCATTGTTGCAGAATTTCTTGTCCATCTTAAGATTCCCAGTCTCCTTACAAACGGAGTAGAATTAAAAGTAAATGTCAAGTTTTACCAGAGATATGCGAGAGAGAGAGAAAATCAAATGGTTTAATTCATTGTGATACCATCCATCAATTAATCAACTTTCATCCAATAGCCTATTTCTAGAAGTACACAAATTTAGTTTTCATTTTTGGAATATCATTGAACCACTACTACTTTTTAATTCTACTCTATCAATTCTCTACATAGATGCAGTATGCAGCGACATTGAAATATGGTTTTCATTGAATCAAACATTTTTATGTCACTTATGAATGCCCAAGAACAAACATTTCTCATTCCCAGTCAATAACACGATTTTTTAACCTTGGCCTACTGTTAGGTCTGCTTTGTTCGAGAATGAGTGAGTCAGACACCAAACTGAGTCGAAATCAAGGTTCTTTATTACCGGATTGTAACACTTGCAACTAACAGTGTTAGTTGAAGAAGGCGCATTCTCCCGATATCAGCAGTGGTGTTTTTATATACATATACGTACATGTATACACACACATATATATACATATATATTACATTTATATATATTACATTTACACACACACACACACACACACACACACACACACACACACACACACACACATACACACACACACACATACACACACACACACATACACACACACACACATACACACACACACACATACACACACACACACATACACACACACACACACACACACACACACACACACATACATACACACACATACATACACACATACACATACACACACACATACACATACACACACACACATACACACACACACACATACACACACACATACACACACACACACATACACACACACACACATACACACACACACACATACACACACACATACATACACACACACATACATACACACACACATACATACACACACACATACATACACACACACATACATACACACACACATACATACACACACACATACATACACACACACATACATACACACACACATACATACACACACACATACATACACACACACATACATACACACACACATACATACACACACACATACATACACACACACATACATACACACACACATACATACACACACACATACATACACACACACATACATACACACACACATACATACACACACACATACATACACACACACATACATACACACACACATACATACACACATACATACACATACACATACACACATACATACATACACACATACATACATACACACATACATACATACACACATACATACATACATACATACACACATACATACATACATACATACACACATACATACATACATACACACATACATACACACATACATATATACACACATACATATATATACACATACATATATATACACATACATATATATACACATACATATATATACACATACATATATATACACATACATATATATACACATACATATATATACACATACATACATATACACATACATACATATATATACACATACATACATACATATATATACACACCCCCCCCCTCAGGACACGCACTTAGTAAATTATCATACCATTATATTGTCCAATGAATAAGCTGTTGCTACCCTTCTCTGTTAGTCTGCTGCTCATCAGCTTGTTATTGCCAAACTTATCTTGAGTGTACAAGGTCACACCTGCACTCCTGTTACTCCTTAGTACTGGGTGACTCCTTCTCCGGTCCCATCTCATGATGTTTTTACCTTACACTACTCCTTGCAAACTAAAGTATAATCGACCATTTGTCATTTTACATACTTTTAAATATACGCCCACATCTTTGGTTAATAAGCTCCAATTTTTCCTATGGTTTAATTTCCTCATATTACTGGATGAACTACAGGAAGGGATAGATTAGCTGCCCTTCCTGAATTTTACAATTATATTATACTTCCATGACATGCTCAATTATTCCATGCTGTGGATTTCCATGGTGTCAGCAATGATTGATTCTAATTGCAGAATCCTCTCTAAATGACGTGGCTTGGAGATGATTACTTCATTTACTTTAATCCCCCTTGGACATTTCCTCTTTTCTATCGGAGTTCTAGTAACATCTTTTAACTCTATAGAGAGCACCATTAAAAATGCACCATTTTCTACTCTGCTTACAGCAGTAAACAATTTCTATTGGAATTAAATAGACTTAAAAATAATTTGTAAGACTCCTTCAATATGGGAAGAATAATGTGGATTGTCAAAAGGTAAAATAGTTTGTGGTTCATTGAGCCATCTCTGAGCTCAAAGCTTCAGTTAACCTTTGAAGATGCATTTGTGACTCAATTGAACTTCCTACGACATTGCATGTCGGTCCTTAGAGGCTAATTCCTGTCATTGACCTTCATGGCTATCTGCAGTTATTCATATTGAGCATATGCCTCAAGGACATTTCTATACTTCCACCATTAAAGCCTATACCAAAGTCTCTGTCAACCTTAGAAGTTCACATCCTCACTCCTCCTCAGGTCAGGTGCTCTTACCACAAATCTGTCAGAATCTGATCCAGCAAATCATGCAACATAGAAGGCTGGCTTTTTTCATAGATTGGTCCTTATCAAAGAACATGCAGCTTACAAATGGCAGGATTAAACTGGCTACATAAGCAAAGCATTCAAATGTGCACAATTTTAAGAGTGATGTTTGCTCTGTAATCCAAGGTTAATTATACATCACAATCCTTGTGATAATTTTGGAGGTTATTAATATTCTTATATTAAGATCATAAATATAGATTTCCTTTTATTCATAAAGGACAAGCTATTATATTTTTGATTCCTCAGTTTCTCTACATATAATTGCTTTCTGATCATAGCTTAACGGTGAGAAGACACACAACTGAGGCGGAGTAACTATTTTATATTTTCCCACTGTTAATTGACACCTTATTATTTTGGTGCCAAAAGCTATTGTGACATACTCCATTGTATATTGTCATGTGGAAGATGTTTCACAGCATGACAAATCCAACAAGCAACTAAAGGAAAAGAACAAGCATTTCTACAACTCCTTTCATAATAGGTCTGAATTTTACAATTGATAAGAAAACATGACTGACAATTTTCACACAGCCTGATATGGCAAATTTTTTCTTCTTATTCAATCCCTTGGGGGTCTCTAATTCAGTTCAATATGTTCTCAAAGTTCTTAACAGGATTCACGGACTTTGCCATAAATCAGTGGTTTTCAAATTTTTTTCTTTCCACTCACATACCACTTTAGGTAATCTCTATGCCATCGGTGCTCTGTGATTAGTAAGGGATTACTTAAGGTGATATGTGAGTGGGAAGGGAAGGTTGAGAACCACTGCTCTTGACCCACTTGTTCTTGAAATAGTTTGCTTGAGAAAAATTGTCATTGGCCCATTTCCTTTGGAATTATGGAACCATGCACATAACGAGTCAATTAGAAATGATTAAAACAGTGGTTTTCAAACCTTTTCTTTCCACTCACATCCCACCTTAAGTAATCCCTTTCTAATCAGAGCATCTATGGCATAGGAATAACCTAAGGTGGGGTGTGAGTGGAAAGAAAAACTTTGAAAACCACTAGCATAGATGAACAAGCAGTTCTTGAAGATGCAAGTGTGGGAATTGTTTCAGATGTTCTTACGCAGATTTTTTACTTTCTAGGTGCTCTATTGCCATTTTAAACAGGTTATGTATTGCCATGAATTAGTGAGATTACTATCTTTATTCAAGGAGACTGGGAACATCCTTGAATCACTTTCCCATCCTGGAAGTCACTTGCCATAACTGATTGCAGGTTCTGAGGACTGTTTTCGGTAATCTGACCCAAGGCATGTGCTTGATCTTCAGAGCAACTGTTGGGGATGTGTCAAAGTAAGGGTTTTTTTGGTTTATATTGATATCAATTAATACATCAAATACATTAACATTTTAACTAATTAACCAAAAATGTTAATACATAAATATCTTTGTTAATGCTCAAGCTGAGACAGTTGCAGATATCCAAGAAAAGCAAGGGGACCCCAGGACACGTGTTGCCTGGCAACTACAATTCCACTAGCACTGATTTCTTCAAAATCATGCGACTTACCAGAATTAGGGGAACCAAAACTGTAAAATACCTGAAGGTAGGGTGTCACATCTGATTGGTCCACAATATGATGCATCATGTAGACAAACATTGCATAGCTTAATGCTGATGGGATAATGTTTGCCACATAGGAAGAGTTTTGTGATTGGTTAACATCAGAAAGTGGTGGAGCATACACACACGCATTTGTATGTTCGGGGAGCTCCTTGATCCTCTGAGGAGGTCACAGATATGTGGAAGAGTAAACTGCTGATTAGAACCTTAACCCCGAACCCAGATTGACACCAATCTTCCACAGATGTTAGTCTTGGAGAAAAATAAAAGAGAAAATGCAGAAAATACTCAGCTGGTCTGGGGAGTAGAGAAAACAAAAAGCTATCGCTTCATATTGATGGTTTTTCATTGGATGGTGACAATGTCATTGTTCGCTTGTCCTCACAAATCCTCCAAAAACATTGGTGTGAAATCAATTTTTGGTACTTCATTGTTTTGAGGTATTTTCCATAAGGCAGCTCACATCTTTGAAGTATACAGAATGCTGAATAAATCATGAGTTTGTTGCTGGAATTCAGGTTTTGGCATCTTACACTTCATATGGTCTTATCCTCAGTTGACTGAAGGCTGTGTGCTGAATATTGCTTTGATCTCGGTCTTCATTGACCAAGATTATGAAAATAACTCCAGGGTAAAAGGCAGGAGGCTTTACAGTGCAAGGTTGATAGAGGATCATTGCCATCCAGCTAGTTACTTCAGTAATGAACTGTTGCTGAGTCTCTTTCCATCCAGAATTAAACCCTCTTAGAGATTTTGGCAAAGGCGGTGCTATTTTCTCTCGATGAACCCAAGAGCAGACCGGGCATGATAGAAACTTTTACTTCCTGTTGTTTGGGTATTATCAGGCTGTTTGTATCGTGCCAAGCAGAACTTACTTTGCAGAATCTTTTATCATTAATTTATCTACAGCAACATTTCTTTTGGTGTTATGATTATGAAGATGGTGGACCAGATTTGCAATGTGAAACGCAGCTAACATTAGCATCAAAGTGTGAAAGCTTGGAGGAAAGTTTAAACAGGAGCCCTTGTTCTTGTTATTCTGGTATAACAGTACTGATCGTCACCTCAAGATATGTCAAAGATTTTGTTGGTTTTCTCTACTTATCCATATGGCATGTGCCACTGATTTTATGATCAAACAATACGCTTTTAATAATGCTGTTTGCATGACAAACATCAGCTGGTGGAACAGCAAAGTATGTATTCAAATATTGTTAAGGAATCTTTTTGATACATTCAAGAAGAAAGATTTCTCTAGCTTAAAGCTTCATTATAAAATAGCACCCCTATAAATGCAGCACTCCCTCAGAGTAACATAGGCCCATCAACCTGGACTAAATTTGAGTAACAAACATGATCTTGACTCTGACTTTCCCATAAGCCCTATTGATAAGCACTTGTGACAATGCCAGAAGAAGAATTATTCACAGAAATGTACACAAATGAAACTCATTAGAAACTAAATCAGCTGTTAAAACATGAAACCGAAAGGACACAAAACAAAGATTTGAATTATTACCAATGTCCTTTAGTTATTTCTCTTCACCAAAATTAATGGCGTCATACTCCTGTGCCATACTGACACTGCCGCACCCGGGCCGCGGCCCCTGGCGAAACGCACCCGGGCCGCGGCCCCTGGCGAAACGCACCCGGGCCGCGGCCCCTGGCGAAACGCACCCGGGCCGCGGCCCCTGGCGAAACGCACCCGGGCCGCGGCCCCTGGCGAAACGCACCCGGGCCGCGGCCCCTGGCGAAACGCACCCGGGCCGCGGCCCCTGGCGAAACGCACCCGGGCCGCGGCCCCTGGCGAAACGCACCCGGGCCGCGGCCCCTGGCGAAACGCACCCGGGCCGCGGCCCCTGGCGAAACGCACCCGGGCCGCGGCCCCTGGCGAAACGCACCCGGGCCGCGGCCCCTGGCGAAACGCACCCGGGCCGCGGCCCCTGGCGAAACGCACCCGGGCCGCGGCCCCTGGCGAAACGCACCCGGGCCGCGGCCCCTGGCGAAACGCACCCGGGCCGCGGCCCCTGGCGAAACGCACCCGGGCCGCGGCCCCTGGCGAAACGCACCCGGGCCGCGGCCCCTGGCGAAACGCACCCGGGCCGCGGCCCCTGGCGAAACGCACCCGGGCCGCGGCCCCTGGCGAAACGCACCCGGGCCGCGGCCCCTGGCGAAACGCACCCGGGCCGCGGCCCCTGGCGAAACGCACCCGGGCCGCGGCCCCTGGCGAAACGCACCCGGGCCGCGGCCCCTGGCGAAACGCACCCGGGCCGCGGCCCCTGGCGAAACGCACCCGGGCCGCGGCCCCTGGCGAAACGCACCCGGGCCGCGGCCCCTGGCGAAACGCACCCGGGCCGCGGCCCCTGGCGAAACGCACCCGGGCCGCGGCCCCTGGCGAAACGCACCCGGGCCGCGGCCCCTGGCGAAACGCACCCGGGCCGCGGCCCCTGGCGAAACGCACCCGGGCCGCGGCCCCTGGCGAAACGCACCCGGGCCGCGGCCCCTGGCGAAACGCACCCGGGCCGCGGCCCCTGGCGAAACGCACCCGGGCCGCGGCCCCTGGCGAAACGCACCCGGGCCGCGGCCCCTGGCGAAACGCACCCGGGCCGCGGCCCCTGGCGAAACGCACCCGGGCCGCGGCCCCTGGCGAAACGCACCCGGGCCGCGGCCCCTGGCGAAACGCACCCGGGCCGCGGCCCCTGGCGAAACGCACCCGGGCCGCGGCCCCTGGCGAAACGCACCCGGGCCGCGGCCCCTGGCGAAACGCACCCGGGCCGCGGCCCCTGGCGAAACGCACCCGGGCCGCGGCCCCTGGCGAAACGCACCCGGGCCGCGGCCCCTGGCGAAACGCACCCGGGCCGCGGCCCCTGGCGAAACGCACCCGGGCCGCGGCCCCTGGCGAAACGCACCCGGGCCGCGGCCCCTGGCGAAACGCACCCGGGCCGCGGCCCCTGGCGAAACGCACCCGGGCCGCGGCCCCTGGCGAAACGCACCCGGGCCGCGGCCCCTGGCGAAACGCACCCGGGCCGCGGCCCCTGGCGAAACGCACCCGGGCCGCGGCCCCTGGCGAAACGCACCCGGGCCGCGGCCCCTGGCGAAACGCACCCGGGCCGCGGCCCCTGGCGAAACGCACCCGGGCCGCGGCCCCTGGCGAAACGCACCCGGGCCGCGGCCCCTGGCGAAACGCACCCGGGCCGCGGCCCCTGGCGAAACGCACCCGGGCCGCGGCCCCTGGCGAAACGCACCCGGGCCGCGGCCCCTGGCGAAACGCACCCGGGCCGCGGCCCCTGGGAACCTACTGCAACATCACATGTCCCGGCTGATCTCCAAGTGTATTGTGGTGCCCAAGTGCAGTTGGGAAAACCACAAGTTGCTGCTTGCTGGACTACTACTTCAGAACTCCCACCTTCGTGTGGGGCCTTGTAGCAAATCCCATATTTACTTCAACAATTGCTATCAGGAAATATTGCCAAAAATTCACAATCTGGTGTTGAAGTATGTGGACCCACCGGTTCAGAAGCAAGGATCTACAGTGTCAAGGATGGCACTGAAAAATTGACCTGTCCACTGCTTTGTATTGAAAACATATAATTGCCCATTTTAAATTTCACTTTTAAATCATTTATTTTATCTTGTGTTAACAGATAGCATTGCTTTGCAATTGAACAAAACATTGATGTTGTATCCCAACTGTTGGATTGAAAGTAATAAATACAAAACCTCTGTGCCTGATCCAAACAAGTGACACATGAACAGGTGACCCCCATGAAAGTTAGGAATGACTGCACAAACCCTCAGAAGTCCATCCTTTGAGTGCAATCAGGAAGACAATAGTGAACAGCTGACTGGTGTTTTGACCCTGATTACACATCAGGAGAACAGCCATAGAATTCCATTTCTATGATATATTGCAATTACGAATAGAATTGAATAGTATTTTTGCATGCAGAGCCTTTGCATCTAGATGCAAAACTAAAAAGCTGACATTTTGACAGGTCTCTCATTGTTTATGAACCATTTTCTTCAACAATTTGCGATTCTGAAGCCTTTGACTCAACAATTGACACTTGTTAAATTAGAATTGCTAATAGGACAAATAACTTAAACACCCATCTTAACATCAGGAATATTTTCTTTAATAGCTAGAATGTTGTCACATTTATTTCTGCTTAAGACTGATTCAAATGTAACAATATTGATGGTTGACTATTAAATTAATACCTCTAAAGTCATTCAAACCACTTTAAAATACTGCTTAGAAAATCTGTTCTCTATCAATAATATTCAGCTATTTTAACCATTCTAATCAATTATTGGAGAAATGCTAAATTTCCAAATAAACTCATTGCTCAAGTATTTTAAATTTCCAAACCATACAGAAGTAGCATTATGTAATGAATTTTAATTATTTGGAATGGGCCTGGAATCCAATGGGCTGACTTGTGATTGGTTAGGCCACCCCCACTCCATTCCCTCATGATCTCCCTTTGCCAAGAATACGTGTGCAGGAACAAATGTCCAAACCCCTGGATCAGATAACAAGACTGAGGCTTAATATTAATTTGCATTACTTGACAGAACATTATGCAGAGAGTGGATTATAATAAGGTTTTATTGGAATTTTAAATATATCTGACACATGTTAAAAATAAATGGAGCTATAGAACACTACGTGGCAGGAACAGGCTTTTGGACCTTCTAATCTGCTGAACCACTCCCTCTGCCCTACACCATACTCCTCCCATCCATGTACATGTTTAAACTATTCTCAAATATCAAAATTGAACTTACATTTACAATTCAGCTGGCAGTTTGCTCCACACTCACACCACTGTCTTCATGAAGTTCTATCTAATCTTCTTTTTAAACTTTCACCCTTAACCCAAATGCTCTAGTTTGTAATCTCTCAAAACTTCAATAGAAAACACCTACTTGCATTTACTCTATCTATACCCATCATAATGTTGCATCCCTCCATCAAATATTACCTCATTCATCTATGCTTCGGGTATAAAGTCCTAACCTACTTATTAACCTTTCCCTTTTGTTATTTACATCCCAGCAACATCTTAGTATATCTCCACTGCACTCACTCAACTACAGAATATCCTTCCTGTACTTAGGTGACCAAAACTGCACACTATATTCCTCTCTAATGTCTTATACAACTTAATCATTTACCAATTCCTATGCTCAATTCTTTGATTTTTGAAGGCCATTGTGCCAAAAGATCTCATTATGAACTGTACACCAGTGATTATATATACATACCATAATTTCACTTACAGGGAAATATATATCTGCATTCCCAGATCCCTCTTTTTAACACACTCCTTAGTACCCTTCCATTTACTGTGTACATCTTACCTTGGTTTGTCCTTCCAAAGTGAAATACATCACACTTAACCTGCATTAAATTCCATCTGCCATTTTGCAGCTCATTCTTGCAGCTGTTCCAAATCAGCTTTGGAAACATTCCTCACTGTCCATAACACCTGCAATGTTTGTGTCATCGGAAAACTTGCTGATCCAGTTTACCACATTATCATCCAGATAATTGATATAGATAACAACAATAATGGCCCCATTACTGATATCTGAGACACCCCTCCAGTCAGAGATTCAATCATCCATTACTATTCTTCAGTTTCTCTCATCAAGCCAATGTCTCTGTGTGATAGTGCAGACCTATCACCAATGTATATAATTACAGTATCTAGAGTGTAATGACTGTGCTTTCAGTGATTGGCTGAGAGCTAAGCCATGCCTACTGTCTGGGCCTTAAAGGGTTGTCTCCCTAGCCAGGTTGGATCATTCCAGACTGGTCGGCCACCTTGTGAAGAGCTCCTGTCTTTTGCTAATAAAATTGTAGAGCTCGTCGAAAGAACCAAAGCCTTGGTTTGGATCAACAAGTCTTTGGTTCTTTCGAGGAGCTCTACACTCTTCCAATTTAGAACCTCATAATGAATGACTGAATCTTAACAAGTGACTGAATCTTTCTGATTAACCTCCCATGCAGGACCTCGTCAAAGGCTTTGCTAATACCCATGTAGACAACATCCACAGCCTTTTTTTTCATCAACTTTCCTGGTAACCTCCTTGAAACACTCTATAAGTTTAGTTGAACATGACCTACCATGTACAAAGCCATAAAGACTCTTCTGAATCAATCTCTGTCTATCCAAATAATTGTATAACCAATTTCTTAGAATATCTTCAATAAATTGCCCATTACTGATGTCAGGCTCACTGGCCTATAATTTCCTAGATTATTTTTAGACCCTTTTTTAAACAATGAAACAACACGAGCGACATTCCAATCCTCTGGCACCTCACCAATGTTAAATATATCAAGGTCCAAGAGAACACCTTGTCAGGCCCTAGGGATTAATCCACCCTCATTTGCCTTAAGGCAGCAAGTACCTCCTCTTTTTTAATCTGCATAGGTTCCATAACCTCATTGATTGTTTGCCCCATTTTCATAGACTCACTGCCAGTTTCCTGAGTAAATACAGGCACAAAAACCCATGTAAAATCTCCCCCATTGCTTTAGTTCCATACATAGCCGACCTCTCTGATCTTTAAGAGGACTAATTTTTACTCAGAATGTTTGGTGCCTGGAATGGTTATTGATTGAAGCAGGCACAGTAGTGTTTAGGAAGCTTTCACATAGAGACATTCAGATGCAGGGATTGGAGGGAAAAAGAGGAGAATTAGTTTTAATTGACATTGTGTTTGGCACAGATATTGTAGGAAGCAGGCACTGTTCCTATGCTGTCCTGTTCTGTGTTCTATTGCGATACCTGGAGTGATTGATACCAGCGTGTATAGTGTTCAGTAGAATTTCTAAATTTAAAGCATATCAGAATTTGATTGGTTTACAAATATTGTATGATTTAATTAACTGAAGTAATTATCAAGCATTTTCTATTCTCACTTCTATCTATCTATTTGTGTTAGCCTGTATTTCTCCACCCACTTCCTCTCCCTCCTTCACCTTCTTATTTGAATGTCTGCCTTTTTTTTCGGCACTCCTGAAGAAGGCCTCTGGCCTGAAATGTTAACTGCCTTTTGTGTTCTATGGATGCCACATGATGTGTTGAATATCTCCAGCATTTTTGTGTACCACCTCACAATGTGCAAAAACAAAATACTCAGGGTGCCAGAATACTGAACTAAAAGCACAGAAATGCTGGAAATAGGGTCCAATATGCACTTTTTTTCTCACATTGAAATATCTGCACTTAAAATTTGATTTTTAATTTTTTGTATCATCTTAAGAAGTGAAAGAATTATATAGAAGCACATTCTATCTTGAATTATTGTTTGAACTGTTGCCATCCTGACTTGTTGACAAACTTTGTAGTAATGCCACCAATTTACCTTCATGATACCATTTGGCATATGGTCCAGAGAAACTGTTTTTATCGAGTTGTATATCTACGATCAAATAATCATATACTTTAACTTGAACATATCACAGCTCAATAGCTTCCTCTCATATCTGACAAGTCAAATTATTTCTATTCTTTTCCTCATAACTCTATCTCTTCATACTACTGTCAACCTTGTAAAGTCTGCAAGACAGAATATGACGCGAGGGATAAATACAGCTGGTATTTCTTGAATTTAATGCTTCTATTTTAGAAAGAAAAACATTGAAAGCAGATGGTAATTGCTCACAAACTCTGCAGGAGGATGTCGAGTGAGAAATGGATTTATTTGGTGCTGTGCTGAATAAAAGAGAGTAAAATGGTAAAATTTCTGGTCCAGGAAAACTTCTGTTGCAAAAGTGAAGCTTCCAGGTGAAGAAAAAAGGCCAGGTACAAGGAGAGCTAAGTATCAAACATAGCTCAACCCCTGCTGAGTGAAAACAATGCTAACAAAGACATTGCAAGAAAATCTAGGTTTTGTTTTCGACTGGTCTCCTGGACTTTGGGAATCTCTATCATAAATGTGGCATAACATCTGTAAATCCTGCAGGCTTCAACTGAGCACAGGAGGATAACAAATTAGATTGTGGAGATTCTTTCCTTGACCTCTGTATTTTATTCACCTATGACATTATGGAGTGTCTCTGACCAGAACCAAAACAGTCACAGACACATTAAACTCCATTTGCTGAAACAGCTGATATTTTTATAAATATATCTCATCACTTGTCAATTGCTCTTAAAAAGATGCAAGGGCCAGAAATGGCTCATTCAGGAGGATTTTGTGCAAATCTTCAGCATTTGACCTGAATTTGGTTTGCATCTCAAACTGTTCAGGGCAGCAATTGCCTTCAAACAAACAAACAATTTCCTCAGTGGTGCAAGATGAAAATGGTTTTATGTATTGGCAGTGACTGCCTCAGAAAGTCACCCCTTTGGACACAGATCTGCCCTGAAATGTTCTTGCATTACTTGAACTTGCCATAATAACGTTGTGGGTCCACTTGTGGTGCATTTTAATTGATGCCATTGTTGTGACTTTAGATGCAGCAGTCCTTCTTCATGACAAACAATTATGCAAGTGAGACTGTGGAAATATCTCTCCAAGTTCAAAATACATTTTAAATTCAAAGTTAATACAATTTCATAAGTTAATTAACGAATAGTTGAATAGAATTATATATACATACAGCGTGAGCACAGGTAAACTGATGAAATCAGCAAACACTTCTCTTAAGACAAGGGTGTTTCACATGAACAATCTAAAAGTTTCTGAAGACAAAAGACCCAGTCATCCAAAATATACTCTTTTGTCAGAGAACTGTGAGGGTGAAAATCTCAAGTATTGCCCAAAAGAATAAACATGACAGTGGCACTATTTTTTTTCACTATTTGAGGTGTCTTGTGGTAAAATAGCTAAATGGGATGCTGCCATGATCTCAGCCTAGAGTTGGAGACATAGGTAAAGGTTCCATTATTGTCACTTAATACTAAATTTAGAATGTAACATACATGAAATTCTATAACTTTGTCTCCTGTAAGGAAGACAGAGAGTCGCCAATTTGTCCAGCGCCCCTCCTAGAAATGAGGACCCAGTGAGGAATGAACTCGTGACCTCTGGTTTACAAGACCAGTGCTCTAACCACTGAGTGGCCCCTTTATCTCTTGTATACCTCTACCTGGGTTGCAATGCTACAAAAAGGATGCTAAACTCAGAATGCCTTAGGTCTAATCCCTGGATCTGATGCCAATAGATATCACAATTTCCTTTCAGTGTAATTGTGGCTGGGCTTTTGCTGTCATTTACAATAACATAGCCCCTGTTGTCTGTACATATGGAAAATGTGTGCAAAAATATATCTAGTGCATTGTAGCATTATTTAACAGTAATTGTTATCAATTTCCATAGAATATTTCTTGTTCCTTTGCTCCTTCTGCTGTGAGCCAGTAACCACTCCCTTTAGTAACATCAGTGTTGGTTTATGCAGTTCTCATTGCGATTCTGACACAGATTACTATGTATAACTTACTTTTGGAAATTGTGTGAAAGCTCGTTCATACTGACATCAATGAGATCAATTTGCTGATAATTACACACTAATTCCTTACACCATGATGTCTTCTTTTCTCTTCCACGTCTGATGTCTGTTTTCTCCTCCACAGTGATAACATAGAGAAATACATGGCTGAGATGGGAAGAGGGGCTGCTGGGTAGTGTGGGGGAGGAAGAAAATGAAAAGATGAAGAGAAGTGTGCAAGCGATTTTTCTCCAATCAATTTTATGTAATAATGGTGTGCGTATTGCAGGAATTTATGAATAAATCTTTACAATCAAAATCTTACAATCCTACAATTTTATAAGCACCGATACAATGCCATAGAATATTACAGCTCAGTACAGGCTCTTCAGCCCATGATGTTGTGCTGACCTGTAGAAGCCATCTCAACACCCATAACCTAATATTTATTTTTGCAGCCAAGTGCCCGTCGAAGAGTCTCTTAAATGCCCCTATTATTCCAGCCTGCACCACCATCTGTGGCAATGCATTCCAGGCATCCATTACTCTGTGTAAAAAAAAAAAAAAAATTCCCCCTGACTATTCCCTTAAACATTCCTCCCCTCACCTTATACAGATATCCTCTGATATTTGCTACTGTTGCACCAGAAAAAAAGGAGCTGGCTATCCACCTTATCTATGCCTCTCATAGTCTTGTTAAGACAGTTTTCATCCTTCTTCACTCCAAAGAAAAAACCCCGAGCTCTGTTAACCTTGCCTCATTAGACACATGCTCCAATCCAGGCAACATCATGGTAAATTTCCTCTGCACCCTCTCCAAAGCATTCACTCCTTTCCTGTAATGAGGCAATCAGGACTGAACGCAATGTTCCAAGTTTCATCTAACTGGAATTTTATAGAGCTGCAAATTCCCTCACAGGTCTTCAACTCTATCCCGCGACTAATGAAGGCCAGCATACCATAAATGTTCTTAAGTCCCCTAGCACTTATGTGCAACCTTGAGAGATCTATGGATTTGGACCTCAAGGTCCCTCTGCTGTTTCAACCTGTTGAGATTCTTGCCATGAATGATGTACTCAACCCTCAAGTTCAATCTTCCAAATGTATAATTTCATCTTCCAATCAAGATACTATTATGGGTTAATAGATGGGGTCATAAAGGAAAAGTGGATAACAGCCTCCAGGCATAGAAGTATTCCAATCCTTGCTTACTTTACACAACATTGAATGATGGGCAGATGAACAAATTTCTCCTCAACAGTTTTTGTTTTATGATCTTGTTGAATTATTTATAATGAAATAGTCCAATGTTTATAATTTTCATTGAGCTACAAAGGCATTTAATTTTTATAAATAGTAATGAGTGGGAATTATTAGGTCACATCAATGAATATTATCTCTGAGTTTAAACATCTGCAGGGAAATTTGGTTGGACATCATCACTGATCATATTACTAATGGAGTAAGATTTTGTAATATTGGTCCACCTCTTACTGATGTTTTACATTTATAATACAGAAATCCTCAACTCTGCTGCTGTACTTGTTATTTAAAATATTTCCATTTCAGTGTTGCTATTTTTGACCTGAACAACAACTAATTTGATTTCAAGTAAATGAACCTGACTGAATAATGGAATGAAGATAAAAGGAATACATTTGACTTACAACATCTCTGGCAGAATAAGAAAATGTTTAAAATATAAATATTCACAATTGATTTACAATGAAGTATTTATGTTCCAAAAATATAGCACTGAACAACGTACATTTCATATTGATTACCTGTGATATATAGAGTCTTGTACTCCCTGTGTAAAGGCTTTAGTGTAGTGGTCAGCTCAAAGCTATTACAGAGCCAGTGACTCGGGTTCAAATCTGCTGGTGCTTTTAGTAGTTTCTCCCTGCATGGGTTTCTTCTGGGTTCTCTGGTTTCCTCCCATATTCTATGGGAGTAGGTGCTTAATTGGTCACCTTTGAGAAGTGCGGGCTTGTGGGCCTGTAGAGCCTGTTACCATGCTGTATCTCAAATTTTTAAAAAGGGATACAGGGTTATAAAGGCCATTTGATCATTTTTTTTTAAATATTTTAGTTTGAGAATAATCAAAAAGTAAAACCAATATCCACAATATTAGCAAAATAATATAAATATCGATTTGCATGTCGATAATAAAGAAAATGAGAAAAAAGAGTCAACATGTGATTGAATTATTGTAAAGAAAAATGACCATAATACTACGAAAAATAATACTAAAAATGCAAATTTAATGTCCATGTTGAACCCAAGGGAGAAAAAGATGATCGAGAGAAAGAAGAACAAAATAAGAGGAACCCTCCATCCTGCCAGAAACAAGAAGAGAAAAATAAAATGTAAGAAATGAGAAAGAATAAGAAAAAGAAAAGACTGGCTTCATTTAGGATAAACCCCACATGCATCAAAGGACAAATAACCTGACTTATCTCAGGTCCTCGATGCTACGAGCACCAGGGGGAAGAGATAGGAGGAGGGAATCATTAAAGATTTACCCTGATGTACCTTAGTTATGAATTCCATATTCTTGAAAATACATCATACCTGTTTTTAAGGTTATCGGTGATCTTTGCCAGTATAACACAATTATGCATTTCTATCTTCCAGTGGGCTAAACCTAGTTGGGAATCAATTTCCAAGTAGCTGCTATGCATTTCCTGGCCACAGCTAAAGCGAGCTTAATGGATTTTAATTGATATTTTGATAGCCTCACTTTAGATCTTCCATCTTCTAAATTCCCTAATAAAAATAATTCAGGTACAGGTTACCCAAATCTTCCCAGAAAGATTTAGGTTGAATGCAAGAAAATATCTATTTCTTGATCATTCATTTTTGAGCAAATATTATATTGTGTCTAAAAGGAGATTTGCCTGGACGTTGCCCAGATTGGATAGTTTCACACAGTACTTCAGATGCACATCTGACAAATACTTTGTTACTTTTGTACCTGTGTCTGCTCCTCATGTTCTGGAGTTCTTACTTATATTGGCAAATATTATTCTCAACCATGTAGTTATTGTTTTTGTACACCACCAAGTGGAAATGTCATTTTTTTTGTTTGTTTTTGAATTTCAACAGACTTAATAGATCAAATGTGTGGTTGTTATGAGGATCATACTGTCATCATTTGCTGCTGTGAACTGCACACTAAATTTTGACATCTGCACGTTCATAGCTGAGCATGGAAATCCATAGATTGTCTTCATTATAGCCTGCTTCCCCGCAGAATATGAGTAAAACACAAAAGTCTGAAGACATTGTGATTGAAGTAAAAACACAAAGCTAGGGAAACTCAGCAGGTCAGTGTACTTTATCTTTCTTCTTTCTTTCCTTGGCTTGGCTTCACGGACAAAGATTTATGGAGAGGTATGTCCACGTCTGCTGCAGGCTCGTTGGTGACCGACAAGTCCGATGCAGGACAGGCAGGCACGGTTGCAGCGGTTGCAGGGGAAAATTGGTTGGTTGGGGTTGGGTGTTGGGTTTTTCCTCCATTGCCTTTTGTCAGTGAGGTGGGCTCTGCGGTCTTCTTCAAAGGAGGTTGCTGCCCGCCAAACTGTGAGGCGCCAAGATGCACGGTTTGAGGCGATATCAGCCCACTGGCGGTGGTCAATGTGGCAGGAACCAAGAGATTTCTCTAGGCAGTCCTTGTACCTTTTCTTTGGTGCACCTCTGTCACGGTGGCCAGTGGAGAGCTCGCCATATAACACGATCTTGGGAAGGCGATGGTCCTCCATTCTGGAGACGTGACCCACCCAGCGCAGCTGGATCTTCAGCAGCGTGGACTCGATGCTGTCGACCTCTGCCATCTCGAGTACTTCGACGTTAGGGATGAAAGCGCTCCAATGAATGTTGAGGATGGAGCGGAGACAACGCTGGTGGAAGCGTTCTAGGAGCCGTAGGTGATGCCGGTAGAGGACCCATGATTCGGAGCCGAACAGGAGTGTGGGTATGACAACGGCTCTGTATACGCTTATCTTTGTGAGGTTTTTCAGTTGGTTGTTTTTCCAGACTCTTTTGTGTAGTCTTCCAAAGGCGCTATTTGCCTTGGCGAGTCTGTTGTCTATCTCGTTGTCGATCCTTGCATCTGATGAAATGGTGCAGCCGAGATAGGTAAACTGGTTGACCGTTTTGAGTTTTGTGTGCCCGATGGATAGCAAAGATAAAGATATATAACCAACATTTTGGACTTGAGCCCTTCATACTTGCATTCAAGACAGAGTTGGTAATTAAATGTAAATTTCAACTTTTAACTTGCTGTTCTTAGCCTTGACAGTTATGTAAAAGTTTCAAGCCTTCAAATATTTTGCAACTATTATTCTCACATTAGCATTTCATAATTTTTAAATAATATTTTATACAAGTTCTGACATTTCAGTTTCTGCTTCAGTGTTTGAGTTTCTGTAAACTAAGTAAGAGGTTCATTATATGCAGTGGCTTTTGCAATATTTCTTATGCATCTCTGAACTAGTACAACTTCTCAGCTAATATTTTCATGCATTTAAGAGCATATAACAACCGTATATTGGTTCAAAGTAGCTGTAAATGGGTGTATAACAAAAGAAAAAAAAACAGGTTTTTTTCAGAATCATCCATTCCATCACCTGTAACCAACTTCATTTCAAATATCTGAAATTACTTTGAAATCTATGCAGAATAACTTGCTATTTGTACTGATGTTCAATCGTCAGTAGTTAGTTTCTTAGTTACTTTTTTCTAATATTTAAACACTTTTGAAAGCTATCTGAAGGCGTTTGTGGGCCTAAATATTAAGATGAAAATGTCTTAAAAAGCAGTGCGGAGAATGGAAGAGTCGTGTACAGGCAAACCCGCTATACACGACTGCAATCAACGCAAAATTCAGTTACTGCAATTTGGAAAACTGTGACCATTTATGCGTATTAAGCGTGTAATTATTCAGTTACTGCGAGATCTTTCTGGAAATTTCTGGAAAACTCGAGTTGCAAGTTGATGGTTGAATGGCCCTAAATAAAATATGCATAACTGACAAGTCAGGCTCGGTGTGTGCCCCCTATTAAATATGGATAAAAGAAAATGTGGCAAAAAATCTGACAGTGATTTTAGATGGTGAAAATGTCTTTTTACATGGTATCATTATTCATTTTTGCATTTAGTTTTGCAATTTGGTTTCAGGCTAGGCAGATGGGAATGTAAAAGAACTTGTTCCAAAACAGGGATATTGATTGGTAAAGCTGTAATCAACTGCCAGGCAATGAGTTCAAAAAATAAAGCTATTGTCAAATTTGGTAATCTGGCATTAGTTTAACAAATTTGTTCAGTAAAGAAGCAAGAAGGTGTGCTCAGGAAAATAAAACTCATATCAGCCTGCAGTATTCATTTCTGTTCTTGTGAGAAGCAAAGGTGGTTCACATTCACTGATGAAGCAGTAATGGAATTTGATGGATCTCATTTCTGTCCTCAAATAAAAGGGTCATTGCTTGGTATTTTTCAAACAACTTCTCCTGGGAGGATTAAAATAAGAACAATTGGCTTAATAACTTTTTGTAAATAAAGTGAGACCTAGGTCTTGTATAGATAGAATACTAACAGTGTGTTTCATGTCCAATGAAAATAATTTTCACCTTGGGAGCTTGTCCAGTAAATTGCTAAATGTTGCACAGCTCCAGTGAGATGAAGTTGTTCTTTATAGCTGCCTAAAATTGGCTAAAACATTTCCATTTTAATCAAAACCAGCTTCCCCAATCCAATCAATGATTTTCTTAATCATCTGGAGTATAAAATGGAATGTCCATCCTTGAACATCGTCCATTTCAGCCTCATTGTGCTGCAAGGTTACTGTTTATATCACTATAAACAGTGAAGAATTAAATAGTTAAAGACCCAGCAATTATGATGGAAAAACTGTTCAATTAGGATGATCCCAGAAAGGAGACTCAAATATCGAGAAAAGGGAAATGGCAAAAAGAAAACTTTAAAAATTTTTTATATAAAGAAATTATATGCTGATTTAAAATAATCTGATCATAATTCTTGTTTTTTTTTAACCAATGGAGTCATTGAGTCATAAAGCACAGGAACAGAACCTTTGCTGCTCTTCGATGTAGATTGAGATGCTGATCCACACTGATTCCACTTACCTGCATTTGACCTATATCCTTCTATTCTTTAACTCACATCCAAATTCTTTTTAAAATGCTGCTCTACCTCCTCTGACCAGCTAGTACCATGTACCCTCTGGATGAATGAACCTGGTCTTCGCCTCATGATTACTTTGACCTGCCCCAGTGGCCACAATAAGTTTTGCAGTTGCCCTGCTCCTAATGCCTTGCAGACTGTCTGCATCCTACTCTAGAAGATGGAGAAAGCCTCACACAAAGACTTTACAGCATGGTCTTCATGTCCATCTGACAGCTTGTGCTCTCTGAGGCACTTTTACCATTTTCAAACATCCTCGGGGAGCAGAGAAAATTAAAGCAGTTCACCCTTCAAATATTTCTCCTCGCACAAATCTATGTCCTTCAGCTTTAGACTGCCTTGAAAAGAGACTATCTATCCTATCTATGCCCCTCATAATTTTATAAACCTTAATGAGGTTAACTCTCAGCCTCCCGCAGCCCATTCAAGCTCTTCCTCCAAGAAACTGGGCAATATCCTGTTATACATCTTCTGCACTCTTTTGAGTGCTGCCACATTCTTTTTGCAGTGATCAGAACGACATACAATATTCCGAGTATATCCTCTGTATACTCTGAACAGCTGCAGCTTGACATCCCATCTCTTATACTTAATACTTCTGCCAATGCACATTTGGAAGCATCCTTTCAGAATGTGACACTGCATTGTGCAGGAACTGCTTTGCCCAAAACTACAAGAAACTAGAGACTGTTGTAAAAGTGTCTCAATCCAATATTCATAATCCCTCCCCTCTATCAACTCCATCTATAACTCTTGCTGCTTTGGAAAAACAACCAAAGCATTTCCCACTCCCACCCCCCACCCCACCAACTCCAGCTACAGTATCTTCAAGCAGTGCAACACCTCCACACCTTCTCCCCTTTTTGTTTACTCTTGCCACACCTGAGAATATAGACACCCAGGAACATTGTGCTGCAATCCTGCCCTTCCCTCATCATATAATAACTAATTTCATATGTTTTATGTCATGTAATGTTATGTAGTGCTTTGTTAAATAAAATTAAAAATGCAAATGAGCATGCAGTCTAGATTACAAAGGCTAATTTGTCAGTAGAAATGAACTCCCACAAAATAAAGATTGCCAGTTGCACTCCTGAACAAGAATTTGTGGTTAAAAAAGGGACATGAAATTGAAGATGTGTAATGTTAGATCTGTTACATGATATATAGGTTTTCTCATAAGAATAGCCATTACCTGCAAATAGCTTTCTTGTTCATAATTTATTCAGTACTCTTGCCCCTTAAAAAATGAATCAATAACATTGGTACCCTTGATGTATCTGCTATCAGCTTCTATTTTTTCTCTTGGAAAATGCTGACAGCAGAAAAGGTAATAGATTTTGAATTGACTCTATTGCAGATAAAATGAGCCCTGATTGGACTGTGAGTTGTCTTCCTTTTGTGGAAATGTGCTGATGAAATTGGATCTGGTCTCCTTGACAATCCTCCATTAATGCAGCTGCATGAGAGCATACAGAAATCCAGTAAAAATTCAACATGCCCATCCTCTTGTCACACATCAGCACTACCTGCCTACTTCTTACGGAATCAGAATTTAAGGCCATGAACATATCAGAAAAATTGTTGTTTTGAGGAACATCACAATGCAAACTCAGTGAAACATGAAGGATGAAAGGGGGAGGAGTGGCATTGCCCATCAGGAAAAATATCACAGCTGTGCTCAGACAGGACAGACCAGAGGGCTTGTCTACTGACGCTAAATTGGTGGAACTGAGGAGCAGGAAAGGTATGACGATACTCATAGGTTTGTATATTAGACTGCCCAAAAGTCAAAGAGAATTGGAGAAGCAAATCTGTAGAGAGATAGCAGACAGCTGCTGGAAACATAAGGTTGTGATAGTAGGAATTTTTAATTTTATACATATTAACTGGAACTCCACACTGTAAAAGAGCTGGATGGCTTGGAGATGGTCAAATGTGTTCAGGAAAATTTTCTAAATGAATATATAGAGGTACCAACTAGAGAGAGTACAATACTGGATCTCCTATTAGGGAATGAGACAGGACAGGTGACAGAAGTCCAGTGATCATAATGCCGTTTGTTTCAAATGAATTATGGAGAATGATAGGTCTGGGCCTCAGGTTGAGATTCAAAATTGGAGATAAGCTCATTTTGAGGAAATCAGAAAGGATTGGGAATGCATGGATTGGGATAAGTTGTTTTTGTGCAAAGATGTGCAAGGTAATTGGAGGACCTTCAAAGGTGAAATTTTGAGAGTACCGAGTTTATATGTTCCTATCAGGATTGCAGACAAGGTTAGCAAGCAAAGGGAACCTTGATTTTCAAGGGATATTGGGGATGAGGTTTGGAAGAAGACAGAGAGGTATATAAGCAAATATAGGCAACATGGAGCAAATGAGGTACTTGAGGAGCATAAGAAATGCAAAAAAAACTTTAAGAAGGGCTCTAAAATTAACCTTGGAAGTTATCGGCTGGTGAACCTGATATCAGTAGTAGGTAAATTATTGGAAGGAATTTGAAGGGATCAGATATAATTATTTGTTTAGCCAGAAACTGATTAGGGATAGCCAACATGGCTTTATGTGTGGTAGGTCAAGCTTAACCAATCCTACAGAGTATTTAGAGGAGGTTACCAGGAAAGTTGACAAAGGAAAGGCTGTGGATGTTGTCCACATGGACTTCAGTAAGGCCTTTAACAATGTCGCACTTGGGAGGTTAGTCAGGAAGGTTTAGATGCTAGGTTTTCATGGTGAATTTATGAACTGGATTCGATAATGGTTGGATGGGAGAAGCCAGAGAGTCATGGTGGATGATTGCTTCTTAGAGTAAAGTCCAGTGAATAATGCTGTGGCTCAGGGTTTAGGGCTGGGACCATTGTTATTTATCTATATCAGTGGTTTTCAAACTGCCCCCTAAGTTCACATTCCACTTTAAGCAATCCCTTTACCAGAAGTGCTCTATGATTTGTAAGGGATTGCTTAAGGTGGATGTAAGTGGGAAGAGAAGGTTGAGAACCACTGCTTTAGACCCATTGCTACTGAAATATTTTGCTTGAGAAAAATTGTTACTGGTCCATTTCCTTTGGTGTTATGAAACCATGCGCATAACAAGAACAGTGAGGGAAAGGATAAATAATGGCGCACTCTGGCGCGCAGGAACATAATTTCTACAGTTCTTATTATCATCAAAAAGGTTAACTGAATTCAGAGGACACAGTCAAATTCTGATGTACCCTTTTTTTTAAGGCAAGAAACCCAACATGCCTCTATCCCTCTTCTGGGTCTGCTGAAGCCTGTAATTGCATGAGTGCATAAGGCAATCTACTGAATATCTGAACCACCTAGTTGCATTAAGCAGTTAGAATGAAGGACAGTGGATTTTCTCTGGCATTATTTTAAAGGAGCCCTGGCCCTTGCTTGTGCATTGTAGCAAAATTATATGGAATGCAGGATAATCAAATAAAGGCTCAATTGACCTCTCTTTCCACCCCTGGACTCACCAATGAGTCCTTAACTTCTTGATCAATCGTAAATTTGTGTTTGACCATCAATTTTAGGCTAACCGGGGCTGGCACATCTAATGTGGCCCCAGTCATTTGAATGGGATTATCAAATGTCACTAAAAATGTGTGTGTGCTTGGTTTATTTTGATCAATTTAACATGTTTAATTTTATTAAATGCATAAAAATATTACTAAGTGAATTTACAGTAGTTTGCAATTCTTTATTATTAATTATTAATTATTACTTTTAAAATAGTTATTTTTCAACTGTTCTTAAATGTCTGCTCATTGTGGGCATTTGATGTCAGTGAGAATGCCACTGACAGGTCAACCTCTCAGAAATTAATTCATGAGCAAGGCCTGAGTTCATCACCTGTGGCAGAGTTGTTACCCGGGAGGCCCTCACCTCACAGAACAACAGGGGCGGAGTTGGCGGCAGGACATCAGGAGCATTGCAGTGGCAAAAAGTTATCGTGGCCATTGCGGGTAGATCAGCATGAAGTACAGGCCAGATCGATTCTGATCTGACTCCTTGTTGGTGTTTTTATAAATGTAAAGCAGAGGAAACCACATCTGATGAGATAAACTCTCTGTGAGTGATAGGTTAGGTGGAGGCGCAAGGAACTGCAGACATCGGAATGCACCCACTGAGTGTGTATTTGGGAAGTCACATCCTTGCTTTATTCCCTGGAAGATAACCATCAGTTGGTGGATTACTTACAGTAAAAACTTTTGAATAGTACATCACTTATTAAATATGCACAGTTTACCCAAATACCACATTTCACATTTGCTGCTCTTTTGGTCATCACGGTTATTTATTATATTAACATATTATTCAATCACAACTTTTCTTTATAATACAGAATTATTCAGTCTATCAGCATATTACTCATTACAATTTGACAGGTTATTTTCCATTATGTAACATTAATGTGGGTGGAAATTGTTCCCTATTTAATTTTGGTGTTTTTTTATATATATTGACAATGGAATGGCAAAAGAAAGCAAGCAGATACTTACCCCACCTGGATATAATTGAGAATCAGTTTGCTGTCAGAATTCTGCCTTTACAATGGATGCATATGATCCCTTCCAGTATTGAAAGAGGTTAATGTCCCCAGCTGCTTCACTTGAGCATTTGTGCTGAATGTAAATTGGTGTGGGGCCGTAGTGTGCTCAAGGAGAATTTCTCAATTGATTGCAAAGGCCAGTATTTTACAGGCAGAAGATGTATGTAGCACACAAAATGTTATATTCATTTATAGAGCATTGTCCCTAAGACATGAGGATTTGATGTAGGTCCAGCTGGATTTTCCTGGCTCTTGGCTGAGACTGCTTCATTGGACCAAGATGTCGAGATTAATCTTCCAGCCTTCCTAAAAATTTTATGTCTCTCTGAGTGGAAAGAAATGAGAAGGGTTGATTCATCATAACCTAAATTGTGTTGGGGATGCCATTCCATGATTTCTGTTTTTTTTGGTTTCGGCTAAAATTTAGCACAAGCTGGTGCTTTTCTTCTTTGAGCCTTAGAGGAGCTTGCTGCATCCCACACTCCTGTCAAATGAATTCATCACTTCGATGTAAACACAGTAATTTATTATTCACGGTCATTTTCAAAATGGCATTTTGTCCCTCCCTTTAAGTATTCCACCATAAAGTGTGCAACAACTAGAATTCTGGGTTGTCGAAGTCTAAGAATATGCTGATAATCATTTTGTGAATAATGATATTTAACAATAAAATTGCTCAATTTTTTTTACATATCAAAATAAATGTAAAATATATTTTAAAAATAAGTAACTGTACCTATCTCGACCTTCCTAATACCCACGTCGAGAATTCCCAATCAAATCGTTGGGGATCTTAATCTGAAATAGTGAGTTTGATGACCCGACACAATGATGGTGATTCCCATGACTATTTTCCTCTGTCATTGTGCTCCATGTGGACTGGGGAGGAGTAGAATGATGCATCTGGCAGTGTCTGTCACTCAGCTTGTCCCAGACAAACAGCTAGACCCATTAGAATAGGAGGTGCTCATCTGCATCTCTTCAGTGCCGATATCTTGAGTTTTGCTGTCTCTCACAGCAGTTTGAAAACACAAAAACTGAAGCCAAGAAAATATTGATGACTCTTTCTGCTTCCAAGCAACCACTGAAAAACGGGACCAATCCAAATCCAACATGACTGCTTAATGCCGTTTCCTGCGCTGAAACCTCTCCTCTCATTGTCTGTGGAAAGAAAGCGACCTTCAATTTGTTGTGAATAATTACATCCACAAGTTTATGCTCTGGGTGCCAGCAAGGACAAACAAGAAAACTTTTTCAAAAGTTGTCCATATCACCATATACAGCACAGAACAGGCCAGTTTGGCCCTACTAGTCCATGCCGGAACAAATCCCCACCCTCCAATCCTCTCCCCTCCATGTAATTATCCAGTCTTTCCTTAAATGTAAATAACGTCCCTGCTTCACCCACCTCTGCCGGAAGCTTATTCCACATCCCCACCACCCTTTGCGTGAAGCAATTTCCCCTCATGTTCCCCTTATAATTTTCCCCCTGCAATATCAAACCATGGCCTCTGTTTTTTAGACACTTCAAGGTTTAAAATGGCAGGCTACTATTATTGAGAAAGACCTTTATTTTTATATTGTTGAATTAAGAAAGAAGCTTGTGGCATTGCGATGTTTGTTGCTGAAAGCATCTAGTCATGTGTAGTTAATGAAGAAGGTTGACATTAGTGCAGTGCCAAAATCTTTGACATACAGGGACAGATCGTTTGGAGACAGACAAGAAAAAAAAATCACAATCCTTGACAATTGCTTAACCACTAAAAAAAACTTTTCTATAATGACCATTACATCCCCTAACCACACAACTGCTCCATCCCATCTTCAAAAAAACAACAACAAATTTCCAATTTCCATGTGAATATTTGTTACAAAGCTATTGTAATCTTTCATTTTCCTTCCTACTGCTTACATCTTCATGTCCTTTTCACTGGCTTCCTCTACAGACATCGTTGAGTGTCCAAATTCCATCTTGACGTGCGACTGATATCTTAGACAGGAACAAAACCACAAAGGCATTCATCATGGTGACCCTTTAAACTTTTGCTTCTACTAGCATCGATTACCAGATTCTCAATTATTTACAGATGACTGGAGGTCAAGACTTCATTAAAAAATTCCAAAAATATACTTTATTCACAATAAATTATTTACATTACAAGAAAACCATTCAAGGCTTTTAAGATTCATGGTGTCAATCATATTGATACATTCTCACGAATCTACATTTTACATTGTTCTCTCAATGCTCCATCAGCACCACTGTGGAACCTTGTCATTTATCCCCCCCCCCACTCTGGTTGAGGGGCCCCTCAGTACCCAGTAATGGGAGGACTCTAGACTGTAGTCCTTCCCCGCAGCACCCTTGCATTGGCTGCACCAAGCCTCAGTGCATCCTTCAGCCTGGAATGAGCCAGTCGGCAGCATCTCCGTGTGGTGAAACACCAACAGGCATGCCAAATTGCGTCTTTCACCGAGTTGATGGCCTTCCTGCAGTTCTGGATGTTGGACTCGGAGAGTGTCCCTGGGAAGAGATCGGAGAGTTCTCTGTCATGCTGCTGCTGGGGATAAACTATGACAAGGATCCCTATATCCTTCTCCACACACTCTTTGTGAATCTGCATTCAGCAAAGAGTTGGGGGACAGTCTCCACTGCACTGCAGCCACCCTCAGGACAATGTGCATGATGGTAATGTTCTGCTTATGCAAGAAGAATCTCACTGGTAGGACTCCTCTGACCACCAGCCAGGCCAAGTCCTGGCAATGAGCTCTGGCAATGAAGCCAGATGACTAGGACGATCTGCTCAGGGAACTATCCCATCAGATCCATTGAGTCTTCATTTCTTAGTTTCTGCAGGACGTTCCGTACTGACCACTGCCCGATGGCCTTATGGTTGACGGTCTTCTTCATAAAAAAATAATGCTCATATGGTATCTTTCATGATCCAAGTTTACCGCAAAATGGTTCTCAGCCACTAAAGTAGCATGCAAGTATTTGTGGCATCACTGGATGAGTCACTGAGGAGGTGGGGCAGATTAAGTTCTATATCACTAATTTACTCAGCAAAAGGGAGTGGAGGAGGTAAAAATATCTTTCTGTAAGAAAGAATTCAGGAGAATATTTTCAGGAAAATATAATTTGTGGCAGATAAAATACAGGTGCTTCATCTTTTATCTGGGATTCCGAATACCGGCAACCTCTTAAAGCTGCACTTTTGTTGGTGGATGACATTTGTTCATCAAATATGCTTTTTACACCGCCGCTACGTAACAGGAATTTCTAGGAAAATTTCCACAACGCTGGCTGTGTAAAAAGTTCCAGGCGGGAATTAGAAACTAAACTGAACTGCATGCTGTCTGCAACAACATGCTAATGAATATACTTCTCTGCCTTGCTCCAAGCTCCCGCCGTCTGTCCTCCCCGGCCATTAGTTCCCCCCCCAACCTTCGGCCATCTGTCACCACCCCCCGCACCCGGCCATCCGTCCATCGATCCCCCCCCCTCCCCAGCCTTCATTTGGCCCTCCCCCCACTATCCGTTGCCCCACCCCATCTAACACCTGACGTGGCAGCAGGGGTGAAGTGACGGGGGAGGGGGTTCTCCCTCTGAAAATGGAGAATATTTGCACAACATTTTTAAAACTCAGTTATATTTGGAGGCAACTTTCATTCAACCTACCCCCACCTCAAACCTCCAGCCTCCGGGATCATGGCAACTCTGAAATCACCTCATCTCAACCTTATTTAGTATAAACGCCCTGCTTGTGTGAACAATCATTCTGGAGGTAAGTATGCTAGTGTATAATGGAAAATTAATGTTACTTATGTGTAAAAACCATACAAGATGAAGTTTGGCGCAAAACATGACCCGACATCACCCTCACTCAACTCCCATGTATCCTTTGCATTCCGCATCAATAATTTGTGGTCTCTTAATAAGTGCCCCTTCATAGCGCACTTATTAGTGCGATTATCACTTTATAAGAGAACTCCCTGTAGGGTGCCGTCGCTGATTAATGTGATCATTACTTTCTAAGAGCCCATCCCCGTTGAGCATCTTCGCCACCCGCCCTCCTTGTCGACTCTACCAGTCAGAAGCCTCTGTGAACATGGGAAAGAGAGCTGCAGAGTCCCCTATCAGACCCTAAGAAAGAGTTCATTCTGACGCGATGTTTGAGCTGTAATGTGTGCTTACTGCACTTGCACTGTTTGAGATGTCTGCAATGTCTGAGACAGTTTTATTTTGAAGTTTTACTTTCAAATAAAAAAAACCTAGCTCGTAATATTATGGTATTTTATGGTCTTTATTTATCAACACCCTGCACCCCCTATTTTGTGCGATTTTGCACAATTTTGAAACAGCGCAGTTGCTTAAAGGGACCGCCATTTTAAGATGATCCTGAAATCTGGAAGATTCTGAACAATGGTGTCAGCTCCTGGTGATCTGGATAAAAGGTTAGGCACCCGTATAAATTATATGTGGGCGTGCAGTGGATTCACTAAGTTTCTTTTTCTTTGGCTTGGCTTCGCGGACGAAGATTTATGGAGGGGGTAAAAAGTCCACGTCAGCTGCAGCCTCGTTTGTGGCTGACAAGTCCGATGCGGGACAGGCAGACACGGTTGCAGCGGTTGCAGGGGAAAATTGGTTGTTTGGGGTTGGGTGTTGGGTTTTTCCTCCTTTGCCTTTTGTCAGTGAGGTGGGCTCTGCGGTCTTCTTCAAAGGAGGTTGCTGCCCGCCAAACTGTGAGGCGCCAAGATGCACGGTTTGAGGCGTTATCATCCCACTGGCGGTGGTCAATGTGGCAGGCACCAAGAGATTTCTTTAGGCAGTCCTTGTACCTTTTCTTTGGTGCACCTCTGTCACGGTGGCCAGTGGAGAGCTCGCCATATAACACGATCTTGGGAAGGCGATGGTCCTCCATTCTGGAGACGTGACCCATCCAGCGCAGCTGGATCTTCAGCAGCGTGGACTCGATGCTGTCGACCTCTGCCATCCTGAGTACTTCGACGTTAGGGATGAAAGCGCTCCAATGGATGTTGAGGATGGAGCGGAGACAACGCTGGTGGAAGCGTTCTAGGAGCCGTAGGTGGTGCCGGTAGAGGACCCATGATTCGGAGCCGAACAGGAGTGTGGGTATGACAACGGCTCTGTATACGCTTATCTTTGTGAGGTTTTTCAGTTGGTTGTTTTTCCAGACTCTTTTGTGTAGTCTTCCAAAGGCGCTATTTGCCTTGGCGAGTCTGTTGTCTATCTCATTGTCGATCCTTGCATCTGATGAAATGGTGCAGCCGAGATAGGTAAACTGGTTGACCGTTTTGAGTTTTGTGTGCCCGATGGAGATGTGGGGGGGCTGGTCGTCATGGTAGGGAGCTGGCAGATGGAGGACCTCAGTTTTCTTCAGGCTGACTTCCAGGCCAAACATTTTGGCAGTTTCCGCAAAGCAGGACGTCAAGCGCTGAAGAGCTGGCTCTGAATGGGCAACTAAAGCGGCATCGTCTGCAAAGAGTAGTTCACGGACAAGTTTAATTGGCAGACAAATGTCCTTATAATGTCCACAGTCTAATTGTCATACATGCAACTATGTTTGGGCACCAGAAGCAAATATGGCTGGCAATTTTCACCCATTAATCAATTTTCATTGGTAAATTTGGGAATTGAATAGTGAATCAGTTTTGGTTATGGTGATGGAAGAACAAAAAGGACAACTCAATTTCTTCCCATCTTGCTTTAAACATCCACCTACAGGTACTCCTTGACTTATGACCATAATTGGGACCGAAGGATCGGTTGTATATCGAAATGGATGCAAGTCGGAATTTTTCCCATGCACATGGAGTACTGAAGTCTTAATCAAATATTTTAATCAAAATACTTTTTAATCAAATATTTTCTTCATTGTAGATTTGATGATAACAAATAAAGCTTCCAGAATTTTTCATTCAACCTTGGTGAATCTTTCCACATTCTGGTCCATGCTTGCCTTGTTAGTCAACATCCCGGGGTCCTTAGGCTGGGTGCGGCCATCTTGATTCCTGTGCACATGCGTGAGTCTTCACAGTCTGCACAGTGGGTTCACGTATTGGAGTTCGGTTGACACACAAACGATATTGAATTTGCGCCCTTAACTCTCTCGCATGCGCCAACTAAACTCCAATTCGTGAACCCACTGCACAGTAATCAAGATGGCCACACCCAGCCTATGGACCCTGGAAAGCTGACTAACAAGGTAAGTATGCACATTTTGGCTATAACTTGTCCTGTATCCCTGTTATAATTTGTCAAATACAACATAATCCGTCTAAATTTTATATTTAAAAAAATATTTCGGTCCTATGTGCCGATGGACATAAGTTGCGTAGGTTGCAAGTCAGGGAGTACCTGTATACAAGTTGGCTATGATTGTTTTATCAGCTGATCTAAAAAAAATTAAGTATCTAACCAATGGAAGAATACCTCAACACCAAAGGTCATGAGGAACTTGAATTTTCTATGAAGTGATATTAATTTGTTGAGGACGCAATGGTTTAATCAGTGAAGAGATGCAAGGCCCCTGGATATGAAATTATAAAGCTAGTTCATGTGAGAAGGGCTTTAATTGTTAAGATTGTAAATCACATCAACTTCATCAGGTACTTTCTGTTACACCATGTTACTTCTGGGGGGGTGGGTGAACTCACAATGATAGACTATCCCAGATGGAGTCCTACAATATATCCTGAAAGACTGCGCAGATCAGCAAGTGGGCGTATTTATTGATGGCATTCTCTTGCTGTAACAACCCTTTCAAAAAGGTCACCATCTCACCAATATCTGGCTTAAATGACTACCCAGTGGAGTGTCAGTCAAGGCTCACATGATTCTTCATCTTCCACCTGACCTTAACCTTTGTCAATTTGTCTTCTGTCCAAACAAGTCCATGGTAGATGCTGTCTCCCTGGCCCTGCACTTGGCCTTGGAAATCATATGTCAGATCACTGCACATTGATAACAGCTTCACCTTCCATACCATAATGCCGAGAAACTCATTCCCAGACTTCAGG
Organism: Narcine bancroftii; assembly: GCF_036971445.1. Lineage (NCBI taxonomy): Eukaryota > Metazoa > Chordata > Chondrichthyes > Torpediniformes > Narcinidae > Narcine > Narcine bancroftii. The sequence continues at coordinate 11,911,508 of NC_091476.1, read as the reverse complement.
ATCTAGTCGTCAGTGCCCTCCTTTGCAACTGGACTTCCTCCTTAATGAACAACAATCAGTGAGGATAAGTAACATTTCCTCCATGATCACGCTCAACACGGTCATTCAAGGATGCGTATTCAATCCCGTACTATAATCCCTCTCGAGCCACAGCTGTACAGCCAAATACTGTTTCTACTCCATCTTCAAATCTTCAAATTGGCTGATTATAGTCACAGGCCAGGTATTCAATAATAATGAGGCAGAATACCGAAAGGAGATGGTAAATGTAATGGCATCGTGCCAAGATTTTAAAAAAAACCTCTCCTCATCAATGAAGTGAAAGAAATTATTATAAATTTAAAATTAAATGAAGTGAAAGGAATGACTATGGACTTGAGAAGGAGGTGTAAAGATTACTTTGTTGTCCACATCAATGGTACAAAGTGGAGAGAGTAAAAGTTTAAAGTTCTTGGGAGTAAATTACTTTTTTAGAAGACTATGGAAGTTTGGCTTTACCCCCTATCCCTCCATAACTTCTAGAAATGCACCGTCACCAGCCTTTAAGCCTACTTGCTGAATGCATCATAGTATGGCATGGAAACAGATCTTCTCAAGATTACAAGAAGCTGCAGAACGTAATGCGGAACATTACCTAAACGCCCTCCTCTCCTCTCGATGGACTCCAGCTATTGCCCACTGCCTAGGAAAACATACTGAAAAACTCACCACACCCTGGACCCACTCTCCTCTCCCCTCTCCCATCAAGTAGAGGGCTCAAGAGTGTGAAATCACGCACCAATGGGCTTAAAGGAATTTCCCCCCACAGTATTCAGATTCCTGAACGAATGCCACAACACTGTCAACGCATTGCCTTTGCTACTAATTTATCTTTTGAACTCTATTTTCCGTAATTGAGTTCTTGCCCTACTTTATATATGTTAGAGTTGACCTGCTACACTCATCACAGAAGATCCCTTTCATTATGCCAGATATAATGTGTCAAATAAATACAGTTAAGTGGAAGATATCATTGATTCAAGGTCATTTATGTGCTGATCATTATCGCTGTAGACACTGTGAAATATAAAAACAACAAAAATTCAGGAAAAATAACCCAACAGCTGAGTTAAGATTCTCTGACATAATTGCAAGTTCAGCTTAGTCTGAAGAAAAGAACCCAAACATGAGACATAATTAAATTCCAATACATTTGGTCACTTATTACTATGTTCTATTAAGTATTGATTCTGTGCTGATTTGGTGATCCCACAGACTTAAAAATAATTGCTAATGACGTAATGTATTTTTTTCTGAGACATATTATAGTACCAGATTCATTATTACTCGTTATTGTTCTGTCTTACTGTGTATTTTAGGTTGGTTTTGTTTTATTGTTGTAATTTTCAGAACCAATTGTATTTATCCAGTACAGTAAAAAAAAAGGTTTTATTTCTGTCAAGAGAAAAAAAATCCAAATATGTGTTTATTTCATCCAACAGTTTTTTTAAATCAAATTGATGCAGTATCCTTTAAAACCTGAGTAGATTCTGAGACAATTCATGGAATTGAAAGTTTAACATGATTATTTAGAAAAGAAGGTGGACCATATACAGGTAATTAGATGTTATTCAATTTGATAACATTGTTACAAGTCTTCATTTGGGATGGAATAATTGACATATTGGCCAGAAAGTGAGACGCAGAGATTTTGGATGAGAACATTAGTAAGAAATTTAAATTTGTTCCTAGAAAGATGAATTTTAGGAATGAGGAATGCAGGAGAATGCTTTGAACTTTGCAGATGGAACTGAATTAAAATATAAGAATTGTAATTGAGGGCAATAAATTGCAAATGGAAACTGATAATTATGTAAATATGCAGATTGATGATGGTTAAAATTCAAAGCACAAACGTGGAACATATTGGGTTAATAACAGTTTGGAATATAATTAAACTTGCATACTGATACCCAGTCATCTCAAAATTTGCAAAGTATAATCATTTTTTAAAATGGAAAATTAAAGGGATTTAGGAAACCAAGAATAAAAGTATCAAGTGTAATTTTTTTTTTAAATTGTAGAGACCAGAAATCTGAAATGAAAGAGGGGAATGGTGGAAATATTGAGCCGATCAGACAGCATCTGTGGAGGTGGAAACAGAGTTAGTATTTCAGAGGGAGGACCATTTATCACAACAATCTGAATAAGATATCAATTAAGAAGTATAAATAATAATCAAGCTGACATGTTTACATCACTTTTCGCAGATGTCGTCTAAACTGCTGAAACCTTTGGCTATTTACTGCTTTTATTACAAATCTATTAAAATTCATTCCTGTCATGTCACTACTGGCTTTGGTAAACACATTTTATTGTGGATTGCATGGAGAGACAGAAACCCAAAATATGCAAAAACTGTATGGAACTTTGCTACCCTTTATAGCAATAGAAGCAGAGGAAGAAATATATTGGTCAACATATGCTTTTAAATGAATATACAAAATTTGAATAAACATAGTTCACAACAATCATTGCTCATGGTGGAATAAGAGTAATTTCGCCATTTATGTTCAAATTTGGATCAATACTTTCTGAATCAACATCTTAAAGTCCATTGAATCCATTGTGGCAAATATGTCCATATTTATTAAAGGAAACTTTAATTATAAATCAATTTGATGAAAATAAATTCTTTTTTTCAGCTTTCCCTCTAATACCCTTAATATTATTATCTTGTCTAATTAACTGAGCCAAAGGTTCAATGACCAATGCAAATAGAGCTGGTGACAAAAGACAGCCATGTCTAGTCGATCTAGATTAATGCAAAAGAAGAAGATACCTGCCCATTTGTCACAACTCTAGCTGTAGGGTTTCTATAATATGCCTTAATCCAGCCAATAAAAAGAGGCCCTACACTTTAAACAAAAAACTCCATTCCACTCTGTCAAATGCCTTTTCTGCATCAAGAGCAATTACCATAGGTTGTTTGGATTGCTCCCGAGAAATATTAATTAAAGAAATCAACTTCACAATATTATCTGCTGAATACTGATTTTTAATAAAACCCGCCTAGTCTACATGAATCAAATCTGGTAAATATTTAGCTAATCTATTAGCTAGAACCTTGGCAACAATTTTATAATCTATATTTAGTAAAGAAATAGGTCTATAAGATCCCACTTTTAATAGGTCCCTATCCTTCTTAGGAATAACCCTGATAAGTGCTCTAGAAAAAGAATCAGAAAAAGAGCCTATCTCCGTCGCCTGTTTCAATATATACAGGAGTTAATAAGTCCTGAAATTCTTTATAAAATTCTGAAGTAAAACCATCCTCTCCTTGGTGAGAGAATTCCCACCAATGCTTCCCTCACTTCTGTAACAGTAAAAAAAAGTATCTAAATCCTTAATATCCATATTCTTCAAAGATGGTAAAGCCAATTCAGACAAAAATTAACAATTTTAACACTATCTTCCAATTCTTCGGAAGTATACAATTTCTCATAATATAAACAAAATTCATCATTAATTTCCTGAGGATTATAGGTAATTAGCGAGTCATGACTAATAGCATTTATTATTCTAGAAACCTGATCAAATTATTCAAAATGTCATTCATCTGAATACCAAAAATGTTCTGTGCTCTTCCATATTTAGATAAAAAATCTATAGTAAAGAATGTGTATGGTATACTTGCCTTCATTAGGTGGGGTATTGAGTATTGAGATAAGGAAGTCATGTTGCAGCGATATATAAAGCTTGGGTTCTGTCTCACTTGGAATATTGCATGGTTGCTCCTTTACAGCACGAAGTACAGGAGAGATTTATCAGGATGATATTTGGAATAGAGTGTGAGATATAAGGTGAGGTTGTTTTCTATGGAGCATTGGAGACTGAGGAGAAACCTAATAATTTATTAAATGATGAGAGGCATTGATGGAGGAGATAATCAGGGTAAAAATGCCACATCCTGGAGGATATGCATTTAAGGTGAGGAGGGGAAATTTTAAACGAGTTGTACAGGGCAATTATTTTTACCCATAGAGTGGTAGCTGGCTGGAACAGGCTGCCAGGAGTAGCGGTAGAGATAGATATAGCAGAGGCTTCAAGGTAGACACATGAATGAGAAAGGGATGAAGGGTTACGCATTATGTGCAAACAGCAGAGTTTTAATTTAATTTGCATATCATTTTTAGTGCAGGTATATAGGGCGAAAGTTCTTGTGTTGGACTGTTCTATATTTTTAGTTTCAATCAAATGAAAACATGCAATGAAGTCAATATCGATAATGATTTGACAACATACCATCACAGGATCTTTGATGAATCCTTTGAAGTTATATTTATTTGGTTAGATTTGCAGCATTTAAAAGTCTGGTAGGATCCCACAAAATGACAAGGCATGAAATTAATTGTATAACTTTCAGTCATGTTTTTTTCTTTCATTGAGCTATGAGAGTCAAAGACACAGAAGCTAAATAAATGTTACCATTGGTGTATGAGCAAATGATGGTTTTATTATTAGCCATACTGTGCATATGTGAAAATCAAAGACATATTTCATATTGATTCATAACTCAATGTTGACTTTATAATGTTCATAAAAAGTTTTGATGAATATTTGAAGGGCGTCCTGAGAATGAGAAAATGAAAGTGCAGTAGATTTTGATGAAGAACTGGGCAGCTGATAATGAGAGGGAGTATAAGTCTTGAGGAGCTGACTGGTAACCATCAAGTCAAATCAAGTTTATTGTCATCTGACTACACAAGTACAACCAGATGAAATGGCATTCTCCAGTCCATGGTGCAAAACATGCAGACACACAACCAGACATAACACACTTATGGGCAAACAACACATATGCAAGACAAGTATTTGTAGGCACATATAAATAAATAGATAAATAGATATACTGTTCCATATATATGAGAGTCTTGTATGATTAGTGTGAGCAGTTCCTTTGGTTGTTCAGCATTCTCACTGCCCATGGGATGAAACTGCTCCTCAGCCAGGTGGTGCTGGCTCTGACAAGGGCAGCTGAACGATGCTGTGTGCAGGGTGGAAGTGGTCCTCAATTATTTTGCGCGCCCTTTTCGGACAATGATCCTGGTAGATCACATCAATGGTGAGGGGAGGGAGCTCCAATTATTCTCTCTGCCACTCTTATGGTCCTGTGGATTGACCTCTGATTTATTTCTCTGCAGCAACCATACCCCATTGTGTTGCAGCCAACCAGGATGCTCTCTGTAGAAAGTTGACATGATGGTGGTTGGTAGCCTTGACCACTTCAGTCTTCTCAGGAAGTGCAGGCACTATTGTGCCTTCCTGACAAGTGAGGAGGAGATGTGTGTCCATAATAGGCCACTAGTAAAGTGAACTCCATATAACCATATAACCATATAACCACTTACAGCACAGAACAGGCCAGTTCGGCCCTACTAGTCCATGCCGTAGCAAATCCACACCCTCCTAGTCCCACTGACCAGCACCGGGTCCATACCCCTCTAGTCCCCTCCTATCCATGTAACGATCCAGTCTTTCCTTAAATGTAACCAATGATCCCGCCTCGACCACGTCTGCTGGAAGCTCATTCCACATCCCCACCACCCTCTGCGTAAAGAAATTTCCCCTCATGTTCCCCTTATAATTTTCCCCCTTCAATCTTAAACCATGTCCTCTAGTTTGAATCTCCCCCTTTCTTAATTGAAAAAGCCTATCCACATTTACTCTGTCTGTCCCTTTTAAAATCTTAAACACCTCGATCAAGTCCCCTCTCAATCTTCTACGCTCCAGAAAAAAAAGCCCCAGTCTGCACAACCTTTCCCTGTAACTCAGACCCTGAAATCCTGTCAACATTCTCGTGAACCTTCTCTGCACTCTCTCTATTTTGTTGATATCTTTCCTATAATTTGGTGACCAAAACTGTACACAGTACTCTAAATTTGGCCTCACCAATGCTTTGTACAATTTCATCATAACCTCCCTACTCTTGAATTCAATACTCCAATTTATGAAGGCCAACGTTCCAAATGCCTTCTTCACCACACCATCTACCTGAGTATCAGCCTTGAGGGTACTATTTACCATAACTCCTAAATCCCTTTGTTGCTCTGCACTCCTCAATTGTCTACCATTCAATGTATATGACCTATTTAAATTTGCCTTTTCAAAATGTAGCACCTCACATTTATCTGTATTAAATTCCATCAGCCATTTCTCAGCCCACACCTCCAGCCTTCCTAAATCACCTTTTAATCTACGGTAATCTACCTCACTGTGCACAACACCACCAATCTTTGTGTCATCTGCAAACTTGCTTATCCAATTCTCTACCCCTACATCCAGATCGTTAATATATATAACAAATAATAGTGGACCCAGGACCGAACCCTGAGGAACTCCACTAGTCACCGGCCTCCAATTGGACAAACAATTTTCTACCACTACTCTCTGACACCTCCCATCCAACCATTGCTGAATCCATTTCACTACCTCCTTATTTATACCTAATGCTTCCACCTTTTTTCCTAACCTCCTGTGGGGAACTTTGTCAAAAGCTTTACTAAAGTCCAAATAGACAACATCCACAGCTTTCCCTTCATCAACCTTTTTTGTAACCCTCTCGAAGAACTCAATCAGGTTTGTCAAGCATGATCTACCCCTGACAAAACCATGCTGATTCCAAGGAAACAAAACACAAAAATCGGCAGACACCATGGTTGATGTAAAATCACAAACCTGGAGAAACTCAGCAGGTCAAGCAGTGTCCTTTATTTAGTAAAGGTAAAAATACAAAACTGATGTTTCAGGCTTTAGCCCTTCATCAAGGTATGGAAAAATGTTGGCAGGTGTCTAAACAAAAGAGTAGGGGGGAGGTGTGGTCAGAAAGGGAAGAAGTGATAGGTGGAGAAGGGAGGGAGGGGAAAGCAGTGATCAAGGGGAGGAGGGATGGCTAGGTGAATTGAGGTGGAAAGGAGGGAGGAGAACTGAAAAAGGGAAGAGAAGGGGAGGGGGAAGAGGAGAGCAGGTAAATAGAAACTCAAAATGTCAATGTTAATGCCATCTGGCTGGAGAGGGTCCAGACAGAAAATCAGGTGTTGTTCCTCCAATTTGCAGATGCTCTTGGTGGGACAGAACGTAAGGCCTTAGTCAGACATGTGTGTATGGGAGTGTAACACAGAACTGAAATGTTTGGCCTCTGGGAAGTCTTTCCCTGGTGTGGGCAGAGCGATGGTGCTCAGTGAAGCGATCTTCCAATCTGCGCCCAGTCTCTCTGATGTAGAGAAGGCCACAAAGGGAGCAGATGATGCAGTAAATCAGTCTGTGGATACACAAGTGAAGAGTTGCCTCATTTGAAAGGTCTATTTGTGGTACCTGGACCGTGGTGAGGGAGGAGATGTGGATGCAAGTGTGCACCTCCTGCAGCCACAGGGGAAGGTGCCGGGGGTGGGCAATTGGTGGGGAGGGATGAGCCCCTATGGAAGACAGACAGGGGAGGAAAGGGGAAGATGTATCTGGTAGTGGGATCCTTTGTAAGTGTCAGAATGACCGGATGATAATGTGTTGGATGCAGAAGCTGGTGGGGTGATAGGTGAGGATAAGGGGGATTCTATGTTTGTTGTGTCTGAGGACAGAGAGGACCAGGGCAAATGAGTTAGAAATGGGTTCTTGATATTCTGCTGCTGACCCGAATAAACTATGGTCTTTCTGTTAGAAAGTCCAGAAGAAGCATATTAAATGCTGAGCTGGAATTGATGAACAACAGCCTGGCATATGAGGCCATCATTCTCCAGGTGAATCAGGACACAGTGAAGGGACAAGGCTATGTTATTGACTGTGCTATGGTTTCTTCTATTGGCAAATTGAAATGGGTCAAGCATCTCTGGGAGGTGTGTGTTGATGCATTCCATCGCCAGACACTCGAAGCATTTCATAATGCTCGAGGTCAGTGCCGCAGGGAGGTAGTCTTTGTCACCCTCTTTGGTACTGGGATAATGGTGGCTGCCTTGAACCCTGTGGGAATGCTGCAGTGAGGTTGAAGATTTCTGACAACCTCTGTGTCTGTGACTACCTCACAGAACAAACATTTGAACATAGAACAGAATTAACAATTTTATGTCCTGCAGAACCTTGGATAAAGATCATTGGATCTCATTGCAATTCATGACATATAATTTTCAGTATTCATTGTAGCAAACTGCTTGATTTCTGGCCCCGATTCAATAAACAAGATGCCTGTGCATTGTTTTCTCTTCTTTGCTTCACCAGTAATCTTTGAAGAGAAAAGAACATGTCTATCACCTGCCAACCCGTGCTCCTCCCACTACCCTTCAATTTGGGTGTTTGCCCGGTTCTTGCTATTTCTGATGAAGGGGGTTTTGACTCAAATCCTTGACTGTTACTTTCTATGGATGCTGCCTGACCCACTGAGTTCCTCCAGCAATTTGTTAACTCAGATAATAGACAAACAACTCCTGCATGATCAATGGTTTTACACGTTTCTATGGACAAAATTCACGCAGAAGGAGCCTCCAAGAGGGATATGGGATGAGGCAGCATGGTTGACATAGATTTGTTGGGGTGACGGGCCTGTTTCTGTGCTGTATAACTGTGAATCATTCTCTAACCATATTGTGAATGATTCATCTACTGCAGATAGGATGAGCTTCCCTCCCCCTTTCTCTGTAAAATGCTTCACTGTATGTAATTCCTAACCACTTTGGCATACTGGAACACAAAATTTTGGGAAATTATAGCACTATTGCCAACAGCTCTTCCTTAGTTTAACTGTCTCTGGAGGTGCACAGTCTGGTAATGAAGGAACAGTACAACAAGCATAAATAACTGATGTTCAAACAAGTTAAACTTAGGGAAAAAAATCTTATCAGGTCCTTGGACTAATTATACTGAAGCCACAAGGTAAGAATTGCATTGCAAAGGAATTTCAAGTAAGTCCCCGTGATATTGATCAGTTGAAATGATGTTGTCTAGCTTAAATGGAGAAATGAGCATAGGTATATGGATGAATGGATTACTCATTGGACAATGTGCTGGAACTGGACTAGCCTCAAGTTTATCATCACATGGCATAAAGATGCTGTGACAGAGGTTGTTTTGCAAACAGTACAATATGTAAGAGATGGTGCTAATGCGCAGTTACAGTGAGAGATGAGTGGTTACAGAGTGAAGGCAAGATCATTTTACAATTTTTGGATTCATTTGGAAGTCCAATGGTGACTAGAAAGAAACTGTCCTTGAATCTGGTGATGCACAATCTCATACTTGTGAATTTCCTTCCAGAGGGAAGGTGAGTGAAAAGAGTGTGGTCGGGGTGGGATGCATCCTTCAATATGTTATTTTCCTAGGCAGCGGCAGTTCTAGATGGAGGTGATGGAAGGGAAACATGTATATGTAATGGCCTGAGCCATGTTCACAATGCTTTGTAGTTTTGTAGGGTCTTATGGAGCAGTTCCCATCCCATACAGTGATGCACCCTGATAGGATGCTTTCAATGTTGAACATGTAGATGTTGGAAAAGGATCCTGGCTTTGCCAAATTTGGTCAGGCCTCTGAGGAAGTAAAACTGCTGGTGTAGTTTTATGCCCATGACATTGACATAGGTGAGTCAGGCCAGGACAAATCACTGAAGATGTTTATCATTCTGAACTTAAAGCAGTCTATCATCTCCACCTCAGCACCATTGGGGAGTAAACTTTGCCCCTCCTCTGGAAGTCAAGAACCAGCTTTTAGGTCTTGCTCAATTGAAGGAGAAGTTGTCCTGGAAATAAGCTGTGAATCCTCTATCTCCCTTCTGTACTCTGTTTCATAATTGTCAAAGATCCTGCCTACAACAGTGGTGTCGGCTACAAACTTGTATTTGGAGTTAGAGCTGTGTTTGGTCATGCAATTGTTCAGGGTTTATAGTCGAGGATGAGTATGTAACCTTGCAGTGCCCCTGAATTGAGGATGTTTGTAGAGGAGGGCTTCACTGTGGGATAGAAAGCCATAGATCCAATCACACAGAGAGGTGCTGAGACCACATTTATGTAGCTTGGGGATTAAGTTGTTTGGTACAACTGTGCTGAAATTAAGAGTTTGACGTAGGTGTCCTTATTGTCTAGGTTTTCAGCACTGAACGGAGGGCCAGGGACAGCATAAGTGTTCACTAGTAGAAAGGTAGTGAAACATTCTAATTTTGATCTCCATATTGCCAAACGACTTTTTTTTGTGAAACTGACAATGCATTTCAGGTGGTATTTTATAGGGAATAAAAACATTGATTTTATTTTTCCCTGACTTTTCACAGAAAACTTGAGCCTTCTTGTTTCTTTCTGTCAAATAGTAATGGACTGTCATATATTTCAAGCAGGTTTTGATAGTTCTTGCCTGCTTGATTGCAACATACAAATTGTGTTGTTTTTTTTGGTTTGGATGAAGTAACTTTGAGAATGTGGTGAAATGGAGTTCAGTCACAGATTAGCCATTAATGACCTGATAATTTCAATGGATTAAATTGCTTCCTTCCATTCCAGTCATTTTTTTTTCCCCCAGAAGAACTTTTCCAAAGTTTGGATTTTCCTGAAAAATGCTCAATGTTCTCTATGGAACCAACAGCATATTTCTTCATTAACGTCAGGAAGATGAGGATTTCTGACTAATTATGCCCAACGGGGAAGTCCACATTCCTGAGAGTTCCTTGCTGGTGATTGTCCAATTGTATTCCAACAATAGAAACCCATGTAAAACCAACTTTTTGAAATTGGTCCTGAAGAAGGTTCAGAACCCATTTGTTTCATTAGACAGGATTAGCAAAAGGCAAGATGTGTAATTTTCAGAAAATTTACATTCCTTTTAATTAATCGAGTTAACTTAAATATTTTAATTATTTAATTTCTGGCATTTTCACTTTGTCTTTTTAATTATGCAAAATAGTTCTATTATTTGATTATTCATGAGAAGCGGAGAGACATTCATTTGACATTTTTGGCAGGCAGCTTTGGGAGTAGTGAATTCATTGACTAAGGATTAGTGATTGGAATCGAATATGGTGCAATCATTTACATATCTGACCTTGCAATGGGAGGAAGGTAATTGATGAAGCAGCTGAAGGTGGTTGGGTCCATAATGTGTCCTGAGGAATTCCTGCATTGATGTCTTAAGACTTGAATGATTGACCTTCAAAAATCACAACCAATTGTTTTTTTTTCAGTTTCATGAGACTGCCTTAATATTATACTCAGAGCTGTCCAGCTGTTTTGATGCCCAGTACAGTCACTCTCACCTCACTTCTGGAGTGCAGCACTTCGATCTACATTTGGAGTAAGTTTGTGATGAAATTTAGAGCTGATTGGGAATCAGAAAATAGACTATGAGAAAGTATTACTCAAGAGCACTGTCGGCAATTACTTCATTCACTTTACTACTGATTGAGAGTAGACTGATAGGGCAGTAATTAACTGGATAGGATTTGTCCTTTTCGTGAAAGACATACATGGGCAATTTTCAACATTGTCAGGTAGATGCCAGTGTTGTAATTGTATAGAAGGAGCTTGGCTAGAGTACAGGAACTTGATGTTGACTGGTCCTATAAGACTTTGCTGTAAACCCTGCTTTCATTCTTAATATCACTCCGGCACCTGGCTTCTTCTTCTTTGGCTTGGCTTCACGGACGAAGATTTATGGAGGGGGTAAATGTCCACGTCAGCTGCAGGCTCGTTGGTGGCTGACAAGTCCAATGCGGGACAGGCAGACACGGTTTCAGCGGTTGCAGGGGAAAATTGGTGGGTTGGGGTTGGGTGTTGGGTTTTTCCTCCTTTGCCTTTTGTCAGTGAGGTGGGCTCTGCGGTCTTAATGCATCTGGCTTAATGCAGTTGTAAATATATCAGCCTTTTATTTAGCATGTGTGTCCTGAGCTCTTCCACTCTCCTAAATGCATCTCTAAATCCCATATCCTACTAATTGTACTGTTAATCTTAATTATTGCTCAATTCATAATAACACTCCACCCCCAATACTCATCTGTCATTTACAGCTGGGAATGCGGAGATGAGGTTCCAGTCAACTCAGCATAATCTTATTGAATGGGTGGCACAGTTCACATAGTGGTTAGTGTGACACTATTACAGCCGCAGTGATCCTGATTAGAATCAGGGGCTTCTGTAATGAGTTTGTCCATTCTTCCCATGGCCTGTATGGGTTTCCTCCCACCCTTCAAAAAGTATGGGGTTGTAGGCTAATTGGGTGTAATTGAGCACCATGGGCTTCAAAAGCCAGAATCAGCTTCTACCACACTGTAAATAAAATTTCCACAAAAAAAAAATTTAGAACGGTGAAGCAGATCTGAAGGTCCAAATGACCTGCTCTGGATTCATATGCTTGTACGTAATCTCTAGGACTTCCGTATATTCTTGGAATGTTGAAACACCAAGCCAAGTACAAGTACCCTGAGCACCACAGTAGCACTTCAGATCTCCTTTCATCAAGAATGCTCATGATGCCTTGAAGAATATGCTTGTTCAATCCTGATGGCTGGTGATCTGTAGCAGAACGAGGGGCTGAAATTCCCCTTCCCACGGGTCAATTTGAACTCGGAGCCAAAATGAATTCTCGCCTTTCCTCATTTCATATTCAATTAAGAACTTTTGTTTTTGGTCTGGTCTCCTCCCCCTCCCATTCTTTTACCTTTCTTGGTTGAGAGGCCTGTCTGCTTTTGGCTTATACCTTGAAGAGGGGCTCAGCCCCGAAACATGAGTGATACATCTTTACTTCCTATGGATGTTGCAAGACTGGCTGAGTTCCTCCAGCATTTACAAAAATGGTTGATTGGTAATTTACCAGATCAAAGATTTAGTCCTACATATTCCTTTCTATTTAGCCATTAATTGAGTTGCTGTGAAATTTCCATTCTGGGTCTTCATATATCTTTGTTGAATTATGTTTCACTCAGAATACATAAAGATCCTTCTCTGTTGCACAGTACCACATTGTAAACTAGTTTTTAATATAATGTAAAAAGCAATGGAAAAATTGAACTTGACACGAGAATGACAAGATTAGAATGCACTAATTTTCATGATCATACAACATTGAAACTAATATCAAAATAGCAAACATTTACTGAAGACAATAACTGACATAACAATTATGCCTTTTTACTTGTAACTCATCCATTCCCAGAATACATGACTCATCTTTGTTTCTGTTCTAATTAAAGTCCCCAGGCTGGTGACTTCCTTTGGGTAACTCGAGAGATTTGAAGACTGAGAGAGAGGCACAAAGTCTCATTAAAAATGATGACATTCAAACATTTTATGATGAAAAACAAATACCTCCAAATGCATTCAAATGATGGTACCTAATTAACATCAGCTACATTATAAATGTAAGGTATTTGGTGATAAGAAGCACTGAGGCGAATGAGTATCCTTTCATTAACAAAGGCGTGAGCAATGACGGCAACCGTGCAAATTGATAAATCTACAAAGCTAGAGAAGATGGAAACTATCTTGAGACATTCAAGCTGTCTTTTGGCCCAAGGCAATTACACCTAAATGCATTTTGAAAAATCTGGTGCTGAGTTAGCTGACTATTTTGCAAGAAATAGTTTTCTTTGTATAATTGCACAATAATTCAAAGCTCAAGAACTAAAAGTCCATTACAGTCATTATCATAGAAAATAATTCCTGTGTGAATCATAAACGTTTACAGAAGTCTAAAGAGTAGATTTTCAATCAAAAATGTTTATTAGAATGAAATGAATAGAGTAGTACTTTTTATGAAAGGCAAAATCTCATAATTAAGACGGATATTATTCTGTTTTTATAAGAAATTATATTTTCTGCCCTGTACAAGAGCCTCGTACTTCCTATTTCAGACATTTTCTCTCTAGGTTTCGAAAAGATGTCCATAGAGAGGGAGGGCGACCAATAGGATGGGAAAAAAACCTTGTTTCTTTTGGATAAATTAGTAATGTTATGGCAGCTCAAGCTGACCATACATTCGGGAGGAGGTGCACTCTATAGTTCAAAGGTTCACATTTAGAGTCAGAGTATATAGTGATATCACATACAACCCTGGGATTCTTTTTCCTGCAGGCCAGACAGGTTGCTGTTTTCTAATGCAAGTAGCATTACCAATAAAAATGATCAATAAGAATTATTTATTGAATTCAATAATTCAACTCAGTTCATATAAACACAGTTCCCTTTAAAACAGGAAACAAGTCCATACAAACATCAACACAAATATTTATACACTGGGTTTAAATAGTATTTATAAAATGTGCATGATATATACACACGGTTAAGAATTGAAACAATTCTTAATCTGTTCCACGACAAAGACACCGGTGCTGGGTTCCCTCAGCTCTGGTTGATCTCCTCCTCCTCCTCCTGCTGGCTTTGTATCATCTACTTGCTATCAGATTTCCTGTGTGAACTCATCAATCTGCCCAGTGATGCTGCATTACAGAATGCTACCTAAAACTCAAATCTATGCCAATTGTATGCCTATAATTCCTATTATCCACCATATAGATATCTACTCTCAGAAGTTTTACAGTCTTTACATGATTCCACCTTGAAAATTTTACATGGTCTGGTGTTTGGTGCATTCTTGCAGTATTTCCCATGAACAAAAACAGATTGCAGGTAGAACTCACCAAGTCAAGAAGTATCTTTGAGGCAAAAGGTGCAAGTTGATGAGTCAGTTCAAGCCCCTATATCAGGATAGAAAGGTCAAGGATGTTCTTGTTACCTAGAACATCTGCCATAGACCTGTTATGACAAAAAGCAAATTGTAGTGGATCAATAATGTCTAAGAGGCTGGAATTAATACAGATCCAGTTCAGATTCTCAAAACATTTTATTATGATGGATGACAGGCATTGGAAAGTCATCATTAAGGCATGTTATGTATTTCTTTGGTATTGAATGAGAGTGTTCTTCTTAAAACAGGTGGGATCTTCAGATTGTATTAGGGAGATATTTTAGGTGTCTGTAAATACTCCCACCAAGTGGTTCTTCAGACATGTCTAGGGTCTCAATTAGGTCAGTGAAGTTCCAGGAGTTTATTCTTAGGAAGGCCAATCTGCCATTTGTAACAGTATACATGGGTACACAGGCATCTGTGGATGTCGCAGCAGGTAACTTAATCTCACTAACCTGTTCAAAGTGACTGCAGAATGCATTGGGCTGTACTCAGAGGAATGCAGTTTCCTACAATTCTACCTGCCTTCCTTTTGTAGTCTAGGATTGTAGTTTTGCTATTGCATAGAATAGGACTGATTTTTAAAAATTATTTAAAAACTCTGAAGTCCTATTACCCTGACATATTTAGCAGAACTGATAGATTAACATCATGTACACATCACTAACAATTCTAAGCATGTCTGTATTGGTGTCTGGCAGAGAAAGGGGTGTGATGGTGGATTCTCTATGTTTGCATCTTCAGTTTACTTGTCAGTAGTGAACAAGTCCAGAAATAAAGAAATGAGGATGTCCACAAATTTTACATCATCAAGACCAGATATCTTTATAAGAAACTAACAACCCTTTTAATTTTGTTTGTGACTGAAGATACTTTGTTAGCACTAACAAAGGAACATCAATGGAAAATTGGCCATTGGTAAATTCAAAATAATAGTTTTTATTAAACTATTAATAACATTTTTTTTTACTTATCTCTAAACTTTAAATTTAACCCCACTATGCACAAAAGTAAATGTGTGTGCGTAATTAAAGTCCTAATCTGAAAAGTCAATTTTAAAACTTCAGCATAATTTTAGTCTAGCTTGAAGGTCTTGAATTTTCAGTTCAGAAATGATTATAAAGTGCTTTTAAACATCATATCTTCAGGCCTCTTTAAACTCACAATTCTTTCAATGAGTTGTCCTTCAGAGATATTCTTCAAGCAGAGGTAACCATCTTCTGGCCGCATATGTATCTCCTATGAAAAGGAGAATACAAGTCCTGGATCCCAGGATCACATCTTCTTCTTTTGAATGAAGACTTTGGAATTTGTTTTTCAAATTATGAAACTGTCCCCTTCATCTTAAAGAGGCAGTCAGAAGTGGACTTCTCTTTTGGAAATCTACTTATTGTGTTCCCCTTTTATTTGGAGTAGCATATTGGCAGCTTTTCCTCTTTTTGCAAGAAAAAATTACTGCTGTTCAATTCTTGTTCTGAACAGAAGTGAGTTTCCTTAAAGTGACCTCTTTGTCTTTCATTTCAATACTATATTTCTTGCAAATCTCTCATGTCACATGGTATGTGATATCATTTCTCTCTTTGAAGTTTGTAAAGTCTTTTGACACAGATGTGCTTAAAGCATCTCTGTTCACTTACTCACAGAATGAAAGAAATTAACATTGTTTGATGGTTCTCTTCTGGTTCCAAGTAGTCTGGATTTATCAAAATCACAGGTGCTTCTAAAATAGCACCTATTGTTTTCAGTATCTCAAAAAACATCATAAATCCTTTCATCTTCAATCAGCAGCCATTTTCATCTCAAACTGGCTTCTGTCTTCCAACTCAAAGAACCATGTGTTTTTAAAATGCTAATGTGCTGTCTTTGTGCCCCTGTAACCACCCAAACCCTTATTAAACCATATCCAAAGAAAATGCTGTTTTAACATTAAACTAAGGATTAATCATAGCCATTCATCACACAGTTGTTATATTAATTAAAAAAACACAAAAGTTATAGATAGTATCAGGATAAATTAAGAGCTCATCGCCATACAGAGTTCAAGGAGAATGGTCCATCTGTTCCGGATGAATAGGAGGATGAGGAATGTGGCTTCACCAACATCTAACACGTGATGAATAATCTGGTTTTAAATTTGTGTATCTTCATGTGTTGTGTGCATTGTCAAATCATGAATGGCACAGCAAACCATGTAAATTTCTTATAATAAATCATGCCCTAGTTTAGCACTTCACAGTGATACATTTAATAACAATAGAATTTTTTTTTGTTTAAAAATCAGTTTGTGTTTTATACATTGGTATAGTTTGATTTCCAAATCTTATTGCATGTGGCTCAACATTGACAAGTTTCTTGCAAAAACACACCTCGTTCACCATTTTTAATTCCATGTAAATTTCCTTATCCCCAGCTCTAAAGTCATAGCAAAAGTTCACTATAAACATTACAAGCAGTTTAGCTCATACAGAAAAGCTATTTTGAAAGGAGTAATTTAACCTAGCAGGAATAAAATGGAATGCTAGTTATATACAAAGTGCTCAATATTAAATGGAACAGCAAGGAAGCTTTTTCTCCTTCTAAAATGTCCAAATTTCCAGAATAAGGACAGATGGATGAAGGCATTGGTTCACTTATAGAGAAGTGTACCTCTGGAACGTTTTATTCAAGAGAGCACTAGAGACACAGTAACAGTTCATTCAAGAAATACATTACAAGATTGTTTTAAAGCTATTAAGGAAATGAATCATGAGAACAGGAAAGTGGCACTGAGGTAAAAACTATCAAGTGTGATCTTATTGAAGAATGAAAGTAGGTAGAAGGAGCCAATGGTCTATTCCATTTCTTGTTTCTTAAGCTCTAAACGTGATTCCGGTTCATGCAGTTTTCAGTTTAATGGTTTGGATCAAAGTTGCCTCCAGAATATGTACACTCTGAAAGGTCCTCAAGATACAGAATTCTGAGTTTGAATAGGTTATAAGATTCAATCAATTCTACGTATGAATCTAAAGGAAATAATTTTAGATTTCTAAGCAACAATTCCAATTCTGGTGGTACACATCATCCTTCAACCTCCTGGGTCTAACCACTTGCTTAATGATACATTGTCAAGGAAACATTTCTAAATTATACACTCAGACCTGTGGGAAGCTGACATTCGCTGAAGTGAAGTACCCTGCACAAGCCTGGGTGGATAAGAACACCGGGAGAGGGTGACTCATGCTGCCAGCCTACATTCTGAGCTCCAGCACATATCCAAGATGTGTGAAGTGCAATCATGCACAGTACATCAGCTCACCTGAAACCCGCAAGCAGTGGCAATTATTCAGAATTCTGGGGGTACGAATACAAGAGAGAGTATCTGAAGTAAATAGCAATAAAACTGCTGTAGACTAAAATAAACTAATTAGAGATAGTCAGCAAGTCAGGTAGAACTTTTATAGAAAGAAACACCACTAACATTTCAGGCTGATGACAATTTATCAGAATTAGGAGAAGTCAGAGACCCGGTATGTTTTGGCTTGCAGCAAAGAGGAGGAAGTGGAAGGAACACAGAAAATGTCTGTGATAAGATGAAATGTGAGACAGAATGAATGACGCAAAAGGAGATGGTGTTGGCTGATGGTGAAGGCTTCAACGCTGGTTGAATGAGGAGTGTTGAAGGGGAGGACAAGAGTAACACTCAGTGCTTAAATCTGATGAAGTGACAGCCTAGAAATGTTGCAAATGTAGGACTGCATGTGTGTTGAACAATATCAATAATCTGAACATCCTGGACAGAGCTAATAATGTATCAACTTTGCAACCCTAGCAATTCCTATCCTGACTGGGAATAATTACTAAAGAACTAGCAGGAGGAAAAGACTGCAAGGGGACCACTCTCCTCAATGAGCTCACTTGGGTGAAATCATAAATTTTTTTTTGCTCCATTCTGGACATTGACACTTTTATAATTTCTTCTGTGCATGCTGGGGATTCCACAGCTTTTCTGGTGATAGAAAGAAGTTCCCCTTACTCCTTAAACTTAAAAAAAACTGTTCATGAACTAAAGCCAAAATAACAGGGTTTAAAGTCGTTGGTTCTTATTGCACACCACATCGATCAATTATTATGACCTCATTTTCTTTGGCATCCAAAATGTCATTCCTCTTTGAGACTTGCATGCTAGCTTTAAGTAGTGCTTGGCAATAATAATCTAAAATGAAATGTTGATGCCCATGGCAATGAAACAGTATAGGGAGTGCTGTCTACTTGCAGAAACCATGGTAAAGCATAGGCAGATGCTGGCATATAACCATAGAACATAGATGAATCATTATTTTGATCTGTCCAATTGGGATTTATTCATTTTAACCCATTTTAAATCTAAGGAACAGTCGCATGACCTCAGGCTAAAATGCAGGAAAGCCCCAGTTGTCTTTCATTTAAATGGGGATGGAAATGCAATATTTGCTATAGTGTTTTCAGCAAAAATAATGTGAATCTTGGGAAATGTCTCAGGGAAGTATGAAGCATCATAATTAATGAAGCATCATGCTCACTTCATCATTTAAACAATTTAAGAATTCCTATTGTATGCATGATAACAATTGCTCAACCCACCATGATAAAATAATTTCAAAAACAGAACATGGAGCAGAAAATAAAACTATCTCCCAATGTCTTGGTTCAGTCTAATGGTGTCTGACTTGAGCATTAGTTTTGAAAATTTGTGTGGATTTTTATTCAGGTGAACAAACATTTCATCTTCAATTTGGCCTCCTCCTTTGCTCGCCCTGTAATTTACAGATGTATGACATTTCCCCACTGCATGCAGGCATATATTATTTGTAGAAAATGAACACCGCTATCAGGTTTCGTGGACATGAATATTAAAATGAATTCTGGCCCATTTACAATAATGTCTTCTACTTCATTATTGTTGAGCAAATGGCTTCACACATTACATAAGTTATTTCCCCTCTCTCCCTTCCACACCTTTTGTCCTATCACCTTTTTGACTTTGATCTTAAAGGGTTCAGACCCAAAACATTAACTAACCATATCTATCCATGGATGCTGTCTGACGTGATGAGTTCCTCCAACAATTCTTTGCCTGCTGCAAACTCCAGCATCTGCAATATTTGTGCTTTTCTTTTCAACTTGTTGTTTTTTCTCTGTGTGAAACTATATTTTCTTCCATTTATTGTCTTGCCTTATTGATGTGGGTGCAAACTTGCTGTCAGCAGCAAGATGCTTATTCTTGTCCTTTAAATACAGACTCAACTTTTGTGGACTTAGTGTCAAGACAGTGCCAGATGCATTGTCCTGCAATTAAGGGTTTCTAGAAGCCCAACTCATAATCTATCTGAAAGGGGAATCAGAAAGGTGGATTCAGTGTTCACACTGAAAGTGGATCACTGACTTTTACGTAGTGAGCCGGATTCCCATGGCAAATGGGGCAGAACATGAAGCGAGGCAGGGCCTCCCTCATCTGTGTTGTAGAATATGCGTGTCGAGAAGTGAAATTTCTCGGACACAATAATGGAGGCTGAAGAGCAGGTATGAATGCTTGTTGAATCCCTTTATTGCAGTATTAGAACGAGCAAATCTTCTGCGCATCGTAATAGCCCGGGCTCGCCGACTGCACAGATGGTTAATTTTTAAATTTGTGCGCTTCGGTCGCAGGCTGAGGATGTCATTGAGATGTCATCAGCCATCTCCCTTTTTGAGCCGGTTTCAGCGCTCGTCAGTTTAAATAGGAAGCGGTGCGACTTCACTCCACCTCTCCCACTAAGTCCCTTGGCAGAGGAAACACTGAGCGAGATGTACCTGCCAATCTACCTTATCAATTAACCTCAATGCAGAATGTAACCCATCCATGAATTCTCCCCCATACTCTGTGAAGCATTCCTCATATCTACAATACCAGACTGAACATGTATGTGCAAAAAAAACACCTTCGTGGGCTCTTGCTATGCCCTTGACTGTGGAGGTCAATCTTGATTATGTTAATGATTGAACCAAATGACTCCTTTGTGAATCCAGAGTCTTTTCACACAAAGCTCCTTATGGGGGACCTCAGCAGAGATGCTGCACTCTCACTGGCTCCACTTCCCTATATCTCAGCACAAAGAGATCTTGCAGCATTTCAATCACCTAACTAAAATGCTTCATTTGTGGAAGACATGAGAGAGTTAATTGTCGGCTGTGGATTAACTGTTTAGCAATCTTGTTCAAGCACATAACCAAGAACACAGTAGTCTTTACACAACCTCAACATGTCTTCTTTCTTCTTCTTCTTCTTTGGCTTGGCTTCGCGGACAAAGATTTATGGAGGGGTAATGTCCACGTCAGCTGCAGGCTCGTTTGTAGCTGACAAGTCCGATGCGGGACAGGCAGACACGGTTGCAGCGGTTGCAGGGGAAAATTGGTGGGTTGGGGTTGGGTGTTGGGTTTTTCCTCCTTTG
Source organism: Narcine bancroftii (assembly GCF_036971445.1). Classification (NCBI taxonomy): domain Eukaryota; kingdom Metazoa; phylum Chordata; class Chondrichthyes; order Torpediniformes; family Narcinidae; genus Narcine; species Narcine bancroftii. The sequence continues at coordinate 11,890,377 of NC_091476.1, read as the reverse complement.
TCTTTTGTCAGTGAGGTGGGCTTCTTCAAAGGAGGTTGCTGCCCGCCGAACTGTGAGGCGCCAAGATGCACGGTTTGAGGCGATATCAGCCCACTGGCGGTGGTCATTGTGGCAGGCACATTTCTTTAGGCAGTCCTTGTACCTCTTCTTTGGTGCACCTCTGTCTGAGTGCTTCATTCAGGATTAAACTGAATTGTTAGCTTCCAAACTCCTCACAGAACGATAGAAATTGTGCCCATGTGAACTTTATTGTCATATGTTTGACTTTATTCATGGATTTGAATTCAGATTTTATTGTAGCGGTAGTTTGACACTGCACAGATCCTCCAACAATACCAGAAGCATAGAATCTTAATATATAGATGCAGGTGTAGGCCATTCAGCCCTTCAAGCCTGTACCATCATTCAATATGATCATGGCTGATCACTCAACCTGAGTGCCCTATACCTGCTTTCTTTCTGACCACCTTTGATTCTTTAAACCATAAGGACCAAATCCAACTCCCTCTTGAACAAATATAATGAACTGGCTACAACAACTTTCTGTGGCAGGGAGTGCCACAATTCACAACTATGTGATTGATGAGATTTCTCCCTGTCTTGGTTTTAAATGACTTATTCCTTATCCTTGGTCTGTGATCCCTTATTCCAGACTTGCCCCAATATCTTTCTTGTATCTAGCCTGTCTAATCCTGTCAAAATTTTTCACGGCTCGATGAGATCCTCTCTCATTTGTCTAAATTCCAATAACTATAACTCTTGTCTTTCCGATCTTTTTTATACATCAATCAATTGCTTATATTTTTAATAGTTGTCAAGTTATTGAGAGATATAACACGGAAACAGGTCCACTGAATTCCATGTGCTATCTCTCAATGACTGTTAAAAACACAAGAGTAATTTCCTGCTGTTTGAAGAAAAAAACGAGATAGAATTTTTTCATCAGGTTTGCTCAGTTTTTTTTTGGTGTATAATCCACAAATTCAAAAATTATCAATATTCAATAAAAATTATTATTATATTTATTTTCATCTGATATAAGGGTATCATGTGATCTCATCAAACTAATCTTGAAATCATGAATTTGGAACGCTTTGGGGTTTGGATGAGATTGAATCATTTAAACCCTTGTGGGAGGAAAATTATTTACATAACAACAATCTGTCTTCCTCAGAGGAAATGGGTTTGAGAAATGTTGTTATCAACCAATCAGTTTTATTCTAATCCTACCCAAACCCATGTTATTCTTCTGGTATTTCCATCAACACCCCAAATTCTTCCATTCACCCACACGTTGGTTGACTTCTCTAAATTGCTTCCAATCTACCAAGCTCCTCTTTTTGGGTTGTAGAAGGAAATCAGAGCACCCAGGAGAGAAATGTAGACTCCATTTCACAGGACTAGAGGATTAAACCTGGCTCACTGGGGCTGTGAGGCAGCAATTCTGCAAACACCACCACCAGTATCAATCTGGGAAGTCAGATGGCAGCCCGTGGATTTTTAGTCTTCTTCAATGAAAAAATAATGCTTAAATGTCTATCAACAATGTTCTCCTAAAGGTTTTCAGGGCAGTTTCAAAGGACTGGAGTGACTGAGTGATCAATAAATGATCACCATCACAACCAAACATGTTTAAGTACCTTGGAAAGACCAAATTTCTGCTGCTACACTGCACTCAATAGAGAGTCCTGAGGTCATGGCATGTGAAAAGATTCTATATATGAGTGGAAAATCAGACTGCTTATCAATGTTATCAACTATGCCACTTATGTCGACTTCCATTATGATACCAACATACTGCTGATTACAAAGTGGAAGATTCACCCCTTTATAATTAATATCACCAATAAGTGTATATGCATAAAGTTCCTCAAGCCCATTACTTGTCATTATGTAAGTAGTTTTCTGCTCTCAATATGACTCCATCTGAACTAATTCCTAAGGCATTTCAAATTAATTTCAGGATTAATTTTATTAGATCACTTTGTGACCTAATATCACAGGAAAATAAAATCCAATAATTTGTTAATTTCTTGAATATTAATTTTTTCTGATGGATTTCGATGTCCTGAATTTGTGGATCATGCGCTGACAAAATAAGAACAGCTGAAAAATAGACAATTAAATAATTATTGATCAAGTTAGCTCAAGTTGGATGGCTGTTATCTGAAAAATAATGTATTATCACTTTTGCTTTTAGGCTAGTGTTCGATGCCCACTTCACATCTATGTCCTGCTGCGATATACACTGATAGGAAGTTTGAAACAGGGATCTTAGAGCACCAGAAGCTAGATGGGGTGCAGGGGGAAGCAACAGTTACACTTGAGCACATTTTTCAAAAGAGTCACCTTCCCCCATCCCAGGTCCGATGCTGCCAAAAGATCAATGTGGCCTGCTATTCAACCATTGACTCACCATCTGGTATGTGTTGTGGTGCCTTTTTTATGTGCTCGCTCCCCCTAACTTCAGAGATGGCTGTGCTCCTAAAAACAAAATCCGGCCTATCGAATTGTTTGGGCAGTTGGAAAACCCTTTTACAGTGATAGATTCATGAGTCTGCAGATAGCTTTATTTTTGTAAATTCACTGTTGATGAAGAGAAAATGAGAGAAAACTATTGGGCTATTCAGGAATTGGAAAATAAAATATACAATTTTTTTTTAAATTAGTCGTTAACTTGTTCACCTCGAGAAGTTATTTCCTCTATGGACTATATTTCAATATACCCAAACAATTTCTTAGTTCTGCATACATACTCCATCATTCAGCTTTAATTAACTATTGTTACGTTTATCTTACTGGTATATTCATTACCTGCAGTCCATTTGCTTGCTGCAAACCAAACCTATTTGTGTCTGATACATTTCCCTTTACTGAAATCAAAACCATACTGCCTATCTGACTGCCCTTTCCTTTGGGAAAAGATGTTACCCTGCATCCTGAAGTTGGGGAATGTATTGTAGCGGTTGCTACTGCTGGAGAGGTTTATTGTGCTGGCGGCTCTACTCATAAAGGGCTCAGAAGCCCATCTCTGACGTTGTCATGCCACCCGACTGGTGGCATTACGATCTGCTTCCTGGTCGTTAAGTGCTATTTGGAGAGCGGCCAATCAACGAGTCCCTCTCATCCTCATCCCTAGCTCCACCTGATTGGCTGCTGTTAGCCAGCCCACCGGAGTGGGGCGCTACAGCCACGTGCTGCTGAGTCGGGCGCCCACTTTGAAGGCCGCGGGCTCCTGGTGTTGGGTCACTGCTTCGGCCATGGCGCGTTCGGTGGCCTGCTACAGTATAATTTGTAATAATTTTAAAGATGAAATACTGTACATTTAAAGAAAATGAGACAAAAATGTAAACTCAAAGGCCGAGGAAATTATGTAAATGTTAATTGATGATGTAAAATTGACAATCTCAAAATCTATCCACCATCTCCAATTTCCCCACCACAGTGGACACAGTGCATAATGGACATCAAACTCAATGTCACGTATTTTACACAAATGAGCAAATTCAAAATTTCCCCAAGTTTGTATGTGCATCTAGTATGAAAATAGCTGCAGAATTTATTTGCAAATTTTCACCTGACATATATTGTAGGGTTGGGTAAGAAAGATGCTTAAAATACTTTATATCATATTGTTTTAATGTCCATTGCAATAAATACAGTTGATGTAAGCATACGCTACAATGCAAGAACATTTCAAAGTACATCTGGTTTCCCATTCCCTCTGGAATTGTCCATCTGCTCAATCTTCTCATAATCACAGATGCTGCAGTCATGCTCAGCTTTTCTTTCTTTGAATTCTGTCACACTGTTTAGTCTCCTTTGTCCTATTTATTTTTTTTCTCCAACAGATGCTTCATTCTAATCCAGTTGTTTTCAAATTTGATCACTCGTATACCATCTTAAGCCATAGGTGCTCTGTGATTAGTAAGGGATTTCTTCAGGTGGTATGAGTGGGAAGGGAAGGTTGAGAACCACTGCTCTAGACCCGATTGTTACTGAAATATTTTATTTGAGAAAAATTGTCATTGGCCCATTTCCTTTGGAGTTAAGAATCCATGCACATAGCAAGTCAATTAGATATGATTAAAACAGTGGTGTTCAAACCTTTTCTTTCCACTCTCATACCACCTTAAGCAATCCTTTACTAATCACAGAACACCTATGGCATAGGGATTACTTAAGGTGATTCGTGAATGGAAAGAAAAAGTTTGAAAATCACTGATCTAATCTCATCAAATCCATAGTGCTTGGACCCTTGCAGTTTTCCAATGCCTCCTTTTATTAAAGTGTTTCACAGAACCTGATTTAGTTGATGATATTTATTGTTCCACTTATTTAGAATCAATACTTGCAATGGTCACAGCAATTTAAAATGCTTCAGAATAAAAAAAACGACCAGAGAAACAGCAAGGATAGAAGTGGGCATGGGACGGCTTTTCAAATGGGATCAGGGCATCTAGTTGGGCCTGAACCAGTGCCAAATCCAATAACATTTTCCCAGAGCATGCTGCAATGAACATTATATCCAATTGGTTGTAGGAAGTGGAATCAGAAGATATCAAACAATTGAAACTAAATATAGGTACTTGAATTTTAAACCTACTGTTGCCTGTTTAGGACTCAATTTCAAATTTTGGTCAACTGAAATTAGGATTAAAACTTAATTCAGGAATCAGTCATGTGAACATCACTTATTGAAAGCCCAGTTATTATTTGTTTCTAATTAGCTACTGGAAGCAATGGCTGAACAGTGAGGTGCCTTCCCTAATGAAGGGCAGAAACATGGCATACAAGTCAACCCAGTTTTGTAGAAGGAATGACCCATGAAAGACCATAAGCATAACTAAGAAGCAGTACCAAACCAAACTAGAGTCCCAGACAAATCTTACGAACACAAGGCAGTTGTAACAGTGCTGCATGCCACCCTTGGTAACAAAGAAATGCTAAGCAGAATGGCAAGCAACTGCACATCTCTCCTGGTTTAGTTCAAGGCATTCTATTCTCCCTTCAAGCAGAGGGCCAGTGAGCTACTGGAACACACCTCTCCCACCATGAGCATATCTGCACCTATAGTCACTGATGCAGAGTGAACCAGTGGAAAATGATTGGACCAGACTGAGTCCTGGAGATGTCCTCCATGCCTGTGCAGACTATGTCTGGCGGCTGTATTCACAGGCATCTTCACCCTCTCTTCAACATCTGAAGAGCTCACCAGTTTCAAAAAAGCCACTGTTGCCCCACTGCTGAGGGGCTTAAGTCATGACTGGCTGAATGCCTCTAATACCCACCATCATGAAGTGCTTTCAAGAGGTTGGTCATGGGTCACTTGATATCTGGCCTAGAAGCCACTCTTGACCAACTCCAATTTGCACACCAGTGAAACAGGTCCACAGCAGATGCCATCTCCCTGGCTCTATAATCAGCCCTGAAACACATGGGCAACAAAGACACTTGTCAACATAATAGTAGCAAACAAATTAATCCACAAGGTACACAAGCTTAGTCTCAGTACCCCTTTCTGCAATTGGATCCATGATTTCTATCTTTCGGGCTGTCATCAGTGAGGATTGGTGACCATAGTTCCTCCACAGTCATCCTTAACACCGGGTCACCACCAGGCTGCATACACAGTCTCCTAGAACACTGGGTTAAACAATGAGGGATTAGACTCCAGCCTGTAAATGATCTTCGTTAATTTGACATCAGGAAGTTGGCCTACTCCTTGAGAATCTACTTTTTAAAAAAGAATTGTGCCTTCAGTTCTAATTTATACTAAACTGCACATAAACCAGCACTATAGGACAAGAACATTATGGTATACTCCTGACAGACTGATCAGACATGTAAGGATTCATCTTCATGTCATTATTTAACAAATAGTTTAATTCACACTTATTCTGTGAATATATTTTGATTTATTACTGAAGAGCTGTGCCAAGGTCCTTTTCAAATGGTTCATTGTCTGGTCGTCCAAAGGTTCTTCTCTACTACTTTAGATGAGGGAAAGAATTGGAGGAATAAGGAATATAAGGAAGACATGTGAAAGTGATAAAAGAAGGGAATAAATATGAGAGAGGGAGGAAAAGAGTGAAGGCCTGAATGACATTTTAAGAACTTTTATCCATGAACAGGAAATAAATTTATATTTGAAGCTTTCACACCCAGATTGGTTCAATGTGATACGCATTTACTACAAAGACACAAACAAATTTCTTGAATTCTTATCATGAATGAAAATACTCAATAAAATGGAACTGTTAACTTCCAACACTACTTCATAATGAGGCATAGGAATGAAATGACCTTGCAGTATTCAATGTTAAATGAGACAGGGAAACTGGAAATAGCATTTCTACCAACACCATGATCATTCTTTTCAATTGTTATTGAGACAGTCAGTCCTTCCAAACTATAAATTATTGCTTCCAAGTAGTGTTGCCCTATTTTTTTTTGCATGTTCGGTAAGTATGGAATTGAGAATGTAGTTGTGTCAAAATTAAACAATTTTATGAGAATGATAGTCTAATAAAATTATCTAGTTTCCTGGGTACTGGGATGGTAGTGGTAGTGAAAATGATGTGTACAAGGTTGATGGTAAGGCTTTATGCAGTTAGCAATCCACCTAATTCAACTAGCCTATAATTTGTTTCTTATTACACACTTCTCCTCTTATTACATCAGGCTTTCACACTTTTACAGCTACTTTCCAACAAAAGTCTGTGCATCCCTACAGATATCTGATTTTCATCAGTTATCATCTTCGAGTGGACAAGTCTGTTTCTTGCCCAAGAAGAATGCAATTTATTTTGGCCCAGGAGTCCTTCAAATCCTTTAAAGCAGGTTAAGTGGGTTTTATGTTTCTGCAAAATGTTACTGTGTGCAGAGCCTGAGGCATTGTGCACAATGGGACAGATCTTATGTGCTTAAATTATTTGTAAGTTCTTTTTTCCCAATAGACGGGGATAAAGATGGATTGGGACATGACTGTTGTGTATTTTCTGAGGCTTTGGTCAAGGTTGTGATCACATTGGGAAGATTAGTGTTCCACAGTCTGAGAGAGAGAGAGAGTCACCATGAGGGGTGCTTAGCTAAAATGCACCTACATCTGGACTCCCCACATTGGCCCCTAGTCATCCCACAAAATTTGATAATTGAGTTCAAGGGAAGTAGAGGAAGATTATGGAACAAATCAACTCCAGTTTCAGGAAGTACATAGGCCCACTTTATTTACACACAACATCAATAGGTCAATGACAGTGCCATCTCACTGCACTTTACATTAAATAACTTGGTCTAAAACAACACCGACAAACTGAAGATTCAAGAACAGCTTATTTTCAACAGTTATCTGGCTCTTGACCCTGTTTGAACGATCCTAACCATAAAACTATTCCAGGACCTCAAAGGATTAATCTGCATTATTGTCACATCTCATTGTATTTGCACAAACTGCAACTGTAAATATTTGTCTCTTCTTTAACATTTATATATTTTTCTCTTGTGGTAATTTAATTTATACTTATTGTTTATTAGTGCATTTTTATGTATCTGTGTAGCAAGCAAGAATTTCAGTGCATCTGCACATTCCACCTAAGGATATGAAAATAAATGATCATAATTTTTTCAATCTTTTTCATTAACATTTAAGAAGGAGAATAGAAATAACATAATTAAAATGGCCTCTCCGTCTACATAGTATGTATCATATAAATTCCAAAGAGTGAAAATGTGTCATATAATAAATAATTCTCCTAACAAAGAAAACAAAGATAAATAAATAGTTATAATATTTTGTATTTTAAAAAAAATGAATCTACCTTTTTTAAAAAAAGTATCATAAAATAATTTAAAAAAAACAACCTAGTAGCCTACCCCGAGGATCTGTCAAATAGTTTAAAACGTAGCTCTGGTTCACACCTACAGATAACAAAAACAACAAGAATTATATTGGGTCTGGAAAGAAAGAGTTAAATCATAGAATAACACCAGTTACATCCCATGAAAATAATCCATAAATGGCTGCCATGTTTTTTTTCAAATTTAGTCATTGTATCTAAAGTACAACTTCTGATTTTTTTTTCTAGATTTAAGAAAGCCATTGAAATAATGTAGGAGAATCAGTGTCTTTCCATTTTACTAAAATGGATCTTCTAGCCATTAGTGTAGAAAGAGCTATAAATAAGTCAATATGCAGAAGTAAGTAAACAACCTACAACTCTAATTTGAAAAAGAACAGTTAAGGAGTTAGGCTGTAATTGAATAACCAATATCATTGATATAATTTTAAAATATCTTTCCAAACTGTTTCTAACATGGACATGACCCAAAACATATGAGTCAATGAAGCCACATCAATATTGCATCTATCACAAGTTGAGCTCATACTAGGAAAGATGTGAGGTAGTTTATCTTTAGACATAAGCTCTATGAACTATTTTAAACTGTATTCAAGAATGATGTGCACAAAGTGAAGAAGTATTGAATAGTTTAGTAATTCTTCCCCATGCTTCAAGAGATAATATTCATCATCATCATCAGAATTAGAATTTATTGTCATGAACACATCACGAAATTCATTGTTTTGTGGCAGCGTCACAGGGCAAATATTGCCATAAATTATATTTAAAATAAATAAATTAGTGCAAAAATAAGAGAAAGTGAGGTAGTGTCTGTGTCCATTCAGAAATCTGATGGGTTAGGGGGAAAAAGCTGTCCTTGGGCCACTGCATGTTCATCTTCATGCTCCTTCATAATGGTAGCAGAGAGAAGAGGGCATGACATGGGCAGTGAGGGTCCTTAGAGATAGAGGATGCTTTCTTAAGACACCACATCTTGTAGTCCTCGATAGAGTGAAAGCTGAATCCCATGATGATGCTGGCTGAGTTGACAACTCTGTAGGCTTTTTCAGTCTTGTGCATTGATGCCTCCATACCAGACAGTAATGCAACCAGTCAGAATAATCTCCTTGGTAGACCTATAGAAATTTGCAAGCATCTGCGTTGACATACCAAATCTCCTCACAAAGTATAGCTGCTGGCGAGCATTCAGGATTGGATCAACATAGAGGCTCCAGGGCAGATCTTCAGAGAAATTGACACCCATGAACTTGAAGTTCTTGATCCTTACCACTGTTGACCCTTCAATGAGGACTGGTTCGTGTTCTCCTGATTTTACCCCTTCTGAAGTCTACAATCAGTTCCCTGGTTTTGCTAACATTGAGTAAAAGGTTGTCGTTGTGACACCATTTAACTAGCTGATCTATCTCCTTCCGGTACACTTCCTCTTTTCCATCTGTGATTCTACCGATGACTCTGGTGTCATCGGTAAATTTGTAATGGCAATTGAATTGTACCTAGCCACACAATTGTACGTATGGAGAGTAGAACAGTGAGCTGAGCACGCATCCTTGAGGTGTAGCTGGTTGATAGTCAGGAAGGGGAAACATTGTTTCCAATTTGTACTAACTGTGGTCTTTCATTGAGGAACTCCAGGATCCAATTGCAAAATAGTGTGCAGAGGCCCATGTTTTTGAGCTTATTGATCAGTATTGATCAGCTTAACTGTAGTCAATGAAGAATGGCCTGATGTACCTGTTGCAGTTGACTGTGATCCAGAGCTGAATGGAGACCCAGTGATATTGCATCTGTTGTGTAGCAATTGTGATGGTAGGTGAATTACAGTAGGTCTAGATCTTTACTTTTTGGCAGTTTCTGCAAAGCAGGACGTCAAGCGCTGAAGAGCTGGCTCTGAATGGGCAACTAAAGCGGCATCATCTGCAAAGAGTAGTTCACGGACAAGTTTCTCTTGTGTCTTGGTGTGAGCTTGCAGGCGCCTCAGATTGAAGAGACTGCCATCCGTGCGGTACCGGATGTAAACAGCGTCTTCATTTGGGGTCTTTCATGGCTTGGTTCAGCATCATGCTGAAGAAGATTGAAAAGAGGGTTGGTGCGAGAACACAGCCTTGCTTCACGCCATTGTTAATGGAGAAGGGTTCAGAGAGCTCATTGCTGTATCTGCCAAAATGTTTGGCCTGGAAGTCAGCCTGAAGAAAACTGAGGTCCTCCATCAGCCAGCTCCCCACCATGACTACCAGCCCCCCCACATCTCCATCGGGCACACAAAACTCAAAACGGTCAACCAGTTTACCTATCTCGGCTGCACCATTTCATCAGATGCAAGGATCGACAATGAGATAGACAACAGACTCGCCAAGGCAAATAGCGCCTTTGGAAGACTACACAAAAGAGTCTGGAAAAACAACCAACTGAAAAACCTCACAAAGATAAGCGTATACAGAGCCGTTGTCATACCCACACTCCTGTTCGGCTCCGAATCATGGGTCCTCTACCGGCACCACCTACGGCTCCTAGAACGCTTCCACCAGCGTTGTCTCCGCTCCATCCTCAACATCCATTGGAGCGCTCACACCCCTAACGTCGAGGTACTCGAGATGGCAGAGGTCGACAGCATCGAGTCCACGCTGCTGAAGATCCAGCTGCGCTGGATGGGTCACGTCTCCAGAATGGAGGACCATCGCCTTCCCAAGATCGTATTATATGGCGAGCTCTCCACTGGCCACCGTGACAGAGGTGCACCAAAGAAAAGGTACAAGGACTGCCTAAAGAAATCTCTTGGTGCCTGCCACATTGACCACCGCCAGTGGGCTGATAACGCCTCAAACCGTGCATCTTGGCGCCTCACAGTTTGGCGAGCAGCAGCCTCCTTTGAAGAAGACCGCAGAGCCCACCTCACTGACAAAAGGCAAAGGAGGAAAAACCCAACACCCAACCCCAACCAACCAATTTTCCCTTGCAACCGCTGCAATCGTGTCTGCCTGTCCCGCATCGGACTGGTCAGCCACAAACGAGCCTGCAGCTGACGTGGACTTTTTACCCCCTTCATAAATCTTCGTCCGCGAAGCCAAGCCAAAGAGAAGAGAGATCTTTACTAAGGTATGAGTTAATTCTGGCCATGACCAACTTCTCAAAGCATCTCATCACAGTAGATGTGAGCGGTCTTGGCGATCATTATTAGAATACGACCTGAACTCAGTTCCAAGTTTCCAGCATTAAAAACATTTAATGACAATTCTGGTACTTAGTTCTTAATATTTATCAGCTTACAAAATGTGACAATGTGATGTAGGTTTATTAAAAGCAATGTTGATTAGAATTATGCATTTTTATAGAAAAAAGTATTTTTTATTGATATTGTATTTTCACATTTACCCCCTCCATAAATCTTCGTCCGCGAAGCAAAGCCAAAGAAAAGATTTTCACAACCTCAGAATGTTGAAGCACAAAGAATGAATGACATTTGAAATGTTTCAAATAGTGACTGATCTAAATTCCTGGTAAATTCTTCCCATCAACCTTTAAAAATTACAATTGTTCTTTACATCCACCTGCGATAGCAGATGTGGTCCTGGCTACCATTTTCACTGAGTGAATTGCATCTCTCTCTTCTCTCTCTTTCTCTCCTCTCTCGCTCCACCCCTTGCTCCACTCCTCACTCCACCTCTCGCTCCCCCCTCGTTCCCCTTATCTCTCTCTTGCTCCCCCTCTCTCTCGCTCCCCCTCTCTTGCTCCCGCTCCCCCCCTCTCCCACTGCCCCCTCTCTCTCTTGCTCCACTCTCTTTTAGAGGTAACATTTCTATTGCTGAGGTAAAGATCACAGGAAGAGCACACATTCAATGGGAAGCCAATGGAAAGCACTAAAAGGCAGGGAATGGTTTATTGCAGAGATGGGAGGAAGAGATGTAATGGGATGTTAAATTAGTTTCAAGGGGCTGCGGCAGTGCGTGAAATTATTTTTAGAGGCACAGGAGATTCATCCCTTCTGGGGGAAGTTGGACATAAGTATTTGATGCAGGGAACCAATATCAATGGAATATTCCTTTGCCAAACAGCAAGATTTACAATTTAATTATATTGCAGATAGATACACAGAACATTAGTTTGTATTTATCAATGGCAAACATAGGTATATTTCTAGCCTGCATTATATATTCAATGACAGTGAGAAATGGAAGTTAAAATGGCTCAGAAAGATTAATTTAAAATATAAAATTTCCTTTCGGACATGCTTAGCAATATAACCAGATACAGTAAAATCCCTGGTATTTGGAATTCAAGCAAAGGAAACCTCAAGCAACTGGCCAAATAAAAATCAAGGAAAATAAATGCATTTTTAAAAATTAATAAGAATAAAGAAAAATTTAAATAAAAGTTTAAAAATGTAAAAGTAAATGTTCTCTGAAGTAACACATAAACCTTTTGTGAAAATGGGAGCAAATCTTCAGCCAGTAGAGTACCATGGTCATGCTTTGCTCATAGCAGTTCTTTGAATAAAGTTGTGTTTGAATAAAATGCTGTCGCCCAGGATGAAGAGCTGGTCGATGCTGCTCGCCGTTGGGATGACTCTCTTAAAGAGTCTTCTTAGACTTGCTTAGTAAGAGCCTTTATCTTCATTTGTGCGAGTGTATTGGTTAAACATTGCAAGAGTGAGTCTCAGACAACCAGAAAACTCATTTATCCGGCTTCTACCAAACCCCCATAGGTGCTGGATACCAGGGGTTTTGCTGTAGTAGGAAAGCTAAGAATGCACGGACAATCATACAAGTGGGATTCATGTAGACTCATGACAATAAAACTGCAAACTCCATTTGCTTTAAAATGTTTACCATAGTGTTTATCCCCTCTAGTTTCTCCTAGAAAAGTATAAACTCAATGCCAAATATTATAAATTCTGTTCATGACACAATTTTGTCAAATGAAGATGGAAGACCTTTGATTAAACTGAATAGTGGAGTATAGTTACCCTCTCGTGATCCTCCTATACAAATCCTGCTATGCACCCTCCAAACTATTTTTTTCTTGCACACAGCCAATACGATTTATGATTTGCAGTTATTCATTGAACACCAAGATTAAACAGATGTATCATTTTCCCTTTTCTCAACATTCTCTGTACAATGTGCATATGACAGAATGTGAAAAATATTAGACTGAGATACAAGCTACTGAAAATTATGTACTTAATGTTTTTCCACTTAGGAGCCATCAGCTATGTTTCACTTATATATCACTTGTATTTTATTTGCTGTTAGTTTGAATTGTCATATAAAATCAATCCCTAAAAGTGATTGAGGGGTTTTAACAGCCATAGTCCATGGTAGGATTTCAATCTCATAATTTCTGTCCCACACCCTTGTCAGTCCTTCTGCAACGTGTGACGAAATCACCACTGTGAACTGATTCATGTATATGGAATTAAAATGCAATGCAGGGCATGTGCGATGTATCAGAATAGTTTTGCAGAGGCATGAGCTAAAGGATTCACCAATTGTTTATTAGGCAGTCAACCTCTGAGTATTTTTCACTCAAGTCCAATGCATTTTGGGGATTTATGGCCACTCAGATAGATAGGGTGATATGTTTGCATTGAGTACAAAAGTAATGTAGTCATTTTGCAGCCATGATTTTGGGATGCAATTCTCATTAACCCATTATAGGAAGGATATGGAGTCTTTGGAAAGGGGAGTTTAACCAGGCTGTTGTCTGGTTTCGAGGGTATACGTATATGGGGAGAGGTTAGACAAACTTGAATTGCTTTTACTGCGAGCACAGGAGGTCAGCAGGTGACCTGCTAGAAGTTTATAAAATTACGAGAAGCATTTGTAAGGTGAACAGTCAGAATCATTTCCCCTGGGTAAAAGCAGCACACACGAGAGGACATGTGTTTAAGGTGAGGAGGAGTAAGTTGAAGGGAGATGTAAAAGGCAAATATTTTACACTGAGAGTTGTGGGTGACCTGGAATAGGCTACCAGGAGTAGTGGCGGAAGCAAATACAAAGCAGCATTTCAGTGGCGGCTGGCTATACACCTGATTATGAAGGGGATGGAGGTTTTAATTTGATTTGGGCATCATATTTGGCACAGACAAGGGGGTAAAAGTGCCTGTACTTGTGTTGTACTCTTCTATGTTCTATTACTAGTGTATCCATGACCCTCGACTGTTCAAACTGGAGAAGAAGAATTAGGATTAGTATTGGGAACTTTAAGTCTATATTAGCAGCACACAAAAGACCTAGATAAACATTGATGCTGTGATTCACTTTGCTGATGCATAGCTGTAAAGTTCATTCACAAGCTACCCACACACTCACCCTGTCATTTATCTCCTACATAATCTCTGGAAGACTGTGGAGTTCCACAGTGGGCCTTATCAGTCAGTACAAAACCCACAAAATCAGTGCAAGTAAGTCATCCTTGATCTAAAGGGACACCTGAAATGAAGAACAACATCAGTTGAGGAGTGCAGAGCAACAAAGGGATTTAGGAGTTATGGGAAATAGTACCCTCAAGGCTGATACTCAGGTAGATGGTGTGGTGAAGAAGGCATTTGGAATGTTGGCCTTCATAAATCGGAGTATTCAATTCAAGAGTAGGGAGGTTATGATGAAATTGTACAAGGCATTAGTGAGGCCAAATTTGGAGTACTGTGTACAGTTTTGGTCACCAAATTATAGGAAAGATATCAACAAAATAGAGAGAGTGCAGAGAAGGTTCACGAGAATGTTGACAGGATTTCAGGGTCTGAGTTCCAGGGAAAGGTTGTGCAGACTGGGGCTTTTTTCTCTGGAGCGTAGAAGATTGAGAGGGGACTTGATAGAGGTGTTTAAGATTTTAAAAGGGACAGACAGAGTCAATGTGGATAGGCTTTTTTAATTAAGGAAAGGGGGAGATTCAAACTAGAGGACATGGTTTAAGATTGAAGGGGAAAATTATAAGGGGAACTTGAGGGGAAATTTCTTTACGCAGAGGGTGGTGGGGATGTGGAATGAGCTTCCGGCAGACGTGGTCGAGGCGGGATCATTGGTTACATTTAAGGAAAGACTGGATCGTTACATGGATAGGAGGGGACTAGAGGGGTATGGACCGGGTGCTGGCCAGTGGGACTAGGAGGGTGGGGATTTGCTACGGCATGGACTAGTAGGGCCGAACTGGCCTGTTCTGTGCTGTAAGTGGTTATATTAGTTTATTATATTATATATTAACATTTCTTTGGATATCAGAAATATAACGGAGGGTGTATTTACTATATCTTTTTTTTCAATAAGAATCTCCATGGTGATGTTCAATTATGATGTCAATTACTTTTACAGTTTTTAGAGGTTCCTGTCCTGTACTGAGAAAGATCGTCCTGAAATGATCAGTGATTACAATTTAAAATGATTTTTAATATATCATTAACATTATACTAAATCATTTTGACATCGGGAAATTCTTCTGTTTTAAGTGAGCTGTTTATCTGCTTAAAATAAATGGGGCATCGTGTGCTTTGTTACAGTTGACCAAGAAATTTAATTCTAATATTACAAGCAACTTATATGCTCAAAATCTATGGAGTTTCTGCCAGAAATAGCCACACAGGTCATAATTTAAAACCATAGTTTTGAGTGCAACTCAATGGGATCAATATCTACAAAAACACAGAAATAGTGGAGGAACTCAGCTGGTCTCACAACATCCATAGAAGTAAAGATATATTACCTACGTCTCTGGCCAGAGCCCTGTTTCAAGGTATAAGAAAAAAATAAGAAGGCTGAAAAATGGCAGGAGGAGGAGACCGGACCAACAGTGTTAATAGGATATAGAAGGAAATGGATAAAAGAGGAAAGGTGAGATTGATTTTGGGTCTCTGAAAGGAGACCGAGGGAAGGGAAGAGAGAGAGCTGGGGAAGGCGTTTTAACGGAAACTGGAGAAGTGGTTTCTAATGCCATCCTGTTGGAGGGTACCCAGATGGAAGATGAGGTGTTCCTCCAATTTACAGGTGGACTCAGTCTGGCAGTACATGGACAGACATGTCAACAGGGGAATGGGACAGGGAATTGAAATGGGCATTCCTATGGATGCTGCAAGACTGGCTGAGTCCTCCATCATTTTTGTGTGCGTTTTACAACAGTCACCGCCTCATTCAAGATGTTACAGTTGTCCAGGTGTTTTTGGTTCTTTGGTAAATATTAACTGATCTCGTCCTCATATCAAACAATTCCTGTAAGTCTGCTCTAATGATCCCACATCCTAAATTTAGTCTTCCACATGGTGTTATGGTTTCCTCCCACCCTTCAAAAACGTACAGGGTTGTAAGTTATGTGGGTCATTTTGGCGGCATGGGCTCGAGGGTGCAACTCGTGATGTACCTCTAAATAAAAATCTTCTCAATTCAATCTAATTGAATCTGGCCCAACATGACATGTATTTCCTGCACTTCTGCTCTCACCTACAATCACAGCATTTGTAAACTTTTGTGTTTCACCCTGGGATCAATATCTATACACATGTAAACCTACCTAACCTGAAATTTGCTGCAGAGTGAACCCAGTCATGTTTTAGCACACATGCTGAACTGGATAAATACAGTGTGCAATGAATTTTTGTGACTTAAAGCAGACTGATATGTAGCATGATCAGGGATCTTAGGGCACTGCAAAGATTCAACTAAGTTTACGAGAAAGAGAGCAATGTTTATATCCCTTCTCAGGGCACTGAGAGTTGAATTACACTCACTCAGCCAGCACTAAAATCTCCATCACTCTAATTCAAGCTGCATCAAGAAAACGATTACCAGACACACAAAAGAAAAGGTTCAATGACATATATCGAGACTCCTTGAAAAATTTATCCTTTCCTCCTGGGTATCCTTGACCCATGATCAGTCGGTGAATGATTGAGAACTTTGAGTACTTAGAAACCCTGTGTGAGTGACATAAGGAATACAACACCTCACAAACCCCATGGGGGATTGATCAGTCACCCATAAACCAGGAAACCAAGAGTGAATGTAAATTATTCTCGATCCCAAGGGACTATGCTAGAAGATGTCAAAAAATTTAATTTTTAAATCACTGAAAGTATAAGCAATACTAGATAACCACATTCTTTGAATTGTACCTTTACATGAATCCACCATTAGAGAATCTGTTGAAATGTGCAGTAGTAGACAACTTCCACTTATAAACAGTCATGGCTCCTTTACAATTTACTTTGCTTCTTTATGAATAACTCAGACAATACACCTGTGCCCTTTATTCGCAATCTTTGTACAGAGAATGTAACAGTGCATTCTTCATCAACTATCCAACACTTCCCCAACTCTTGAATCCTCAACTTTATTGAATGATGTAAGACTGCATTACTTCTTGCGTGGGTTCCTAATAGGCATTTGATTTTTTTTATATATATATGTGTATAACAAATCTGTTAGGTTGGCATGGTTACATGAATAATTCCATGATTATGCAACCATGTTGCTTCTGTTCTCTCTGCAGAGTTTGGAATTACAAGCCAACCAGTTTTGTTTCCTTCATCTTAGAGACTTCCAGGATTGCAATAGTTCCTTATGTCACTTAGGAGGCATTAATTCAAAATTAGCTTCAGGTTCTGTGTTGCAGATAATATGATACTTCAGTTGAATATACATCATAAATCTAGCAACTTTTTTGTAAAATTTATTTCAATCAAGTTCATTTATTTGACTGTTTCAACACTAATTGTTACCTCTGATGTTGCTTCTGGCTTTATAGGATCATAAATTTGATTTCTAATGGTCACTATAGCCTTCTGCAGTTCAAACTGAAATTCACTCTTTGCTGCAGAGTAAATTTCGTAGGACCATGAATTTCGTAGATCATAGAACAGGATATTAAAAGTTTAAAGACTCAGAAATCAATATTTGAAATGACATGTGTGTACCACTTTGCAAAACCTGTTTGAAATTACTTGTTTCTCTCTCTAAATTTTGGAATGTTTGATTTTAATTTTTGTGCATGAATTGGAAAAAAATCTAGTTTACAGGTGAAACAGATTATCAAGAAAGCAAATAGAATATTGGTCTTCATTTAAGACCAAGACATTTCTGCGGAAATTGTGCATGGTACTGGTGAGGTAACAGTTCTGGATTTACATATGGGCTGAGTGGGCTGCAGCCCAGGGCCTCATAATCTAGGGGGTGGGGGGGGGGGGGCTCATCCTCCTGCCAAAAAAAAATAAAAAATTACCATTAATTTCATTTGTAAAGATAAAAATCAGGGATGTACCTAGGTTAAAATAATGTGTAAGCACAAATCCAAAATTCAGAAACACATTCATGGGAGCTCTGAACAGACTCACCCTCGATTTTACTATCTAGGACCAATTGCTTAGTACATTAACATGTATGTATAAAAGATACACAAGTTTTCACATGGAATTTTCCTGCATGTCCAATTCTCAACTTGTGGGAATTCTGAATACTTTGTGGGATTCCTGCAATCAAGCATGCTGGTTAGAGCTCTGAGATTACTGTCTATCATTATAGCCTGCATTTTGAGAACAAATGAGGGTTTTTTATATCATTGAAAATCACATAATTTTTAATTTTGACTTTTTGTCAAAATAATAATGAGTAAGTGATATGAAAGTGGTGATAGAAAACAAAAGTGAGAAAAAGAACAGAAGGAAACACTGAAGCGTTAAAGCCAATCACGTCATACAGCTGGCAGAAGCAGCCCTACATAATCCCTCAGGTACAGAACACTCGTGTTTATAAACAAGAAAATCAAGTGGACTACACTGAGCAGTCTGAAGAACAACCATTTTATATACAGAAAACAGCCTCCCAAGAACTTCAAGGAGAACTGTGTTCAGTAACTACAGAAGTACAGTACAAGTACAGAAATATCTGGAGAAAATGACAATGAAATAACGGGACCTACAACAAATGAATTAACACAAGGCACTGAAGGAACATGCCATGAGATCATTCAAGGTCATTACCATCTTAAAGACTTGGAATATAAGGCAAATGAGCTCAGCAAAAACCTTTGCATTGCAGACACAAAAATACCAACTGTTCATGCTACTAGTGATTTCTGAGACAATAATGACGTAGGTTTGTGGACCACATTGAATATCAAGGAAATATCATTCTGGATTGAGAAAGGTCCATCGAAATGTCAGCACTAAGGTCGACCTTTTACTAATTCAAAGTGAACATACAAAGACCAAGACCTGTTCCACTCAAAGAATTTATTCCACACAAAAGTAAATGGAGAAACCTACCATCAAGAATGGCTAGTGTTTTCTCCCACAAAAGGAAAAGTCTATTGTTTCGTGTGGAATCATTTCTCTAATTAAATTACCTCAACTACAGGTTTAGCTTCTACTGGATTTGATGAGAGATATCACGCTTATCTTGTTCAAACCCTCCAAAACTCTAAAAATCATATCAACTCTATGCTAACATACTTAACAAGAAAGCGTGGTCAAACACTTATTAATGACATAATTGAGAAGTTTGCATCCAAAAAAAAATTCGAAAGGAACTGTTCTGACTTGGTATGTAGTGTAATTTTGAAACATAAGTATGAATGTTCTGTGTCAATGTCTTCATTAATACCATACTTTAGTAAACTTATTAAAGATTATACAAACAATCTTTTTATCAATGCTATAATTTCAGTAATTGAGTAGATAAAGAAGAGATCCACACTTCTCTGGGTTAAAAAAAATCGCATCTCTATCGTAAAGGGCCTTCCCTGTATTCTTAAACTATGCCCTCTAGTCCTAGTCTCACCCAACATTGGGAACATGTAATTGGATTTCACCCTGTCTAGCCCCTTGATAATCTTATATACCGCAATCATATCTCCCCTCATTCTTCTAAACTCCATCACATATAAGCCCAGTCTTTCTAATCTTTCAGCATAAAAAGGAACTAACCTTGTAAATCTGTGCTGCACTCCCTCTATAGCGAATATGTCCTTCCTCAAATTTGGGGGCCAGAAATGGATGCAATATTCCAGGTGAGGTCTCACCAGGGTCCCCTACAACTGCAGGAGGGCATCTCTGCCCCTACACTCTAATACCCTCTTTATGAAAGCCAACATGTCATTTGCATTCTTCACAGCTTGTTGAACCTGCATGCTAACTTTTAGTGACTGGTGTACTTGGATTGCACACCAAACAAATTTTTTCATTGTATCTTGGTAAATATGACAATAAGGAATTCCATTTAACTTGTTAACAACTCATTTGGTCAAACAGAAAACTGCAGACACTGTGATTGTAGTGTAATGCACAAAAGTACTGGAGAAACTCAACAGGTCACGCCCCATCCATAAGAAGCAAATATAGATATAACCAATGTTTCAGGCTTGAGCCCTTAAGAGAGGAGAACTTCTTCAGGGTAGGCATTCCCTTGAAGAGACTTCACAGTGGAGCAGCAGAATGGAGTTAAACAGGAAAGTTGCAGAGTGTTTAATTCATTTGGGCGGCAGGGTTAGCGTGGTGGTTAGTGCGAAACTATGACTGTGCCACCGACTAGGGTTTGAAGCCGGTGCTGTTTCTGAGGAGTTTGTATGTTCTCTCCATCTCTGCATGAGTTTTCCCCGGATGCTCTGGTTTCCTCCCATTTTCCAAAAAGTACGAGGTTGTAGGTTAATTTGGGTGTAATTGGGCAGCACTGGTTTAAATGGCCAGAATTGGCTACTACTATGGTGTAAATATTTTTTTTAATTAGTTGTTCTCCCTCAAAGGTCTTATCCTTTCTCTGGTAATATGCTTCATTTCATATCATACTGATATGATTAAGTATGGAAAGGAGTGATGCAATCAGCATGTTAGAGGATTTGATACATTTATTCTGTGAATTGCACTTACCCAGCTCTGGGGGGAAAAAAAAAGTTGAATGGCTTTCTCTGAATTTTTTGACCATTTTATCCATTGATTTACAGTCACTTAATCCTTTAGACTCCACATTCCTGTTTTCAGGCACTACCAACAAGCACGTGTACTCTGTTTCCCTGTGTTCCGGGACTGGTTTTATACCAGCTGGCTCAAGTGGACTTTCAACCTTTCATACTGTAGTTTACCCAGACTGGAGTATATATTATGAAATGTTAAAAGTTTTAATCAAATAATTGAATGACATCTGCAGCATCTCTATTTTCTCTCCATCATTAGTTGGTAGACCAAGTAAACAGAACTTTCACCAAACATCCTTTGGTGATGGCTAACGACATCCAACTAACAAAGGTCATAGATCATGGTATACTTGTTTATTTCAAGATTCCTGTACACACAAAACATTCTGTCCATTTTTTTTTAAAGTAGTAAAGTCATACCAATAATCTCCCCATATTGCACTGATCATGAACGATCATCTGAGATCACATAAAGGACGGTCAGGACAATTGCTACTTTTTCTTGCACTCAAATAGCTGTGAATATTTGTTGTCGATCTATCGGCCTTTTGTATTTATTGATTCTTTTAAATTCAATGAAGTATACTGCTGTAGTGTTTTTTTTTCCCTAAGTACCTGTTTGGCAGCACCAAGTAAAAATGTTGTTGCATATGGACATTGTACGATGTCTTTGAGAATAAAGTCATTACCATAACCACTATAAAAATTAATCATGTATTTACAATCTAAAATTGGACAATAACTTCATTATTTGCACATTCATGTCTCCCATGTAAAATTCTGTATTGCCTTCTGTAATTTCTTCTTTGCAGCCTTTTCAGCTTCCTCCAACATGGACACATTCGAACATGGTTGCACACTTGCTTCATTTATTGCCCCACAGTGAAGATGACTTGTGAGCAGCTCATATAGTCAACACTATAAGTCTCCAAGCTTTGAAATGCAAATACCATTTTTTTGGACATTGTGCCAGATATACTCATTAATACACTCAACTAGCACCACCAGCTTGCAGCGTATTATCAAAATTACTTGACAGTCTTTGGCTGACTCCATTGGATCTTAATCTTTTGTGAACATTACATTTGCAAGCTTCCATCAAACTTGGAAATATCGCTGAAGATACTGGATTAAGTTGTTCCATTAAAATTTTTCAAAATCATATCCCATAGTGAAGATCAATTGTAACTATATAGAAATGTTCTATGTACATATTCTGTAAGGGCAAATCTCCACAACCCAACTGGTGACACCTGCTTTATGGGCATTTGGCTTACAAAATCTTTCCCTTACACAATTCACAGATTGCTACTCCAAAATTAGATATGGAATAAAATACACAAGAAATTTGTGTGAAAAAATAAATAGAATTATTTTTTTCAGTTCGCATTTCTTAATGCAAGTTCAGGTGATGTGGCTTCATGTGACAGAAAAACACAATACAAACCTTTTTCTTGGAACACAAACATCCTAGTATTTTATCTTAACAAAAAAAAAAGTTATTCCCCCAACATGCATTGATGGTTCAGATGGTTAACACCTGATATATTACACCTCTGAGTTCTCTCTCTTTCTGATGGTATCCACTTTGGGAGATAAAGATGCCAGAAGTACAACTTTGACAAGGGAGGGTAAATGAGCAGAATTAACAAAAGAAAGGTGAAACAAGAACTCAATGTATCATTTTGAATAAAAGTAACTTTTTAATTGATTTTCTAATTTTTCTGTATTCCCAACAAAAGATAAACTTCTGTAGATATCCATCGGTCAAGAGCATTTGGGTATTATTAAGACAAATCTGCTTCTGGCACTTTAGATTTTGAAAATGTCTCACAATGTGCACCAACTTCCCATTTTCTCTCCAGGGGAGAATGGAGAGCATTTCAGTAAGTGTGCTACAGAGAATCAATTTGATTATTCTGGAGGATTCATTGGATTCACATGGGCATTTTTCTCAGATGCAATAGATTTTTAACTGATTTTTTTTCCTGAAGTATTCTTTCGATATTCAAGATTAAACTGAATCTGCCAACTAACACTAACAGTAAAGGATGATTCTGAATATACTAAATAATGCATAGTTTAAACTTCTGTTGAAATAGAATTTTCTTTGTTAAAAAGAGGAAACCGTGTATTTGAGATAAGTGATAATTTTTCCTGGATAATGCGTATTTGGCAACCATGCCAAAATTTATGCTGATCATAGAACGTAGAACATTGCAGCACAGTTCAGGCCCTTCAGTCAACTTATTTAAACCTTCTTAAAAAAAATCTAGACCTTCCTGACCTCACACCCATTACTGTCTAACTCATTAAAATGCCCCCATTGTATCAGCTTCTACCACCACCCTAGCAATCCACAATTCCTGTGTAAAACTGTCCACCCATTCTCATCCTCTCATAATCTTGCAGCAGTCACCTCTCATTCTTCTTTGCTCCAAAAAAACTCTAGCACTCTTAACCTTATCTCATAAGACATGTTCTCCAATCCAGCCAATATCCTCATAAATCTCCTCTTCTTAAAGCTTCCACATCTTTCCTGCAATGAGATGACTAGAACTGAACACAATATTCTAAGTGTGGTCTAACTAGAGATTTATATATCTGCTCTTGAACTCAGTTCCCTGACTAATGGGGCCAGTATACTAAAGATTTCTTAACTATCCTATAAACCTGCATGACAACCTGAGAGATCTATTATTTGGACCCCAATATCCTCTGTTCCTCCGCATTGTTAAGAATCCTGCCATTAATCATGTACTCCACATTCAAGTTCAACTTTCCAAAATGCATCGCTGTACACCATCTGCCTCTTCTCTGCCCATCTTTGCATCCTGTCTATATCTTGTGTTATCCTATGACAATCTTCTACCTTATCCACAGCACCTACAACCTTTGTGTCATTTGGAAACTTAATGACCCATCCTTCCACTTTTTTTAAAACATTATAAGGAGCAAGGGTCCCTGGACAGATCACTGCAGAACGCCGGTACTCACTGAACTCCAGGCAAAATATGTCCTGTCTACTAATACCTTCTGCTTTCTGTGCGCAAGCTAATTCTGAATCCACCTAGCCAAGGCATGGATCCCATGCCTCATGTCCTTCCATCACTTCTTCAATTACTCAATTTGGCTTGTGAGGCATAATCTTCCCCTCACAAAGCCATGCTGCCTATCCCTGAGAAAACAATGCTTCTCTAAATGCTTATAAATTCTCTTCCTAAGAATCCTCTCCAATAGTTTGCCCACCACTGACATAAGAATCACTGGTCTATAATTCCCAGGATTCTTCCAATTGCACTTTTTAAACAAGGGGACGACATTTGCCGTCCTCCAATCTGGTACCTCCCTTGTGGCCAGGGAGAACTCAAAGATCATTGCTATCACTCTAGCAGTCTCTTTCCTTGCATCCTGTCGTAATCTGGGGTGTATCTTGTCCAGTCCCAGGGATTTATAAATCTAAATATTTATAAGAAGATGCAGCACTTCCTTTTTCTTAACCTCAACATGCTCGAGCACTTAAGCTTGCTCTATACTGACTTCTGCATTTCTGTTCTCATGTATATGTTTTCACTCTCAATTCCTATTTAGTTATTGATGACATAAACCATGTTTATAGCTTACTCCCATGATCACCCTGCTTTTACCCTATCTGACATCCTCCTGCCAACTCGCCCTCTACCTGCTGCTCAACAGACTTACTTTATCTCTTCCCCATTTCTGATAAAGGCTTTTCCATCTGCATTGACAGCTCTTTTTCTCTTTCCACAGATGCAGCTGGAACTGCTGAGTATTTCCAGCTTCCTCAATTTTAATATCAGATTTGAAGCATTGCAGTTTTTTTTCCACTTATAGACAATAAAAGTTAGCTTTGCCACTGTGCTTCTATCCAAAAACATAATTAAAAACAATGTGATGTGCACATTTTATTGCAATAGTGTTCAAACTGAAGTACAACACCATGCCTCTAAAATATAATTAAAGCAGAGGTTCTCAACTTTTGTTTCCCCACTCACATACCACCTTAAGTAATCCCTTACAAAGCACGAGCACCTATGACATCCTATGCCAAAGTAAGGGATGAAGGAGTGGAGGGGAAAAAAGTTAGAACCACTATTCTACAGTATGTAATGAATGGCATCAAAATGGATTAAAACTAATAAGGAAGATCATGTACTAAAATTGGAAAGAAAGAGTAACCAGTTCTAACATTCATTGGATCAAACGTATGTACATACTTCAGACTTTTGAATTTAATAATATACAAAAAAATCCCTATTATTTGGAATTCAAAAAATGAGCGGCCTCAAGCAACCAGCAAGAAAATTGTAAAAAATACATAAGTTTAAAATTGGCACGCCTCCCCTATTAGTTCGTCAATCACACAACATGCAGTCTCAAACAACCAGAAAATTCACTTATCCTGCATCTATTAATCCCCACAGGTGCCAGAGACCAGGAGTTTTACTGTTTATTTGAGCTTGTCTGTTAAGGGGTGCCATTTCATTGGGTCTTCAGAATCGGGAGATCGCACGTAGAACTTAATTACATAAGCTGATCACACATGATCAGCTTCCACACATACCCGTGAGCATATTCCAAGCACCTACCACTTTCTAAGTTAAAAAAACACATTCCTTCACCTTAAAGCTATGCTGCTTCGCTTCTACTATTTAGTATCCACCCGGGAAAAATAAAATCCAGCTACTTATGCCTCTCTTCATTTTATATACTTAAAAATAAACCTCCAACAATGTGGCGTTACATTTGTGCTTCATTGGAATGTCAGCTAAGCCTTGATTTTTGGTGCATAAATCTGTTGAGTGGGATTTGAATCCACAGGTTTCTGTTTCAAAGACAAGAACCAATTGACCTTTTTCTGATACCATCATTCCAGCCTCACAGAATAGGTCAAAAATACTCTTTGAGCAGCTTCTTGGCTTGATAGTAATTACACTGATGAGGAAGGTCAAAGTCACTTTACTACTTAGACGAGATCAAAGCAGATGATTATATAGCTTAATCAAAACATTTGATGGGTGTCTTTGCTCAATAAAACTGATTATAAGAAAATACTTCAGGACGCCTTCCAATAAAAAAATACTTACTTTCCTCTTTCAAGGTTGGTTAAGTTTGCCTCTTTCATCAATAAAGTTATCAGCTAGTTCTGACCTCAAACATTATTGCAAAAGATAGAATTAGTAGCCTCAGTGCAGTATGAAGGTAAAATTCATTGATATCAGGAAGATGTGCTAAAGCATTACTGCGCATTTGATCTCTCTCCTATTCCAATCTCCAGTTCATGGATCTCACTCCAAAAAAATTCCCCATCTTAAGACACCCCCCCCCCCACCCTCCATTGAGATGAATGTAAATAGTTGCTTGATATTGTGTGGTTGCTAGAGCAAAATTCAATCATGTCTGAGGCTCAAAGAATCAGACACTCCTGAATGCTTCCCTTTGCATGGCTCTCTTTGTAAGCTCTATCATTAGAGAGGGATGGAGAAAGTATCTAGTGAGTCTGGAAATGGGGCTGGGTCTTGTGAGGTCATTGAGGCACACAAACAGACCTTCCTGACCACCATTATGTGAGCAACTATTTACATTCATCTCAATGAAGAGTGGGGGGGTGGGGGGAGGGGGCTTAAGATTGGGATTTGTTTGGAGTGAAATCCATGAACTGGAGATTGGAATAGGAAAGAGATCAAATTAGGGTGTCACAAGTGGGAGATGGGATAATAGTTGGCAACTTTGATGGCAATGCGTGTTCCAAAGCTGAGATGGATAGTAAAGGAAACAATATAAGTGGGAATCATAACTTAAACATTGAGACCTTTTAAGAGAGTCGCACTCTTAATGTGTGGTTGTTCTGTAAGCCGTCAATTATAGGCACTTGCCTATGACTGGAAAGCACATGGGGAATTCTGTCAGTTTACCCCTATCTGATCAGGAAAGCACATCACCATTTCAAGTGCAAATCATGATTGCAAATGTCTAGTAAAATATCCAGAGTGGTGCAATTTGACAGAGAGTTTGACTGAGAAATCCAAACATTTTCACATAAAACGTCATGTCAAATATTTGGACCTCAATGAACGTAAATAGAAATTCCAAACAGAATATTCCTTAATCATCAGGGTCTCCTAGTCCTTAGAAGTTATCAATTCAAATTTTGATGGGTTTCACAGCATCATTCCAACTACAGGAACAGAAAACTATAATTCTAAAGTAGAATTAAAAAGTAGCCTTGGAGAAAATTAGATACAACATTAAAGACAGTAAGTTTCAATTTGTAAAGATGTGGGACCAATTCATTATTGGAAGAATTAAGAATTTTGCATGTTCCAGAGATTCTCCGTCCGATGTCTGGAGGTTGCTATCCCATCCACAATTTCCCTTTTCTCTTACAAAGGTAACCTTGATTTGAGGGAGGGTTGATTAGATTTTGATTTTAGTTTTTTTTGTTTTATTTCTTTTTATCATTTTTTATTTGGATTAATTTAGTAAATATGGGTTTAACATGGCTATCATAGATTAATTCAATAACTTGTTTCTCATGTGGATCAAGGAAATGCTGATGTAATTCCATCCATTTTTTTTTGAACTTGGATATACATGAGATGACTTGTTCGGTGTTTTCCTTAAAATTTTGTATTTACGCTTATATGTTAAACTCAATAAAAATATTTAAAAGGAAAAGTACATCAAATGTCAAGAACTTCCAAATCTCAGCTAGTGGAAGAATGAATAACATCAAGTGATTTAATATCCAGTATAGGTACCAAGTAGACTTTTGTAATCTGGCTGGATCTGAAATACTGTACGGAAAAGATTAATCAAGAAAGGAATTTTTCTGTCAGTTATTCAAAAGTTACTGTAAAGTTGGGTTTTGTTAGAGAATGGTTTAAAAGCATGGAGTTGATGATTCTAGAACATGCTGTAGGGCACAATGTGCTTTTAAGTTATCTTTAACCTACAATTTTGTACAACCAGCATCCAATGAGGTCTGAAGAAATGCAGAAATCAGTTCATGAAACAACACAAATATGGAAAAGTTGAAGTGAATCAGCAGAAGTTTAACTTTCAATATTTCAAAATTCAATCACTTCATCGTAAAATTTGCTTTAATTCAAATATCGTTCAAAAGCCAGAGGTTCAGTGGAAAAAAAGACGAGGTATAGTGGGTTATGGACCACATACTAGACGATGGGTTTGGAACAGAAGGGTGCCCACTGGACGGCCGGGATAAGTTGTGCTGAATAGCCTTTTTTCATGCAGTGTGAATTTATATGAAGATGTCCAGATATATTATAGATCATCACGTGGGAAATAATGAACAAAGAAGTGGGTTTAAAATGTTCCAGTTACAGGTTCTCTGCAAAAGAAGGTTGGATCACACACATCTCAGGATGAGTGAGTAATTAAAGTGCGTCATTTAAACAGGCTTATGTTCTCCCGTAATGCATTCTATCACCATTAATCATGTAGTTAGTATTGCTAAATAGAATTAGAAGGCAGTGTCAAATTTAGTTTTGCAATCCATAACATTGTCAGGTCTCATCTCACATGACAATACCCAACAGGATTAAATTGCCCTGGATAAAAGAACAAAAAGTCAATTAAAAATGAAACAGGTCAAAAATATTACTTAACCCTCTATTATTGATTGCAATTAAGTGCATACAAAGTTTCAGATTATCCTGACTGGGCCAGCTACTGAACAAAACATAAAACTGTAATCACTCGTCTGCTATGGTGAGAAATTAATATTGAATATGAACGTGATGAAATGTGAACCTTTGGCAACAATCTGACTCCGTCTTTTCTTTAGTTCTGTTCTTCTTCTCATAAACAGTTTATTTTTTAATCATTCAGCCTTTATACACATAATTTTGATCTTCTGATTTTTTATCCTCGCTTGCCTGTTTTTGTAATTTGAACAAATTCTCTCAAAATGATGTGGTCAGCTAGTTTAGCTGCAGTACTTCTTGAGGTCCCAATATGTTGGTGAACAGATCATTATATTAATTCTAAACAGACCCATCAACTTATTCAGTGTTAACAGTTTCAATATAGTTCAATCGCTATTAAACAGGTGTAACAAAATGAAGTATTTTCATCTAAAATTGATTATTTTATGGGTCTCTTTCTTTTCACAGAATAGACTGGATTAAAATTTGTCACATATGCTTCAAAAACATTCTTTAAACTTAAAGAAGAATAAGTTCACATACTCTGCAGTAGAGTTATCAAACACTATCTTGCACTGAAGAGATAATACTTTGGATCATTCTGAAGAAGCAAAGAGAGATGAAGAAGCAAAAATATTTAGGACTGAAAATCCAGTGATTAGGTTCAGTGTGGTTCCAAGTGTGATGGCTAACTTCAAGAAAAATAAAGAGTAAAAAATTATTGGACGACATATTTTGAACATAGAACATTAGAATATAGGAATAGGGCATGTGTCTATCAAGAAAGCTCTGAAATCCTATTATTTAATATCCCTCCACCACTACTCTGGGCAGCTTATTCCACGTATCACCACTCTCTGTGTGAAATAAATGCCTGCACATCTCCCTTAAACTTCCATCCCATCACCTAAACTGCATGTCCTCTTGTCTGTAAAATGCTTCTCCCTCAAGAAAAATATTCTGTCCACCTTATCAATGACTTTTGTGATTTTACAAACTTCTAACAAGTTGTCTCTACATTTCCTACACTCAAGAAAAAACAATCCACGTTTGTCCGACTTCTCCCCATAACTCATCCCCTCAAAACATCCTGTTAAATCTCTTTATGACTCTTTGCAAAGCTATTCCATCCTTCTTGAAATGGTTTGACCAGAATTGCACATAATATTTTAGATGGGGCTTAACCACAGTTTTCAACGGCTGCAACATGACTTCCTTACTTTTGTACTCAACATCCTTGTACCCAATGAATGCAAGCATATTGTACACCTTCTTAATTACCCTATCAATTTATGTGCCCACAGATCCCTCACCACATCAATGCTCTTAAGAATCTAGTCATCAACTGTACACAGTCCCCTGAGATGTCACCTCCCAAAGTACAACACCTCACACTTCACCATATTAAACTCCATCTGCAATTTCTCTGCCCATATCTGTTAAAAGTCTATATCCTGTTCCATTTTTTTGATGGCACTCTACACTGTCCACAATTCTACTAATCTTTGGGTCATCTGCAAATGTACTGCACATCTACTTTTCATCCAAGACACCACCCTCTCTGATTTGCAATGCAATGCCTCCACCTTGTTTACTTTCTTCTCTATCCAAGGATTAAATGTGAAAATTAAGGAGACATAGAGTGTCAGGGCAATAATGGTAAAAGTTTCAAAACTGAGTCCTTTTAGAGATGGGTTAAATAGTGAATGTAGAACACAGAGGTTCTAGGAGAATTGGATGGTACAAGTTTGAATGTGAGCAACGGAGATTGGATGAGTTTGAATATTGAACAATGAAGTTGGGAGTGGGGTCATGAGACCATTGGAATGAGCAAGTCCAGAGGCACCAGAGACATTGGTGAGGGTTTCCTTAAAGGATAAGCTGAGAAAGGGCCAGAATATTACAAAGTTAGAGTTATGTGGTCAGGGTCTCAGGTCAAATTGAACATTGAATTTGAGAAAAGTTTGAATGATTTATGTGAATACAGGATGGGGGATGAGGTCAGTGATGGCAGACAAGAACAATGTAATTAGCCTTCCTGATATTTACTTAGAATTCATTTCAAACTGAAAATCAAATGTACATTTTTACAATGAGACACAATGGAAGGTTAAAGGAAAGCAAAAAATCAGTGTAGAAAGGGAAATTCCACTGTTTTTAAATGGTGTAGCTGATAAGCAGTATGTGCATTTTAAAATTGTTTTTCTGGACTGGGCCAATAATTATGGCCCTTGAGAAGGAGGCGATCCACCTCTTGGAAGGCTGCAGTCTTTGTGGTCAAGTACTTCCTCAATTCAGGGAGCAGTAGGATTTAGATGCAGCAAAAGCTTTATAATAATATATTACTATATTTTGTTTGATTAAGAATGTGGGGTACTGTGGATGAATTTGTATGATTTGAGTGTCATGCACTTGTACTTTTCTATTTTTTAATATGCATTCTTATGTACTTTGAATTTTTTGATGTGGAATTTCAAGTTCAATAAAAATATTGGAAAAAAAGTTGTAGCAAACCTGAGTGACTTCCAACATATTTCCAAGATTAAATGGTCTGAGACATGGAGGAGAACCTAATGCCTTGTTCTTCTCAGTAGTCGATATTACAGAGTTGGGTGTTGATGTCCAAGATGCCTGGGTGAGTAACAGCAGTACATTTTGCAGATGGTACACACTGTAGCTAATGTGCATGATGGTGGAGGGATGGAACACTTAGGATACCAGTAAAACAGGCTGTCGAGTGTTCACTCCCACTCGTGGATTGTTGGGGAGGTGGTGAAATATTCACTGCACGATGCATAGTTCTAATCTACTCTTGTAGCTGTAGTATTTATGTGGCTGATGTAGTTGAGTTTTTAATCAATGGTATCTCCTTGGATACTGATGGTAGGGATGGAGCAATGGTAATACTATTAAATATTATGGATACAGTAAAACTCCTGGTATCTGGAATTCAAGCATCTGGAAGCTTCAAGCAATCGGCAAAAACAATCAAGGAAAATACAATTTTTTAAAAATTAGAATAAAATAATAGGCAAAGAATATGGGAATTTAAAATTGTAAAAATAAATGTTCTCTGAAGTAACAACATAAACCTGGTGAAGATGGGAGCAAATCTTCAGCCAGCGGAGGGCCTTGGTCGTGCTCTAAATAAAGTTGTGTTTGAATAAAATGACCGCACATGATGAAGACCTAGTTGATGCTAGTCACTATTGGAGTGACTGTCTAAAGCAGGGGTGTCAAACTCAAATTCACGGAGGGCCAAAATTAAAAACTTGGACTAAGTCGTGGGCCAAACTAAATATTTATTGAAAATTTTCAACAACATCTGCATGTTTTCTCTTCTTTCAACATATGTAATGTTAAACTTTTTCTTATTAAAATAAATGTTCAATAATAGTTTTGGTTAAACCCTTTCCAGAAGAAGCATTAAGAAATGAGAAATAGAATATTCAATAAATAATATTTCTCTATAGCCTTTAAGCTCCTTTTAAATGTATTTTTTTTCACAAGCCAACAAGTCAAAAAAATAACAACTTGCTTCGATGAAAATCCAATCTTTCAACTATGAAAGTTAACCAAAGAAAATATTAATCCAAGCTTAGCTTGCTACACTGTGATTTACTCTGATGCGCCTGGGTCTAAACCAGATACTGGGCATCTCTTCTTAGATGCAAGTTCATCAAACTCTGGGGTCAGAGTTTGCCTCCCACCTGTCTTGAAAGGTCCTGTTTTCTGTCTTTCGTTTGGCCATTTTTCGTAAGGGGTTTATTACATGTGAATTGGGCAACGGGTCGCAGATACTAATGAAAGTAAAGAGAGGAGGTGGGGGAAATTAGCGGGCTGAGGGGCCGGCACCAATGCATTTGCAAAGCATTCTGGGATTTGTAGTATTAGCTGTGCATGCGCTATACTGGCGCGGCGGCCAGCGGGCCAGCTCTAATACATATTTGATATGATCTTGCGGGCCAAATATAATTATATCACGGGCCATTTGACATGTGTGGTCTAAAGTGTCCCCTTATTCCTGCTTAGTAAGAATTGCCCCAGTCAGAGGCTTTATCTGAAAACTATTATTATTAATGCTTAATTATCTATAATGCTATTGCTCACTTTTCAGGTGGCTCCATGATGGGGGAGGATCCTGCAGATGCACTGATGGTTAAATGTTTTTAATAAAGTAAAATTCTTCAAGATTTATATATTCATGCAAGTGAAGTTTGTCCAGTCTTTTTGTCTTTTAAATTATTTATTCCTAATGCAGGTCTTTGAGTTAAATATAGAAACAGTAAGTCTCAAGTAACCAGAAAATACACTTATACAGCGTCAACCAATCCCCATAGATGGGGATTCTTGATAGTATTGTCATAAAAGTTTCCATTGCTTTAATTAATAAACTGATTGGATGGTATTTAGCTGGATTGGATCTGTCCATTTAGTTTTTCATCTTGTTGAGCAGTTACCACAATATGAATAGCCAAGCTAAAGGATCAGCTAGTCTTAGGCATAGATCTTCCCTACTGGTTTAGGCCTCCAATGTCTTTATTGGGCAAATGTGTCAGATTCTCCACCCGTCACTCACATAAAGTACATAGAGCATGGAAATCAGAGTCAAGGTGTAGGTGATAAAGCACAAAGAGCACATTGATTTACTCAGAAGCTTCAAATCTGTCACTGTAAGATCCATGTGTTCCTATCACTGATGAAAGCTGCTTCAATCATGAGAACGCTGAAAAAGGGGGGAATTAGGACACAAATTCATAGACTGATACCAGATAATAATTTTTCAGTTTAAAATTAACTCTGATTGAATCATGCACTGCATGGCTGGTAGAAGAATCACAATTGCAGTATGATTACAGTTCATTGGGGAATTATGTTTTATTATTCATGCTGGTCTGTACATTGGCTTCACAGTCATTTATAATTGAAAAACAGAATGAAAGCACAATTCAGATAAGCAGAGATATTGGCATACAGCTTGCTGCAGTAATTGTCAGTTCATCGATTTCATCCATTTGGTATTTTGGTCAGTATTACCTTGCAATAATTAATCAAAAGGATAACAACTGGTGGTCCATAATCAATATAAAATTAAATTAATTAATAACTCAATCCAGAGAATGCAAAGTAAATCACTGCAGTTGTTATAACATTGTGATCCATGATATTTGTTGATCACTTATATGTTATAACATTTGCCCTCTGTAAGTTATTTTCGTCATTAACTGCAGTTTCAATTTAATGAGCTGAAACAATTGGATTTTTATCATACATCTGCAACAGTTTTTATGGAAGTCCAGCAAACAAAGGAGAATTTTCACCTAGGAATCATGTAAAACAAAACATTTGTACCCCCAATCATTGGGTATTTTTTCAGTTTTGATTTTTCCTGCCGTTTATATTCAGCTTCATATTGCTAAAGCAATGTTTCCATAGTACTTAGATGCTCCACTATTCACATTTTTGAATTTGCTGAGATTAATTAGCATTATGGGCCATGGCACTACGGTTAATTATGATAAAGGCAAACAAGACTTCTGCAATTGGCTATTGAAACTCAGCACTGTCCTGAACATTAGGTGCCAAACTACTGAATCTGGGATTTGAATGGAGACTCCATTCAGTTGAATGCAAGTGCTTGAGTTATTTTATTTCAATATTAACATTTTTAATGATTAGTTTCCATGTTAAAATATTTTAAATATCTCTATAATTTATAGTTTTTTTAAATAGTTTTAATAAAGTTAAAAAGGAACATAATTAATTTGAAAGTCATTCAACAGTCTTTGATGGTTACACACCATTGAAATTCCAAGGAAGAGCCTCCATGGTACTCTGGGGCTTGCTCATCTCCTGGGACTCAAGTTGGCTGTGAAGAGTCAAATTATTCGGCCCTCCACATCCTGTAATAAAATCCAACTAAGCAACGACTATGTGTGTTGAGTTCAGAGAGTGGGCTCTGCCAATCAAATCGCCAGAAACATTAGAAATGCTGAACCTTGAATAACCTCTCATATGCAACCTTAGAAACTATCTGATCGAAGTAATGTAGAGAATTTGATAAGTACCACTGCAGGAATATGTCTGATTTATCTGAGAGACAAATAGCTGGAGGTACTGAATGAAAGTGCATAAAAAGGGTACTCCAGCTCAATGAACTGATCAAATATATTCAATAAAATGCTGGAACAAATTGTCTCAAAACTCACTGCTGTGTTCCACAGTATTCATGTCAAGTTTGCCCAAGTCCAACCCTACGAAACAGCATTCTCCAGTCAATGGTGCAAAGCACACAAGACATAACACACATACAGATAAACAATACGTGCAGGGCAAGTAACAAGGATTCATTATTACAAATATATTAATATTGTCTTATGAATATGAGAGTCTTGGATGAATTTATTTTTATTGTATTATTTTATGTATTTATTAGTCTTTTACTTCGTAGATACTTGCAGCAATTACATGGAGATTATCAGCATTTGTTATTATAAAAGACAGAATCCAACACCAATTCTTAGAGCACACACATATAGAGTTAAACATGGAAATCAGTAATTGCTTACACCAATTTCTCCTCCTCCACTTTGTTCAATGATGTAACCTTTGCTAAGAAAATTAATGTGTGATTAATCAATTGATATGAACTTCAACTATTTTCACCATAGGCAACATTAAAAACTTAATTCCTTGGTGAGGGACCAATTGTAAAAACACAAAAATGCTGGAGGAACTCAGCAGGTCTTGCAGCATCCATCAGGGTAATGATATATAACCAATATTTCAGGCCTGAACCCTTCTTCAAGGTACGAGCAGGGGGAGGAGCATGGGTCAACAGACTAAAGGCAACATGTGGACGTGGATAGGAGAGGTGAGAGTTGTTTGGGAGTGTGGGGTGGCTCTGTCAATGCAGAACTGAAGGAAAGGATACAAAAGGAGAGGGAAAGAGAGAGTCTGAGCTAGAGGAAAGGAGACATAGGGATAGGGAAAGAGAAGAGATGGAAGGGGGGGGCTAAAAGAAATGAGGGAAGTTTGGACCCAGCCAGTGTTCAGTTTCTCCCATGTAAAGGAGACCACAGTGGGATCCAGTTTCTCTGATGTAGAGGTGGCCACAATGGGAGCACCAGATGCAGTAAGTGAACCCTGCAGATTCATTACTCATTTTATCATAATTAGATATAAAAATACATACACCATATTGAATAAGTTATTGAATATAATAAACATATGTTCCATGCAACTGGTCACATTGAGTTATATGACAGCAGCTGGTTTCATAAGATTATGTGACGTGAATACAATGTATATGTTTGCAGTTCATTTTCTTTTGTTCTCTGAGAATTGGAATTATTTCTTGATGTAAATTTTTACTCTTTTTTTCCCCTCTGCATCCTATCAGCAGTCAGAATTTGATTAGTAGGTGGATAATGAATGTTTCAAACATAAGCAGAAGAATCTCTTCCAGTATCTTGGCTCTAAAGCAACATCAATAAAAATCAGATTATTTTGCCATTCTTGCCATGTTGCTTACAAGAACATTCACTCTCTTTACTCCAAAAGCGCCTCTCAAATCCATGACCTTCCAAAAGGGCAGCAGGCACATGGAAACACCACCACCTGACTTCCAATTATTATTCATCATCAACGAATTGGAATCCCAATATTTGTCACCCAACGACATGACAGAAATATCATCACCAAAAGAATTTCCAGCTGACCATAACCTTTACAAGGGCAAATAGAGATGAGTAATAAATGCAGGTACAATTATAACATTTAAAATATATTTAGTCAGGTATATGGATAAGAAAGGTTTGGAGGGATATGGGCCAAATCCAGGCAAATGTGTAGCTAGGATAGACAATATGGTTAGCATGGACCATTTGGTTCAAAAAGCATAGTTCAATGCTGTAAAACTATGATGCTATGAGATATTCTCAAAGTATTGGGGTGGGGGGTGGGGTGGTGTCGAGAGAGAATCAGCCACCTGGATTGTTTAATAGCTACTAAGTTTTTCACTTCCTCCATGTCTCCATTCTTCACGGCCCAGATTATGTACATGTCAACTTTCAACGTGGTTTGTGGTGATAGGGGTTGATATCTGTACGCGAACAGCAGCATCAGCTGGGGTCAGGGTGGGAGAAGGGTGAATCGACCCTCAGGTCGGGGAGGGAGAAGGGAAGTGTCTAAACCAATGAACTCACGATGTGTAGGGCGGCACAGTTGGGGTAGCGGTTAGTGCAATGCCTTTACAGTGCCAGCAGTCACGTTTGGACCGAGGTTAAAATCCCTCCTGTCTGTAAGAAGTTTGTACATTCTCCTTGTGTCTGCCTGGGCTTTCCCCAGAGGCTCCGGTTTCTACCCACCCTCCAAAATGTTCTGGGGATGAAAGTTTAATGGGGTGTAAATTGGCTGACAAGGACATGTGTGCTGAAATGGCCTATTAACAGCTATATGTCTAAACATAGATTCTGTGCATTCCTTGTCTCCTTAATTGGAGAAGCTTCTGGTAAGCTTTTGCACCCTTATATTGACAGCCATATTTCTGAAGATCTTGTGGTGAATTAGGTCCTTATGTCTTTCCAATTACATCACCACAGATTTGTATTGCGGGGATTGATGATGAGAGAAAAGGGAGTCTGATTTGTTTGGCCGTTCAAATATCCAGTGGCTACGTGATCACAGAAGGAATTGGAAGTCCCAAAGATCACCATCACTGCAAAAAGAAGGTCAGGCATTGCATGTAATGTTTAGCCCATCTCATTTTGTCTGCTATTTGCACAATAATTTATGTAAATAAAATGATTTGATTCTATATTTATCAATTTTAAAAGCTAATTAATCTGAAATATTACGAAGTATCATATCTGCAGATCAAAATTTTAATATTTGTTCTTTTATTTACTTGCACTATTGAGTAGTGGCACCTAGCATGTTACTGAACACACATTGTTAGCTTTTATATATTTAAGAGAGAAGTAAATATTACATGCTAGAACCTTTTTATGAAAGGATAGAGACCTGTTGGGAGAGGCTCATGAGTGGACTGGTGACTAAAATTCAGTGCTTAAATTTGTATAAATTTTAATTCCATTAAACATTGAAAATAAATATCATAGGACAAGAGAGAATTGTTAAAAATCCAGGCATCATACATATTGAATCTGCTTTCTGAATTCTCAACAAAGGTGATTTTAGGAGCTTTTAAAATGTTGAGAATGAAACACCGATGTATTTGATTTTGTGGAGAATAACTAGGCCAAACAGTTGTCATAGAGTTGTCATGGCAATGAAACATAAGGTACTTGAAAATCTGTTGCTTGGCCATTCTCTGTTTATATGAAACAAATTCAAAAGAAAACTCTTGTGAAAGAACTCTGGCAATGAGGTAAGAATTAATTTGTATTTTATATGCAAGCATTGATATAGAATAGAAACTTCCACTCCCAAAACTATGTTAGGTGAATCTTTGCATCGATATATATTTTAATCTATTCTCAGTGCTTTACCGAATTAAAGCTGAAATTGTCTTCAAGTGTGACATCAAATGTGATATCATTGTTAACTTTAATTATGAGAGAATACTGCTCGATTTTTAACTGGAAAATTGATCTGAATTTGATTAACATTGGTTGAGACAAGTCCACTGCGTGCTCACTTGCTTTGCTTGCCATCAGCGATTCAATAAAAATACTCTTCCTTTCTGTTTAAATATCCTCTGCTAAAACCTAGACATATCAGAGCAAACAAATAGGCAGCTTTACTGCCTTTAGATGTAAAATATAAGTATTGATGAAGAACTTTGCTTGCCTTAAATTAAAGTTTCCTCATGCACATTGAAAATGGAGGTGCAACCGGAGTTGCTGTTACGGCAGCGCTGACGTTATCCCAGACCCACGAAGAGCGAAAACAGAGATGCAGCACTCCCACCGGGTCCATCTGCCAAGTCTGACTGCCGTCAACTCTCTACAGGCTTTGCACAAAGGGTCTGCACCCAAGATGGTGGTGCCTATGATCGACAGCAGCCACAAAGGTTTGCGGACTCCAGGGAAGTGGAGGTCTAGCAGAAAGCACCAGAAAATTGGGAGACCAACCCCCTCCCCCACCTGAGAAAGAGAAGCAGGGGAGATGACCCACTGGATGGTGACCACGGCGGCAGACTAGTGAGGGGGTTCAGCAGCTGAAGAATCCACACAGTCTGCGGGGCTGTTGGTGACTCAAGGCGAGGAACCCACGTTGGCTGTGGGCTGCTGGAGACTACAGTCAAATGTTTTGCAGCAGGCTGCGGACTGCTTGGGACTGGCTGAAGAGTGTGGTAAACCACTCTATGTATATGTTAGTCTATTTGGACACACTCACTGGCTGACTGTGTTTGTTGCTCCTCCCACAGGGTGCCCAATGTTCCACAGCCCCCCTGCCCAGTGTAGACAGACGAGCAGCATATATGTGCTTTTGTTCTAAAGCTAATAAAAGCCTATCAGTTTGTTCAACTTCATTCTTTTGAAGTCATTGATGGTGCATCAAAGGGGTACCAGGTATTTTAACCAGGATGTGAGATGGTGCCAAAGGGTTCCCAATCTTCTCAGAGGTTTGGATATGGATCTCAGGTTGATGATTTGGACTAGACTGTGTGGCTGCGGAGGCTGCGGGTGTGCTGGAGGTGAATCCACGGACACTCAGTGACAGGGTTGGGGGGTAAGAGGCGCTTCAAGCAATTTCTGCCAATGGCGAATCTTTCTGCCTTACAGCAGACAGAAGCAATTTCATGTAATATGACACTTTATTACAGGACAAGATAATACATTGAATTTTGAATCTTAAACCATTGTAGTTCATCGATTATTTGGCCTTGATTATTATACATCCACTTTCCAGTTAAACAAGATTTAATCACACTGGAGTGAAAAGATATTTTAAAAAAAAGAAATCTTTTTCTGAATCAATGAAAATTTGGAAAAATATCATCAAATTTGGGAATACTAAAACAGATTACAGTCTATCAGCAATGTAATTTGTATATTTTAAATATATTTTATTTTTGATTTTCTAAGACTCATATAGATTCAGACAACAATACCCTTTCTTTCAGGTTCAAGAACTTCAAATTCCTGGGTGTCAACATCTGCAAGGATCTATCCTGGAGCCTCCATGTTGATGCAATCACAAAGGCTCGCCAACCGCTCTACTTGGAGATGTTTGAGGATGGAGCTAGTGGAGTTGTTCAAGTGAACCGGTACGGACTTGAAGGGCCGACATGGCCTGTTTCCGTGCTGTTAACAGTTATATGGTTATATGGCTACTTACTAATAAAAGCCCACTATCAAAAATTGAGGTCCAAATATTGATTAAGGATGCAAGCTTCATATATCATCATGGTTCCAGGCAAATAATTGTTCTGGAAAAGATAGGAAAAAAAGACAAGAAATTCATGATTTTATTCATCTCATTGGCACCAGGTTCACATTGGCAAATATTTTCTTGGAAGAATGTGAAGCATAATCTGGTCACCAAATTACAGGAATTTATGGAGGCTTTGAAAAGGATACAAAAGAGATTTACCAGGATGCTGACTGGATTTGAGGTAGAAGAGTAAAGGTAAATGTTCCATTATTGTCACGTTATAGTACATTTAGAATGCAACATACATGAAATTCATTAACCATTCTCTACCATAAGGCAGACAAGAGAGTCGCCACTTGTTTAGTGCCCCTCACAGAAACCTATATCACCTCATGTTCCCAGGCAGTCTCCTCTACAAGTACTGACCTGTCCTTTGCCTGCTTAGTTTTTAAAATCAGACAATCCCACATGTATTAAGGCTATTATGATAAGGTGAGGTTACACAAATTAGGGTTGTGTTCTCTAGTGTGTCATGACCTGATAGAATTTTATAAAATTGAAAAAAGGTTAGATAGGTAGACAATTAAAATCTTTTTCCCAGGGTAAAAATGTCAAGGACTAGAGGACGTAAATTTAAGGTGAGATGGGGAAAGTTCAAAGAATATTTGTGGGGAAAGCATTTTATATAGAGAATGGTGTCAGGGGTAATGATGAAAGCAGATTTGAAAGTTGCTTTCATGAATCGTTTTGATGGACACGTGAATATGCAGGAAATGGGGGGATATGGATTTTTTATGTTCTTGGATGAAGGTAGATTAGAATATGAGAAATTAAGTTGCATGTAATAACAACAGCAGGAATAAGAATTCCACACAGGGCACAAAATGACACAAAATTACCACAAAGTTCTCCCAAGACTGAGAATAAAAACAGATGCTATCATTGCAAACTGTGGTTATTGTTTTTCAATG
This sequence comes from Narcine bancroftii, assembly GCF_036971445.1. Taxonomy (NCBI): domain Eukaryota; kingdom Metazoa; phylum Chordata; class Chondrichthyes; order Torpediniformes; family Narcinidae; genus Narcine; species Narcine bancroftii. The sequence continues at coordinate 11,849,622 of NC_091476.1, read as the reverse complement.
TTCAAAGTTCAAATTTATTGTCAGAATACATACTTGATATCACGTACAAACCTGAGATTCATTTTTGTGCAAGCTAGGCAGTATTTCTAATTACTGATAACTATAAACTTTACTCAAGAAGAAAAAAAAATATAAAAAAAAGAAATGTAAACAAACTGACTGTACAAATACATAAACAAATATTCAGTAATTAAATAATGAGTGAATATAAGTCCTCAAGTGAGACTATGAGTCTGTTGTTCTGGAGCATGAGGGTTCAGCAGCTATTCTTGAACCTGGAGGTACAAATCTTGAGGCATTTGTACCTGTACCTCTTCCCTAATGGCATCAATGAGAACAGAGCATGTCCTGGGTGAAGTTAAACAAGAAAATCTGCAGACGCTGTCGTGTTGTGGATCTTTGATAATGCTGCTGTTCTCCGACAGCAGTATTCCATACAGGTGTTCTTTGTGGTGGGGAGAATTTTGCCTGTGATGTACTGGGCTATGTCCACTACCTTTTGCAAGGCTTCTAGCTCCAAAGTATTGGAGCTCCCATACCTGGTTTTGAAGCAGGCGGTCAGCATGCTTTCTACTACACATCGGTAGAAGTTTGCCAAGGTTTCTGATGACATACTAAACCTCCGCAAACACCTGAGGAAATAGTGGCACTGACATGCTTTCTTCACAATGGCATAGTATGGTGGGTCCAGGAAAGGCTCTCTGAAATAGGAATTTCTACATGGAATCTGAAATTCTCTCATGGAGAATTCCAGATGCATATGTGGAGAATGGAAAGAAAAAAGGCAAATTCAGGGGCAAATTAATCACAGTGTCTTTGAAAAAAATACAGAGAAACTAAGAAGGTTGTATAATAAGGAGAAACGAAACAAATAAGAAACGTTCATAGCAAAGGAAAATTTCTCTCCAAGTTGATACAAAAATCTTGGATGCAGCTTTTCATCCATTTAAGTCTAACATTTCTGTCACAGTTTTATAGCTACAATGAACTAGCTGTTGATAAATGGCCACTTTATATAGGAAAAACTGTTAAAACTGCTAAAAATTTAAATAAAAATGGCCTTAACATTTCAGGAGATTGGAAGGAAAGCGGTCATGTATTTTTTGATCAAAACTTACAAATGAAAGATTAAAATTCTTCTGAATTTAATAGCAGGAACATGTTAGAATGATTTTACAAATTAGATATGGAATTAATGATTCAAATATTAGATTCCAAATGTTATGGGGCCCGTTCATAGACTATTACCATAACCTTTATATTCATTGTTTATACAGAATTTTGCCACTGTGTTGTCCCACTTCACTTTGTTTCATCAATATTAACTTTCCACCTTATTTAAGGTCAAGGGTTTGGAAAATTTAAAGTAATGTAGCCCTCTTTTTCTAACAGAATTGCTTCTGTTAACAGGCCTTGAACAATTAGTCTGATGGTGGCAAGCAGGAATGGTGCCAGAAATATGATTTGAAAGGGATAAAGGCAGCTAATGCTGGGATGAGGAGGGCATTAATAATGTCCAATGGTGTCTAGACATCAATGGGCTTGAGACAGTAGATGTGGTGTTAGCCATGCCAAGAGAAGCCTTTACTTTTGAACCTGAAGTGGTGGAAGTTCTCCATGAGCTTGCGGGAAGTACGAGTAATAATAAAAGCAAGAGCTGCTGGTTGACAGAAATTGCTGAGAGTGCACTTAACTCTGGATTGGGCTGTTTACACGTCCTTGGGAAAATCCAGATAAAACGGCCTAAATTCAGTTGAATAAACAGGTCTTAGCAATATTTTAATCTGACCATCATTGGCCTGGCCTCGTCACCATGGATAGACCTGACTTCCCCAAGACATTGTGGTTGAAGAGAAGTAAACATGAATGTGTCAGGAATTTCATAGTTATCCCAATTTGACCTGCAATCTCTACATCACCAGTCTACGGCCAGCTCTCACATTCCTCTGTCAGTCATAGCAGGAGTGAGGGTGGGAGGTGGGTGGGGAGTGTGAGGGGATGGAGGGTGGTATAGTGGTAAAAATTCTCACTGGAGGATGTCTCGATGTTACTTAATAAAAGACATATTGTTCTGATACCGTGAAGTGATAAATATTACGACTGGAAGCTATGTTTAAATACTATGAAGTTTGATTTTATTTCTAATGTTTACAGTAAGTAAGGCAAATATCAACAGAGCCCATTTGCACCCACCCATGAATGGAAGAGGAGATATAGAATTTCATACAAGGTCAGTATCATCTGAATATCATTTTTCCCCATCTCACCTTAAATATGAAGGTTTGTTCATCCATTGAATAGATCTTCTTTACAATAATCAGGGCCTCCTTTCCCACTCTGTTAAATAATTTCTAAAGTTCAATGGGAAATGTCCAAGGCTTCTATTTTCAGCCATTCATGTCATATTTTTCATTTCCAGAGTAGCACCAATTTTTTCTCAGTCAATAATTCAGTCAGAAACTTATGAAAGCAACACTTCAGCAAAATTCAAAAGTAGCCATTTTTTTACGCTTGAAAAAGTTATGCATTAAAAAAAAAGATCATTAATGGGCCAATTCTCACTGAGATTTCATCGATCTTGCAAATCTGTGGCCAACTCGTGGAGTGTATACACCTAAATTTGGGAAATTCCTGAATGCATATTCAAAGGTAGAAATTGCAAAATTGCTGACAGATTACACGTGGTGAAATTGTCAGCAGGTTCCATCCTGGGCTCCACATGAGCATAAACTTGCAGAGTATTACCTGTAGATTGGGCAATCTGTTACTATAAATTATTTTTACTGGATGTACTTTTTAATTATTTGGTGTCAAATGCTTCAGGTAGTTTTATTTTCTAAAGAAATGTAAATGTTAAAAATTCAATTACATGTTGATAGTTCGGATAGAAAACATATTGATTCAATGGTTTCTCAACAGTTCCTTGTACTCATCTATAATGTGTCCTCACTTTGGTCTTCAAGATCCTGGCAACATTAGATCCAGGCAACCCACTTAGATTGCGTGGGACAGCCGGATACTCTAACTGTTATGTCAGGCAGCCGGACTCATTCAGAAAATCAAGGCAATCTGTTCTGGAAACAGAAAAAAATTGATTCCTGGCTTTTCATCACTTTTTTGGTTTCATGAAAAGCTATTTGTCTCCAACTCTGAAAGTTGCAACTTCACGTGAAAGAAACTTCAAAACACAATTTTTTCTGATTAATCAGATCAGTAATAAGGTAACATACCTGTGTCAAAAAGGTTCCATCTGGGGCTCCAATAAATGGCAAATTTTCAGTTCGAGACACAAAGTGGTTCATGGATCATAAGGCTCTTTCATGCAGGCAAAAAGCCTGAGTGTAAAGGCAGCGATTCTCCACCCTCACGTCGGGAGACTCACCTCTGTGAATGCACCATTGTTAGCTAAAAGGTGCTGACTGCAATCCCTCTCGGGGAAGGGTCAGTGGCGGAGCACTGCACACCACTCCCTTGCATGAATGTTATGCCGTTGCAAACAGCTGGCTCGAACGGGCTGATGAGGTCGTGGTGACGTCGTCAGCCTGAGATGCAGGAGCGAGACTCGGCAGGCAGCGCTACGGCATCAGTCCCCCTGCCTCCATCTGCTCCAGAAGGAACTATGAGGCGCCGCTCAACATGAATGCGACACAAGGGCAGCCTTTTATGGCTGCTCCATGAAAGATAAGTTTATATTTTTCTCTCTGCACTTGTAGCTGGCCTCCAGGCAGAGGCTTGGCATGAAAGGGCCTATAAAATGGTTAATTTCTCTTAAAGCAGCAGCTGCCTGAAGGAAGAAAAGTTTGAGCAGTGGTGTAAGTGATTCAAAAATGATGGAAACTGTTGTTCCAGTCTTATTGTTGTCTTATAAATACATCATAAATTTGGCTATTGGAAGATTCTTCCATTTGCCCTCAGTCTCTTGATCCCAGCAGGCTTGCTAATCAGAACAGCATGTCCAGCTTACATAAGATGCTCATATAAGCTTCAGAGCATTTCAGCTGAGACTAGTGAAGTTTCGCATTTTTAATTACTGTATCAGCACCACCATTTTTATAGGATTTCTTTTCCTGCTTTTCAATTGGTTGAAGCAAAGGGGTGAACGTGCTACAAAATGACTTGCTGGTAAGGTAACTTTTTCACTTCAAGTAGGTGCAGGAGGTCAAACTAAAGTCTTCCACTCTTGACTCTTAATGTTTAGTGGTCATTGCAGATGGTAGCTTCCAAAAACCTTCATGCTGATCTGAAAATGATTTAATATTTTTTTCTCCAATCAATATAGTATTACTGTGATGGGCCGAGAGGACCCCAAAACCCAGTAGCATTAGAAATTCATCCAGACAAATGGTTACTTAAACAAAAGTTACTTTTAATTATTTTAAGCATAAAAAAGGATCAAACTTTAACTTATTACTATTAACTTAAGTTAACCTAACTTAACCCCCTTCTAATTCTAAGCGCATGTTTATGTAATATGTATATAAGTTCAGAAAAGTTCTTTGATTCACAGTTCAATTTCACTTCACTCCTCCAAGTTCACTGGTATCAGGCAATTCTTATACTGTGCATTTATGAATCTTCCTTGATGCATGAAAGGTAAATGGTTACTGCTCAGGAAGGTTCTTGTCGGTTTTCAGAGAAAGATTTGTTGCTCATTGGACACCCACAAACTGATCCTTCCAATCAGCCACAAAGAAACTTGCCCTCAGGGTTTTCCAGATGATAACCTCTTTCTTCCAGGTCACCACAGAGTTCCTTTTTGTTTCCCTTATTTCAAGTGAAATGTTATATAGCCAGTCATCTCCTCTTGTATAGACCACAAGGGTTCCTAACAGGCTTACTTAGAACTCATAATCTGTCTTCAAAATGGGGTTTTCAAACAAGCTTCCAAAGCCACTGCAGAAAAAAAATCAGCACTCTCTCTCTCTCTCTCTCTCTCTCTCTCTCTCTCTCTCTCTCTCTCTCACACACTCTCTCCCTCACTCACTCTCTCTCTCTCTCTCTCTCTCTCTCTCACACTCTCTCCCTCACTCACTCTCTCTCTCTCACTCTCTCTCTCTCTCTCTCATCCTCACTCTCTCTCTCTCACTCTCTCTCTCTCACCCTCTCTCTCGCTCTCACCTTCACTCTCTCTCACTCTCACTCTCTCTCTCTCTCACTCTCACTCTCTCTCTCTCTCTCTCTCTCTCTCTCTCTCTCACACACTCTCTCCCTCACTCACTCTCTCTCTCTCACTCTCTCTCTCTCTCTCATCCTCACTCTCTCTCTCACTCTCTCTCTCTCACCCTCTCTCTCGCTCTCACCTTCACTCTCTCTCACTCTCACTCTCTCTCTCTCTCACTCTCACTCTCTCTCACTCTTTCTCTCTCTCTCACTCTCACTGTCTATCTCTCTCACTGTCACTCTCACTCTCTCTCTTTCCCTCTCTCTCACTGTCACTCTCACTCTCTCTCTCTCTGTCACACTTAGAGAAAAAAACCTGTTTGCCCCTCTCTGCTTGCAAAACCACATGACCTTCTTAGAACAGCAAACTGCATTCAGACATATTGCGGCACTTGACCTAATCTTCTGATTCCATTCATCTGTTTCTTTCCAAAACAATAATCCATTACTCCACAGCATGTCCAATTAACACCTACTTATGAAGTCTCAATAGGCAATCTTCAAAGGTTTTGCAAAGGCATTCGGAGCCTGAACTGTCTGGCTTGAGCCAAGCTCTTGCATTTAAAATGAGATCTGTTTGGAAGTGTTTGTATCTTTGTGAGAGCTAATTAAAACCCCCACAATCTATCTCCTCCAAAAACACATCTATACACAATATAAAATATAACATAATTTGTCACATTACAAATACAAATGTATATCATATTTTAAAACTGAAAGGTGTATGAATAAACAGCCTACAGTGTTGATGCAGGCTAAGAATTCAATCTTCACCCACCTGATAGAGTTTCTTAATAATTTAAATAAAATTAAATCTTTTGTATGATTTAATTGATCTATTAGAAAATTCATTTCATGACTTGAAATTGCTTCCATTTATTTTTAAATTTTTAATTTAAAAAAAGTCATACAGCACAGTAACAGGCCAATTCAGCCCTACAAGTCCATGCCACCCAATTTACACCCCAGTAGCTTACACCCCAGTACGTTTTTGAAGAGTGGGAGGAAGCGGGAGCCCCCTGGGAAAACCCACGCAGCCATGGGGAGAACGTACAAACTCCTGACGGACAGCACAAGATTTGTTCCCAGGTCCGGTTCTGATCACTGGTGCTCTAAAGGCATTGCGCTAACCGCTACTCCAACCATGCCACCCTATTCATAGCAAAAAGAGAAAAAAAATTCCAAAGCAAGGAGAATATCTTGAGCAAATTGTCCAATCTTTGGAGTATACATTCATCACAAATAAATGTGTTCAATCAACAAGGTCACTTTCATCAACATGACCTCTCTCTCTGCATTTAGAAGTGTTGTTTTACAGCTCCAATGAAGAATCATTTGGCCTCAGACATTAATTTTATTTCTCTTAACTTAACTGCTACTTGATATGCTAAGTGCCTACAGCATTTTCAGTTTATTTCTTTTTACCTTGTTTCAAAACATCATGGCATGCAGCACTTTGGTGAAGGACATGTCAGACTGCTGTATTCAAGTGAAACTTGGGGTTATGCAGATTGGAAACCAGCCCATTCAGCCCAACTTACTGACACTGATTGAAATATTCTATGCACACACTATTCCCACTGGCTTATGTTTAACCCATAAACCCATTCCATCTATGTATCCACCCATTTTTTCTTAACCATTGCAAAAGTCCTTGCCTCAAGCACATCTGGCAGCCCTTTCCATAATATCAGGTTCCTGTCGAATCTCTCCCCCTCACCTTAAACCTCTGTCATCTGGTTATTGATACCCCTACTGTGGACAAAAGACTGAGTTCACCCAATCTATTCCTCTCTTGATTTTGGGTACCTCTCATCATCCACTTGCACTCCTGCTTGTTAGCCTACTCAACCTCTCCCTGTAGCTTGGGCCCTTGAGTCCGAGCAATATCCTTATAAATCAACTCTGCACCTCACCAACTTGACAGCACCTGCTGTCAGAACTGAACAAATACTCCAAATGGGGTCTAACTAACATCTTGTATAACTGCAACATGACGTCCCAACCTCTGTACTCAATAGACTGTCTGATGAACTTCTTAAGACAGGTCTCTTATTTCCTGTCTATCCTCTGAAGTGAAATAGACTCCACTTCAGGATCTTCTTTTTACTGGCCAGCTCCAAAACAGAGCTCAAAAGCACTAAGTAAATTTGAGTCAACGTCCAACTTCAGTGTAACGTTTACAAATTGAAAACTTCAAGAAAGAAGGCACCAATCATTATGAAAATCTTGGAATTTATCAAGGAAGTAGCAGCAGGACATGTGGAAAATCATATGACAAGCAGAATCAACAACCTTTAAGGAACATTTAATCATGTTTAAAAATTGCCCGTTTTGAGCATTTAGCAAGCAAGGTGGATGAAGGGAAACTTGTAGACATGGAGTATTTTGATTATATTATTTAGATAACGTATAATTCTAAAGAAGTAAAACACAGAAGTCTGTAGACTCTGTGGTTGAAGTAAAAACACAATGTTGGAGAAACTCAGCTGGTGAAACAGTGCATGGAGCAAAGATAAATATACATAACCAACGTTTCCAGCTTGAGCTCTTCTTCAAGGCAACCTTTGGAAGGGAATGCAAAGTCCGGACCTGGTTGAGTATCTGACCCTATACCTAGAGTTTAAAGCCAGCCATACTTATCCCAGGGCTTGAAGTAGCATAACCATCCATGGCCACTGGTAACCTACAACAGAACAAAAATCTTCTAAATTATCTCAAGAAATGCTTAAGGGAACTGACTCTGCATTGATCATTACAACTTGTCGTCTAAGCACGGACAGGTAATTTTACACGTGACTGCACTTCTGCCCAAGAAATAAAAAATCAAAGATGTCAGAAAGCAATTGAAGTGCCAGTTGATGAAGTCGACAAAGATGATGTGGTCAAACAATAATCATGGCTTTTATTAGCAGAAACTCATGATACAATAATGAAAGACAATAGGTGCATATACAGTTATACCCAAGGGGAGTGTCCTTAACAGTAAAGATAATGCACAGCCAATGTTAGTACAGCAAGGCTCGCCAGAGGGGAAACAGGCAGCTTGGCAGACATTCACCACAGCAATGTGGGAGTGTCCTTAACAGTAAAGATAATGCACAGCCAATGTTAGTACAGCAAGGCTCGCCAGAGGGGAGACAGGCAGCTCGGCAGACATTCACCACAGCAATGTGGGAGTGTCCTTAACAGTAAAGATAATGCACAGCCAATATTAGTACAGCAAGGCTCGCCAGAGGGGAGACAGGCAGCTCGGCAGACATTCACCACAGCAATGTGGGAGTGTCCTTAACAGTAAAGATAATGCACAGCCAATGTTAGTACAGCAAGGCTCGCCAGAGGGGAGACAGGCGGCTCGGCAGACATTCACCACAGCAATGTGGGAGTGTCCTTAACAGTAGAAATAATGCACAGTCAATGTTAGTACAGCAAGGCTCGCCAGAGGGAAGACAGGCAGCTCGGCAGACATTCACCACAGCAATGTTTTAGCAAAAGGGCTGATTTGGTTTTGTTTGCAAGTTAATAAGCTGCTGCTTCTAATCAGCTCTGTGAATTTAATTTCATTAGGGGTCAACAGACTGAACGAGTTCTGCAGGTGGGAAACACTTCCTCGCAAGTTTAGTGGCACCTAACAAATATTAACTTTTTGGACTTTTTTCAACTTATCATCAATAATTTTAAATGCTGTAGGAGCTACTGAACTTATTATGAATCATTTGGAAATTAAGAACAAAAGATGATATGTAAGATTTACAAATTATACTCTATACTTTTTGCTTTCAAAGGTGTGGAATTGATAATATATATTTTAACCGCAACAATTTATTAATTCATTGTATCTTTATTGGTAACGTGTCTGCCTGTCCAAGAGGCCAATACCACTGGAGCTTTTGATCATTTGCACCAGTATATAAGAAATCTTTTGAGCAGGTAGTGAGAATTTCTCTGCATGAAATTGATATCTAATATCTCTTTATTTCATTCATTAGATAATTCATGATAATACTAAATAAAAAATAGAGCAACAAATACAAAAAAGTGAACATAATATCAGGTTTATTTGACTTCATGAACCATTTCCCTATTTTATGCCTTGGTATCTTTCCTGTAAAGTTTTGATCATTTTAAACTAATGAAGAAATGCAATGATGTGGAAGCCAGGCCTCCAGTGATCTGGTTTGACAGAGTGTTTGGGCTTTGATTTGCTCCAGTAATTTCACATGTTCTACCATCTTTTCTTTGTGAAAGTCATCAAGAAGTGCCTACAAGAAGCCCTGCAGAGGCTGACGACCCTATGGTATCTGAGGCCGACATCAGAACATTATTCAAGAGAGTGAATCCTTGCAAGGCGTCAGACCCTGATGACGTACCTGGAAGGGTACTGAAAAACTATGCCAGCCAACTAGTTCACGGAACTTTTAAATCTCTCACTGCTGCAGTTGGAGTTTCTCACCTGCTTCGAAATGGCATCAGTTCTCCCAGTGTGAGCCGCCTCAATGACTATCGCCCAGTAATACTCACATCGACTGTGATGTCATTTGCCCGCCATAACAGTTGCAACACAGCGGATGTCATATCACTGACTCTCCACTCAGCTCTACTGGATCACCTAGACAACAGCAACCCGTACATATGGAGACTCTTCATCAACTACAGCTCAGCCTTCAACACCCTCATTCCCTCAGAGCTGGTTAACAAACTCCAAACTCTGGGCCTCTGCCGCCCTGTCTGCACCTGGATTCTTGACTTCTTCCTGATTCAAGAGACTGAATATCCGTCTTTGAGGGCGACATCAGAACATCATTCAAGAGGGTGAACCCTTTGCAAGATGTCAGGCTCTGACGGGATACCTGGCAGGGGACTGAAAATCTGTGCCAACCCACTAGCCGGAGAGTTCACGGACATATTCAATCTCTCATTCCTGCACTCAAAAAGGGCATCAAATAATCCAGTACCCAAGAAGAGTGAGTTGAGTGCCCTCAACCATGGATTTTTACTCATCTCCCATCTGGTAGGAGCTATAGGAGCCATTGCTCTTGAACCAGCAGGCTTACGAAGAGCATTTTACTTGAAGCTGTGACCCTGCTGAACTCTAAATCACAGGGCTGAGAGGTACTGCCCTCATATTGTACTATCAGTATTTTTATAATCGTTACTTGCTGCATGCACTTGTTTTTTATTAGCACTTAGTTTTTTTTTTAAACTTTATTTAAAGGTTTTATCACAGGAATAAAAAAAAAGATTACATTTAAAGAAAAGATATAAAATAAAATAATATAATTACAATACAACATTCTTTCTTTGGCTTGGCTTCGTGGACGAAGATTTATGGAGGGGTATGTCCACGTCAGCTGCAGGCTCGTTGGTGACCGACAAGTCTGATGCGGGACAGGCAGGCACAGTTGCTGCGGTTGCAAGGGAAAATTGGTGGGTTGGGGTTGGGTGTTGGGTTTTTCCTCCTTTGTCTTTTGTCAGTGAGGTGGGCTCTGCCGTCTTCTTCAAAGGAGGTTGCTGCCTGCCGAACTGTGAGGCACCAAGATGCACGGTTTTAGGCGAGATCAGCCCACTGGCGGTGGTCAATGGGGCAGGCACCAAGAGCTTTCTTTAGGCAGTCCTTGTCCCTCTTCTTTGGTGCACCTCTGACACGATGGCCAGTGGAGAGCTCGCCATAGAACACGATCTTGGGGAGGCGATGGTCCTCCATTCTGGAGACGTGGCCTACCCAGCGCAGTTGGATCTTCAGCAGCGTGGATTCGATGCTGTCGGCCTCTGCCATCTCGAGTACTTCGATGTTAGGGATGAAGTCGCTCCAATGAATGTTGAGGATGGAGCGGAGACAACGCTGGTGGAAGCGTTCTAGGAGCCGTAGGTGATGCCGGTAGAGGACCCATGATTCGGAGCCAAACAGGAGTGTGGGTATGACAACGGCTCTGTATACGCTTATCTTTGTGCGGTTTTTCAGTTGGTTGTTTTTCCAGACTAACTTAATTCAATCTAACCCCCCCCTACATATACAACTAAAAATCTATATATATATAAAAAAAACCACCCTTCCCCTCCCCCAAAATAAAGAGTGAAGAATTAGTAAAATTAATAATATTATGTATTTAAAAAAATACACACAAAAAAAAGAAAATATGACAAATAAAAATAATAAATTTTTTTTATCAGATCTAAAATATCACATCTAAGAGCATACTTAAATCAAACTTAATTGCATATACTTAACAAATGGAGTCCACTTCAACTTATAAAAAGACATCTTATCTTGGATTGAAAAAGATATCCTTTCCATTATTAAACAAGACTTCATCTCTAAATACCACATTTGCACGTAGTTAATTGTATTTGTGTATAGCACTATTATTTTAAACTCCAGATTGGATTCTAATTTTTATTTCATTGGCTTCATATTTCAATGACAATAAAGTTGAATCTATCTAATCTATCTATCTATCAACGACCTCCACCCAATAGCACTAACATCTACTGTGATAAAATGTTTTGAGAGGCTGGTCATGGCCAGAATTAACACATACCTAGTCAAAGATCTGGACCCACTGCAATTTGCCCTATCATCATAATTGCTCCACAGCAGATGCAATGTCGCTGGCCCTCCTCTCAGCTCTGGATCACCTCGAAAACAGCAATGATTGCACTACATTGACTACAGCTTGGCCTTCAATAACATTATTCTCTTAGTGCTGGTCAAGAAGCTACAAGCTCTAGGCCTTTGTACCTCCCTCTGCAACTGGATCTTGACTTTCTCATCAGAAGACCACAGCAGTACAAATTGGAAATGTCTCCTCCTCACTGCTTATCAACACAGGTGCACCACAAGGATGTGTGTTTGGCCCACTGCTCTACTCATTATACACCCATAACTGGCCAGGCACAATTCCAAGCCATGTACAAGTTTGTCCATGTCACCACAGTTGTTGGCAGAATCGCAAACACCAATGAAGAAGTGTACTGGAGGGAGATAGATCAGCTTGTTGAATGGTATTACGACAACAGCCTTGCCCTCAACGTCAGCAAAACCAAGGAGATTATTGTGTTTTCATTGAGGACTCAGTAGTGGAGATGATAAAGAACTTCAAATTCCTGGGTGTTAACATCTCTGAGAATCTGTCCTGGAGCCTCCAAGTTGATGCAATCACAAAGAAGACTATACTCTGTGAGGTGTCTGAGGAGATTTGGTATATCATCGAAGACTCTTGTTAACTTCTACAGGTGTACCTTGCAGAGCATTCTGGTTGGTTGCATCATTGCTTGGTATGGAGACACCAACTCTCAGGACAAGAATAAACTTCAGAGGGTTGTTAACTTGGCCTGCAACATCACAGGCACCAGACTTCACCCCATTGAGTACATCTACATGAGACAGTGTCTTAAAAAAGCAGCCTCGATTCTCAAAGACCCCCACCACCCAGGCCACGCCCTCTTCACTCTGATAGCATCGGGAAAAGTTACAGGAGCCTAAAGACGAGCACTCAACAGCACAAAGGCAGCTTCTTCCCTGCTGCCATCAGTTTCCTGAATAATCAATGAACCAAAAGACACGGCCTTACTTTTCATGCACTATTATTTTTAATTTTTATTCTAATGTTGTAAGATAGTTATAATATGAATGTTTGCCCTATGACGCTGCTACAAAACACCGATATCAGAAGTTGTCCATGACAATAAATTCTGATTCTGATTCTCCATCAGAAGTCAAGACCTGGGAGGAGTCACGAGATGGAGTAGTGGCCGGACGGTGAACTCCAGCCCTCTCCAGAAAAGTCGGGAAAAACAAAGAAAAACACAAAGGCACAGAAATAAAAGTTACAGAAAAGTGAGTATAAAGGTGGAAAGAAGATGGCGACAAAAAAAGAAAAATCGAAAGCAACGGTAAGAAGAGAGGAAGAGAAGACAAAGGAGGAAAAAGGTGAAGGCCTTACCTGTCCGAAGAGGCCCGCTGCGGAGAGAGAAACCCGCTCCCTCAGGTCGGTAAATAATGGACTACAAAAATGGCTCGCAGAGCCGAGTAAAAGTGCGCAACCGCGCATGCGCGATGCGAATGAAAAAAAACACACCGACGGGAGGGGGGACCAGCTGGGGAGTCGATCTCCACAGCCGGCAACGACAGCTGCAGAACACCTGCAGCAAGAAGAGACCACAGAAGACAATAGAAACAAGAAAGAAGAGGAGGAAAGGGCACCAAAGAAACAACAGATGGTCAACCCAGAGGAAGAAGAAGAGGAAGAGTATGGTGAAATAGAAGAAGAAAAGAAAGGCAAGGTAAAGGATATACTTTCTCTTATTAAAGAATACATGGAGTCATTTAAAGAATGGCAAACACAGGAATTTAAGGATTTAAGAAAAAGAATAAACAACACAGAAGAGAAAATAAATAAAATGGAGATGACCTTAACAGAAATGGGAAAGAAAATGGACAAGGTGGAAGAGCGGGCAGTAGCAGCAGAAATGGAGGTAGAAGACGTAAAAAAGAAATTGGAGAAATCTAATTAAAAAACTAAAGAGACACAAGAACTACTAGCTCAAAAAATAGATACAATGGAAAACCATAACAGAAGAAATAACATAAAGATAGTGGGCCTTAAGGAAGATGAAGAAGGCAAGAATATGAGGGAGTTTATAAAAGAGTGGATCCCTAAGACCCTAGGATGTCCAGAACTACAGCATGAAATGGAAATAGAAAGGGCACATAGAGTATTGGCCTCTAAACCACAACCACAACAAAAACCAAGATCTATTGTAGTAAAATTCCTAAGATATACTACAAGAGAAAAGGTACTGGAGAAGACAATGGAAAAAGTAAGAGAGGGCAACAAACCACTGGAGTATAAAGGGCAAAAAATCTTCATTTATCCAGATATAAGTTTTGAACTCCTAAAGAAGAGAAAAGAGTTCAATACAGCAAAGGCGATTTTATGGAAGAAAGGGTATAAATTTATACTAAAGCATCCAGCAGTATTGAAAATATTTATTCCAGGACAACAAAACAGACTATTCTCGGATCCAGAAGAAGCACGAAAATTTGCAGAACAATTACAAAAATAGACTGAGGGAGGAAGACGGGTAATGAGAGTAAAAATGATCACGATTGATATGTATGTGGGTAAAGACAAAAATAGACTGAGGGATGAAGACGGGTAATGAGAGTAAAAATGATCACGATTGATATGTATGCGGGTAAAGAGGTATAAGAGTGAATAGAGACAATGAGCATACATGAATGTATCTGTACTTAGAGGAAAATATAGATAGTATAGACAAGAATTAATAAGGGAAGGTAATGGAATAGAGAGAATAAGGAGGGAATTAAAAGAGTGACCTTTGTGACATATGAAAAGTGAAATCTTTTCTGGGGGAGGCGGGGTGGGGGGAAATAGCGGTCACTGCAAAATCAGTTGACGCTTGCGAGTGGATTCGCAAATCCAAATGGAGAGGGGAGATGTGGTTGTCTGACAAGGGATAAAGGACAACTCAGGAGGTGAAGGGGAGATTGGGGATAAATAAGATAGAAATAGGAGAATAAGGAAAATGTTGGATGTTGTAGGAATGTTGTCTTATAAATAGTTGAAAATAAGAAAACAGAAATGGAAAAGGAGGAAAGGTAATGATGGAAAAACGGAAAGAGAAGATAAACAAAATATAAAAGGGCTACGCTGAACTATATGTCTTTAAATATTAATGGAATACATAACCAAATTAAAAGGAAGAAACTACTAAATTTAAATGAATAAATGTATTCCATTAGAAAAAATAACAGATAGGTTAAGAAATAATATTGAAATATTCGAGCAAGTATAGGAGCCTTACATTAAATACAATAGCGAAAACCTACCGGGGACAAACAGTACCTAAGTTGATGGAAGGAGAAGGAAAGAAAAGAATGGACTCAGTAGAATTTCTGGTGTAATTTTGTTGAATGACAACATTGTCTGACTGGCTTAATGCAACCTAGATTGTATACCTAAAATGGATGAGAGGGGGTGTGGGGGGGTGGTTTGGGAGGAAAGGGGGGGGGGAGAAAAAGTCACTGTATATGTGTGAAAAAGAAATAGTGTATATCATGGCTAATGTGATTTATGGTGTGAAAAATAAAAAAATTAAAAAAAAAAGTCAAGACCTCATCCAAAGTCAGTACAAATTAGAAGCAACATCTCCTCACTGACAGTCAGCACAGGAGCAGCTCGAGAATGCATGCTTCGCCCACAACTCTACTCACTCTACGGCCTTGACTGTTTGGCCAGGCACAATTTGAATGACATAGACATATTTACTAATGACACCACAGTCATCGGCTGAATTGCAGACAACAGTGAGGAAGTGTCCAGAGATAGAAAGCTTGTTGACTAGTGTCACAACAACAACTTTGCACTCAACATTAACAAAACCAAGGAATTGATTAGGGACTTCAGAAGGAAAGCAGGAGAAAACCAACCAGTCCCAATCAAGGGATCAGCAGTGGAGAGGATCAAGAACTGAGTGTCATAATCTCTGAGGATCTGTCCCAAGAACTCCATGTTGTTACAATGACAATAGCTATACTTCATGAGAAGTTTAAGGAGTTTTTTTCAATTCAACTGTAGAAAGCATTCTGTCTGGTTGCATCACTGTCTGGTATGAAGGTACAAATGCGCAGGACAGCTAAAAGCATCGGAATGTTGTTAACACACCGAGCGACATCCTGAGCACTGATCCTTACTTTATCGCGGACATCTACAAGAGAAAATGTCTTAAAAAGCAGCCTCCATCCTCAAGGACCCCCAGCACCCAGGCCACACCCTCTTCACTCTGCCACCATCAGGAAAAATGTACCCAGTGACAAGCACCCAGTAGCACAAAGACAGCTTCTTCCCCGCTGCCATCAGATTCCTGAACGGACATTGAACCACAGACACCACCTCACTTCATCCTATTTTCTTGCTTTATTTATTTATCTTTGAAATGTAATTTATAGTAATATTTGCACTCTTATACTGTGCAAAACAACAAATCTTATGACATATTTATGACAAATTTTGATTGTGATTCCGATATCTCAGTGAATTGAAATTAAAATATGAAAGTCTGGCTTCCATTGCTGATAAAGTAAAATTCTAGTGACCACTTCAATTAAGTGAGTACCTCTTTTCCTGGATAAGATGTTATGACAAAATTAAATTGTCAGTTGAGAATTTTTTAATTGATTACTGATTTGATTTTGAAGACTTAGTACATATGAAACCACTCTGCTTGTTCAATCACCTGGTCTGCATTGAAATATCTTGAGTCCGGTGACCTCTCAAATATTTCTGAACAGTTTGAAAACAATTGGTTTAATCTAAACCCTTATCTTTCCTGATGAGAACATATTTTAAAACTGTGGGTGGTAGACACAGTTGCACATTTCCAAAGTATCTTGATGAGCACTTGAATTGGAAAGAGCAAATGTTGGCAAATGGAATTTGTATTAAGTAGGATTTAGCAATGATATTACCAATACTTTAATTTTTTTTGATTTTTATGGTTTACAAAATTGTGTGAGTTTTAAATAGTAGGAATAATTGAGGGAGAAAGCAAAATTAATTTGTTTAGAACTCCTGAGCATTGCAAACTGTGAAAGAAATCATGGATTAACAAGCAGTTTCTTTCTTTTTTTTTGTAAATAGATTATCATGGTTTCCTTGACAAGCTGAATATTGATGGGACAGGAAGAGATCCAGCAATTTGAAGAATGTGAGTATGTATCTGCAAATTTTGCTTGACTATGGACAGAACAGATCGTGGTGATCAGTTGCAGACATCCCTTTCACCCCCGCCCCCCCCACCCCTCGTCTCTTCTGTCTGACTTCTCAGTTTGCATTCATTTTGGCCAAAGTTGTGACATTTTCGCTTCTAAATCAAAAGAGTTGTGCTTGAGAGCCCAGTGATCTAAGGCCAAAAGCTATGCCAACTCTATGACGCAGTGGTGATGGAGGTGCTGTCTTTCAGATGTAATGTTTAATGATCTGCTCAATCAGGTGAACTCAAAGGATTTCTTGACACTGAAGGAAACAGTGGTCCCGGCCATCGTTTATACTACACCCCCTCTCCAGTCAACATGATTCAAATATGTTATTTAGTCATTCATTTATTGAAACCTTCACATAAAATTTCCAGAATAGGAACAAACCAATTAGTGTAGTAACCAATGTCAATGCTTCATTATAGCCCACATCTAGTTTATTCTGTTGAGCTTTATCAATTTGTTATGGAATTCATTTATCATTAAAGGGTACAATTATGGGTAAATGGCGGAGCTTTGAACCAGTTGTAAACAGGAGCCATTTGTTCCTCCAGAGAACTTAATAAAGTTCCATGGATGCTCTCTGATCTGTTTTTCCTCCATCAATTCTTTGCCTGCCCACCTGTTCCTCTGTCTTATTCAGATTTCAGATTTATTGTAGAGTACATACATTTTGTTTTAAACTTTATTTAAAATTTTATGACATGAATAAAATAAAAATTACATTTAAAGAAATAATAAAAAATAAGATAATAAAAATTAGAATACTACATCATTAAACTACACAAATTAACCCCCCAATAATTATAACACAACATTAATCGTCTAATTTAAAATTAGTCCAACCCTCCCCCCAAAATAAAGAGTGAAGAATTAATTAACAATGTTGTAAATAAAATAGAAAAAACCCCACTTACAAAAAAAAGGATAAAACTTAACAACAACAAAAAAATTACTAACAACAAAAAAAATATCAATACTAAAATAATACCCTTAAACATATATTTAAATCAAACATAATACATGTATTTAACAAATGAAATCCACTTTAAAACTAAGTTCAAATATTAAAATCATATATCAACCACATATCTGTTATACAAAAAATCATAATTAATAATACATAAATACAGAATTTCCATTAATACCAAGTTTCCTTTATAATTCATCGAGAGAACAAAAACATCCCTTAGAAAAACAATCAGATAAACTTTTTATTCCCTTCCCCTCCCCTTATATAAAAAAAGAAAAAAAAGAAAAAAAAGTTCAAACTCTTATAAAATTCTCCATATTCTTTATTTATATCATCTTCAAAATTCTCTAACGAAATTAACTTAATTTTATTAAACTCCTCTCCCTCAATGTATTTGTACTTGATTTTCTTCTTTTTCTTCTTATCACCTTTCCCCTTATCTTCCTCTTCATCTAATTCAAGTAGAGTACATACATGACATCACATACAACCCTGAGATTATTTTTCTTGTGGGTGGTTCAGAATTACAATTTATTGGTAGTGCGAAAAAAATTGTAGTCAATGTACACATGTAAAAAAAAGCAAACAAATTGATTGTGCAATACAGAGAGGAAAAAAAACCCAATAAAGTACAAAAAAAATGAGAGTCCTTAAATGAGTCATGATTAAGTTTGTTGTTGAAGATTCTGATGGTGGGGGGGTTGGGGGTTAGCAGTTGTTCCTGAACCTGGTGGTACGAGAATTGTAGCACCTAGACCTCTTTCCTGATGGTACCAGCAAGAACAGAGCATGTACTGGACAGTGTTCATCCTTGATGATTGCTGCTGCTCTCCAATGGCAGCATTCTCTATAAATATTCTTGATGGTGAGGAGGGTTTTGCCTGTGATTTCCTGGGCTGGGTCCACTACATTTTACAGGGCTTGACGCTCAGGGGTATTGGTGTTCCATTCCAGACCATGATTTAGCCAGTCAGCACACTTTCCACCACACCTCTGTAGAAATTTGCCAGGACTTCCAATGTCATACAAAACCTCCGCAAACTCATGAGGAAGTATAGACACTGATGTGTGTTCTTTGTGATGCTATCAGTGTGTTAGATCCAGGAAAGATCATCCTAGATTGTTACTCCAGAGAACTTAAATTTGCTCACCCTCTCCACCTCTGATTCCCCAATGATCACTGGATCGTACACCTCTTGTTTTCCCTTCCTGAGGTCCACAATCTGGTCCCTGGTTTTGGTGACATTGAGTGTGAGGTTATTGTTGGTGCACCATTCAGCCAAGTTTTCAATTTCCCTCCTATATTCTGACTCATTGCCCCTTTTTATACAACCCACTATCGTGGTACCATCAGCAATTTTCTCGATGGTATTGTTGTCACACTGAGCCACACAATCATAACTGTATAGCAAATAGAGCAGGGGGATAAGAGCGCAGCCCTGTGGTGTACTGATGGAGATTGTAGAGGAGATGTAGAAGGTGAGGAAATCCGGGATCCAATTACACACTGTGGTACTGAATCCCAGGCCTTGGAGTTTTCTGATCAATTTTGAGAGGATGATGGTGTTAAATGCTGAATTTTAGATTAAAAAAATGTATCCTGATGTATCCGTAATTTCATACTATATTGATATCCATGTTCAGCTCTCCACTTTATGTTCGATGTTCACTGCAAGTCTCAATCATATAACACATTGTATACAAGTGCAATACAATTAAATTTTGGGCAAAAGTGCTATTACCAACATTATAAATATAGTTTATTCTCTTTCATGAAAAGCCTCACACTTGGATATCCATTCTGCAGTCCATTTGAAAGCTCTTGAGATGCTAGGCATGTCTATCGTGTTGATTCTTGTGACAGGCCATTGTTGAGACATTCTGATTGGTTATCAAAGCAGAAACAAACATAAGAGTTTTGTGACATTGGATGATGTGGTGTGATGTCGGTCAGAAGCAAACACACAAAACCAAAAGACTGTACAACAGGCTTTATTCGACGTAAAACTCCACAGAGCTGGCTATGAGATTGTGCTGCTGTGAGGGTGACTTCGAAGGGCCGGCTCAGGCTTATATCCCGGAGGGTGATTGACATCCGACCGGGTGGGGCTTGGTCCATTCAGGTCGGCCTATTGCAGCCAGCCAGGTGTTGTCTTGTCCCCATGCTCTTCTGCAGGTTCAGAGGTTGCCCCTGCAGTAGGCCAGTGGTGGACCACCACAGATGATTTGTGAAAGTTGTAGTTGTTGGGCTTCATCTGAGCCAGGTGGTGTATCTCTGAAGGGTGCTCCAGCTCTCATCAAGCTCTAAAAACCTACCTATTTTTGATAGTGAGTGCAATATTCGAGATATTTTCCTTCTAAGCCGTCTTCTGATTTGGAAGGAGAGCTGTCTGAGTTGGTTTTCAAACTATAGGTCTAAGCAGAAAAGAAAATCAATGTACTTGCAATCAAACCTGCATATTTCAGACTTTTTCACAATGAAAATTCAATGGAAATGTTGTTTATCTGCAATGACGATAGTACTTTGCAAAGTACTTGTGCATTCCACAAGCTTCTGCCAAACTTGCTTTCTATCAATGTATAAAATCAGTTTATAATTGGTGTCAGCTATTCATACCTGAATGATTTGGAGAACACTACATCAAATTGAGCAGGAAACATCCACTTGGAACCTTCAAAATTAATTAAAGTGAATCCAGCCTTTACATTAATTTATTAAAGTATTAGTGGAAATAAATCACTGTGCAAATAAACAACAGCAGTTTGGTTTAGAGATTGTCATCTTAATATTTTCATTTTAAGCAGTGAGGCAATTCATCCTGCAGTGAATTATGTTGATGCGATGTAATTATTATTGTTAATTTACTTGAATATTTGTTTCAAAAAATAAATACTATTTTAACCTTCACACAAAACATTATTGTTAGAGGAAAAAAACTTCCAACACCTTAACATCAAAACTACTGAAAATAGCTTTGCCATAGAGAGTTGAGAATCACTTTTGAAAATGAACAAGAAAAAAATCATTTCCATACAATACTGAAATTTTAATTTCTAAATATTGGAATGCAATTGTATACTCGTCCAAATTTCTGATTGTCCAATCTTTTAACAATTACTTTTAGTTACAGAACTCCCAAATACCTACTACTAATTTCCTTTCTCTCCTTTGTATGACTCAAATGAAGGAAAGGAAAGGGGAGGCTCCTTGATTTATCTTACGTATGACAACATTCTTCTGCATCATTGAATTCAAATGATAGCTTGTGGGTTTGCTTGCATCCATAGACACAACTATACTGACTAAAGATTGCTGAGTATATAAATATTAATAACAATATAATTTGTTTACATTGGTGGAAATTGTGATTGAACTTGATATTGATTTAATTTTAACCCAGAGAATCAGTGTCTGAAAAATGACACATGACATGACATGGATCTCTGAATGTTGTGATTGAATTTGAAATGAATCTAACCTAAGGCAAGTTAATACGAGCGTGACCTTTACTCGGAAAGGCAGAGCATGACCTTTTAATGTATTGCCCTCTTTCTTCACATTTTCATTGTGTAAGAATAGATTGCAGCTTGAGGCAACTGGAAGTTTTATAAATTTGGCAGTGGTGGTTTCAGTGAACATGAAAAGATTTGAACAATTTGTAGAGTGGGTATTAATTTTCTCCTTTCAACAGAATTCGATTGCATGAGAATTAAGAGTAGAACAACAGATTTCCCACTAGTTTTCTTCCCTTCCCACTTCGGTTTAAAAGAAGGGATGAGGCCACTGTCTGCCACTGATAAGAGCTTGGTGAATTATTTTCAATCTCAATCCTTTGATGCAGATAGGGATCACAAATCTATTTTTCTCTTTTTCATGGCTCATCGACTTGATGGAATCTGTTGAAACATATAAAAACTATATCTTCTTTGGCTTGGCTTCGTGGACGAAGATTTATGGAGGGGTAATGTCCACGTTAGCTACAGGCTCGTTTGTGGCTGACAAGTCCGATGCGGGGCAGGCAGACACGGTTGCAGCGGTTGCAAGGGAAAATTGGTGGGTTGGGGTTGGGTGTTGGGTTTTTCCTCCTTTGTCTTTTGTCAGTGAGGTGGGCTCTATATAACCTATAAAGATATAACCTATAAAATACTGCAGGGGCCTCGCTGGGGCCTCATTTCATTGAGGGGCTCTGGACAAAGTAGCGACTCTTTGACTTCCTTACAGTAGACAAAGTTAAGGAATATCATGTATGTTATGTTCTAAATGTAGTGTTATGTGTCAATAATGGATCCTTTACCTTTAACCTTTCTTTCTTTGGCTTGGCTTCGCGGACGAAGATTTATGGAGGGGGTAAATGTCCACGTCAGCTGCAGGCTCGTTTGTGGCTGACAGCTAATATTTCCCCTGGTTCTATTGTTTGCAAGTAACTTGAAAATTGGAAGAACTGTAGATAATGAAGAAGGTTGGCTGGGATAGATCAGTTAGAAATATGGGTGGTGTTTAACCTGGACATGTGTCAAATGTAAGAGAAAAATATATAGTAAATGGCAGGACCCTTACAGACTTTGATATACAATGAGATATTGGGGTTCATAGCTCCTTGAAATGGGCATCATAGAAGATCACTTTTCACTTTGGCTTGGCTTCGCGGACGAAGATTTATGGAGGGGGTAAAAAGTCCACGTCAGCTGCAGGCTCGTTTGTGGCTGACCAGTCCGATGCGGGACAGGCAGACACGATTGCAGCGGTTGCAAGGGCAAATTGGTTGGTTGGGGTTGGGTGTTGGGTTTTTCCTCCTTTGCCTTTTGTCAGTGAGGTGGGCTCTGCGGTCTTCTTCAAAGGAGGCTGCTGCCCGCCAAACTGTGAGGCGCCAAGATGCACGGTTTGAGGCGTTATCAGCCCACTGGCGGTGGTCAATGTGGCAGGCACCAAGAGATTTCTTTAGGCAGTCCTTGTACCTTTTCTTTGGTGCACCTCTGTCACGGTGGCCAGTGGAGAGCTCACCATATAATACGATCTTGGGAAGGCGATGGTCCTCCATTCTGGAGACGTGACCCATCCAGCGCAGCTGGATCTTCAGCAGCGTGGACTCGATGCTGTCGACCTCTGCCATCTCGAGTACCTCGACGTTAGGGGTGTGAGCGCTCCAATGGATGTTGAGGATGGAGCGGAGACAACGCTGGTGGAAGCGTTCTAGGAGCCGTAGGTGGTGCCGGTAGAGGACCCATGATTCGGAGCCGAACAGGAGTGTGGGTATGACAACGGCTCTGTATACGCTTATCTTTGTGAGGTTTTTCAGTTGGTTGTTTTTCCAGACTCTTTTGTGTAGTCTTCCAAAGGCGCTATTTGCCTTGGCGAGTCTGTTGTCTATCTCATTGTCGATCCTTGCATCTGATGAAATGGTGCAGCCGAGATAGGTAAACTGGTTGACCGTTTTGAGTTTTGTGTGCCCGATGGAGATGTGGGGGGGCTGGTAGTCATGGTGGGGAGCTGGCTGATGGAGGACCTCAGTTTTCTTCAGGCTGACTTCCAGGCCAAACATTTTGGCAGTTTCCGCAAAGCAGGACGTCAAGCGCTGAAGAGCTGGCTCTGAATGGGCAACTAAAGCGGCATCATCTGCAAAGATGCATCTGCATAGAAGATAGGATGTTAATAAAAACATAACGTGTGCATGCCTTCATTGGTTGGAGTAGTGATTATAAGAACTGGGAAGTTGTATTGCTGCTGTGTAAAACTTAGGTTAGGTCACATTTGGAGTGTTGTGTGGATTTCTGGTTGCAGTGTTACAGAAAGGATTAGCAAGCTTTCGAGAAAGTTCTGAAGATGTTAACCAGGATATTTGCTTCACCATTCACCTTGTTTATACTGTTTTGTTTCTCTAGGGTCAAAGTAATATCAAATTTGAACTTTTGCATCCATAAATTATTCTTTTATCGTGGTTCATTTGATGCAAATCCTGCTGGCAAACCCATCCTTAATTTCTCAGAAAAGGAGGGGATGAGCTGTCTCTTTGAAGTTTGCTAAAATCTGAATATTTTGCTGAAGTTTTGCTCCATTGTTAAATTCTGTACTTGCAACCGCTGCAACCGTGTCTGCCTATTCCGCATCGGACTTGTCAGCCACAAACGAGCCTGCAACTGACGTGGACATTTACCCCTCCATAAATCTTTGTCCGCGAAGCCAAGCCAAAGAAGAAAGAAAGACATATCAATCAGTACAAGTTATAGCATATTTGTGTGAAAGACCTTGTGTTTGATAGCTTCATAAGTACCCTAACTGCTTAACCTTCCCAGCCAAAGAGGTTTGCTCAATACCTTATCCATGATAACTAGTCATCATATCTGTAATCTGGATTTGCCGATATTATCTGAACTGTTCAAAAATCTGCTTCAGATGATGCATGGAGACTTCGACATTTTATACAAGTATATCCTTTCATTCAATAAAACAAATACCTTCTCCGTGACATTAATCAATAATTATGAAGCGCTATGTAAAATTCAGGTTTCCTGTGTGTCAACCATTGTCTTGAATTCTGGAATATTTGAGAAGTCTGTGTGAGATTATTATTTTAACAAAGACAGAAATGCTCCGTGTAATTAAAGATGGACATTATTCCCTTTATCTAAAAGCTGATGGAAATTTGATAAATCAACCTAGATTAAACATGTGTGCTGGCAGGCTTGGTGAAGACTTTGATGTACATTTATATAGAGATCTGTTGTGGTTCTCAGTTGGATACAGGGCTTAGATTTTCTGAGGCTGTGATCTTTAAAGTCACATAAGATACTAAATACAGGACTAGAAATCATTATATTTTTCTGCTCAACCACATGCATGATATTTACTGCTGTGAGTTTTTTTTTTCTTCTTCTCTTTTCTCTTCTGGAGATGCTAACTAATGCAGTGATATTTTCCTTAGGCATTGGACCCCCGCAGCTTTCTCAGCCCAGATATCATGCTCCACTTGTGATTCTTCACAGTCAATGACAACAGGCTGCACAAATCCTAGACAACCATACTGCAGTGGTGGCTGGAGTATTAAGGGATAACATCATTATAAAACTTCAGTACAAAGGCAGGTGAATTGTGGTTAAAATCAATGACGGTTTCTGCTTTTACTTGGTCTTACTTCCTACTCTATAAAAATAGAGAAATGGGCATCCTCAAAATGGGGTGGTCACTCTATTAACACGGAAACCTTCAGTCCGTGCATTAGGAGTTCATAGAAATCGTGAAGAAGTGGAAGAAGGAGCACACCACCTCATGAATGATTCACCCACCCATTCCACCAGGCGGCCCCAAATATGGAAGATTCAATGGTTCCAACATTATCCTCATCAGCTACCTCAGAACCCCAAAAAATTGAAATGAAAGCATATTGCGCTCATTCCTGAGGCACTGGCTAAGAAGAACAACACAACCATGCTGACCTGTACCACCTTTTACTTGGTGATGAATAAAATAACAATTTTATAATTCTCTTCATTGTTTTCCAGTCCCTCCATTGCCTTCATCTCTGAAAGCAGCTCCAACCTCCACACCTTCGAGTTCTGTGTGCTCCTCCAAGCCTGGTGTGCTGAACACCTCCAGTTTTAATTGCTGCATCATTGGTGCCCTTTTTTTTTACTGTGGCAGTGCCTTTAATCTCAAAACCTTCTTCTCCAATCTGGTCCATCTCTCTACTTCCAGCTCTTCTTTTACTGTGCTCCTTGAAAGAACTAATACTTTTGTGATATAAAGTTGGAGACATTATTTTCCAAGGACATTTGCAAAACTGACATATTAAAAAAAAATCAAACATAATAATCCAATATGGAATTTTTAACCAAGAGCTTCACAGCCTTGAGTCGAGTCCAAAGTACAAAAGTCTTTATTCAGCCCATTGATCTGCAGTTAGATGCTTATTAGTTTTTTTATAGGATGACATGCCCGGTCCTGACCGTTTTGGATAATCGGAGTTGCACTCTACTTTAATAAACTTTTTGTATCCTCTTTGATATAATTTGCTCGCCTAATTTTATTCTTCATCTTTTACTTACTTGTGAGTTTTTAAATTGCATTCTGCAAGTTTTTAAAAACTTCCCAATTTTCGATCTTCCCACTAATTTTTCCTTCCTTGTATACCCTCTCTTTTGCTTTTCCATTGACTTTGGCTTCCCTTGTCAGCCACAGTTGTAATATTTTTGCCACTTGAATATTTGCTCTTTTGGGTCTGTATTTATCCTTCACCTTTCTCATTTCTTGCAGAAACTCCATCCATTGCTGCTCTGCCGTCTTCCCTACTAATGCCCCCTTCCAATCTACTGTAGCCAATTCCTCTCTCATACCACTGCAATTCCCTTTACTCCACTGAAATACTAACAGATCTGATTTTAGTTTCTCCTTGTTAAAT
Source organism: Narcine bancroftii (assembly GCF_036971445.1). Classification (NCBI taxonomy): domain Eukaryota; kingdom Metazoa; phylum Chordata; class Chondrichthyes; order Torpediniformes; family Narcinidae; genus Narcine; species Narcine bancroftii. Next base: position 11,823,317 of record NC_091476.1, on the reverse strand, counting down.
CTCAAATTGAATTCAATTATAATTCGATCACTGACCTCTAATGGTTCCTTTACTCTAAACTCTCTAATCACCTCTGGTGAATTACACCACACCCAATCCAGTAGAGCCATTCCCCTTGTTGGCCCATCAACAAGCTACCCTAAAAAGCCATCTCATATTCTACAAATTCTCTCTCTTGAGATCCAGTCTTAACCTGGTTTTCCCAATCTACTTGGATGTTAAAATCCCCCATGCCCTTCTGACATGCCTTTTCTATCTGCTGTTGTAATTTATTGTCCACATCCCAGCTCCTGTTTGGAGGTCTCTTTATTACTGTCAAGTATTTTTTTCACTCTTGCCACTTCTTAACTCATCCTTACAATGATTCTGCATCTGCTAATATATGTCACCTCTTTCTAATCAGTTAGTGCTAGTCCTTACCAACAGAGCGATGCCAGATGCCAGCACCTCTGTTTACCTGCCTTTCCTTCTGAATCACAGTGTATCCTTGGACATTCAGCTCCCAATGACATCCATCCTTTAGCCATGACATCATATCTGCCAACCTTTAGCTGAACTATGAGTCCATCCACTTTATTTCTTATGCTGTATGCATTTAAATACAAATCCTTTAACATGTACTGTATTTCTGTATTTGCGACATTTTAAACTCTGTGTCCTTGTCACCATGCAATTCGTTCCCATGGCTGCATTTTTGCTCTCTCTGCCTGTCCTTCCACACTAACTCCCTACCAGCTGCCTCTACTTGTCTGCCAACCACCTCTTTCTCTGCCTCTATTCCAGAGAGATCAATCACCATTTAATAGACTAAGTTCGGGAGTATTTTGGAATGTTTCTTATTTACTTTGATAAATTCAGCTCCAAAAATATTCAAGCTTTGATGTCATCAAGGAAAAAACATACCATCTAACTGGTCCTAAATCTGCCACTGGTATTTCATGGCTATTTTCCACCAAATGTATTGCAAATCTGTGATACTTACCACCGTCAAGGGCCACATGAAGCAGATACATGGAAATCTCTCCAGGAAGTTCCCCTCCACATTGCACACCATTCTGATTTGGAATTATATTGTTGTTTTGTTGTTTATCATTACTGGATTAAACTTCTAGACTTTCATACTGCACTGTGGGAGGGCTGGAGACAAATGCCCAGAGGGGACTTTCTTTTTCTTACTGTTGGGGGCACTCAACTAGTTGTGCCTTTTTGGCAAGCAAACATGGACAAATTTTAAGTATTATTACATGACAATAATCGAGTACATTACTGAATAAATAATGTTGCAAGGGCTATGATCAAAGAACTAAGTTTGGTCCTTCTGCGTCATCCTGTAAGATGCCATAGGTGCTCTGTGGTTAGTAAGAGATTATTTAAGGTGGTATGTGAATGGGAAAGAAGATTGAGAACCACTGGGCTAGATAAAAGAGATGTAGTAGATGTAGTGTATTTGGATTTTCAGAAAGCCCATGATAAGTTGCTGCACATGAGGCTACTTCACATAATATAACTGGAAACCTACTGGCGTGGGTAGAGCTTTGGGTAATTGGCACAAAGGAGAGAGTCAGAATATAGGGATCATATTCTGGTTGGGTGTCAGTAGCTAGTGGTTTTCCACAGGAGCTGTTTCTTTTTCTGTTGTATATGAATGATTTAGTTTATCGAATGAATGAATTTGTGTCCAAATTTGCAAATGATATGAAGGTGGATGGAGGAGCAGGTGGTGTTGAAGAAACAGGGAGGCTACAGAAGGATTTAGACAGATTAAGAGAATGGACAGAGAAGTGGCAAATGAAATACAACATCTGAAAGTGGACGGTCGTCCACTATGGTAGTAAAAAATATCCAGATGCCAAGGGACCTGGAAGTCCTCGTGCAGGATAGCCTAACATAAACTTGCAGGTTGAGTCAGTGGTGAAAAAGACAAATGCAATGTCTGAAGTGCCAATTGATGAAATAGACAAAGATGATGTGGTCAAACAATAATCATGGCTTTTATTAGCAAAAACTCATGGTACAATAATGAAAGACAATAGATGCATATACAGTTATATCCAAGGGGAGTGTCCTTAACAGTAGAGATAATGCACAGCCAATGTTAGTACAGCAAGGCTCGCCAGAGGGAGGAGATAGGCAGCTTGGCAGACATTCACCACAGTCTCCCCCCGGCAGAAGAAGGGTTAAAATCAAAAGGTCAGCTGCTAGGAAAGACTGAAGCAAACGATACATGGATACCATGTTTGGCCTTGAGATACTCTAACAGCCAAAATACGCCAGTATCTAGCAAACAATCAAAATATAATGAGATGTTTTATGAATATGTCAGCCTATCAGGCTGTTTACGAATTCTGGTGCTTCGTCTCAAAACAGGTGGCTCCTTTGCAACCTTGGGAACTGGTACAGGTCTTGGGTCTGTAGTATGGGAAGGACTGGCTTCTGGACCCGCTCCAGAATCGCCAAAGTGAGGCAGTGGAGCCTCAGCATGGCCATCTGAAAGCTTACTAGGGGTAGTAGGGTACATATTTCTGATCAGTGACAAGAGTAAATTTTCTGCCAGCTAGATAGTGTCTTCAATAGCAAACAGCTTCTATAATAGCTTGGGCTTCTTTTTCAATGGCAGGATGTTTAAGTTTAGGTCCACATAACGTGCGTGAGAAGTATGCCACAGGTCTGCCTTTTGATTAAGGGTTCCTGCCAAGGCACAATCTGAGGCATCAGTTTCCACTTGGAATGGAAGATCCTCGTCAATGGACGAGAGTGCAGCTTTGGCAATATCAGCTTTAATTCTCTCAAAAGCCTTCAAGGCCATTGGAGAGAGAGGAAAAGATTTAGTGTCAAACAGAGGGCGTGCTTTCGTGGCATAGTCCCGAACCCATTTGCAGTAGTAGGAAAAGAATCCCACACACCTTTTAAGGCCTTTTGCTGAGTTTGGGGGTGGTAACTTCTTAAGTGGGGCCATTCTTTCCGGGTCGGGGCAGATTTCATCCTTGCGGACAATGTAGCCCAGAATGGGTAGCTCTGTCGTGTTGAACACACATTTTCCCTCGTTAAATATAAGATTGAGTTCTTTAGCTGTTGCTAAAAATTTCTTTAAGTTGTTGTCGTGCTCAGCCTGTGTTTTCCCCACAGATAGTGACATTATCCATTAGTGACTCCAAAAGGTACCCTTTTAAACTGGTATAACCCCCCACTAACCCTTCTTCTGCCAAGGGGACACTGTGGTGAATGTCTGCCAAGCTGCCTGTCTCCTCCCTCTGGCGAGCCTTGCTGTACTAACATTGGCTGTGCATTATCTCCACTGTTAAGGACACTCCCCTTTCATAGTCGACCGTTCCAGTCCATAACATCCCCCAAGCTTTGGAGTCAATTGAGCTATCACAGGGGATCTTACCTCACCGTCACTTGAAGTCGATTCAGCCTGCTCATCTGAAGATTCCCCCTTTTCACAGTTGTCTTCCATTCCTGCAGCTCCAAGATGCATTTTCTTGGTGTTTCTCTTCTTCTTATCAGTGGGAGTACTTTTCACCTTACACGCTTAAGCAAAGTGGCCGAGTTTCCCACAATAGCTGCAGGTAGCAAATCGAGCCAGGCACTTCTGTCTGGGGTGCCAGCTCTTATCATAGAAGTAGTATTTTTCAGGAGTTTGCCTTTTACTTTCCTTTGGGGTTGCAGCACTCCTGGATATTTACTTTTTGGTTTCTAGCATTTCACTGGATTGCATGTCACTTCTCAGTGTTTTGGCTAGAGTGACTGCCCGGTCGTAGGTTAAGGGCTCTGTCTCCAGCAGCCTCTGTCGGATGTAACTGGAGTCAATCCCGTTGACTAAAGCATCCAGCTTCAAGGCATTGTGGTGTTGTTGCACATTGACTGCCCTGACATCACATCCATTTGCCAGTGAGTCGAGAGCCAGTGCATAGGCAGCATCACTTTCCCCGGGTTTCTGGTGTATAGACAGCAACTGGTGTCGAGCAAACACCACATTCCATGGCACTGCATAGTAAGCAGACAGACGTTCCCGGGCTATAGCCAGAGTGGTAGCTCCTTGCGTAATGGTGAAAGGGATCTCACCCAGCAGAGAGTTCAGATGGCCCCACTGTATTGCCTCATCGACCACATTGTTTCGAGCCATGCAGTAAATGAAACAAGCAACCCAGTGGTTGAAAATTTCTCTAGCCCTCGGGGCAGACTGGTTGATTATCAGCCGCTCTGGCTTGAGGGCTGCATCCATTTCTGCTAATAAAATTGAAGTGCCAGTTGATGAAGTAGACAAAGACGATGTGGTCAAACAATAATCATGGCTTTTATTAGCAGAAACTCATGGTACAATAATGAAAGACAATAGATGCATATACAGTTATATCCAAGGGGAGTGTCCTTAGCAGTAGAGATAATGCACAGCCAATGTTAGTACAGCAAGGCTCGCCAGAGGGGAGACAGGCAGCTCGGCAGACATTCACCACAATGCCTGCATTAATTTCAAGAGGAATATGATATGAAAACAGGGATGTGATGTTTAGGCTCTATAAGGGCGATCTTCATTTAAATAATGATGTATTCATGTTGGAGAGTGTTCAGAGGAGATTAACAAGGATGATTCCAAGAATGAAACGGTTATCATATGAGGATCGTTTGACATCTCTTACTAGTTGAAATTTAGGAGAATGAGGTAGGATCTCATTGAAAATTTTGAATGTTGAAAGGATCAGACAGGGTAGATGTTGAAAGGTTGTTTCCCACAGTGAGAGAGTATATGATAAGAGGGAACTACTTCAGGATTGTTTGCATAGAATGGTGATGTGGAGGAATTTCTTTAACCAGAAGGTGGTAAATGTGTGCGATTTGTTGCCATGGGTGGTGGTGGAGGCCAGGTCATTGAGTGTATTTAAGATTGATAGATTCTCGATTAGACAAGGAATCAAGCATTATGGGGAGAGGTCCAGGGAGTGGGGCTGAGTGGTAAAATAGATCAGCTCACGATTAAATGGTGGGCAGGCTCATGGGGTAAATAGCCTATTTCTGCTCCCTGCCTTATGGTAAGAGCCACACTCCGCAATCCCCCATTTCCTGCTTCAAGTGCTTCGTCACACCTAAAAGGAAAAAAAAGAGTACATTAAGTCTCCCCAAGCAGAGCAGGTTGTCAATGGCAATACGATCTTAGGTTTGAAACTCAGAGCACATTGGCTGCTCACTTCAGCAGAGAGAGGAGGGATCCAAGTAGTTGCTTCAATCACTTGTCAAGCCAATGGGTTTCCACCTCACAGCAGTGCTATAATGAATCTAGATTTGTAATAGTCTAACAAATGTTTCACACCATATAACTACAAATGTTTGGCTATTTTAACTCACATTAATGCTGTTCATTGAATTTTTTACAAGACATCAATTTTACACACTAACTTTTACCATAAACCACTTTATTTACATTTAAAGATTTTAATAAGATAATTGCTATTTATTCTTACAAAAGATAAAATTTCAAATTAAATTTAATTTTTAAAATATCTGTATCTATCTCTAAATTTAAATTGAGATGCATACAGACACACAGCACAGTAACAAGCCCTTCTGGCCTATGAGTCAAATAACCTCCAACTCTCATACGTTTTGAAAGGCGGAAGCAAACCAGAGCATCTGGAGGAAATACACGAGGACACAGGGAGAACGTAAAAACTCCTTTCAGACTGCATTGGATTCGAACCCTAATCGATGTCGCTGTAACAGCATTGCACTAACCGCTACTGTCAAAACAAAAGAAAAATATAGCAAAGAACATAGGCAAGGATATTCCGAATATTTTTAAAAACCTGCAAAGACTTCTGGCAATTTAATAAATTTTTGTACTTGTGGTAAGTTGACCCTGGTGGCCTCAATGGTTGATGGCTACAGAAGTGACGATAAAGAACAGATGCAATGATAATTTAATTCTGGGCCAGTTTTGCACTGGTTTCACAGCAACATCAAAAACAATCTAGGAATATTGAATTAAATCCATCCATCACACTTGTTCTGCGGCACTATTCACTCAGACAAGACTTCCTCTGCCAACATCTGTGGGAATTCACTTATCATAAAATGATATGTATGTTAACAACCTATATTTTTAAAAAAAGACAAAATATGAACTCTCATGGATGGTTTTCAGACGAAAAGGAAATAATGACGTTGCCATTAATTACAAAATGATGAGGTCATCTGTAAATGCAATTGAGATATGTAATCTAAGGAGATACAGAATTCAATCTTTTACTGTTTCCACGGTAACAGAAAATGGGGAAGAATTCAAAGCATGTTCTACGAGTTGACTTTGATACCCGTGAGCAAGGATTGAAGGCCTGAACTTTGAAATCAACCAACACAGGATGTCTTATAACAAACAGATTTGAATACAAGAGTGGAGGCAAGCGTACAAATAACAAATCTATCAACTGCACTGTTTTTAAGAGGTATTCATTTTGCTGGAAAAGCACCCGTTTCCTTTTTTTAAAAAAAGGACATCAAGGCCATTTCATGTTCAAAACCATATTTGCAAGGCATAAATGCCTCAAGTGCACAGTGGTCTAGACACCTCAGGCACAGCAGCCTGTTTATGGCATTCCACATTAAATTTTAATGAAAAAGAAACATTTGTTCATGGTTGCAATGGTTTGGCGTGAATCACGTTCATTCTGTCTTCACCAGTACTTTAATGTCAGTAAAGATTTATTGCAAAGATAGCATAGGCAAGGTTAAAACTAATATAATATTTGATCATCAAGGTAGAAATTCTTGTCACAGTGATTTGTTGAATCTGTAGTTGAAAATGAGAGGAAGCATATCAGTAATAAATTCAGTCAGAAATTACCTGAAAGGTCATCTATAGGTTAATTGTAAGTACCAACTCTATTATTCGTTGATCACTCATGACTATTTATAATCTTAGCAGCTTAAAAGTAATCAATTTTCATGAAGTAAGTCAAAGAAGAGTAAAAGGTCTACGTTGAAGTTGGAATGAGTAAAAGAAAGAACAGAAGAGAAATTGCATAGTTCCAGCTTGCTGGGTACAATACATGGCCATTATTTTAGTTTTGCTTGTTTCACTAAACAACTTCTGAAGATTCCATCCATTTTACAAATTGCGGGATCAGACGAGGGATTTGTCGAATGGGTGGGTGGTGGAGGGATTGGAATGGAGATGATGAGGTGGTTGGAGTTACTGGGAGGAAGCCATCCAAGGAAATGGACAATGAACAGAAATGAAGAGCAGAGGAATCGGTATTAGCTTCTGTGGAGTGAAAAAGCAGGCTCAGCTGGGGCCCATGTGGGTACTCATGGCTATCCCTCTAGTCGAAGGAGAAATTATCAAGGGTGAGGACAAATTCTGCCAGCTGGAGGAGAGTGGTGCTGGAGGGAGACTGGTCGGCTTTATTGACCAGAAAGAAATGAAGGCCTTCATTATGAGGGATGGATGCATATTGGATGTCCATGGTAAACATGAGACGATCGAGAGCAGAGAACAGGAAGTTTATGAAATGATGGAGGATGTGTGAAGTGTCCCAGATGTAGGTGGTAGCCATGGGTACCGACGTGTTCCCCAGAGGTGCTTGCATTTTTGTTGGCTCTTTGGAGCAATCCTACTACAAGCTTACACAAGCAAGGGCTTTCAACTCTACCTCTGATACATCAATGTTTACCTTGGTGTTGCCACAGGCACCCATGATGAGCTTGTCAACTTTATCCATTTTTCTGCCAACTTTCACCCCGACGTCAAGTTTACTTGGGCCATCTGTAGCAACATTCTCCTTTTCCTCAATCTTTCTTTCTCCATCTCAGCAGAAAACTCTTGACAGACATCTTCTACAAACCCATCAACTCGACTACACCTCTTCCCACCCTGCCCCCTGTAAGGATTCCATTCCATTCTCTCAATTCCTCTATTTCCATTGCATCTGCACCCAGGATGAGGACTTAAATGGCAGATCATCAGAGATGTCCTCCTTCTTCAAACTATGTGGCTTTCCCTCTAGCACCATCAACTCAGCCTTCACCTGCATACCCTCCATTCACTACACATCTGCCCTAGCTCCCTCTTCCCCTGCACTCAACAAGCATAGGATTCCTCATCCTCACCTACCACCCCACCAGCATCTTCCTTTGCCATTTCCCCCACCTCTCTACCTTCCGCAGGGTCCGCACCCTCCTTGACTCCCTTGACTACTCCACCCTCCCCATCAATCATTCCTTTGATTCTTACCCATGTGACCACAGTAGATGGTCCATTTGTACCCAGACCTCCTCCCCCACCACCATTCATGGCCCCAAACAGCCCTTATAAGTGAATCAACATATCACTTGTGAATCTGTAGGGGTCATCTACTACATCCAGTGCCCCCGTTGTGGTCTCCTCTACATTTGAGACACTGGGCACAGACTGGGATAGCTCTTTGTTTTGCACCTCGGCTCTGTCTGCCGCAATAGCCAGTGGCCACCCATTTCAATTCCCCATTCCATTCCCTTGTTGACATGTCTGTCCATGGTCTCATGCACTGCCATAAAAAAGAGGAACAATGCCTCATCTTTCTTCTGGGCACCCTCCAACATGATGGCATTAACATCAACATCTTTGGTTGTCCCCCCACTCCTTCCCCCTGCTCTGACTCTCTGCCTTTTCCCTCTGTCTCCCTTCCAACAGGCAAAATCAATTCTCACCTCTCCACTTTTCATATCCAATTAACACCTGTTGTTGGTCTGGACTCTTCCCCCAGCCAGCACCATTTCTATTCTAATATTTTCTGTTCTTTGTTTATTCTTTGTTTTTCCCCTGAGAAAGGGCTCAGGCCCAAAACATGGCAATATATCTTTATCTCCTTTGGACACTGCGAGGGATGATTATAAATGGTGAATGATCAGAGTAATCTTGGTGGGCTGAAGGGTCTATTCCATGACTATAATCCATAATTTCAGAGTTTAATTGCTCTAAAAATGTTATATTTGCCGTGAAAGAAAATAAGCAAGAGAATTTTGTGTACATATTCTAGATTTTTAAGGGAGCTAAATAATGAAAATAATATCTTCTGGAGATTTTAGACAGCTACATTCTCAGGAAGAATAGAGTAATGGAAAATAATTGAAGCAACAAATGCTGTAAAATGGAGAGAGTAATTTTCCTTGGAATGATGAATTGGATGTGTTAAATAGCCTTGCTAATCTATACTTCTCCTTTTGAAGCTTGTAATCATTTACTTGGCACATTACATCTCAGGGATAATAAAGATTTATTTTACAGAATTTTATGGTGAGAAATATAGAAGAAAGTTGTATTTCCACTCTCAGCATAAAGAGAGACCACTTCCCCACATTCCACTTCCTGTAGCCATTGTCACCGAAAAAAAACAAACAAGCATTTTACTTCCCTGCATCATAAGTAACTTTTGAACTGAGAGAGTTTTGATAACTCATCTGGAAATGAGCATTGTTGGTCTGGGGTCTAGTTGGTCTGGGGTCGAGTTGGTCTGGGGTCTAGTTGGTCTGGGGTCTAGTTGGTCTGGGGTCTAGTTGGTCTGGGGTCTAGTTGGTCTGGGGTCTAGTTGGTCTGGGGTCTAGTTGGTCTGGGGTCTAGTTGGTCTGGGGTCTAATGATGATTGTCAGCTGCCTCGTAGTCAAATTATTTTCATTTGTTTTAATAGTTGCCTGTGGATAAACATTGGGGTTGACAAGAAAAGAAATATAATGTTGTAGAAACTGTATTTTATGCCAGAGACTATGATAGTGAATTGGACTATAGAATAGATCCTCAAAATTAAATATTCTCTCTGACCAAAGTTAGGTATTAAAGAGAGGTTACCTTATTGTGGGGGGAAAAAAGAAACCCACATTAAAAATCAAATGTCGTGCATGGTATGAACGGGAAATAAAGGTGACCACTTGACTTGACTATTTCTCCCTGCATCAGCTGGCAATTTTAGAACATTGACTGTAACTCGGGTGTGTTAGTGCCTGGATTGAGAACGTGTGTCAATATACCCGTTAAGTCGTGTGTAACATTAAAAAGTAATTGCAAAAGCTGTTGTGTTATATCTAATTTTTAAAGTTTTACCAGATTAATGGAAGCAGCTTTTCATAGTGTGTAATATCATTTGGGCAAAAAAATGACTAAGCATCAAAATTAATGCAAAATATTTAATTTGTCTTTAAATGTGCATTTGCACAGTTCTCCCTTGACCAAGATAAAAGAAGGGAAAAACGAGAAAAATAACTCAGCAAACCCCTCGAACAACAACTGAAAGCAGGAACAAATGTCAAAAGTGTTTTTGATACGCAGAAAAGTTGCACTTTTCCAAGTTGCCAATTGGGTGCCATTTAAATATTTTAAATCACTCTGAAACAAAAAAAAGTGCAATTGCAGGCAAAAACAAAAGAACATTTTAAAAAGTATGTATCACCTTTATGAACATTCATTTTCTTATAACAATAACAAAGCAGACCATTCAGTTCCATCAATCCCATGCTAGCTCCCAGGGCAGCAAACCCCATTGGGTTTGATCCACTTATTTCTCTCTTTCCCTGCAACATATTCTCTCTTATACATGCACATCAACTTCCCTCTAATTTCTTTGGTTAACACCAAGGGCTAATTTATGTTTACCAATTCATTAACCAGTACATCTTGTGAATATGTAAGGTAGACTTCCTGTCAGCCTTACACCAAAATAACAACACCCAAGTGACACCACCCACCACTATTACTTATATTGTACTTCCTGTTGCTTATTTCATATACAGCTGTTCATGCTTAATGAAGAACATTAGCTAGATTTTTAAGTTCAAAAGTGACAAGACTGTAAATTTATTGGTATTGTTATTTGCCCACTCTATATTTCTTGTGGCCTTGTGTTATTTCAGCATTTAACACATTTGGCACACCTTGTGGCTCAAGAGTCCTCTTGTGCCCAGACAACCGATGCAACTGAATTGAATCTTATAGGATGCAAAGACACGATGGAATTTATTTTTTTCTTCTTCTCTTAGCTGGAAGAGTCTTCGTTTTGGAATTTTCACCTGAGAAAAGGTGACCCTCAGAACCCCAACCCCCACCATATTCCTCCCCAAAGTTGTCATGCTCAGACCAAGGCAGCAAGGATGAATTGCAATTCTGTTGCAGGCATTAGGAGATTTTTATTTTGCATGTCCTCTATGGAACTATATATTATATGAATGTTGAAATTTTCAACTGTGGTAATAACAATCAATCATCATATTTTCTCTAGAGGGGTGGAGCAGGTACATGAAGAATGCACATTAGAACTGGTTAAAAAAAAAAGGAATGGTTGATGCTGTTTCTCTTAACTTGGTAGTATTTTCTTAATTATGTTCATTCTGGTTTCAAAACAGTACAAAAAAAACCAGTTTCTGACACTGAGTGTTACATTCCCTGACTGTTGAAAGGCCTATAATGCATGGCCTAAATTTTGCAATGGAAAAACACTTCAGTGTTGTTAATAATGACCTCATGGTAAATCTCACCACTTTACTCATTGCAGTGATTTTTCACTATGGTTTACGATGCATCATTGTAAATTATAAAAATATATATTCCATTTGGTTAGTTTCTTAAAACATTGCCTGCAGCAACATGTTTCACATCCCTCAAAAATAAATTATTCGTTTGGAGTGAGTTATTGTGGAAATATTGTTTTTTTCTTCAGGAGAAAATGGGGATCCTTGTTAAAGATCCTGATTTTAAAATCACCATTAAATATAATTGCAGCAAATAATGGGCCAAAAGTCCTTTTTGAATGGGATCTGTTTCTCATTGACCAACCCTTCACGTCGAAGCCAGGATTTCTATAGACCAAAAAACGACATATCCATTTGAACAATGTAATTGTAAAATCAGATATAATCTGCATTGATTTGATACTACTGTGCTATAAGTATGAAATCTGCCATCATCCTATGAAATGAAATCTAAGGTCAAAATATTGACCTTAGATTTAATTGTACTTCCTCAATTAAGAATAAAAGTCTAGAGGCTGGGACATGTAAAGTGGATCAATGCCAAGGCAGCATCATGAAAGAGCAGATCAGATTAATCAGAATGGAATAATTTGTCAAGGCCAGGCTCACGATTGCAGGAGAGAAAGGCTAAAATATCTTCGGTATTGTACAGGGGAACAGAGCCAGTTTTGAATGAAGCCACAAGAGGCTGATAACATTACACACGACAATGTAACTGGACTGAAAGTCCGACATCTTGCCACATTACTAGTATTTGTGCATAAACTGCACAGTTAGCCTTACCTTCAGGGTCTCATGCAGGAATACTGAGGGGTATAATGAATGGGGAAAGATCAATGTCAATTGGTAGGAAAGGATATTAGGAAGGAAGTAGAAGGGAGCCATATTTGATTGAGGGTTCCTGGGGTTGTGAACCTCATAATTTGAAAAACAGAACTACAAGGAAGAACAAACTCTCTGAAGGAATCCTCACTGGTGAAATTCCAGGCAATTTCATTTGGTCACATCAGTGCCCATCAGTTACCAGCTAAATGAGCAAAGAAGGGGGGAGCACCAGGAAAACAATAATTCTCAGCCAATTACTTGTTGTGTTTGCAGCCAAGATGGTGTCTTGAGGTGAAATACTAGCCTGAGATTCTGTGTCTGAGTTATATGCTTTCTAATGTGTGTAGAACATGAAGTTTCTCCATCTAATCAACTTGATTTAAAATGCATTCTATTTTCTGGTAGCAGTTCATTTGCGCTTTTTGCACCTAGCAATGGAGAACACTGTTTCGTCGGGTTGTACTTGTGCAACCAGATGAGAATAAAATTGATTTGGATTGACTTGATTTGAATATCACAGGACACAATATTGTATTGCCTGATCACAATTACATGGCTTCTGACCCAAAATATTTGTGGGGAATACAAAGGTATGAATGGAAGCAGAAATGCTGCTTTGACAGAATGCCAGCAATTTTCAGTCCAACAGATGATTCGATGGAGCATTCATATCATGAATAGTTTGGTGGAGTAAGCATGATGAAGATAGCTCAATAGGCAGAAGGATAAGATTTTAAATTGTAATCAAATGATACAGTGGGAAAAATATGCAAGAAGTAGGTTATGTTCTGGAACACTTTGTCTGTGTAACTGAAGGTTCTATCCAGTGGAAATTGCCACTTGAGAGAGAAAGATGGTCCAATGGAACTGGTCCAAATGGGAGACAGCAATGGGAGACTCCTATAAACCAGGAGGAATTCTTCTGTGCTTCTATTTTTGATTAATTAGGAGGCAGGAATAAGGGAACATGAAGCATCTCAGTGATTGTTGTTTCAATTTAACAAGAAATGAAGTGGGTCAAGGTAGCAGGATAGATGCTGTCATGGCCAGGCCAAGGTGGAATGAAATGGAATAGAATGTAAAGGTCAATTCTCGAGCTCTAAGATTCCCTTTCGAAGCTGGAGTGATGATTTTACTGGCTCAGGAAAGCTAAGTGTTGCAGATACTACTTATTGTACATAACGCCCATTTCAACAGTAGACCATAGTTATCATTAAAATGTATTCATGAATCTTCTCCAAAGCATTGTAGTGACAACTGCACAAGAGAAGCTTGAGTAAAGTGGATGTATCACTGCAATGAATGCTCACCCTATGTCCTCAATACTTCATGGGAGTTCCAAATCTGACGGAAATATTGCAACTACTGTCAAAGTTAACAGCTGGTGACTGACAGTAACCAATGTAAACGCGTGACACAGAAAAATAGGAAGGATAGGGCAAAGGAGGAGGGGCTGAGGAAGGAAAGAATAGAATCTGGTCATTCTCTCAGCTTGCTCTGAAAATGCCAGCCAGGCTCAATTGTGAAAGGACCCCCAACCTCTCAGATGTCACATCCCCCAGATTTGTTATTGTCATTAGGAGCACTGACTACATTTAAAATAAATCTCTCCACAAACATCCGGTGATCATCTCTGTGGTGCAGACTTTCTTTCTTCCAGCATCACAGCAGTTGAAATTCATCCAATGAGCAACCAATCAGAGAGATTTCATTGACAGGAAGCCAGGAAGAAATTTTACTGCCCTTCTCAAACATTATGTAATGCGTCATCTCATAAACTGTTCAGTGTTTTCATTTGAATATCTTTTGTAGTGGATGGAATTGAGTCTTAAGAAACCATTGGTTGTTGGCACTTTGAGAGTCATTCTCAGCTATTTGAAATGCATACTTGACCAAGACAATATAACTGATCTCAATCATATATGCATTGGACTAAGGTGGCTCTATACATTTTGCATTGGCTAAGGTAGGCTTAGTTTACAGAGCAAATTCTTTCATTTTATTTCCAGTTTATGGTAATGACTTTCCTGACACTTGATTGGTGTGGTATTTGAGTGGGATTGGCTCAAGTTCAAGTTTATTGTCACAGGGACCAAGGTACAGTGAAAAAGGTTGTTTTGTGAGCAGTCCATCTGGACATCCCATAAATAAAGTACAGGGAACAGAGAAAAGGATCAGTTAATACTGAACAAGGCAAAATAATTTTACTATTGTGAGGTTCCTTCAGGAGTCTGATACAATAGTAAACAAACCATCCTTGAATCTGACAGTGCATGATCTCAAATTTGTGAATTTTATTCCTGACAGGAGGATGAGTCTTTTTATATGTTGTCTGCTTTCACAAGACAGTGGGCAGCATGGATGGAGTTAATGGAGTTAATGGCCTCTATGTAATGGTCACATCCCTATGCAGTTTCTCGCTGTTTTTTCGCAGGGAAGTTCTTAAGCTCTATAAATAAAATATGTAGGTTTGATTACACAATGAATGTATTGATTTGAAAGGCACTATGATTGTTTAAAATAAAGGACAAGTATTGATTGTAGTTCGAGAGTCCACATATTGGAGGATCGCCAACACTTTGCGGCAACCATGAAGAAGGCAGGTTGACGCCTCTACTGTCATTGAATACTCTATCAAACTTTCACAGGGGTGCTGTGGGAAGTGTGCTGACTGCTTACAGCATGGCCTGCTTGACAAAAGGCAAAGGAGGAAAAACCCAACACCCAACCCCAACCAACCAATTTTCCCCTGCAACCACTGCAACCGTGTCTGCCTGTCCCGCATCGGACTTGTCAGCCACAAACAAGCCTGCAGCTGACGTGGACTTTTTACCCCCTCCATAAATCTTCGTCCGCGAAGCCAAGCCAAAGAAAAAATAACAATGAATTCACCATTTTCGTTAAATAATTATATATTTTAATCATGTTTAATATTAAGTAAGTAAATGTATATTTTTGTCTCCACCTATTGCAGTTATTTATAAAGTTCTGAACCTTTTGACAGTGATGAGTTGTCAAAGGCTGACGAGGTATTCTTGCAATGGGTACTCAGGGTCCATGATGCTGCCAGGAGCTTTTAACAGACCCTCTAGGTCTAATAATGAGCTAATGCAGGCTGTTACTCTGGAGAAAATGAGTCTGGGTGGGCAGACTCGATGGGAAGTTAGTCCAAGCAGCAGCCACTCATTTAAGGAAATTACTATGTACATATCAAAAATTGGGGGCTTTAGGCCCAGATTGATTTCTAAGCAGTAATTATGACTTAACACACCATTAAAACATCATTTACACCTCTAAAGATTTTCAGTTTTTCACATCTCTTTAATTCCTTTCTCTGGATTCCTTCAGTGAAGCCTGTAAATGAACACTGAAACACTGACACCATTTTGAAACCTCTTTGTTAAGCTCCACTTGTAAAGAAAATTCTTAAAATTATTGTCAGTTTAAAGAAACATTGGTAGTGAACACCAATAGATATTCTGCCAGGATCACCTCAGAGCCCAGACCAATATGAAAAATATCTGCAAAACCAAGAACTGCTTGAATCAAGATGTAAAAGGGGGACAGATGGTTAGACCATAAGTCAGAATCACTTCAATTATGTAAGCGTAGCTTTAAATAGTCATGCTTCAAGTTATGCCGTATTCTTCGTGTTATTATAAGTTAAGGCATACACAGTGGAATTGAATCAATGTTTGTTAAGTAGTTCACTCTTTTTGCATGAACTTTTCACACTTTTAAGCATGAGGTGAAACATGAAAATCTGCAAATGCTTCGAATGGAGTGACAACAGAGATGCTGGGCGTTCTCACAGCATCCATTGGAGGTAAAAATATATTACCAATGTTTCAGGCCTGAGCCCTTGCTCAAGGTGTGAGTACCTGTTTTTTACTCATAGCTTGAGGAAGGGCACATGCCCGAATCGTCGGTAATGTATCTTTACCTCCTATGGAGGTTGCGAGACTGGCTGAGTTCCTCCAGTATCTGTGATTTTTTTTACGCTTTAAAGCATGCTTCAATGCATGTAAAATCCCCAAATGTGTCAGAGTTCAGTAGACCATAGCAGATTTAAAGAGAACAGTGGAGGCAGGCTTCAAATTTACAGTACTTATATAAACTTTTCCTTCCTGGCCTTCTTTCCAGGGCAGTGAGCCATCCATCTTCAGGTAGCTGCTTCCCCCGTTTTTTAATGAAAGGCGTTAGATTCTGTATTAAGTTTCAATTGACCACACCGTTATATGAAAATATTTCTTCTGACTGATTTAGTGAAGTAATTCAAGTTTCTGTCGAATGCATCAATTGCTGTTCTCCATCCAATGGAACATTTAGTCTTAGAATCTACTCCATCTTCTGCGGCATCTTCAGCCTCACCTTCAATTCAAGTTCGGGTTCATTGTCACATGTTTTGAAAATGCAGAGGTAGAGATTGTTTTGTGAGCAGACTGGTAAACATCTCACACACAGTCTCTTCTTCTTTGGCTTGGCTTCGCGGACGAAGATTTATGGAGGGGGTAAAAAGTCCACGTCAGCTGCAGGCTTGTTTGTGGCTGACAAGTCCGATGCGGGACAGGCAGACACGATTGCAGCGGTTGCAGGGGAAAATTGGTTGGTTGGGGTTGGGTGTTGGGTTTTTCCTCCTTTGCCTTTTGTCAGTGAGGTAGGCTCTGCGGTCTTCTTCAAAGGAGGTTGCTGCCCGCCAAACTGTGAGGCGCCAAGATGCACGGTTTGAGGCGATATCAGCCCACTGGCGGTGGTCAATGTGGCAGGCACCAAGAGATTTCTTTAGGCAGTCCTTGTACCTTTTCTTTGGTGCACCTCTGTCACGGTGGCCAGTGGAGAGCTCGCCATATAACACGATCTTGGGAAGGCGATGGTCCTCCATTCTGGAGACGTGACCCATCCAGCGCAGCTGGATCTTCAGCAGCGTGGACTCGATGCTGTCGACCTCTGCCATCTCGAGTACTTCGACGTTAGGGATGTTAGCGCTCCAATGGATGTTGAGGATGGAGCGGAGACAACGCTGGTGGAAGCGTTCTAGGAGCCGTAGGTGGTGCCGGTAGAGGACCCATGATTCGGAGCCGAACAGGAGTGTGGGTATGACAACGGCTCTGTATACGCTTATCTTTGTGAGGTTTTTCAGTTGGTTGTTTTTCCAGACTCTTTTGTGTAGTCTTCCAAAGGCGCTAATTTGCCTTGGCGAGTCTGTTGTCTATCTCATTGTCGATCCTTGCATCTGATGAAATGGTGCAGCCGAGATAGGTAAACTGGTTGACCGTTTTGAGTTTTGTGTGCCCGATGGAGATGTGGGGGGGCTGGTAATCATGGTGGGGAGCTGGCTGGAAATCAGACTGCTCAAACTACAGGGGAATCACGTTGCTCTCCATTGCAGGCAAAATCTTCGCTAGGATTCTACTAAATAGAATAATACCTAGTGTCGCCGAGAATATTCTCCCAGAATCACAGTGCGGCTTTCGCGCAAACAGAGGAACTACTGACATGGTCTTTGCCCTCAGACAGCTCCAAGAAAAATGCAGAGAACAAAACAAAGGACTCTACATTCACCTTTGTTGACCTCACCAAAGCCTTCGACACTGTGAGCAGGAAAGGGCTTTGGCAAATACTAGAGCGCATCGGATGTCCCCCAAAGTTCCTCAACATGATTATCCAACTGCACGAAAACCAACAAGGTCGGGTCAGATACAGCAATGAGCTCTCTGAACCCTTCTCCATTAACAATGGCGTGAAGCAAGGCTGTGTTCTGGCACCAACCCTCTTTTCAATCTTCTTCAGCATGATGCTGAACCAAGCCATGAAAGACCCCAACAATGAAGACGCTATTTACATCCGGTACCGCACGGATGGCAGTCTCTTCAGTCTGAGGCGCCTGCAAGCTCACACCAAGACACAAGAGAAACTTGTCCGTGAACTACTCTTTGCAGACGATGCCGCTTTAGTTGCCCATTCAGAGCCAGCTCTTCAGCGCTTGACGTCCTGCTTTGCGGAAACTGCCAAAATGTTTGGCCTGGAAGTCAGCCTGAAGAAAACTGAGGTCACACACAGTACAACAGCACTAAATGGTGGCGCTGTTGGAGCTACTGTAACATTAACGCTGCCACTGATTGGACCCAGGATTGCAGCGAGGAGAGACACGGCTTTCATCCGTAGTGTCATTCACCTTGGTCCTGATGTTGACAGTTTCATACAGTTTCATCAAGGCCGTTTTTTTTAAAAATCCTGCCACCATGGAGGTCTGTGCTGGGCAGTGTATCATGAAGGATTGCAGACTCCAGGGGAAGAGAAGATTGGTGCAGGGCATCAGAAATAGGGAGAACACCCCCTGTTGAGAAGCTTGGGAGATGATGCTACAGGAAGGTTTCCACTGCAGTGGACCAGCAAGGGTCCCAGTTGCAGAAGGACCCACACAGTTTGCAGGCTGTTGGTGATATGCAGTTGAAAAACCCACACAAGCTGTTGGCTGCTTGAAACTGCTGCATGGGTACCAGGTATCAGAACCGGGGTTCGAGAGGGTGCTGAAGGCAAGAAGGGTTCCCGAAGGGCCTCGGGTGCTGAAGACTTCTTGATCAATTTGGAGGTTTGGACCTGGAGCTCGGTTGCCAATGTTTCGTCAAGGAGTCTGTGCAGCTGCGGGAATGCTGGAGATGAATCCATGGACATTTAATGTCTCTGAAGGTACTCTCTCTTGGTTCTCTTTCTCTTATGGTAATGGACAGTGCTTGTGACAACCTTTTGCTTGCCTTACTGTAGACAAAAGTTGAAGTATATCACGTAAAGTACATTTTAATGTATTATTATGTGACAAAAATGGAACCTTTGAACTTTTGAAGGATGGCGCAATTCAAAAGCACAGAGTTATAGAGAAAGTTGGTATGGAGCAAAAGCAACATAATTTTATGGTCCATTTATGAATCTGATAATAGCAGGAAAGAAAATGTTGTTGAATCTGGTGGTGCCTTATCTGGGACTTGTGAATCTTCTTCCAGCCAGGACAAAGGTGGAACAGAGTGCTTCAATATAAGATCTCCACACATCCACAAGATCAATATACATTATCCAGAATTATCTGCGTTGTCTGTAAGGAGCTTGTATGTTCTCTCCATGTCTAAGGTTTCCTCCCACTGTTGGAAATGTACTGAGGATGTAGGTTAATTGGGTGTAAATATGGTGGTATGGACTTGAGGGCTGAAATGTCCTGTTACCGTTCTGTATGTCTAATAAAAGCAGCAACGTGATTTCTGATGCTAGCTGTCCAAATTCAGCATAGGTTAGTTCCTCCATTGAAAGAAAATTGCCAGGTTTTTGCACTTGAGAGTAAATCCATCATTTTCCTTTAGGGACTAGATTTTCATTGAAACGGAATCTCATTTTTCTCAAAAACATGGAACCAGTGATCCAAATTATAATTACAAAGGCACATGAATTGCATTCTTAAGTGAACACTGGTCAAACCAACCATTATTTCCCAATGGGATATTTTTCTTGCCACAGACTAAGGGATCACTGAATGATGGTACTTATTTAAGTCCAATTTCCTCTGTGCTCAGGTCACTGTTTTTGCTAAACCATCTAAAATGAGGAAACCATCGTCCTTTTTCCCAAATTAATTACGATTTTAAACTCTAGCCATTTTCCTCCCCCTGAACTAGGCTCTGACAGTCTAAACTAACTCATGGTTGCAGGGAAGAGAAGGTTTCGAACTGAATCTAGATGCCTGAAGTGAATTGAAATACACCACCCATTACCCCATCACTCTTTACACACGACTGTTGAATTCCAAGGTCATAGTTTATGTTTCGATAATAATAATTTGTGTATCTTTCCACATTATAACCAAGAGCCACATTGTAACTCTGTAAAGCAAAGTTTGGGATTGATTTCAGGAATATTGAATGGAGCAACTGTTCATTTTGGAGCACTCAGTGATTTTAAAATTGCCATGTGTTGAAGCTTTGGGTTTTATCCAAAGAAACAGGGAGACACTAATTAATCCACAATTAACTCCATATTCAATAATGGACAAATAAATATAAATGAGTTGCTTCATTAACCAGCACCAGGGAAGCTACTAGAACATTCTGCTAATGTGCTTTTAATAAATGAAGAATGTTACAAACAAATCAACAGTGAAGTCGAAAAAATGGCTTATCTTTCATGCACAGTTTTAGTAAATTCTGTGCAGTGAAATCATTTAATTGTTTTCGTCTCAAAATAGGTGTGCACTGCACCGTATTGCATAATCCTTTTTATTGCCTTTTCCTTTCTGTAATCCGACCAGCATTGTACCAAGAGAAAATAGCCCTGCATGAGAGATGATAACAGTTTATTTTGATCTCTGCTGGTTATAAAAAAAATTGCTAAATGTAAAGCAAAAACATTTGTTTTAAACCAATACATTTTCTGCATTCTACAGCTGCTAGCTAATTTGTTTTATTGTAAAACCATGCTTTAATATCAGCATAGCTTAGTCCTTTCTTTCTGAGGTACGGTACAAATGAATAGTGAAGCGTAATGATCCTTCCATGAAATGTTCTCCCCACAAAATGCACTAATTTTCTGGCTACATAATTTGACATAATGCCACGATTGTAATAATTCAGTAGAAATTATGTTTTGTTTACTCCTTCTCTTTGGATGTTGCTGAATCCCTAAGTGTTGTCGAAACAAGGTCCATCATATTTTATTCTAAAATAGCTTGTTGAAATAGAGATGAAGCAGAATTATAGTCGGGCCAGCACTGTTAGCGAGGGGGTTAATTCAACGCTGTTACAGCATCAGCGACCTGGATTCAAATCCCGCATTGCCTGTAAAGAGTTTGTACGCTCACCCTGGGTCTGAGTTTGTATGCTCTCCGAATGCTCCAGTTTCCTCTCACCCTTCAAAATGTATGGGGTTGTCAGTTATTTGCCAGAAGGGCCTGTTACTGTGCGGGATGTCTAAATTTAAATTGACCATATATTGGATCTTACCAAGGCTTACTCAGTACCTGTCATTTAGCCCCACTTTCCAATTCCTATTCTATTTAATAATTTGAAAAAATGATTCAATAGACCTCACTTCAAAATGTCTCATTTTGGGGTTAATCTTGGTGCAGAATATGTTCCAAGTTCTGTAAAGTGCAAACAAAAGAAGTTGTCAGAATGCTAAATGTATTGTGTCAAATCCTGGTTCGAGATCAGACTGCTGCTTGCTGTGTAGCATCCAACCTGCTTTTAATTATCATTTACTTAATTGGTACTCGTTGTAATCTGTTGAGCTTAATGTTCCTTTATGAACTGCTATTATGACCTTTATCTCAATCAGATTTCAGGTTTAGAATATGTACATGACATCACATACAACCCTGAGATTCTTTTTTCTTAGAGCGAGGCAAAATTGCCATTTATTGAAAGTGCAAAGAAAAACTGAACATAGTGTATACATGTAAACAAATAAAGAACTAAAAAAAACAAATGTAGACAATATGACTGTACAATATAGCAAGAATTTAAAAAATCCATTAAATGCACAAGACCTTAAATGAGTCCCTGATTGAGTTTGTTGTTGAGGAGTCTGATGACTGGCATTAGTTGAGATATGTCCACCTTCAATACGTTTTTTGATAGTCCTACTCCCATTTTTTATTTTGCTTCATTTTACAGCAGATAGACACCATTCAGCAACAAGAATGGAATATTGCTGTATTTGAGACTAGTGTTCTCCCTCAGTAAACTGTACTCCCTTCTTCCATCTGGTAGGAGATATCGTGGCACTCAGGTCGTTACGTCCAGATTAGGCAGTAATTTTTTTCCCCCAAGCTATCAGGCTTCTGAATTCCCAGAACATATGTGGATAATGTACTGTGGACTTTTACAGTCTACATCTTATATTTTAATGTGTGTAACTCCGATTCTAACATATTTATGTAAATATGCTCCATGGCCCTGAAGAAATGCAATCTCGAGCATGGTATGAACAAGAAAATAAAGGTGACTTGACTAGTAACGTAGTAATCAGCCACAAGTATAATATAAAATAGGGACTACTGATTAATTTTGATGGATATCTTAGAGAGTTCCAGAAATATACGTAGCTTCAAACATTTACTCTGAACATGGGATCAATGGAAATGATTCAGAGTCCAAACAATATCTTTGTACCCTTGGAGACTTCAAAGTGAAGAGAAATGGCCATATATTTGAAAAGAAGAGGACAAGATTATTGCAGGCAGTTGTACCAAAACCATACTAGATATTGACACTCTAAATCAGTGGTTCTTAACCTTTTTCTTTCCACTCACATACCACTTTAACTATTCCCCATGCCATCGGTGCTCTGTGATTAGTAAAGAGATTGAGAAAATGATATGGAGCCAAGCATTGGAGAGAAACACTGATGGAGAATGGTAATGTGAATTGACAATATCAACTAGTAATGCCCCCCTTTCAAGTAGAGAAGTCTAGCTGAGTGAGATAGTCTAGAATGAGGGACAATTTTTCATGAGCTGTCTGAATCCAGAATATCATTGGAGAATAATTTCAGAGCATTGGGAAGGTTTGTAATCCTTCATAGCAAGCAAGTCTGTGATCCTTTGTGAAATTACGAGGAAGGTCTTTCAGTGGAGTTTCAAGACAATGGCTGTGCTCTTTTAAGAATACAGAGATAAAGTGGAAAGCAAAAAGCTCTGCACATCGTGATGCAGCAAAGTATTTTGAATTATATCTGGCACAGTTACAGTGTAATCTCCAGGAGAAGCAATTGTGCAAGGTTGAAGGAAGAATTCAGTGCTCAAAAACCTTTTGTTGTTTATAGCAGTACTGAATGGCTTCAATCAAACACAAGTTGAGGTGAATGTTGATGGAGATGACTGGGTTGTGATGTGGAGGTAATTTTAAGTTCTGAAGATTGCATGAGGGAGAGATATCAAAAGACATCCATGTGGCCAGAGTATAAGAAGGGAGCTGAAAACATTCATGGCAGAATTGTGAGCATTAGAGACCATTCGGAGAGGATGTCCATGATTTCAAAACTTGAAATAAAAAAGGTTTAAAACCAATCCATGGAGGAAAGATCCTCCAAGATAGTGACTCCCAAGAACTTAAATTTGTTCACTCTCTCCACCTCTGATCCCTCAATGATCACTAGATTGTATAATTCTGGCTTTCTCTTTCTGAAAGCAACAATCAGCTCCTTAGTTTTGGTGACAATGAGTGCAAGGTTGTTGTTGGTGCACCATTCAGCCAAGTTTTCAATCTCCATCCTGTATGCTGACCCATCCCCTTCCTTTATACAACCCACTGCTGTGGTATCATCGGCAAATTTGTAGATGGTGATAGTGTCGTACCGAGCCACTCAGTCGTAGGTGTAAAGTGAGTAGAGCAGGGAGCTAAGAAAGCAGCCCTGTGGTGCTTGGGTACTGATGAAGATTGTGGAGGAGATGATCTTACCAATCTTCACTGATTGTGGTCTGGCGGTGAAGGAATCCATGATCCAATGACGCAGTGGGATGTTGAGTCCAAGATCTTGGAGTCTGATGATTAGTTTTGAGAGGATGATGGTGTTAAATGCTGAAGAATGCATCTTTACTGTCCAGGTGTTCCAAGGCCTTATGTAGAGCTAGTGAAATGACATTCACCATAGACGTGTTGCTATAATAGGCAAACGGGAACTTATCCATGACACTGCTCACACAGGAGCCGATATGCTTCAACACCGCCTTTCAAAGCACCTCATTGCTATTTTTGCAAGTGCTTCTGGTTGGGTACCACACCCTGCAGGAGTGAAATATTGAAGATATCTGTGAATACATTGGTAAGTTGGTCAGCATGGATTTTTAATACTCGGCCAGATACTCCATCTTGGCTGGATGCTTTCCTCCGATTCACTCTCCTGAAGGCAGCACACATGTCATCCTCGGAAATGGACAGAATGGAATGATCAGGGGACATGTGGGTTCGAGGGGTAGTTCTTCCCTGTTACTGTTGTCAAGGTGGGCATAGAGGGTACTGAGTTCCTTTGGGAGTAAAGCTTTGCCGAGTGCTACTTCATCAGATTTGATTTTGAAGTAGGTTATGGCATTAAGGCCCTGCTACATCTGTCGGGTGTCCATTGTTGTTTCTATTTTCATCTGGATTCTCCATTTCGTCCTGGATATAGCTTTTCGCAGGTCATACCTGCTCCTTCTGTATTGATGTGGATCTCCAGACTTAAATGCCGGTGATCTGGCTCTCAGGAGGTACCGGCTTTCATTATTCATCCAGGACTTATGGTTGGGGAAAACCTTGAATGATTTGATGGGAATGCACTCATCCACAGCTGTTCTGATATAGTCTGTGATAGCCTTGATGTAATCATGCAAATCCTCAGTTGAGTCCTTGAACACCACCCAATCTACAGACTCGAGGAAATCCTGTAACCATTCTTCGGCCTCCTGTGACCACCTTCTAGCTGTCCTGATCTCTGGTGCCTCTCTTTTTAGACTCTACCTGTATAAAGGCAGAAGGAGCACTTGCAAAAACACTGTCTCGGGAAAGAACGATAGGCCTTCCTTACCTTGATTGAGTGTGCTAGGACCTCTGGTACAGCAGGTTACATGTTGGTAGTAATTGGGTAGGGTTTTCTTGACACAGAAGACAGATCACTTCCATTATGTGTATGTGTGTGTGTGTGTGTCTGATAACCAAACCAATACAACATAGGTACAATTCTAGAAAGTCATTCCAAATTTCAGTTTTAGAAATCCTGTGTTGAGATGCAGACTCTTATACTGATGCCCAGAAGTTATCACAAAGGAGGTGGGAGGGACGAAGTAACCAGACTGCCAAAAATTCATGAATCCTTGTCAAGTTTATTCCAGAGAAGAGATCCTTTCATACGAATGGTTATAACAACTCCCTTTTCCCTTGCATAGGGGAAATGAAACGAGTGACTTCCCCAATGTGACCAAAACCCAGGTATGGCTCAGTCAAAGAGACCTTTTCTTTAATCATGTGAGGTTCAATAATTCCCCTGACAGGGAGAATCAGCCAAACTATCCATTTCACACAGAGTCATTCCACCTCAGTTTTCCATGACATGGTAATAATGCTGTTTCCTCCAGTGTCCCATTCATATGACTCTCTCACCATCTGTGTCCCTTCATAAAGCAACAAAGGTTCTTTCTCTTCCTCCAGAGTTTCAACTTTGGGTATAGTCTGTACTAGTAGTTGCCAGCCAGCATCTTCACACTTGTGAATGGTTGCAGCTGTTACTAGCCCTTAAAGTGATACTAAGTGAAAGGGGAGCTCATAATAGTTCTGTATTGCACAGTCAGATTGTTTGTTATCCGTTTACAGTTATTTACTTGTTTACATGTATGCTTTGTACAGCTTTTTTTTTTGCACGACCAATAAGTGATAATTCGGCCTCGCCCACATGGAAAACGTATCTCAGGGTTGCATGTGATGTCATGTATTTAATCATATTTTTACGCATATGATGCATGTGTACATTCCTTATTTTACAAACCACATTCCCCTCTCGTGTGTTATATATGTGTGTGTGCTATACAAGAATATTTTTACATGTTTAAAGAATGCACACAGTTAATAGCGGATGTGGGAAAGTTGAACCGGCAATTTATAGCAGGCGTGAGAATATAATAGCGACATTGAACGAATGCGCGCAATTAATAGCAGCTGTGGGAAAGACGCGCCGGCAGTTTATAGTGAGTCTGTGAATATTATAGTGAGTATGAGAACGCAATAGTAGCAATGAAATAATGGGCACAATTTATAGCAGGTGCGAGAAATTTATATCTTGGGAATATCCCTTTATACTGCATGTCATGGTATTCCTATAAACAAGACATTCTGGCTTGGACACTGCACTTTATCAATGTTAATTGCCCAGTCCTGTCCCAGAGGGAGGAGATTAACATATTAAGTGCCTCTGATTTGAGACAACATTAGAATTAAAATCGTGGTTAACTCTGAAGCCTGGCTTTGATCTATTTAATTGATACCTCTCCAAAGCTTGTTAATTTGTTACAGCAGGATATCATCTACATAATGGGCGATTGACACATCTGGGGGAAGCTGATTGGGTGTTAATTGCAGGAGGTTAACTGTGGTAGATTCTGGTATGTGCTTTGTCTCATGTCCCATTTAAATCCAAATTGATTTTGCCTGTTCTTTTGCACATTATATGTGATGGTGTGTTATATGCCCGTCTGCGTTATATGAATGAAAATACGGTACTCTGACACTAAACCTGATATCTGAATCTTAATGTCCGCAGGAACTTAGAATGTCAATTATATTGTGAGATGGACCAAAAGCAAAGATCAAAAATGGAAAGTAGAAACTGTTGTAATTGATTTCATGGTATCGAATATGTTGTATAATTGTATCATGTAATAATGATTTCATGTTTTTAGACTGTGAATTGGGTCATGTAAAAAGTTCATGTATGTAGAAAATATCCAATTCAATGTAGGTATAGGTATCTGAAGATAACAACGGGAGTCAGATTATGTAAATTTATAAGGCCTATCTGGAGAATCAATGCACTAAAGTCTTGCCTGGAGTGGATTCATCAAAGATGTTAAGTTTAGCTTATCATTGAAAGGTTTTGTAGTCGAAGAAATTTAGTTGCTGAGCAACTGTATGCTTGGTTTAAAACTGTGTATATATCCTCTGTCAGTGAAATTAGTGACTTGTATAATTTTAGAGAACCACAGAATGGTTACAGAACATAAAGAAGCCATTCAGCTTGTCAGATCCATACCAGTTCTATGATAGAACAGCTCAGCCTATCTCTCCCCATGGGTCTGCAAATTGGAATCAGAGTTATGCCATGCGGAAAAAGGACTTCTGTGCAACGCATCCATCTTGACCTAGATGCTTATCTTAGCAAGTCCCATTGACATGTTTTTGTCCCATGCCCCTCTCAATCTTCCTTATTCAAGTGCTTGCCCAAATGT
The DNA here is from genome assembly GCF_036971445.1 of Narcine bancroftii. NCBI lineage: Eukaryota > Metazoa > Chordata > Chondrichthyes > Torpediniformes > Narcinidae > Narcine > Narcine bancroftii. The sequence goes on along the minus strand of NC_091476.1, from coordinate 11,796,046 downwards.
CTTTTAAAAATTGTGATTGTTCTTGCTTCTATTACTTTATCTGGCAGTTTGTTCATTAGGGACTATCAGCTTCATTGTAAATACCACATGCAAGTCTGCCCCACTTGGTACACTTTGCAATGCATTCCATAACCTAACAAAGCTTGTTGCATTAAAAGTTTTACCTCACATTTTGCCCATCACTGTCACTCAATGAGTGTCCTTTAGTTCTTAATCTACCATTCTCTTTATAACTTTTATTATTTTAAATACCTTTGACATATTCCCTTATTTTTTCTGTTCAAAGGAAAGCAACTCAAATGTCTTCAACCTCCTCTGAAGCCATTACAGATTTCCTAAATATTCATATACAATTGAATAAAAGATTTCACAGGTTATTACTTTTTTAGGAAAACAGTGCATTTCGGGGTCAGTGAAAACTCAGAATACCAGGTGAAATGGCACTGATACATGGTAGATCTACCTCAGATATTTGCTTTCCTAAACAGAATCCTGCAGGCACTACCATGGACCGAGCAGTTTACAAGTAGAGGAGATGGAAGGAGGAAGCAATATGGCACAGAGATTATCTGTTTTTTTGATGTTTGCTGCAGTAATCAGTAAAGAATCCAATGAGAGCACAGTTTCTTTCAAGTAATTCCAAATCCCTCACATCCAGGGGCTTCAGCTATCCATATATCTAACAATTTTGAATGTCAACATTATGAAGAACTAAGTGGTTTGTCATTATTTTGTATGTTCAAAATGAGAATATTTCAATTCTTTCAATTTCTCACCCTCTTCTTGATCAGCAGATTTGCTGATATGATTTGCAATCATATGAAAAATAAGGTCGTCATTTGATTAACAGTTTCCCTAAGGCTTGTGTAAGTTCAAGTCAAGTGATCAAGTAGCCATTTATTTGTAACTATAAAATCATCCTGCGAAGCAGCACCACAGCAAAAAAAACGAGGCAACATTCTCCAAGACCACTGTAGTACATAAAAACAAAACTACAAACAGCGCAAGAACAGAAGTATCAGGTCTCTGAAGGGGTTGCTGCGAGCGGCTGCCACACCGCCATCTTGAGCATTAACCATCGCTATAACCCCGCAGGACAGTAAAACATCACAAAAATAAACTATTTTTCTTCTACTAAAACTACAACTACAGAAAAGTATTTAAAATGTGTAAAAAAAAAAGTGCTATAATACATTGATTGTCAAAGGCTAGGCAATGGGTACAGTAAAGACAGGTTGCAATATTGTTAATATGTCCACTAGCTAAAATGAAGAAACCATTCACCTGATCCGGAGAGGCAGCTGCAGGCTGCAACCGCCCGCCATCTTGGATGAGTATGTGATATGCATGGCTAGTGCGTAGAACTTTTGGCTATGAGTCATGGTTGAACAAAGCAGTCTAAGTTGACATTCCAGTAGCGTGTTGAGAGAGTACTGCACTGTTGGTGGTACCGTTAATCAGATGAGATGTGCAACTCTGGACATTTACCAGTGAATGTGAAAATTCTGTGCTGCTATTTCAAGGAAGAGTAGGGATGTTATGTCCAATATCCGAGCCGATATTTACCTAGCCATCAACATAATTGAAACAAGTTATTTGTGACTTCTGGGAACTGATTCTTGTATTACTCTTGTATTAGTATTGTGAAGGCTCATCAAATCCGACAATACACTTTGGATCTAGCTATCGTTTCTCTGTTCTGAAGGCTGATTTATTTATTATTTGTTTCACCCTCTTCACATGATTTCATGTGGTCCCTTCATGTCTTTCTAATGTATGTCTGAGATAACTTCTAAGATCTCGCGCCCCCCTCATCCTCATGCCCCCTTCACGCCCCCTCCCTTGTCCCTTCTCTTGCCCCCTACCCCTTCTCTCACCCCCCTTACTCCCCTTCTCTCAACCCCCCTCTCTCACCTTTTCTCAACCCCCCTCTTTCACCCCCCTCTCTCACCCCCCTCTCTCACCCCCTCTCTCAACCCCCTCTCTCAACCCCCTCTCTCACCCCCCCTCAACCCTCTCTCTCACCACCCTCTCTCTCACCCCCCCTCTCTCACACCCCCTCACCCCGCTCTCTCTCACCCCCCTCTCTCTCACCCCCCTCTCTCTCACCCCCTCTCTCTCACCCCCTCTCTCTCACCCCCTCTCTCTCACCCCCTCCCTCTCACCCCCCTCTCCCTCTCACCCCCTTCTCCCTCTCAACGCCCCCTCCCTCACAACTCCCCTCTCTCTCAACCTTCAATTCCCCTCTTTCACCCACCCTTGACTGTCAAATTCATTGACTTCCTCTGGAGCAGCGGTTCTTACTGCTTCCTCTACATCAGGAATGCCCACAAGAGGCTCTAACATGAATGCGTGGCTCACAGAAATATGTTGGCTTTGTTAGTGAGCGAGGCTTGTAATCGTGGCGCATGTGGTTGTGTTGCAGGCAATTAAATTAGCGGAGAGTAAGTGTAAGTGTGATCCAGGCTGACCACTCATCAGAGCTTCCAACGCCCCAGCCTCCCACCCGTCTGACTCCGACACCCTGACTGCTCCCAATGCCCTGACCATCCTCCCATTTGAGCCCTGACACTCCTGTGCTGTCTCTCGCCTAGTCCCCAGCTGCCCACCCATCCGAGCTCCCAACTCCCTGGGTGCCCACCCATAAGAGCTCTCAATACTCCTACACTCTCACCTATGACCCAGCCTCTCTCCCATCCATCGGAGGTGCTGACACACAAACTTAACACCCGGTCCCAACCACCTACCTGCCCATCTGAGCTCCAGATGCCCTGAACAGGGGTTAATACCCACTCTTGGCCACCCGTCTGTTCCTCCGAGCTCCCGACGCCCTGAACACAGACTTACCACCTGATCGATGCAAGTACTATTTACTGTGATTAAAAGTAGTATGTATGTCATATTCGACCCCTAAATTTTACCCTTAAGCTTACTCAACAAAATTTGATTATTACACAAGTATATACAGTATTTGTACATTTTAATTATTGAATAAATATTACTTTGTATATTATTATTAATATCGTAATTTTAAAATATTTATACAATTTTTTTGTAACAAAATGTTCATGTAAGAGTAGAAACATGTATGTAATCTTGTGGCTCTCAAACATCTGAAGTTTATCGTATATGGCTCTTACGTTAAGCAAATTTGGACACCCTGATCTCTGTCAATTTCTTTCCTTGGAAAGGATTCATAAAGTGAACTGATAATATCAACAAAGTTTACCCATTCCCTGAAATGAAGAGAATATTAGGAATAATCTTCAATCCAGGAGGAGTTGAAGAAATATTTGCTTCTCTGCAAAGCACCAGTTAAAATTAATACTGTATTATAATGGCAGCAAGTTACCATTAATGAAGTGATTTTGGACGCCTTCACCAGATTGTGAAAGAAAGATTAACGTAAACCAGAGATGTAAACCAGTGTGAGATGTAAAATGGAATATGGAGAATTAAAGTACTCACTGGTTGGGCTGTTGTGTCCTACCATTAATCAGTTGAAAATAAACCAGTTAGATCACAGTCCTGTTAACGTGCCATGTTGCATGACATGATTACTTCAGCCATTTCTATTTATTTTCCATCATTCAGCCTCACCACTGCCTCAGCTCAAATCCTAACTCAATCTCCTTTACTTGATATTCCAATGCTTGACAGGTCAGTCATCCTCATTCTACCCTTTTAGAAACTGAGGTCACCCAAATCTGTTACCCATGTCTTAACTTGACTGAAGTCCCATTCACCTATTGATGCTAAATTTGCTGACTTACACTGGATTTGGGTTAAACCACTATTATTTTCCAAACCTTCCATAGCTTGATCCTTCCTCTCTCTTTTCTACAATGTGCTGTCCCCTTGTTTCTCTCATTTTGACCTCTTGATTATTCATATATTGTCCCTGGGATGCCTTCCTTCAACCTCCATCTTGCTCCCTTTCATTTTGTCACCATATTTTTGGTTATCTGCCCGAATAGCTCCTAAAGTATGTTGACATTTGAACTTTTTTTGATGATGCTCCAGTAATTATTCTTGGGTTTTTTTCCTATGCTAAAGGATCTACATAAATGCTAGTTGTTGTTAGGAGTTAAACGAAACACACAGGGTTTGTAGATTAATTGAGTGTAATTGGACAGCATAGGCTTGTGGGCTGGTAGGGCCTATTACCATGCAGTGTGCCTATGCTGGGTTGAATACAGTCTACAAAAGTGCAGGAAAAACTCGCAGGTCACATAGCATCATGTAAAGGGTAACCAACGTTTTTCGCCTGAGCCCTTCGGCTCCTCACCTCAGTCCTGTCCCTCTCCTGTGGGAGCTAACCACTCCCCGCCCCCCCACCATCATTCCTCACCAGTTTTATTTTCCTCTTCTACCCTCCCACCTGTGACCTTCTACCTGTTGGCAAGTACTCTTTCCTCCCTCCTCTCCTCTCCTTCCTCCCCCCATCTTTTTATTCAGGCATGTGCCTGATTTTTGCTCATACTTTGACAAAGGGCTCAGGTCTGAAATGTTGGTTCCCCTTCAGTTCCTTTAGATGCTGTGTGCCTTGCTGAGTTTCCCCAACCCTTTGGTGTCCTGTTCTAGTTGTTGCTAGCCGTTTCACTTTTTGTCTTGTCTTAAGCATTTTCTTTACAGTTCTCTGGATTCCAGACACCAAAACCTTCGGCTGTATTAATCCACATGAGACACAGAAGCAGGTTCTGTTCTGGTGTCTTTATTCACTTGAGCTCTACTCTTTCTCAGATGTTGTGCTTGTCATTCACAACATATGTACTGAATGCAAATTGGGGCCTGCTGGCTCCAATATTTGTTAGTGGATGCAGTTAAGTAGCTCAATCAAAATTTCATTACGCTGGATCCACTCAAGGCATAAATATATTTTCAACTGAAACCTGATATGTTTCCTGTAGACAGTATTTGTATAAGATGGACATTTTAGTTCAACAAATATTGCAAAATACATCACAGAAAGTGAGGGTCCGTATTTAAAAAAAACCCAGAGTAATCTGGAATACAAAGTGATTGAGTGACAGGACCACACTTTTTATTATTCTCATCATTTAGCTGTAGGGTTGCTATAGCAATGCATGTGGAGAGCATGACATATTGTTGGAATGTGACATTAACCTGAATAATACTTTTGACCTGAATGTTACTGTGCAATTTTATGTTTAGATAAAGAAATGGGCTGTAGTGCAAATAATGTTGCAACATTTAATTGCTCCCAGCACCTGTACTGGCCACAATTCCATGGTTAAGTCACCTGAACTGAATCTAACACATGTTACATTGGAGGGAAGTTGTGATTGGTTTGTGTCCTGCTCTTTGATGTGCTGTGTCAAGAGGAAATGTTTTAATGAATAGGTAAGTAGAGTTAAAGAAATGTATTCAGCAACCAAGAATGACATAAATTTCTCATGTTGCTATTTATGCAACTTGTTTTCTTTCTCATTTATATAAATTCCTTCTGGTAGCAATTAATTTAAAAACAAACTTAGGATATTGTAATTTATTGAGTTCAATGACCTACTAGTTCCATTATACTTATAATGTGTTGAAAGATTCCCAAACCATGACTTAAATTAGCAGGTGAGCCATAGCCTTCTGATGCATGGAGGTTTCTGCTTCAGTAATCTCATTTGTTGACTCAATTAGTTCCCTAAACATCATCACCTCTTACATTCCCAACTGCCCCCAGCCCATAATTGACAAGCTGCCTTCTCTTTCAGCATTGATTCCAAGTCTGCAAATGCACATTACATGTCATCTTATCCCAGATCAACAAAACCCAAACAAAATCAGCTAACATCACTATTCAAAGCACAATGCATGCCTGATTTTTTTCTGTCTCTCATGTGAAAAGTTGGTTATCCTTTACTTGCTATGGATGCTGCATGGCCTGCTGAGTTTTTCCAGCACATTTGGGTATTGCACTCGACCATGGCATCTGAAGATTTTCTTGTTTCACTAATAGTATTGTGGTTAGTCATGCAGATCTGATCTCCCTACACAAGGAAGAAACAATGCAATAGTTGCTTTACAGCAAAGATTCATGGGTTATTATATCAAGAGAGATTAAGCAGGTTGGTCCACTCCCAGAAGGATCTCACCTTTGTACAAAGCCAGGTTGAATGGATAAAAGTTCCAATCTCCATAGCACACCAAAAGCAGATTTCTGAAATTTCTGGTTTTATGTAATTCTTGTGGTGTGATGTATAGTTGATGCAAGAAATTATATTGACTGCTGTCACACTGTTCCCATGTGGATCTGACCAGCACCACTCGTGGATTGTTGTGCCTAAGTCCGTCTCCCACCTTTCCTTTGCCTTATGTAAGCCTGGCTTTGGAATAGGAGATATAGAAATAAACAGGCTTATTCCCCCTTCGAATTAGAATCTCCATGTCACTATACATGGGTAGGCCAATAGATGGTCCCAAATTATCACTTAAGAAAGATCTTAACTGAAGATAGCAGAAGTTTTTATTTGACAAATCATGTGTCATGGGATCTTGACATCCAGCTTTGATAATGCAGTATTCCTTCTCTCAGCCTCAGCTTATTGAGAGGAAGAGGTGCTATAAACTAAGCTATACCTGGAAATTGGGCACTATAGATTCACAAGGATATGACTGGGAATGGTGAGACACTTTGTGTTAATATGCCATCTGGAAATGCGGGGTAGTGAAGGTCTATAAGATCGATTATTTTAACATTAGAAATAAATAATGAAAATTGGCAAGGCTTTGATTATGGTTTAATATGATTTCCTTGTACATCGCTGTCCCACAAGGCTCTCAATGCAAAGGTTCATAAAACAAGATTGAGACCATTAATTTAGATTTTTAACATTGGATGAACAATAGACCACCTGCATGAAAACATTGACACTGAATCTTGGGTCTGGATAAATATGAAGCATTATGAAAATTATGATGTGGACATTCACATTGTTTGATTTGGAAAACCGAGGTCTACACAGCAGGTTCACTGTTGTACAATGCAATGGTATAAAATCCCCAAATTTAAATCTGCTTAAACTGAAAAACGCTATTTCTTCTTTCTGATTGCAAAATGTTCCACAGCATATAATACAAGCTGTGGGCAAAATAATTTCCCATAGGAAAACCTATAAAGAATCTCAATAGGTCGCAAGCTGCTAAACAAGTTAATAATCAAATTGTTTAATTTTCAAGTAAAACTTTCTGTGTGAATTAAACTTGAATAAATTGCAACTTCATCTTTTCAAACTCTGGAATGAGTTACTTTTTCTGAACATCATCCTTTAAAAAGATGGGCATTCGGATTAGAGGCTGTAAAATCATAAAGATTAGGGGTGCAAAAGATATCTATGTCACTGTAAAAATATAATCCAATGTACCATGTTCAAGTTACAGCAAGTAGATTGTTGCAAGATGAAAATCTGAGGAGTAAAGGTAAAGGTTCCATTATTGTCGTGTGATACTACATTTAGAATTTAACATACATGGAAGTCTTAACTTTGTCTACCATAAGGAAGACAGAGAGTCACCACTTTGTCCAGTGCCCCTCACGGAAATGAGGCCCCAGCATGGAACAAACTCACAACCCCTGGTTTACAAAACCAGTGCTCTAATCACTGAGCTATCGGAGCCTCAGATATTTGTTTTGGGTCATTAATAGTAAATGGATACAATAGCAGCAGGTAACTTGTGTTTACCCTTTATTTGATTTCAGTTGAACCCATAGAAATAAATTTGGAAGTAGAGCTAAGGGTAGTTAAAATTGTAGCATTCTTCAACTAGAAATTCACCCCCACCCACCTTTGCTGATCAATACTATTAAGTGTGATATTTGATGGTGGCAGAACAATCTACCCTGCCTTAAAAATTCAGTCCTGTGAGCTTCAAGGGAATTCATCTCAGAGGTGACTCACAACAGTCTACAACCATTACTAAGTTTTGTTTTGGCTCTAGTGAGAGTGGATAAGCTTCATGATTCATATAATGTCGTTAAGAGGTATTCTTCACCACATGGTTTCATGTACGTGGCGTGGTGGCAAAAAAAAAACAGGTGGATTAAAACATGATTGGTTGAAGGCAAATGGATAAATGGTTGCAGTTTAAAGTCAGCAGACAAGGGACTGCCATCTTCAGGTTAAAGAGGACATTCACTCGCTGAATATAGACTGGCTATTAGTTTAAGGGAGATGATTCCTGCGTTTAGTCCTCATTCGTACTGCTGCAAAGTCAAACCCTGTGCTTCCTGTTCTGAGGAGAAGCTGGTTTTGTACCTTGATCACAACCATTCAGCAAGAGTCGGGATCTAGAGTAGCAGTTTAGCTTGGAGTCAATTATGACAACAAGATTGAGAACATCTGTTCAGTTTCAGAAGTTTGCCAGAGAGGTGGAAGTAAGAAAAATGCTAAAATTAGCAGTATATTTGTAAAATAACATCAGGATTGGGCAGAGTTAACACAGATTTATGAAAAATAAATCATGTTTTCAAACATGTCAGGGTGTTTTGAGTTGTAACTAGCTCCTCAACTTCAGGGATAACAGACCTAGCCTCTCCACTCATAATTAAAATGCTGCATTGCAGGCAACAGCTTGGTGAATTTCCTCTGTGCCCTCTTCACCAATTTCACTTCTTTCCAATAATGGAGTGACCAGAAATGCATGCAGCATTCCAGGTGAGGTCTGACCAATGCTTTATAAGGATGGAGCAGTGACTTGACAAATTAAAGTCAGATCCCATATGCCTCTTAACTTGCATTGCCACTTCAAGAATCTTGTGGCTTGCATGCCAAGTTATTCATTATATCCTCATTTATACTCCCAAAAACAGTCACCACACACTTCAATGGATTAAACACCATCTGCCACTTTGCAGCCCATTTCACCAGCACGTTGATAAACTCCTTCAGCCTTAAACTACTCACTACACTGTTAACAACTCTCGCAAATGGAATGCCAAAAGGACTGGTCATGCCACCTACATCTACATCCAAATCCTTCACCCTTTATTACATAACAGTTCCAGTGCTTATTCCTGTGGAACATCACTAATCACAGGTACCCAATCTCAAAAAGAATATTCTGCCATCACCTTCTAACTTCTAAGCCAATTTTAGATCTAAACTCCTATACAAGACCTTGCGTAAAATTTTGCTGATGTCCTTGTAAACCACATTGAGTGCAGTGCCCTCATCAACACACTTTGTTAACTCCTTAAAACGTTAATCAAATTGGTCAATGTTGGGTTTCTGATTACTTTAAAGTGATCATTAATCTTGAGCCTCATAATTTTTTTTTCCAATAACTTCCCCACAACTGATATTAGGCTTACAGGTTTGAAAAGGGAGTTCTCCTGTTATCAGATACCTCACTTGTGATCAGTGAGGATTTCAAAGGGCATTGATTTTTTTGGGGGGTGGGGGCAGTTTCTTTCCCAAGAGGGCTGTAAAGACTCTGCCACTGACAATATTCTAGACAGAGATTGATAGACAATCGGGTAGTAAGGGGACCATGGGAAATTAGAATGGTGAATGGAAGTGACCCTGAGATATGTGTTCTGCTTTAAACATATTAAGTAGTGAAGCAGACACAAGGAGTTGAAAGACTTACCAGAAGGGTTTTTAAGTAGCATGGTTAGTTCAGCTGTTTGTTCAATGCCATTACAGCCTCAGCGAACCGGGTTTGAATCCACCACAGTCTGCAAGAAGTTTGTACGTTCTCTCTGTGTCCACGTGGGTTTCTTCCCAGTGCTCCAGTTTCCTCCCACATTCCAAAGACATATGGCATAAGTAGGTTAATTGGTCACTTGGGTGCATTTGGGTGATATGAGCTTGTGGGCTGGAAGGTGCCATGCTGAATCTCTAAATTAAAAAAAATTAAGGTGCCATAGGGTCATGGTGAGACAATGTTTCCTTGTTTAGAGAAGAGAAGAATATTAGAGAAGAATATTTAGAGAAGAATATATTTCTCAAGGATAGTCAGCGTAGCTTTGTTAGATGAAGTCTGTGCCTCACGAGCCTAGTTTTTTGAGGCAGTAACAAAAAAATTTATAAAGTAGGGAGGTAGGTGTGGTGTACATGGATTTTAGTAAGGCATTTGATAAGCTCACTCATGGAAGACTCATTCAGAAAATCAAGAGCCTTGGGGGTCCAAGGATCCCTTGTTGAGTGGATTTAGAATTGGCTTGCCTATAGATAGCAGAGAGAAGGAAAGTATTCTGCCTGGAGGTCAATGATTAATGGAGTTCCGCAGGTTGATAGGGTAGTTACAGTAAGAAGGACTTTGGTATGCTGGACTTCATTCATCAGGGGATTGAGTTCAGGAGTTGTGAAGTAATGTTGCAGTTCTATAAATCTCTGGTGAGACCATACTTAGATTGTTGTGTTCAATTCTAGCCACTTCATCACAGGAAGGATGTGGAAACAATGGAGAGGTTGCAGAGGAGATTGCCAGCCTGTTGCTTGGATTATGAGGCAAGTTTAGCAGAGCTGGGGCTTTTTGTGTAACCTCAAACAAAAACACAGGGTATCGTGTAATGAGAAAAAAAGAGAGTTAAAAGGTGCAAGGTAGCAAATTATATGAATGGGAGATAGTAGTCTTCTTCTTCTTTGGCTTGGCTTCGCGGACAAAGATTTATGGAGGGTTATGTCCACATCTGCTGCAGGCTCGTTGGTGACTGACAAGTCCGATGTGGGACAGGCATCGGTTGCAGCGGTTACAAGGGAAAATTGGTTGGTTGGGGTTTTTCCTCCTTTGCCTTTTGTCAGTGAGGTGGGCTCTGCGGTCTTCTTCAAAGGAGGTTGCTGCCCGCCGAACTGTGAGGCGCCAAGATGCACGGTTGGAGGTGAGATCAGCCCACTGGCGGTGGTCAATGTGGCAGGCACCAAGAGATTTCTTTAAGCAGTATAAGTTTACCAAACCAACCGATAAACAAAAGCTTGCCCTATACTAGATGATACAAGCAATGGGTGCAGTAAAATGCCAATTAGAAAAAACAATGGTTTCAGAATCATATAAGTTACGGGCACTTCAACCATCCTTGTTGTGCCAACCCATATATTCCTTCTTTTAAAAAAAGTACTAATCCCTCCCTACCCCATAACCCTCTGTTTTACTTTCATCCATGTGTCTGTCTAAGAGTCTTTTAAATGTCCCCAATGTTTCAGCCTCCACCACTATCCCCGGCAAAGTATTCCAGGCACCCACAACTCTCTGTGTATTTTTTTAAAAAAAAACTTACCCTGATGTTTTCCCGAAACGTCCTCCCTTAACTTTAACACATGTCCTCTGGTGTTTGCTGATCTTGCCCTGGGAAACAGGTGTTGGCTCTTTTGTAGACCTCCACCAAGTCTCTTCTCATCCTTCTATGCTCCCAAGAGAAAAATCCAAGCTCTGCCCCTACCTTGATTCTTAAGACTTGTTTCCTAGTCCTCTACACCCTCGCCATCCTTCCTATAATGAGGTGACCAGAACTGAACACAATACTCCAAGTCTGATCTCACCAGAGATTTGTCGAGTTGCAACATGACCCTCTCATGATTTTAATTTTGACTCAATGAAGAAGGGAAAGTTGCAGCTGTCCTCATGGTTGTTGGAATTATTGAGATGTAAGGTAAGTTCTGTAGTAATATCATACCAAAGTAGCAGAAATAGTTTGACGACTGTCTATAGCGCACCCTGTTCCAAGAGAATCTCCAGAGAGAATGTTAACATCCACATACTGTCCCTCCTACATATTTTTTTACAAAAATGAGTTTATGGTTCCCTGCTTCAATCATTTTACAGAATACTTTATGATTTGCCATTGGCTAATCTCACAAAATGATTTATAGGTAGGGGCTAGCTTTTCATATTGGACTGCCTTGCTGGAAGAGTTAGAGTTCTGGAAGTATAATATTCAATGGCTTTCATCATGAGCATTTTTGGCCATAAAATAGACTCAGTGCTGACTAATTTAGCAATGAAGCATCTTGTGTGTGATCTGTGCATCGGTTTGTTGGCCCAATTTTCTGAAACGGGTAGTAGCCCCCTTCATTTATTAAAAGAAAGGTGACTAATTATCATTAAGAGCAGTAGTTCCCAACCTTTTCCTTTCCACTCACATACCACTTTAAGTAATCTCTATGCCATCGGTGCTCTGTGATTAGTAAGGCATTGCTTAAGGTGGGATGTGAGTGGGAAGGGAAGGTTGAGAACCACTGCTCTTGACCCAATTGTTACTGAAATATTTTGCTTCAGAAAAATTGTCCTTGGCCCATTTCCTTTGGAGTTAGGAAACCATGCACATAACGAGTCAATGAGGTACGATTAAAACAGTGGTTTTCAAACTTTTTCTTTCCACCCACATATCACCTTAAGCAATCCCTTACTAATCACAGAGCTCCTATGGCATAGGGAATACTTAAAGTGGTATGTGAGTGGAAAGAAAAAAAATGTTGAGAACCACTGGTTCCTTTTTGGTTACTATTCAGCTTAATAACAGATGGTTCAAAAATGCCTCTTCGTTAAATTTGAATTTCATCTTCCAAAAAATTAGATGATCTGAAATATATCTATTCAACTCCACACTTCTTTTCTGGGGCCCTGCTGGCTCAATTATACAGCACAGTAGGAGCAGTTAATTTTTACACTGTGAAATTTAGGTAATAGTTTCAGGTGATTTTGAGCTGTTGATAGAGCTCAGTAGTGTGAGCAAAATGCCATCATCAAAGTGAAATGTTCTTGTTAGGAAAAAGTTTACTCAGCTGGTTGCTGAATCATTTGAATATTTTTGCATGATCATCGGTTTTTGCAGAAAATGTAAGAATTCTGGAAAAAAAATACGACCTATTATTTTTTAATCAACAATGAACACTAAATCCTTACTAAAGAAATCAAAGATTTTGTCCTGACTTACCTCAACTTAAAAATTCCTATTCATACCTCTACAGAACTGGTTATTGTCTGCTGGGAGGTTGTGATAATGCACGTTGTAATTCTTAACATTACAACATGCTGTATCTGAAATTGTAATCTTATTCACCACAGGCACAGCAGATTATCAGCTTTTCCAGCTGAAATGAGAAATATCCGGCTTTTCCTTTAAAACTGGAGTAATCCTGCTTAATTTACCATGAGATAAGTTCAGTTTCAAGGTCTAAAAAATGTATTGTAAAAATCATCTTTTTAAAAATAACTCAATGCCTTCAACAAATTTTTCTTTCAACTGATTGCATTGTAGCATTTGTAAATTGGCCTTCAAGCACTTTCTGGACATGTGTTAATTAGGTAGCACTGAAAATATTGCACAATTAGTCTCTTTCTGACTGACTGCATTGTTGGTAACCACATCCAATTTTCTGTCTGATTCATCCATGAGTAAGGTAGTGCTAAGCCATGTGTGTAAAAACAGTTGCTGTGTCTCTTTGTAAAATAGTGGGAATGGGTCAATTGAAGATGATGTGTCGTGATGGAGGGAGGAGACAGCCAATGCTTCTACTTTCTAATTAGTCAGAAAATTTGGCATGTCGTCAAATGGTGACGAACCCTTACAGGTGTACTGTATAAAGTATGCTGTTTGATTACATCATGGACTAGTTTGGAAAATACAGTGTCCCTTGATACTTCTGGTCATTTAAAAATGAGTCACTCTGAGATTTTAAATTCACATTTACGAATGGAAGACTGCAAAAAAAATAGCAAATATTTCCACATCCATCTGACCACTCATCGAAATCTGTGTGGGCCACTGTCTCAAGAAGGCAGCCAAGATCACAAAGAGGCTGCTTCACCCTGGGTACTGGTCTTTTGCTGCTGCCTTCATGTAGGAGGTACAGAAACCTGTGGTCCAGCACCTCTAGGTTCAAGAACAGTTTTTAATCCAACAGTTTTTGTTAAATTATCAAATAGCATGCGAGGAGGTGGTGGGATGCACGGCCAATCGATGTGTATGAAAGTACTCTCATTTGCTTCTCTTTCTCTTCTTGGTAGGGTGTCCCTTTGTGTGCCTTTATGGGCAAACAAAAGTGAACAAACTGTGTGTAATATACATGGCAATCAAAAAACCTGAACTTGATGTGCATTGGTATCACATTATGAATTATAGATTGAGAATTCCATTCTAAAGTGGCATTTCCTGATGCTGACTGTTGCTGTATGTTTCATAGCCACCTTTATCAATATATCATTCAGTAACATTGCCCTGCAAGTGTTTGTGCTCTGAACTCGAGTCTCAAAAATGCATCCACTGGTGATGACCGCAATACACAATCATATAGCAACATCAGACCCACAATCTAAGTACAGGTAATGTATGGGAGGCTAAGCTTTTCAAAATCAGATTGTGGCCGATTTATAGCCAAATTCCATTTGCATTCATTTATCACGTGGCCTTCACACTTTTGGCCAGTCCTGGATTTTAAATAAGCAGCGAGACCTTGCTGCCTGTCATGGGAAAGAATTCCAAATGTGTTGCATCCATTTCATTTGTAAAAAGTTTCCAGAGTTAGTGCCTAAAAAAAAGAGTGAGTCTCCATTTTGTTTTTCTTTGTTGAACAGCTAAAAAATGTCAATCAAATCATCCCTAAATTTTATAAATTCTAAAGACTACTTCTTTAGACATTACTTCACTTTTATCAGTATTAACTTTATATTCTGATACTGCACCATATTCTTTCAATTTAGTATGTAACATCTTTATTGACTTTTTGGGTTGTACTAAGTACACAATAATATTGTCAGCAAATAGGCTCATTTTAAATTCTTCATCATTTTCTTGTTCCCTTTATTGTTTTATCTGATCTTATCAATCTGCTTATGGTTCTATGGCTAAAACAAAAAAGGAAGGTGATGGTGGACATCCCTGTCTAGTTGACCTGTTTAATGAGAAAGAATCTGAGATATACCTGTTAGTCAATACTCTTGCCTGAGGATTGTTATATAAGGCCAGTAAACAGGAATCTCCTTTTAAATGGCAGACGCAGGCAATATGTTATCAAGGTATTAGAACAGACAACAATTTAAATCATCTATTTAAATTAAACTATCGACTACTATTAAAAAAAGATCCAAGATGATCTAGAAAAATGGAAAGACTTACCTGCAACTCTGATAGAGAGGTAAACTGTATAAAAATGAACATATTTCTGAGATTACAGTATTTTTTCAATTGTTATTTTTTCCAAACACTGAATAAATTAATAAGAAAATTTCTATGGAAGGGTAAGAAATCAAGAGTGGCTTTGGACAAGTTAACATGGTTATATAAACAAGGGGGTTTGCAGCTACCAAATTTTAAAAACTACTATGAGGCAGCTAAATTAAACTTTTTGTCAAACTTTTATCAACCAGGAGAAAAACCGGCTTGGCTCAGGATAGAGTTATATAGATTAAAAGAGATTGTTTCCAAACATTTAATTTATAATTGGAATGAGAAATTAGTAATGAATAAAAATACACCAATATTACATCATATATTAAAAATATGGAGTAATATACATTTAGAAAGAGGGATGATAAACTATCAACTACCAAACATGTTGTTAAAGCAAAATCAACTAATTCCTTTTACAATGAATATTTTTTTATTAATGAATGGACAAGAAAGGGGATTAAAAGAATAAAAAATTGTTTTTGGGTAATATTTTAATAACATTTGATCAAGTTAAAGATAAATATGAAATATTGAATGATGCACTATTTTCTTAGTATCAATTTAAAAACCTAATTAAAGGAGAAGACAGGAACAAGTTTAAGACTACCTGAGTCAAGCTGTTTTGAATATATAATTACAGACACATTGATGGTTAAAAATTATTACAAATATGTATATTACAATACAAAATAATAATCAAAGAAATGCACAAATCAAAACAATGTTGGGTAGAGAATTTAAATATACAGATAAAAAATGAAACTTAGTCTGAATTATGTAATGATAAATACAGTATATACTTGGTGTCGTATGATACAATATAATTTGTTGCATAGATTATATATTACATCTCAAAAATTAAAAGAATGGAATCCTGTTCTAAACAAGAAATTGGTACCTTACTACATTCAACTTGGACATGTGAGAAAGTAATTTTTTTCTGGGATGAATTGAATCTAATATTAAATCAAATAACAAAAACTAAAATACTTAAAGATCCAAAAATTTTCCATTAAGTAATGTAAATGATAAAGACTTAGATAAAATTAAAAAAAATCTCAAAAACAATTTATTATCATTGCTTTAGCAGCAGCAAAAAAATGCATAGCAACAATTTGGAAATGGAAACATCTTTGAAAATACAGCGCTGGAATATCAAAATAGATCGGTGCATTCCATTTAAAAAATACCTATCATTTAAGAGATAATTTTGGACAATCAAAAAAAAAAATCTAGGAACCATATATAAAATTTGTTGGTGATCACCAGACTCAAACCTCCAACACTTATAACGATAGTATAATGTATGTAATCGAATATAATATTCTATTTAATATTTAATATTATTCATTGAGTCAATTAAAATTGAATAATAACCAGATGACACGTTTATTTATTTGGGTTTAATTTTTATGGGGAGGAGAGGGATGGGAGAAAATAGAAAATGTCACGATATATATGAATTTATGTATGTAAAGCATATAGTTTTGATTTATTGTGACTTATTAAATAAAGAAATAAAAAAGAATGCTTCTTTAGTTTGTGTAATCTATCTCTTTTCTAGTTTAATTCTGGTAAATTTAAACAGGATCATGCCACATAACCACTGGCCCGGCAGCCTATTGAGAATGTGACAAGTATTGAGTACTCACCACACTAACCCATTTTTGGCTTCAGGGTGACAACTGGATCCCCCAAGAAACCAAGGAAAACACTTGTCACAGGGCAAAGGTGCAAATTCCACATAGACAGAACCCAAGGACAGGATCAAAGTAAGGGCACTGGAACCATGAGATCGCAGAACATCAAGTCACAACACTGCACTTTGAACATCTCGATAACTTTGTCATTTCAACCTTACTTGGAAGGAGATAGGTTTCTGATGTGGATTGATTCCTGTGTTAGGTGTTGAGAGGTTACTGCTTTGTGTTTTAACTCTCTCACCACGACCTCGCCCTTTCCCTGTCTCTGTTTCTGCTTGCCCTCTGCTCCCTCTCTCTCTTTCATTCATTGCTGAGCTCGAATATTGTTTAAAGCTCCACTCTTCGCTGACAAAAGTGATTACATAATTTAATTTCACAGAAGTGAAAGAAGTGTTGACTTTTGTATGAGGTGTTAACCTAGTGTGTCCTTTCAAATGGATATAATAAATCTTTCTTTTCCAAAAATAAGCCGTTATATTTTTAAAAAGAACAGTAACTGAAATCTCCTCGTTCCCCAACATTATATCCAAAGCCAATGTAAGGAGAGAATGCTTTTTTGTGTGTGTGTGATTTTGGCTGTGAATACATCCACTCCTACACTTCCCAAGTTAGGACAGTGACTCTTTCTTATGCATACTTTATTTGGTCTGGAGGTGTTCAAGTGCTAACTTTAACTCACTCCAGTATTCAAATTTCATTGATTACAACTTTGTTTGCTTTATTTCTGCCACCACCTCATTGAAATGATGGTGTCATCCATGTCTCTCAATATCATTTGCATTTTTATCTCTTGATTTCATTCAATGGATTTCCTAAAAGAGATAAAAAGTGCTCCCATTTTAGAAAGCATTGATCCATTTCCATTTTCATTCAAACTCAATGGCATGGTAGCAATGGCAGCATTTGTAATGATCAAATAAGAATCACTGAGAAGAACGTGAAGTAAGAGTAGAAATCTGGCACAGTGGAATTAATGCTACTTAAAATTTTTAGATTCATCAGAAATTAATGTCAGGGAGTTAAGTCCAACAGTTGTGAGTAACTTTATCTTACTTTTATTTAATAAGTTGATGTATATCCCTTTTGCATTGAGGTAAAGTGGTCAGTACCTTTCTCTTTGGCTTGGCTTCGCGGACGAAGATTTATGGAGGGGTAATGTCCACGTCAGTTGCAGGCTCGTTTGTGGCTGACAAGTCCGATGCGGGACAGGCAGACACGGTTGCAGCGGTTGCAGGGGAAAATTGGTGGGTTGGGGTTGGGTGTTGGGTTTTTCCTCCTTTGTCTTTTGTCAGTGAGGGGGGTTCTGCGGTCTTCTTCAAAGGAGGTTGCTGCCCGCCGAACTGAGAGGCACCAAGAAGCAAGGTTTGAGGCGAGATCAGCCCACTGGGGCAGGCACCAAGAGATTTCTTTAGGCACTCTTTGTACCTATTTTTTGGTGCACCTCTGTCACGGTGGCCAGTGGAGAGCTCGCCATATAACATGATCTTGGGAAGGCGATGGGCCTCCATTCTGTAGACGTGACCTGCCCAGCGCAGTTGGATCTTCAGCAGCGTGGATTCGATGCAGTCGGCCTCTACCATCTCGAGTACTTCGATGTTAGGGATGAAGTCGCTCCAATGAATGTTGAGGATGGAGCGGAGACAATGCTGGTGGAAGCGTTCTAGGAGCCATAGGTGATGCCGGTAGAGGACCCATGATTTGAAGCCGAACAGGAGTGTGGGTAAGCAAGGAACTTGCCACCTTGCAAACTTTAAAACTTTCTTGTTACTCCTCTGCATTTAAAAGAGCCAGTTAATTTTTTGGAGTCCCTTCAATTATCTGTATTTGAAGGAAATAATTAAAGGAAGTTCCCAATCATGAATTTATTTTCAGTGGAAGCACCTTTTCTGAATTGAATTGTATTATTTATTGTCATGTGCAACAAGGTGCAGTGAAACATTTTGTTTTGTCTGCTTTCCAGGCAAGTCAACCACAGTCCCTCAGGTAGTACAAGAATAAAAATAAAAGTGCAGGGGGTCGCGTAACAAGGAAACAAAAGTGCAAAAGAAAATGTCACGTGAAAGAATAGTGCAGTGTAGCGTTAAAGAGAAAAGGATAGGTAAACTGGGCAGGGTATCATTATTATTGGAATGAGAGGTTCATTCGAGAGCCTGATAACAGCAGGAAAGAAGCTGTCCTCAAATCTGGAGGTTCATGGTTTCAAACTGCATGATTGTATTCACAGAGCAGATAAAAGGATGATGTGAGCCAAGTGCACTTAAAATTCTGCAACCTTTAGTAGCAGCTACACCTGTTCAATTTCTTCCATTGCTGTTAAAACCAGAATTCTGCTGGATATTCTTGGATATTTTTGAATGATTTTCTTCTTTGCTTATAATCCGGAAGATTTTCATTCAGATTCAGTCACTCCAGCCATTCTGCAAGGAAAATCAAATTCAGTGGGAGAGAGCAAAAATAATAAATACTTACTTCCAGCTTTTCCAAATGAACGATCTGTTTTCTTATTAATTTAAATTATGCAGAAAAATTTATAATATTAGTTTCCAGTTTAGGGCCCACTGGTAACCTATTCTTGTCTAAGCAGAATTTATTTACATGACACTCATCGGCTCCTATTCCGTTCATTATCTGGCCTAATTTGGCTCTTCATCACTAGGTGAGTATGAAATGGTAAATGGATCCAAACTTTGGGAATATTTTGAAGTTTATTCAAAGATAAGATTTGAGCTAGTGGAGCTGATGCCTCACACTTCCTGTGCTTGAGGTTTGATCTTGCTGTGTACAGTTTGTATGGTTCCAGCACGAGCTAATAAATATTCAATGCACCGTGATTATTTTCCTTGTAAGTTCCCTTCTCTGGGCATAATTTTACTGCTGAGATAGATGTAATTGTTCATATTGCTGTCCTTGTTACGTGCAAGTCTCTTAATTGTTTTTAAATTTTGCAAATTGGTAGTTGGGTTCATTGGCACCTACCCAATGTATCTGTAATTGACTTGTGGTCTTTGATTCTCTTCTGTCAAAGTATGACACTCTTCTGTTTCTTGTTGAAGTTATTTTACATAAATCAAGATGTCATGACCAATATTCTGTACCATCAGATTTGACACCAATCAACTGTGGTTACGGAGTTTGGCGCTGCATCTGTTGGATGCCCATTCAGATTAAGCTCCTGCTGCTCTGATGCCACTTTAGCATTTTGTGTAAATGATCCCCATGACATTTAACAGAGTGAAGCACTTTGCACCATCATGCACAACGAGTCACAGGTTACAACAAATCTCAACTCTGCCAAGGTAACAAAATAATAACCTACTTGAGATATTGTGTTGAAGTGTTTGATAAATGCATCTGCATTCAATCTTTGGATTCAACACACTTTAAATGCCAGCTAATCGTTCAGGATGACACCAGCACATAATGGTGTTATCCCTGTCATTTCTCACACCAGCAGATTAGGTCTTATGAAAGTTATTTTAAAGCTCATTGTTCATTCACTGTAACTCATCTTGTGCATTAACATTGATCAGTAATTAAGACTTGTTCATTTTTACATTAAGTTGAATATTTATTATGAATCACACAAGATTATTTTGAACTAAAATTTGATTGACCCTCTATTTTAACTTTCCCCTTCATTATTGTGCTAACATCCGGGTATTTTTAAGTCAATTTAACAAATTATAAATGTAATGTCATTGATAGTGACTCAGGCTTTTATTTATTTCTGCTTTTGTTGCACTGCATGTTGAAATTGTTTCAAAGCTTCACCTTTTTCTCTTCCTTCGGCCGGTCACTTCTCTATTATTTGGGCATTACCAATGTTACTTTCAGTTTTCAATCTTCCACATTTATGCTGACTCATTTCAGACGCTCCAACTGTGGTTCCAACTTTCTAAGCATAACTTTTTAAATAGCTTTCAAATGAAATAAAGCTTATTGTTCAGATGGTTAATGACTCCAGTAGAGATTCTTAAAGTTATCATGAATTAAAAAGAAATGGTCACTTTATGAAACCGAAAGATAACCATGGGGAAACATAGAAAATGAAGATGTTCATGGCAAGGACAAAGATATAATCACCAGAATTATGACAATATTCAGATGAAATTTAAATTACTCATAACAAGTTTGACCATGCAAATATTAGATATATGCCATGTACTCAGGTGATACCATGTAAAAGTGACCCCCCCCTACTATTTTTGGCCCCCAAAATTTGGTATTTTAGTCTCTGACCTCGGCCCTGGCCTCCCGCAGTACAGAGCTCCTGTCGCCTCGACCACGGACTCTTGCCACCTGCCCAGTAGATCCTCTGATGCCTCAGATGCAGACTTACCACCCACTCCCTGCTGACCACCCATCAGAGCACCTGGCGCCTCGAATGATGCAGATACTTACCGCGATCAAACGTAGTATCCATGTAACAATCAACCCCGTAAGTTTAATGTTTTAAAAAATGGACTCCATTTTTACATGAGTATATACAGTACACAAGCTAAGAAGTCTCTCCAGCCTGAGCCCAAAGAAGCTGTCGAGCCTGGCACTAATTGAACAGAACCGGAGTGTTCAAGAACAAATCACGTCATTTCAGCAGCGAACATCGAAAATACTACATATGTTTTGTACTTGAAAAAGGCTTTTCTTCTGCTTGCCTTTTCAAATTAAGAGCTTGTTTTTGTTTGTACGGCGAGGTCACACAGGACTGCAGCAATAAATGAGGACAATTCAAATTGCCAACCTGTGCAGCAGCTTAGAGAGAGGCTACAGTCCAATCATCTTAGACACAGTTTCAATGATTGCAGAAATAAACCTCATTGGCAAAGATACCAGCCAGCTCACAGAAGTGTGGGGAACAAAAACCTTAGCTTTAAATTTTATTTTGATGCACTTATTATGTGATCCTCGCGTCACCAGCAAGCAAGAAGTTGCTCCCAACCTCCGTTGCTCTTGTAGTGGTGATGGTGAGGCACTTTGTTGAATCATCTCAGTTTTCATGCCGATGATGTTGTTAGCATTCCAGTATTTGGGAACAGCTACAGTGAAGTGGCAGCACACCCGTCTTCTTAAGTGTGTGATTGACTGAGAAACTTGTAGATGGGCTTGATGATGAGTACACGTGCCCCAAACCTCTTAGCTGCTGCAGACAAACAAGCACTTCATGGAAAAAGCAAGAATGTGCACTAAATAAAAAAAATATGTCGTTAATAAATGTTCAGAATATATATATGGAATATATAAATATATGGAAAGAGAGAGGAAAAAAAACAAAGCATGTCAATGGAAAAGACAGGCCTTTTGTGGTATGGGAGCAGTCTATGATTAGTGAGCAAGGAGTTCAGGAGCCTGATAGTCCTTGGAATCAAACTGTTCTTGAACCTAGAGGTGCTGGTTTTCAGTTTTCTGTCCAAAGGTGGCAGTGAGAAGAGTTTGTGACCTGGGTTAGGTTTGTTGTCCTAAAATATGGGTTGTAGCAACTAAAATTTCAACATTCATTTTTTTTGTGAGGGGGGGGGGGGGTTTGGGCCTTTTCTGCAAACGCAGTATTTATCACCCAGTGTAATACCCTTCAAAAGGTGAGTTGTCCCTTTGAACCACTGCATTTCTTTTATAAAGGTATTCCCAGGGAGCCATGTGGTGGGGAATTCCAGGGTTTAGACCTAGAAACAATGTAGCACCAGCAATACATTTCCAAATCAAAAAGGTTTGCAACTCCAAGGGGAATCTGCAGGTGAAGGCGTTCTCTGCCATCTGTTACCCTTGTCCTTAGTCATAGGGGTGGCATGTTTGGGAGGTATTGTCAATGTAGACGCAGCACAGCAGTGCCTTTGTGGATGGTACACAGTGCAGCTAGGGCTTGCATATGGTGGTGAGAATGAATGTTTAGGGAAGTAGATGTGTTGTCATTTAGTAAGGTTACATTTTCTTGGGTGATGGCAAGGTTCTTGAGAATTGATG
The DNA here is from genome assembly GCF_036971445.1 of Narcine bancroftii. Taxonomy (NCBI): domain Eukaryota; kingdom Metazoa; phylum Chordata; class Chondrichthyes; order Torpediniformes; family Narcinidae; genus Narcine; species Narcine bancroftii. Next base: position 11,773,261 of record NC_091476.1, on the reverse strand, counting down.
GAGTTGTACTCATTCAGGATTTTCACTTGAACTTCGTAAGTAGTGAAAAGGCCTTTCTAGATTTCATATTTATTGTCAGAGTACAGGCATGACATTACATACTAGCCTGAGATTCCTTTTCCTTTGGGCGAGGCAGAATTAACACTTATTGGCAGTGCAAAAAGAAAACTGTACATAACGTTGTTACGAGCCCAAAGGACCTCAAAACCCAGCAGCAATAGACATTCACCAAGACGAGTAGTTTTTAAAACAAAAGTTATTTTTAATCAACTTTAAACATGAAAACAGAATCAAACTTAACTCTATACTTAAACTAACCCAAAATAACCCCCTTCTAATTCTAAGCACACGTGTATGTAATGTGTGTATAAATTTAAGAAAAGTTATTTGGTTCACAGTTCAATCTCACTTCTCCTTCTTCTAATTTTTCTGGTTGCAGTCAATTCTTATACTGTGTACAGAATTTAACATCTATAAAATTCACCAGGCTTTAGTGCTCGAAAGGTAAATGTTTACCGCTCAGGAAGGTTCTTGTAGGGTTTGCAAGAGAGAGATTTGTTGTTCCAGGATTTCCACAACTGAGGTACCACCATTGGTCACCTCAAGGTCTCGCTGATGAAACTTGCCCCATCACGGTTTTCCAGATGGTTACCTCTTTCTTCAGGCTATCACCACAGGGTTTTGTTCTGTTCATCTTATTCCAAGAGAAACATCTGACAGGTAGCACTTCCAGCCATCCACTGCTTTGGAACTTTCTGTTTCCAACCAGCTCTTCCTGGCTTGTTTCAGCCATGACTGTTCAGTCTTTTTTTAGTGTCACCCACACTAGCTGGGAGAGCTTGTTCAACTTGTCTTTCTCTCTCTCTCCAACTGAGACTGCCAGAAAGCCCATGTGACATTCTCACTTGCAAAAACCCCCACCTTCTTCAGCAAACAACAGGAGTTCTTCTCCTTGGTCAAGATGTTGTCTTAGATAAACAAAACCCAGGAGTGACCTTTCTGTGTATCTGTCAAAACCCTTGAAAAGAGCTTCCAACAGCCAGATTTTATGACATCAGTTCAATTAGCACCTACTTGTGAAACGTGCATCACATTCTCCAGATACCCTGCAATGTTATTGAATATAAATTCTTATGTCTTTCAGATAAGATCTGTTTTAAAATGTGTGTAACCCACTAATCTTAACAAAATCCCCCCCAATATTTATCCATTACAACATGCACATGTAAGCAATTAAAGAAATGTAAACAAACTGTGCAATGCAGATAGGATTTTTAAAAAATCAATGAAGTGCAAAAGTAAGAATCTTTAAATGAGTCCTTGATTGAGTTTATTGTTGAGGAGTCTGATGGTGGAAGAGTAGCAGCTGTTTCTGAACCTGGTGGTGCAAGTCTTATGGCACCTAGACCTCTTTCCTGATGGTAGCAGCAAGAACAGAGGGTGTATTGGATGGTGTGGATCCTTGATGATTGCTGCTGCTCTTTGACAGCAGCTTTCACTGTAGATGTTCTTGATGGTGGGAAGGGTTTTGCCTGCAATATCCTGGGCTATGTCCACTATTTTCCACAGGGTTTTATACTCGGGTATTGTGGTCCCATTACCCGAATGTGATGCCACCGGTCAGGACACATTCCACCACACATCTGTAGAATTTTACCAGGGTTTCTGATCTCATACCAAACCTCCGCAGAGTCAGAACAGGATCAGAATCAGAATTTATTGTCATGAATAGGTCACAAAATTTGTTGTTTTGTGGCAGCATCACAATGCAAACATTCCAATAAACCACCTTACAAAAAAATAAATAAATATAGTGCATGAAAAGTCAAAGTAAGGCAGTGTCTTCCGTTCATTGATCGTTCAGGAATCTGATGGCGAAGGGGAAGAAGCTGTTCTTGTGCCGCTGAGCGCTCATCTTTAAGCTCCTGTATCTTTTTCCCAATGGTAGCAGAGTGATGAGGGCATGGCCTGGGTGGTGGGGTCCTTGAGGATAGAGGCTGAGTCACTCATTGAAGGAGAGAACACCTCTCTTTACCCATGCAGCTGAGAATAGAAGTTTTTTTTAATACTGATTGGAAGGCAGATGATGTCTGCATTCCATTCTTTCTTGTTATCAACTGGAGCTGATAAGAACCTTCTTATTTAGTAAGGTAGTAAAAGACTATTAAACATTAGGTAAGGAGCCATGATTAATGAATCGCAAGAGAATTCTAAGGAATATGTACTTGTATGTAGCTGTCTGTTTGAATGTTCTAGGAACTTATGGGTCTGAAGGTTTAAAAGATATGATTTTTAAGCCTCAAGGAGACTCTCAAGGGAGTGAAGCTAGCTGCTCGTGGCAGGGCTTCTTGCAGCAACTGAGTTCTCATGCTTTGCAAAGTGATTAAAAGTCTTTCTTTTTGTTTTCAAATAACCAAAGATCCACTTTAACACAGCAACTGCATTTATTCGGTCAGTTTGATTATGTTTTTGGTCAATGGGAAATCTCATGGATGTTGACAAAGGAGCACTTGATGAAGGTGATGCAGATAAATGTTAAGCCTTTTCTGACGTTAGCTTGTACAGTTTGGTGCAAATCTTATTTTAACATTTTTAGTTCCTTCCTGAATATTTGTGGAGCTTTAACTGCAAATGGAATGAAACATTGTGCAATTGACAGCAAACTTTCCTATTTTTCATGTCCTAATAGAAGGAAGATCTCCGATTGGCTCGGTCATGTCGGACGGCAGCAATAATTGCAGAAATATATTGAGATGGTTAAGTCCAGGGCACTAATCTGAGGAGATCCAATAGTCAGGTCAGGGAGCTGAGATGATTGGCCTCAACCATCGCAATACCTGCAACTACACTCATTGTGACTTCAGCCATGGGATGGTTTCCTCCTGAGTTCCACTTATTTCATTGTTTGCTAAAGTTTCTAGATGCCACATTCAATTAAGTATTGCTTTGGATTTATTGTTGAATGTTTTGAACTCTCATAATTAAGCCCTGATCTGAGCAGTCCACCAAGCCCAATCTAGTCATCTTGTTGGTAAATGAATGCTATTTTTGATTGCACTGTCAGTAGCATCTTTCACGTCCTTTTTAATAATCAAGAATAGATGCAAGGGTAGTAATCAGCTCTATTAAATTTTTCAGCAGTTTTCCCAGTGTCTGATATTTGAGTTGAGACTGTTTAGGAACATGTTTGTCGAAAAGGTAGATTGTCATGGTGGAGCAAAAATGTTCAGCACAACTGCCAGGATCTCTCAGAGTCCCAGAGTTTGGAACCAGTGCTCAGTCGTAGTGAAAGAATTGCTTCGACGATGACCGAGATGAATGATCCAGTTTAAGATTTTGGAAGTCATTGGTTACAAATGCTTGAGTCTTCTATTCAATGTTCAATGTTGGGCTCTTCCATTGCAGGGAATATAGGAGTTTATGGACCGTCTCACTTTTGTTACCTATGAATTCACAACAGTATGTACTAGCATGGCAGAGCTTTAATTTCAATAGTTTATTTTGAGATAGCTTTCTTCTGCTGTTCTGTATGTATGCAGTTCTTCAGTCCATTTCCAAGTGGCTGATACCTCATTTCTAGATATGACTGACATTAACTCACTAGGTTTTTCTATTTTCTTGAGTGAACCTCTGGCTGGATGGTAACAGTGGAGCGATATGCCAGACTATGAGGTTGTAGATAGTGTGGAATGCAATTCACTTGCTGATAATATCTGCTAAGCCTTATGAACACCTTTTTAAATTGTTATTAGTATTTTCAGTGTATTAAAATCTAAACCTTAAAGCCAAGAGGAGTTTTTGGATTGTAAAAATGTCTCCCATTTTCTTATGGTTTTGATTTTACTTCAAAAAGCCAACCAGCAAGCTTTGACTCATGAATTATTTCATGGATAAACTATAAAATAATTCAATCGTAATAATGCTTCTAATATTATCTCATGACAGGTTTCCTTCATTTTAATTTTAATTTGTATCAAAATTGTAATAAAAACAGAACATCTTCAGTCATTATAAATTATGTTATAGCCCAACAGAAAATTATTGTGAAGCAAAATATTAACTACATTTCCATGGAGTTTTATGATTCCAATTGGATTGCTTGCAGCAAGGAGATTAGTTTGCTCTAATTAGAAAGAGTGTAATGAGCATCAACACTGTAAACATTCTATACTCTGAGGATCAATGAGGGAAAATTAGAGAACATAAACTCTTTAGATTATAAAGGAAGCAACTACAAGATTTGAAATATGAGATGTTAACTGGCATAGATTTGGTTACCCCAATTGTTGAGGTTTCTTACTATAACACCTACTTCACTGGTATATGATAACAAAATAGACAAAGATATGTTAGATATATCCTATGTTAGAAAAAATGTTAAAGATGTTATAAAAGTCAGAGATATTTTCTTTTCCTATTTCAATTCTAAGGATGTTCATTGCAACTGGAAGAAATGTTACCCAGATCCTTGATGACTTTGAATATGAATCTTTCTCAAATAGTTAGACCATTGTGGAGTGGAGAAGATGTTAAAGCCGGGCTTAATTTGTAAGCGCTGAGGAACCCGAGGGATGCTATAGGAGGAAAGGAAAATTAAGTGTATGTAAATGTTTGGTCAGGACCTAGAAACACAATGCTGGAGAAACTCAGCAGGTCAAACATTGAACTTTATTGAGCAAAGATAAAGATACATAATGCATATTTTGGGCTTGAGTCCTTCATCAAGGTGTGAACAAAATGTAGACAGGCACCTCTCTACATATTGTCCATATTTGTTTTTTTCATACCTATATGAAGGGCTCAAGCCCGAAAAGTGGATTATGTATTTTTGCTATATAAAATATACTGTTTAACCTGTTGAGTTTCTCCAGCTTTGTGTTTTTACTTCAATCATAGTGTCTGCAGACTTTCATGTTTTACTCATCAAGAGGACCTTATTTGTAGGCTACTTCTGGTCTTGCAAGTTGCCTTATTAAAATCCTCATAGCTGTACATACTTGACAGTTTGGAGAGTTACATCTGTGACTTTGGTGATTTACATCATTTCTATTTTATTTTTTCCACATTCCTATAAATACCTCAAACAATTTACATAGCAATGATATACATGGTTTTTAAAAAAATTTAGACACACAGTACATTAACAGGCCATTTCAGGCCACAAGTCCATGCCACTCACCCAATGTACACCGAATTAACCTGCACCCCCCAGTACATTTCGAAGAGTGGGAGAAAACCAGAGCCGACGCATGGAGAGAACGTACAAATTCCTTACAGACAGTGCAGGATTCAAACCCCGGTCTTGATCGCTGGTGCTGTAATGGTGTTGAGCTAACTGCTACGCCAACTCTGCCAACAACTTATTTGTTTAGTTTTCCAAATTCCCCAATATCATTTGTGATGTTAATCGTGTAATCCATAAAGGTCGATCTTCCAAAGATGCATCCTCTGCATGCAGCCTTATCTGCGTGAAGCTGTGAATGTGACTCACATGGGTCCAGAAGAGAATAGATGACACAATCTAATATGTACACAATAGTGCAATGAGGCTTTGAGTATCCGTGGGTACTGCAACTAAAGCTCAGAAAATAGTTCTATATTCGCCAGACTATGTTGTGCTTATCTAAAATGAAAGATATTTCTGATATGGATTCAATCAGCCTTTGCCTTTACAAAACTATAGCAACATGTTACTTAGCTACTTAAGTCAAAAGTCAAAACATTGAAGTTATGATGGGAGAAGATGCAGGCTGAGACATATTTTATCTCTGGGTCTGTTGTCTGTCTGAGTTTTGTGCTATTCCAGTGATTCCATCCCCAAGCAACAATTCACATTTATTAACTGTGTAACATGATTCAATTCCTATTGTTGTAAAAAGGAATCAATGGCGTATGTCACAATAGAGAACACAGTCTGTTGAAATATAATTAAATAGCATTTACCCCAGATAAAAAGCATCTATTCTAATTGATAAGTGCCTCCTTACACAGCGATGAAATGGTTACATGGAATCACATGTTTAAGACAATATAATTGTTGATTGCTTTCAATTTTGCTTCTCAATTGCCTTTTCATGATACAAACAGCATATACCATAATCAATCTTCAGTACATGAATTAAAAAAATGAAGGAGATTTTTAGAGTTCATGAGATTCTCTTTTAAAAAGTGGTTTAAAATTCCATGCAGATTTTGATATATTCCTTATCACATATTCCCTATTCAAATGATCCTATTGTTTTAGTTGATAGCAATGGATGATTGTCATGTCCTGTTCCCTGGGAGTTTGGAGGGTCCAGCATGCCAGATTCTGAGTCACTCAGCATGGAAACCGAGCCTTCAGGCTAATAAGACCATACCAAGCATCTCGCACCCATTTACATCATTTCTATTTTATTTTTCCCACATTCACATAAATACCTCAAACAATTTACATTGGGATTATAACCTACGAACCTTCGATCTTTGAGATGTAGAAGAAATGCACATAATCATAGGGTGAACTATTACGATGTCCCATTTCATTTAGTGAAAACCACACGAAATGAATCGAGAGCTCGTAATGAAATATGAGTACAGGCTGCAACCATTCACAGCTTTGGAGAAACTGGGTGGCAACAGCTAGTACAGGCTGTACCCAAATTCGTACTTTGTAGAGGAGAAAGAACATTGGATGCTTGATAATGGACGATTCGGGGGATTCTCCCTGTCAGGAATTAGTGAATCCCTACCATGACCAAAGGAAAAGTTCGCTTTGATTGACCTGTACCTGGGTTTTGGAAGCATCATGGAAGTTGTACATTTCATTTCCCCTACACAAGGAAAAAGGGAGTTGTGACAACCATTCATATGAAAGGATATTTTCTCTGGAAGAAACTTGACGAGGATTCGTGAGTTTTTGGCAGTCCACTCACTCGGTCTCTCCCATCTCCTTCGTGATTACTTTTGTGCGTCAGTTTAAAAGTCTGCATTTCAACAACTGAACTTTGGAATAACTTTCCAGAATTGTGCTCAAGCTGTAATGGTTTGGGTGTCCCATACAAACATATGCACAAGTACATTTGCACATAATTGGGTTGAATTTGACTAATATGTTATATTATTAGTAGTTATTAATAAATATAGTGTTTTAAATTAAAAATAATACTGCCTTGGTGAATTTCCACTGCTGCTGGTCTGTGATGTAACAGATAATCGAAACTCGAGGATTAAACTTGAGGCACTGGACCTGTGAGGCAGGGGCTATACCAGCTGAGCCACTGAGCTGCCTACAATGGAGTTACGCTATTTTAATATGGTTTCACTTTCTGACTACCAGATGAAATGAAGTGTCTGGATTCTCCCAAAAACTAAGAGAATGTTTTCCTTTTAACCCCAGAATTTCCCAGTAGGAATCTTTACAGAGAATATCTATCCATTCTCACTGGACGTCAAAACTAAGTCTCAAGGCCCCTCTCTGCAACTGGATTCTGGACCCTGATTAGGTTGGGAGTAAAACCTCAGACCCTGTCATGTTGAGCACTGCACTGGCACATGTCAGGGTTGTGTGTTCATACTTCTGTTCTCGCTGGTGACTCACAACTGCACTGAGAGATTCAGTTCCCATAGAGTCATCAAATTCGTTAAAGTACAACAGTAGCTGGCCTCATCAGCAACAATGATGAGTCGCATTGCAGAGAGGAGGTTGAAAGGCTTGTAAAATGGTGTAAGAACAAGAACCTGACTCTCAACGTGGACAAGACAAAGGATATGATTGCAGACTTCAGAAAAACGAGAGAGTGGAGATCACAAAGTTCCTTGCCGTCCATACAAGGGATGACTTATCTTGGACTCACGCTACCTCCTCATTAGTCAGGAAAGCACACCAACACCTACACTGTCCAAGGAGGCTGAGGAGGACATGGCTACCATCCCCCATCTTGACAACCTATTACAGGAGCACAACTGAGAGAGTCCTGTCTGGTTGCATCTTTGTGTGGTCTAGTAGCTGCAAAGCATCAGACCACAGGTCAATACAGAGGATCATTACACAGCTGAAAGGATCACTAGGGTCACTGTTTCCTCTTTAGATGACATTTACTTGGAGTGTTGTCCAAATAGGACTGAAGGCATTATAGAAGACTCTTTCCATTTAGCGCACAGTATCTTTAACCCACTATCATCAAGAAAAAATGACTGCCAGGCTGGGAAATAGCTTCTTCCCTCAGGCTGTGAGATTGATGCCTGTAAGCATGTAAATCATCCTAGATATTTTATCATTATGTACTAAGTATTGTGTGTTTTTATGTGTGCACCATGATCTGGAGAGATGTGGTTTTGTACAATCAGATGACAATAAACTTAAACTTGACTTGAAAACCACCACACACCTATCACTCTTCCTGAATCAACAAATCTTTTGATGCATCAGACTAAATTATTAGTAGAGGGGCACCTGACAGTGATAGGAATTCGGCAGGATCAGGGATGATGATCTAAGTTGCCTGACTTTTATTCTAAACTCGTGTATTGCTTTTTCGAGAGTATCAAAAATTAATGAAAGACTTATTTGGATTAGAGTTTGTTACATTTTGGACTCTTTGGGCGCACATTTTTAAAATTAAACCTCGGCAACTTAATGAGTGAAATACTGTTGATATGAAAAGTCAAATAAATCCTAAGATCAAAAGAATGGATGTAATAATTGTTTAATTATACTTCTGAAAAGCAAACAGAAGTCAATAAAAATTAAATTCTTATGGGAATAAGAGATTCCCCTATTGTGCATGATATTAAATAAATATTCAGATAGGCATGGATTTTTAACCCAAAAGATAGGGGAACAGGCTTCTAAATTCAGTGAGCAATAGGAATTTCATAATGTTAATTATCTAGGCAAGCGAATGCAGCACGCTGCCATACAGAAGAACTTGGGAGTGCTTGTGCATGAATCGCAAAAGATTGGTTTGCGGGTGATGCAGGCTATCAAGAAGGAAAATGGAATGTTGGCTTTCCTTGCTCGAGGGATTGAATTTAGGAGCAGGGTGATTATGCTGCAACTATACAAGGTGTTGGATTACTGCATGCAGTTCTGGTCTCCTTACTTGTGGAAGAATGAGAGGTTTTCAAGGCAGTACAGAGGAAGTTCACCAGGTTGATTCCAGGGATGAGGGGGTTAGCCTGTGAGAAGATATTGAGATGTCCATAATTGTACTCACTGGAATTTAGAAAAATAAAACAGGGTCTTATGGAAACCTATAAAATTATGAAAGGCATAGATAAGATAGAGGTAGGTAGGTTGTTTACATTGGTGGGGGAGGCTAGAACTAGGGGACATGGCCTCAGGATTTGGGGTAGAAAATTTAGGACAGAGATGAGGAGGGACTGCTTTTCTCAGAGAGTGATGAATCTGTGGAATCCACTGTGCATTGAAGCAGTGAAGGTGACCTCAGTAAATATATTTCTGACAAGGTTTGATAGATTTCTACATATTAATGGATATGGGGAACAAGCAGGTAGGTGGAGATGATCCTATCATCAAATCAGCCATGATCTTGTTGAAGAGCAAAGCAGGCTTGATGGACCAGATGGCCTACTCCCGTTACTATTTTTTATGTTCTTATTTTCTTTGCCATGATAAGTCTAACCTTCAAGCAATGCAATTGTACTGAAACAATAGACAATATTAAAATTTGGAATGTTCTGATTGCCTTCTTCCATTATTTTAAAACCTTTTAATGGAACTATCTGATGGAAGGAAACGATGAACCCTTTAGTTTTCCTATGGTGACTTCTTTTGAAGAGATGGGTGGTCACTGCCATCTGTACTGTGGTTTTATGTCTATTTTGAGATTCACTGGTTGGATCAATGAATCTGCATGAATTCAGTGTTATTATGTTCTGTGAGAGCAAAGCTAACAAGGGAAATAGCATTGAAATGGTGATAACATAACAATTACAGCATGGAAACAGGCCATTAGGCCCTTCCAGTCCGCACTGAACCAAACACCCCTTTCTAGTCCCACCTCCCTGCAGAATGCCCATAACCCTCCATCTTCTTCTCATCCATATACCTGTCCAACCTTTTCTTAAATAATACAATTGACTCTGCCGCCACTATTTCTCCCGGAAGATCATTCCACACGGCTACCACTCTCTGAGTAAAGAAGTTCCCCCTCATGTTACCTCTAAACCTCTGCCCCTTAATTCTTAACTCATGTCCTCTTGTTTAATCTTTCCTCCTCTTAACGGAAATAGTCTATCCACATCCACTCTGTCTATCCCTTTCATAATCTTAAATACTTCTATCAAATCCCCTCTCAACCTTCTACGCTCCAAAGAATAAAGACTCTTTGGAGTCTTTATCTGGTTGTTTTGTTTAATCAATCAGTGCATGATAAATTTTATGGGTTCTAGAATGAACAGATAGTAGCATCTGGAGAACATGTTTCAGAATCAGAATTCATTGGCTGTTTACAGTTCTTTTATTTGTTTACATGTTCATACTGTGTACAGTTTATTTTTGCACTACCAATTGGTGGTAATTCTACCGTGCCCGCAGGAAGAAGGAATCTCAAGGTTGTATGTGATATGTATATGTATTCTGACAATAAATCTAAATCTGAAAATCTGCACACATATGTAGGTACTCCCCGACTTGCAGCTGAAATTGGGACCGAATGATCGGTCATATCTCAAAATGGACGTATGTTGGAATTTTGCCCATGTGCATGGAGTATCAAAGTCTTAAAGCAAATCTTTTAATTAAATGTTGTATTTGACAAACTATAACAGGGATACAGGACACGCAGAGCCAAAATGTGCGTACGTACTTTGTTAGTCAGCATCTGGTGTCCATAGGCTGGGTGCTGCCATCTTGATTCCTGTGTACATGTGCGAGTCTTCAATTTGTGCATGCGCTGTGGGTTCGTGTATTGGAATTCAGTTGGTGCAAATGCAAGTGTTAAGTACCCAGATGATATTGAATTTTCACCCTTATTCATTATTAATGCATTTCTCATGAAGATGAAATGGATAGTATGATTGCATCTAACTAACCAGTAAACGAACTCGTGGATCTCCTGATGCTGGCATCTAGTGTAATACAAAAAAGTGCTGGAGATACTCAGCAGGTCATGCTGCATCCTTGGGTAGTAAAATAAATTCAATTCCCCCCTCCCCCACCTTTTTGTTCAGGCATCTACCTATTTTCCCACATTCCCGACAATAGGTTCAGGCTTGACTGCCTTGTACCTCCTATTGATGTTGTGTGACCTGCTGAGTTTTTCCAGCCCTTTTGTGTATTGCTCATGGATCTATTGGCAGTTTGCAGGATGCACAGTAAATCTTTTTTTTTAATCCTCCTTGACAAACAAATAGAAATGAATGCATTGCTTTGCAAACGAGACCCAATATCAGGAAGTGTTTTATAATAAAATCTAGGGAATAAATTAAACAAGAGGTAATGTATTGCGTTGATATGTCTATTCAAAGAGGCAACAAAGGTCAGAACAAATCAACGACTGTCAGATTCCAATTCAGTACTAATTATGCTTTGCATCATGTATTATCATTCATTTCTGAAGATGGATGTCTGTAACTTTGTGTCAGTCAGCATAAATAACTGTGATCTACACCTGAAGTATTTTATACAGGGCCTTTCATCCCAAATTATCCATCACTTGACAGCAGATGTACACCAAGCTAATGATAAATGACCTACTTTGCCTCAGTACATCCCTCCCTGCCAGTTTCCCAACTCCTGACTGACCGTTCAAATGCTATTATTAAATTTATAGACAGATGCACTTTTTGTAAGATGGAAAGCATTCATTACCAAATATGTATTATTGAGGGGTCTATTGAAAACTGACAGCATGTCCAACCTGCATTATTTTCTTCTTTGGCATCAATATCAACATCATTTCCCACTTTTATATGAGGCAGCTGAAAATTATTCATTAGAAACTCTACCCACAGCTTTTTCCCGTGCATACAGTTATTTTTTTTGTTCCCTCTTGGGCCCTCTCTTTATTTCCTTAGCTATTCTATAACTCCTTATTGTACTGCTTTCTAATACTGTATATCTTTGATTTTATCTGTCAATATTTGTCAAGCCCTCATTCTATTTTCTTGAGTTCCTTTTTAACTTAATCACAAACATTTTCAATGTTCTTCTGTATTTACTGCAGTATTAAATTTGTGGGATCTGATGTAAATTTACTTTTTTTTTGACCTCATGCTCTCCTCTATGGACTTTATCCTTCCGTTACTTCTCCATTAGAGAATCTTGCCTCAATTTCCTGTGAGTGCATGTTCTGTGTAGATTTTTTGAACTGCTCTGAATTATCTGAGATTTTTTTATCGTTGAGTAGCTGATTCCATTCCACTTCTGCTGAATGATTTCCCAGCCCAGACAAATTGGTCTTGCCTTAAGTTTAAAAAGAAAGGGGAGATGAGCAGGGGAGGAAGTGATAAACTAAACAAGTAAAGGTTAGGCATGAGGCAGTACTTGCCAGACGGTCCTGTAAATATTCTCACCACCTTCTTATCTTGGGGCTGGACTAACTGTGTACATGGTTTTGACAACACTCATCTGGCTGCAAAAAAAAAGTAATTCCAGATTATGAAAAGTGAAAACTTCAGCTACTGGGAACCTGAAATGAAAATCAGAAAGTACTGGAAAAAGGTAAGGTAACATCTGTGATGAGAGAGAAAAAGAGTTGACATTTTAATTTGAACATACTTCATCATAAAAGAATGTCATTCACTTGAAATATTAATTCTTGTTCTCTTTCGTCACAAATGCTGCTGGACCTGATGAACATTTACAGCGCTTAATTTTTAAAAATTCTATAATTTATTTGTTTAGTAATTTCACCAACTCAAGAACTGACCTCTTATTTCCTCAATTGCTCCATTTCATTCTTTAACTCATTAATTTCCACCAGATTACTGACCTTTGCTCTCTCCTCCCTTCCCATCATTCTCTGCAGCTTCAATCTATTTATCCATCTCATTCTACTATTTCAGTTCTGATGAAAGGTTGTTGACTTGAAATGTTTTAATTTCCTCACTTGCTGATTATTTTTAGATTTCTTTCTCTTTCAAATTTCTTGCAACATTTGCATTTTACCTTTGTCTCAGCTGGCTGGGTATATTTTCCTATCATTAACACTTACACAGTAAAACAGAACAAATCAAAAAAATCCAAAATCAGACAACACTGGAACAGCTGGATATTCAGAACATTCAATTAGGAACAAACAAACGCTGACAGGTAACCACATGGATTGACTGACAGATAGGAATTGAAATATTAGACCCATGTGTAGTGCAAACTGTAATTCTCTATAACAAAGAGAACTTTACTGTTGTGCTTTCTGACTTTTTAAAAATTCCAAATTTCTTCAATATAGGGCAACAGCAACATACTGTATTGTGAACGTGTGCGTTATATGTGTATTTTACAAACTAGGTATCCTCCCTCATGTTATATGCGTGTGCATGCTATACGAAAACATTTTTAAACATTGAAAAAACAAGCAGGTGAGGGGAAGTCAAACCAGCAACTTTTAGCGGGTGTGGGAATATAATATTGACTTTGAAAGAATATGCATAATTAATAGTGGTCATGGGAAAGATGTGCCGGCAGTTTATAGCGAGCGTAGGAATATTATAGCGAGTATGAGAATATAATAGTGGCAGTGAAAGAATGGGCACAATGTATAGTGGGCGTGGGAAATTTTGATTTTGGGAATATCTCTTTGTACTGGATGCCATGGTATTCCTATAAACAGGATATTCTGGCTAAGGCACTGCACCTTATCAATGTTAATTGCCCAGACCCATCCCTGAGTGAAGAGATTAACATATCAAGTGCCTCTTGATTTGAGACAACATTAGAATTAAAATCCTGTTGAACTCTGAAACCTGTCTTCGATCTATATAATTGATTCCTCTCCAAAGCTTGTTAATGTGTTGCAGCAGGATCTTTCTTCTTTGGCTTGGCTTCGCAGACGAAGATTTATGGAGGGGTAATGTCCACGTCAGTTGCAGGCTCGTTTGTGGCTGACAAGTCCGATGCGGGACAGGCAGACATGGTTGCGGCGGTTGCAAGGGAAAATTGGTTGGTTGGGGTTGGGTGTTGGGTTTTTCCTCCTTTGTCTTTTGTCAGTGAGGTGGGCTCTGCGGTCTTCTTCAAAGGAGGTTGCTGCCCGCCGAACTGTGAGGCGCCAAGATGCACGGTTTGAGGCGAGATCAGCCCACTGGCGGTGGTCCATGGGGCAGGCACCAAGAGATTTCTTTAGGCAGTCCTTGTACCTCTTCTTTGGTGCACCTCTGTCACGATGGCCAGTGGAGAGCTCGCCATACAACACGATCTTGGGAAGGCGATGGTCCTCCATTCTGGAGACGTGACCTACCCAGCGCAGTTGGATCTTCAGCAGCGTGGATTCGATGCTGGCGGTCTCTGCCATCTCTATATAATAGATGATTGACACCTCTGGGGGATGCTGATTGGGTGTTAATTATGGGAGATTAACTGTGGCAGATACTGGTATATGCTTTGTCTCATGTCCCATTTAAATGCAGATTGTTTTTGTCACTTGGAATTTAGACTGCTACACCCAAACATTATATGTGTGAGTGCGATATAAGAAAATATTTTACACAATTTATGATTTTCTGCATGTATATGTGTGCGTGAAAATATAGTAATACAGTATTTTTTTATATATTAATAAATTTATATTATTTATATATATATATGTATGAAAGACCCCAACAATGAAGACGCTGTTTACATCCGGTACCGCACGGATGGCAGTCTCTTCAGTCTGAGGCGCCTGCAAGCTCACACCAAGACACAAGAGAAACTTGTCCGTGAACTACTCTTTGCAGACGATGCCGCTTTAGTTGCCCATTCAGAGCCAGCTCTTCAGCGCTTGACGTCCTGCTTTGCGGAAACTGCCAAAATGTTTGGCCTGGAAGTCAACCTGAAGAAAACTGAGGTCCTCCATCAGCCAGCTCCCCACCATGACTACCAGCCCCCCCACATCTCCATCGGGCACACAAAACTCAAAACGGTCAACCAGTTTACCTATCTCGGCTGCACCATTTCATCAGATGCAAGGATCGACAATGAGATAGACAACAGACTCGCCAAGGCAAATAGCGCCTTTGGAAGACTACACAAAAGAGTCTGGAAAAACAACCAACTGAAAAACCTCACAAAGATAAGCGTATACAGAGCCGTTGTCATACCCACACTCCTGTTCGGCTCCGAATCATGGGTCCTCTACCGGCACCACCTACGGCTCCTAGAACGCTTCCACCAGCGTTGTCTCCGCTCCATCCTCAACATCGATTGGAGCGCTTACATCCCTAACGTCGAAGTACTCGAGATGGCAGAGGTCGACAGCATCGAGTCCACGCTGCTGAAGATCCAGCTGCGCTGGATGGGTCACGTCTCCAGAATGGAGGACCATCGCCTTCCCAAGATCGTGTTAATTGGCGAGCTCTCCACTGGCCACCGTGACAGAGGTGCACCAAAGAAAAGGTACAAGTACTGCCTAAAGAAATCTCTTGGTGCCTGCCACATTGACTACCGCCAGTGGGCTGATAACGCCTCAAACCGTGCATCTTGGCGCCTCACAGTTTGGCGGGCAGCTACCTCCTTTGAAGAAGACCGCAGAGCCCACCTCACTGACAAAAGGCAAAGGAGGAAAAACCCAACACCCAACCCCAACCAACCAATTTTCCCCTGCAACCGCTGCAATCGTGTCTGCCTGTCCCGCATCGGACTTGTCAGCCACAAACGAGCCTGCAGCTGACGTGGACTTTTTACCCCCTCCATAAATCTTCATCCGCGAAGCCAAGCCAAAGAAGAAAGAAGAATATATATATATAGATATATATATATATATCTATATATATATAGGTGTGTGTAATAGTCGATACTGTCCAAATGTTGGCCGAATATTCTGGTATTTTCCATAAAAAGCATTTAAAAATTGAGCTCCCTATTTTTGGCCTCAGCCACTCATTGGAGCTCCCGACACCCTGACAGTAGACTCTTGCCAAGACCCTGGCTATCCACTCATCTGAGCTCCTGACAGGCAGACCGTAAACTCTGGATCAGGTCTTGCCACTCGCCTGTCCATGCTCCCAATTCCTCAACAGCTATCTCTTGTGTAGCGTCCGGCCAGTCGCCCATCCAAACTCCAGATGCCCCACCCGGTCATCCATCCAATCTCCAAATGCCCCAACACAGACTCTCACCGAGGTCATGGCTGCCCTCCAATCTGACCTCTTGATGCTCTGCCATGGACTCTTGTTGAGGCCCCAGTCGCCCATCCATCTAAGCTCCTGATGCCCTGGCCATCCTCCCATCCAACCTCTTGATGCCCCAACCGCAGATTCTCAACTTAGCCCCACCTGGCCACCCATCCAAGTTCTGAATCATGAATGCAGACTTACCACCCAGTCCTACCCACCCGTCCAAGTCAAAATTAATATGCATGTAATAGTTGACCCCCAAAACTTTACCCTATAAATTGGTGTATAAAATTTGTTGATTACATGCAAATCTAGGGGAAGCTGATTGGAATATGGGAGAATAGAGAAATGGGATGATTTTTGGATTAGTGTAATACAGGTGGTTGATGGTGAGTGCATATGTGGTGTACTAAAGGGCTGTATAATTCTATGACCGAAAAATAAATCTGAATTCTTTTAGACATGATTGTAATGTGCTGTATCCCATCGAAACATTGCTAAACATTTGATGCTTGACACTTGGGAACAAACATTCAATTTTTGGTCTGGATGCCTCTCTCTTGACATATTTGGCATGAAGTTATGATCCCCAGATAAATAATACCTACACTTTTTTGAAAAGATTGCATATCTCAACTGCAGCTGAATTGTTTAGTCGAAGCTGCCAGAAAAGTAATTCTTCCATCCTCATTCCTGCTTCCAATTGTTAAGTCTTCCCTAATCAGAATGAATCCAAGCTACAAATATTATGTTAATCTCCCAATTTAGAATGCTTCGATATTTATCATTTTATTTTGCTGAAGAACATCCAAAATATTTATTTCTTCGCTGGATTCAAATAGAAAAATACAAAAGATTTTGATTAGCTCCACAACTGAAGATGGGTCATGTTTAACTAAGATTAGAGTGAAGCTGAAAGGTTCAATTCACAAATGCTTCAGCAAAAGAATTCGGACGTACTGTTTTTAAGTTAAGGTTTATCTCTACTTTGCCTTGCAGCTGTTTCATTGCAGGGTTTTTAACATTCACCATAAATCCCTGCTAGGTGTTGTTCAAAATTTCTTGTCATTACTTAGGTTCAGTCAAAACTAAAGAATACTGCTGCAATGTTGGTTTTTGCCTATTTGGTTTTTTCTTAATGAATCCATCATCAAGACCAAAGGCCTATTGCTTTGACACACCTGCTTGACTTGTCATTTCAGGAAGTTAAGAATTGATTTTGATAACGGCAGTGCTGCCTGAGCTCTTCTGTAACAGCCGCGCTGCCGTTGGTGAGGACCTGCAGAGAGCAGGGAGTGAAGACACCGCATTCCCCATGTGGTAGAAATGCCCATTCTGATTGTCATCGACTCTGTACAGGCTTTAAACGGCCCATTAATGGACCTGACAGTGGTTTAATTAAAACTCCTGTGACCGCGGGGTCTGGGCTCAAGATGGTGGCGCTTACGTTTGGCAGCAGCCACAAGGGGTTGCAGACTCTGAGACAGCAAAGGAATGTGCAGGGTGTCAATCCTTGTTTGAGAAGGAGAAGCAGAGCAGATGACCCATGGCAGTAGACCAGCGAGGGACTCTGCAACTGAGCCAGACAATGAGCTGTTTGTGACTTGAGGCGAGGAACCCATGCAGGCTGTGGGCAGCGAGTGACTAAGGTCAAGCTGCAGGCTGCTGGAGATTCACTTGAGACTGGCTGAAGGGGTATCAGGTGATGCGAGAGGGTGCCAAAGGCGATGAGGGCTTAATGATTGTGTCAAATGTTTGGATCTAGAGCTTGGGTTTGCTGATTTGACTGAAGGCTGTGTGGCTGCAGAGGCTGCAGCAGTACTGGAGGTGAATCCATGGACACCCAGTGACTCTGGAGGAACTCTCTCTTGTTTTTCTTTCTCTGACCATAAGGAGCACTGGGCAATTTATGCTGATGGCAAATCTTTGTCTGTCTTATAATAGACTAAAGGAAATTTTACGTAATATCCCATTTTCTGTTTTATTACATGATAAAACAATCTTGAATAACACATTCAGATGACACATTGTCTGTTTCTATAAGCGAAACAGTTCTTTTTAAAAGATGCTGCATCAGTATGGGAATTTGTATGCATTTGCTACTGTGAATGGATTTAACCTCCTTATCCTGTGTCCAGGACTTTAGATTACCAGTCTTAAATTTAATCACTTCCTTAACTTGGCATACTTATCTAGTTGAAGGATTCTATAAATTCAGTTTGTTAATGTTTCATTTATAGAATTTAATTCAACTTTTGACCAAGAGAAAATATCAAACTTTATTTCAAGTTAAAATACAGAAATAATAGAGGCCTCTTAAGTGAGTTGTTGATATATTCCTTTTCAGTGCATCTTACGGTGTATTCTAATTTATGTATGTAGTAAATTCCTAGTTTTAAATCTGAACATAGGTAAAAGAAATCTAAGGCAAAATACATTGAGAAGCATTATGTCTAACCTTCACTTAAAGATTTTACATGCCAGAAGAGTCCATTTTTATCTGGAGTTCCTATTAACCCTCAAGGTGGCGCTCTGATAGAATTTTATGGTGTGAAGGAACAGAGTCTTCACTAACATGTGAATTGGCAGAGTCCGGGGGAGAATGAAAAACATCAGGACCATTTGTACAATTCATCAATTTCATGGCTTGGTTAAATTTGGAACTCAGACCTTCGTAGAATCACAGAACTCAACTTTGCTCAAGAATTGGAAATAATGGGACACGCCCAACAATATCACGTTCGCTATCATAATAACAAAGGACCACTTTGATCTCGCTTGTTGATCTGAAGAAAACCCTGAATGTCTCCTGCTCAATTAAATTCTCTGAAGCAATCAAAGCCCTGCCTTATTGAAAGCTCATTCTACCTGATGCACAAACAATCCAGCCAGTTCCACTCTTCCATCTTCTTCTCACTGCCCTGCAACATCTTTTCTTTTCAATTTAAAAAAAAATTTACAACACAGTAGAAGCATATTCTGGTGATACCCATTTGCCTAATTACACCCAATTAACTTACAACCCTGTATCTTTTATCTGGTTTCTGCTAGAAATGAGAGGAGAAATACCTAATCTTCCATCTGGGCTTGCTCCAACCGGATGCCATTAACATCGACCCTTCCAGTTTCTGGTAGATCACTCCCTGCTCTCCCTCCTTTCCCTATCCCTCTCTTTCCTTTTCTCCAGTTCTCTATTCACAGAACTATCCCCCATTCCCCCCCATCACCCCTGTTTTCAGGTGCGTCCTCCTTCCCTTATCCACCTCTTGCCTGTGGGACTGTGCTCCTTCTCCCCCCCCCCCCCGGCCCCCTTGCCCACCATTATTTTCAAGCACCTGCCTACATTTTGTTCAAACCTTGATGGAGGGCTCAAGCCTGAAATGTTACTTATGGATCTTTATTTACGATATAAATATGCTGTTTGACCAGCTGAGTGTCTTCAGCATTGTGTGCTTATCCTGTATCTTTTTGGAGGGTGGATGGAAACAGAGTATATGGAAAGAATCCACACAGGTCACAGGGAGAATTCATAAACTCCTTACAGATTTGAACCCAGGTCACTGGCTTTGTAATCACATTGTGCTAATCGCTTGCCCAACCGTGCCCTCTAATTCCCTTATCCAATTCCCCTTTGTACACTTCCTCCATTACTACTGCAAGCAGTACATTTCAACCCTAAATATTTGCAGCATAAAGAAGGTTATCCTCTTGACATTTTTGGTTTGTTTGCCCATCACCTGCACTCAAGTTACCAGTTCTTGACCCCTCCACTAATGGTTTGCACTTTTCAAGATTTTTAGAGTATCCTGATCAGCTCATTTTACAACCTGGAACAGAAGAGAAGCCTCATCTTCTTCTAACCAAACTCCCTCATCCCGAGAATAATTTTAGTCAATCACTTCACCCCCTCCTTAAGTTTTGTCATTTTATTCCTGGGATGTGATCCCCAACACAGAAAACCATACTCCATTGTATCCGAGCCAGCTGAAACAAGCCATGAGAGACCTCAACAATGAAGACGCTGTTTACATCCGGTACCGCATGGATGGCAGTCTCTTCAATCTGAGGCGCCTGCAAGCTCACACCAAGAGCAACTTGTCCGTGAACTACTCTTTGCAGACGATGCCGGTTTAGTTGCCCATTCAGAGCCAGCTCTTCAGCGCTTGACGTCCTGTTTTGCGGAAACTGCCAAAATGTTTGGCCTGGAAGTTAGCCTGAAGAAAACTGAGGTCCTCCATCAGCCAGCTCCCCACCATGACTACCAGCCCCCCAACATCTCCATCGGGCACACAAAACTCAAAACAGTCAACCAGTTTATCTATCTCTGCTGCACCATTTCATCGGATGCAAGGATCGACAACGAGATAGACAACAGACTCGCCAAGGCAAATAGCACCTTTGGAAGACTACACAAAAGAGTCTGGAAAAACAACCAACTGAAAAACCTCACAAAGATTAGCGTATACAGAGCTGTTGTCATACCCACACTCCTGTTCGGCTCTGAATCATGGGTCCTCTACCGGCATCACCTACGGCTCCTAGAACGCTTCCACCAGCGCTGTCTCCGCTGCATCCTCAATATTCATTGGAGCGACTTCATCACCAACATCGAAGTACTCGAGATGGCAGAGGCCGACAGCATCGAATCCACGCTGCTGAAGATCCAACTGCACTGGGTAGGTCACGTCTCCAGAATGGAGGACCATCGCCTTCCCAAGATCGTGTTATATGGCGAGCTCTCTACTGGCCACCGAGACAGAGGTGCACCAAAGAAGAGGTACAAGGACTGCCTAAAGAAATCTCTTGGTGCCTGCCTCATTGACCACCGCCAGTGGGCTGATATCACCTCAAACCGTGCATCTTGGCGCCTCACAGTTTGGCGGGCAGCAACCTCCTTTGAAGAAGACCGCAGAGCCCACCTCACTGACAAAAGACAAAGGAGGAAAAACCCAACCCCAACCAATCAATTTTCCCTTGCAACCACTGCATCCGTGTCTGCCTGTCCCGCATCGGACTTGTCAGCCACAAACGAGCCTGCAGCTGACGTGGACATTACCCCTCCATAAATCTACGTCCGCGAAGCCAAGCCAAAGAAGAAAAAGAAAGAAGACCGTACAACCAAACACCATACACTTCTCTGTTTGTCCTCTTTCCTTTGCTGCCACCCTCCGTGATGAATTCCTTTCAAATGTTGTCAATGCAAAGTGATGCATCAGCACCACACTTGTGGCCCTTCCCATGTCTGTGGACTGATTGCCACTCAGGAATTTATCTTCTGCGTGGAAGGTCTGCACTTCAGCCCCTGTTCAATCTTCAAATCCCTAATCTTGGGCTCTTCCTGTTTACATGATCAGCCAGGAAGTCTGAAGTGCTCTGAAGTTTCCACATGGTGCTGGGGTTATTGGTAGGATGCCTCACCTACCCTTTCATTCCACATAATTACACTTCATTTTTTATATAACATATCTTATGAATTGTTTTTATTTGTTTTCATATTGATTTTTATTAATTATAAACAAATTTGTTTCCAAAGTGTCATAATATTTTATAAATATACCGTATATTTCAGCGTATAAGTTGATCGGCAGTTAGGTCGACCCTCCTACACCCCATTTTTAGCCTCATTTTAATGTTTTTATGTTATATCTGGCATATAAGTCAACCCCCACTTTCTTGAACTGTCTTGGCCTTCCAGGAACAATCCAAAAAATCTTAAAACACCCTAATCGCAAGTAACAAAGCTGTAAATTAAACAAGTAAAAAAATAAACTCCGTCTACCGGGCAGGAGCAGCGATGGCCCACGGACCCAGAGCGGCAATTTTGTGCACCTGGCGGATGTAGGAACCTCGGCCTACCAGGCGGGAGTGGTGACAGTGACATCAGGGTCCCAGGTCGGAGTGGTTATGGTAGCGCTTGGCAGTGGGGAGGTGCTTTTAACATCGGCTCAATCGATGTCCATCTGTTTTTTTCCATTGAATTTAAGGGCTCAAAAATATATCTGGCGTATAAATCGACCCCCACTTTTTGAGTGATTTTTGAGGGTTTTACAGTTCGACGTATTTGCTGAAATATATGGTACTTAATCAGCAGGACTTTCATTTACAAAGTAAAATTATTATTCAAGTTACGAGTTCTTGGTATATTATGAAGAAATAGCTGCTCAGATGAGAATAAGTGTTTGGGAAAAATGTAATATATCTAATACACTAAACTGGGCATAACATCAAATAAATAGATCAGTTATTTGATAAAGGTATTTCATCAGGATTGAATTTGAAGGGAAGTCAAGAAATGTTTCTAAGTTGCGGATGCCAAATTGGGCTTTTCCATTTGGCTCTCATGATTTAAACCATTAACTGCCTCTGCTAAACAGAAAAAAAACCATAATTCCTGAGTTACTGCTTGGTCTGATGACCTTAGCTAGACTGAGCTTGAAGAGACAATATCTCTGTGGCAGCACTTTGCCTTGCAATTCCTCCTGATTGCACATAGGTGGAGACCACATTGAGATAAATTGTTCAACACCTCTTCAGATCACCCCTCATTCACTTCAATCAACCCATTGTCCAGCCGATGAATGCTCTGTTGACAACCATTTTGTACTTAAGTTTTTAATGCAATTATTGATAGTAATTTTTTTGTGTATGCCATTCATCATGGAGAATTCTGAAAGTTCTTTAAGATGTGCAGACTGCTAGAAATATCTGCGGTGGTCAAAACTGGAATCTGTCCCTTGCCTCTTGCACTGAATCAGGCAAGTTAAAAATGCAGTGCTAGAGGATCACCTATTTTATGCAATTATTAAAAAATAGGACATTATGGACTTCTTTAGAAGCATGGGATAAGCTAAACATCCATTTGTGCACAAAAATCCCAAACACAATATCAAGTCATCACTTTTGTCATTCATACCATAACTACTAATGCAATGCACTCTAAAGACAAGAGAGAATTTCTCCAGCTCCGTGGAGCAGATTTACATAAAAATCCATGATATGCTAGTACACATGTTCTAGGAATTGAGGAGGTTGGTGGCTTGGGGGTGGGGGGGGTGGGGGGAAACTGTTGCACCATCTGGAGATGTGGGCCCGAATGCTACTGTACCTCCTTTCAGATGGCAGGAGGGAGAAAAGTTTACAAGAAAGGTGTGAGAAGTCCTTCGCAATGTTATTTTACTTCCACATGCATTGTGTGTTGTAGTTGTCTGTCATGGTAGGAAGAGAGACGCCAATGATCTTCTCTGCTGACTCTGCAGGTTCTTGCGGTCCGAGGTGTTACAGCTTCCAAACCTGATGGTGATGCAATTGCACACAATGCTCTTAACACATCCCTTGTAGAATGTAGTGAGGACGGAGGGAGGGAGGTGAACTTGCCTCAGCCTTCGCAGGAAGTAGAGATGTCGCTGGGCTTTCTTGGCTATAGAGCTGGTATTGAGGGAGCAGGTGAGATTCTCTGCCATGTTCACACCAAGAAACTTGGTACCCTTGACGGCCTCAGCAGTAGAGCCATCAATGGTCAGTGGAGAGTGATTTTTCCCCCTGCCGGCCCTCCTGAAGTCAACAAACATCTCTTGTTTTATTAACATTCAGATACATGTTGTTGGTTCTGTACCAGTCCATTAGCAACTGCACCTCATGTCTGTATGCTGACCCATTGTTCTTGCTACCCCTAAAACCAGTACTTTTGTTCTTCCCTATTAGTCTTTTTTCTCCTTAATTGATTAAGAAATACAATTCAATCAGCCAATGTATCTCAGTGCAATCTTTAAGCAACAATAATTTCCTTATTAAACCAATATAAATGGAATAATCAATTATCAGTATAATGATGCAAGGGTCACACCAGTTCAACTTGAATTTCCTCTGTTTACTTGACAAACATTTTGTTTGTGCAGTGATTTCGAGTGGGCATTTCTTAATCCCATTAATATTTTGAGCCAGGAATAAACAAGGCCTCCAAACACTATTCATGTCAAGAAAGAAGTCAGTGAAGACTGATGCCATTGTTAATAATATTGTCTGAATCACCTCTTCAAAGAAATCTTTGAGATTGACAAAACCCTGTCTCACCCTAGTGCTTAATGCAACCAAGCAAAGCAGGAGCAAACACTTGAACACTCTTGGTGTGATGTTGGGGCATTGATGTGGGATAGCCATCAAGACAAGCAACAGCCACAGCTTTGAACTGATGAGAAAATTGCTTCTCAATTATTGTGAACCCCAATCAATCAACAACAGGTTCCATCAGGGTGATTCCTTAGGTGTTTTTAGGACAGCTTACTTACTTTCTCTGGTATCTCCGCTGTCTGCTCAAAATGAGCTCTGCCAGGTATATTGATGCACCATCAATAACTCCAAAAGACTGAAGTTGTGTAAAACTGACAGGATTTTGTTCACAATAGAATGGAGTCAGATCCATGATGGTCGACTGTCCTGAACTGGGGAGGGGGCTGTGGAACAGTCGCCTTTATTCAGGAGCCTGTGGGAGGGGCCACAGGTACAATCAGCCGATCAGATATTTATGCAAATAGTGGTTAACCACATATATAAACATATTTACTAAATCAATGACTGACGCAGCAAAATACTGTACATGTAAAAAGGTTGTTTTATAATAGTATATTTCTAACATAATTCTAAATGATTTCCAACTTGTCATAATCTGAAAATGAGTTTTAAATTTGCGTGACAGACGAAGCCATCTATTCTGAACTTCCATAGTTTCCCTCATCAGCCATTTTGTGCAGTATATTTTTGCAGCATATCAAGTGAATGATTGCTTCTTTAAATGATTACGTGGAGTTTTTCTTAGACAGACCTCAGAACGTTCTTGGAAACACCAGGGCTAGTTGAGGAAACTTGGCAGGAAGGATAAAGTAAAAAGCGGGTGGCATGGTTACAATGCCAGAGATTGGGTCCAGGGTTCAAATCCTGTGCCGTCTGTAAGGTGTTTATATGCTCTTCCTGTGTCTGTTTGGGGTTTCTTCAGAGGCTCTGGTTCCCTCCCAAATTCAAAATGAACAGGGGGTTGTAGGTCAATCAGGTGTGATTGGGCAGGCACGGGCTTGTGGGCTGCAAAGGGCTCTTATTGTGGTGTGTCTCACAATTTAAAATTAACATCTTATTTATTTTAAATTTAAATTTAAAACAAATTGAATTTAAAAAAAGTAGTAAAGAGATTTTGAACACTCTTTAATAAGGTTAAATTCTGCTGATTTTTGCAAATTTAAGAAATTGAGGATTCTTTAGATTATTTTAAACAAGCCATCCAAAAACACAAGCATGATTACAATCCAGACAATCCTCTCTAGTGAAGGCAAGTTAGATCCTGAATTAATTATGAACAAAACAGGCATATTTTGGAAATTCAGTGATGGTTTGGTGAAAGCATCTAGTCCAACGTTGTAAGGATTTAGAGATGGCTCAAATTTTGGTCAAAGTTCTTTATGAAATCAATTTTTTAGTAATACTGTACTGGATTAATTATTCTGATTCTGCTTTCATTGGATGGTGACATGGATCACATGTTTCCTTCTCGATTTTCAGAACCAACACCCAAAATATATTATTGTCACTCCTATAAATAAATAGTCTCTAGTACTAAAGCTGGGATATTGTTAGACACTAAAAGGTGTTAAAAATCTGAAATAAAAACATAAAATACTGGAAGCAGTCAATACATATGGCAACAGTAGAGAGGGAACTCTTTGAGAAATATCAGATTAATACATTTGGGGTATCCTTCTCTACTCCTCTCTGGTCAAATGGGTCCTGTGTGTTAATTGTTATAGATTGCAGCTGGATACTTTTCTGTGTAGCTGATGGTCCACTTCATCCCATGGATGTCCAACCTAAAGCTTCTCGATTTGTTCTAGGTCTTATCAAATGTAAGATAAAAGAGAGAATCCTCAGTGTGAAATCAGGACATTGTCCCCACAGGAGCTCTGCTTCTGTCGCATCAACCAAGGCTGTCATGAACAGATGTATTTGTTCCAAGGTAGGTAGATAATGGATGAGGTTAAGAAGGTTTGAAACAGTGCATCAAGAACTAGGGATTCATGGTGAGTGTGGTCCATTTGGAAGGCAGAAGGAGACGGTGAGGACCGGGTATGGCTGGTGGTGGGAGCACATTTCAGCCAACCAGGTGTATCTCTTCCAACCTCATCTACTACTTTTTGGTTTGTATTTTTCTTTGTTAACTACAACGGTTAAACACATAGCCTTTTTCCACTGGCATCTCAGTTAATTGGCTGGGCAGTGTCCCAGGAGAGGTAGCGATTTGTTCTGTTTTCATTCGGCCACCTTTAACTGAGACATTGACTGCTTTTCCATTGAATGCAATTCATTCCTGGGGATGAGTGAGTCTACCTTCGAATGGAATAGATAGAAGTTGTCCTTTTTCCACTGGTTTAATCAGCACGCTGACATCAGCTGTTGTGGTGGACATGAGTAGGGGTAGAGCCCGTCAATCCCCACTGTGATTTGATGTCACGACGCCAGCCATGCTGATTGCCTTTTTCCACTGGACCCTTAACCGGTTAATTCCTGGGACAATGTGCCAGTGGAAAAGAGGATACAGATGAATTTGATTGCAAGAGCATTGTGATGTTCAACTGCTAATTGTAATATTTCAGCAATTTGTCGAAACGAAATGATGCTATGATTGTATCTAGAGTTAGTTTTAATTAGTTGACTCATTGTTTTGATTGTATTGGAAATTTTTGCCAAAGAAGAACTGTGAGCATTACCAGACTCTGGAATATAAATAAGTAATTTGGCCCATCATCCTGTGACTGATCACAGACATCTACATTCACAGCATGAGGTATCAGGATATATCCATTTTAAACAGGCAAGAAAATTTCCACTTCAAGTTGCAACTTAATGTATTGAAGGGATTGATGGAGTGGCAGAAATCAAAATAATCTTCTGCTTGAATAGACAGAGAGAAGTTGATTTGGATGACTTGCGTCTTAATAGTGGATCCATACCCAAAAGTGCCAACTAATTTCAGTGGTTCAGCAGTCCAGATAAACTGTGAGGAGGTGCTCTAGCACACCGATGGATTTGGTAAAAGGCAGAGTGCTCTAAGTATATGGAGACACTTTATCCAGAGAGTATACACCAACCCATAATAAAAAAGCTCAAAGGCAAGAGGGATTGAATTGTTAAGGACCTTCATTCATTTGGGTGTTTGTAAATTCAAGTGGTCAATTGCCAAGATGTATTTCTTGCCCAAATGCCACATGCCGAATGAATAAACACATTTTTTGTTTTGTGTGACCTAGGACATTAACTGAATCATTGCTTTATTAATTAACCTGAAATATTTATTACTCCGTCTCAGCCCAGTTGATACAATTGGTTGATTATTTTAATTCCCTTTTTGGTGATCTGAAGAAACAATCATCTCTGGTAATGTCATTGGTGCGGTTCAGAGGTGACATGAAATGACTACTTTAGGTTTTCTCCCATTTATTCAGGTAGCCAATATGACAATTTCAGAGCTTTCACTTAGTTTCTGATCTCCTGTAATGAACAGCAGACATTTTCATCAAAAGTCTGGACAGCTTGACTATCAAAGTTAAAATGGATTTTGAGCTGTAAATTGTTGAGGTCTTGATTTTATTTCACAATCAGCTGAACAGGCCAAGTCTTTCCAGATGTGTGGGAGTTGGTTGCAAAAAAAAATCCCAGCAAACAACCCAATCCCTCCCCTATCATCTGTTCTACAAAAACCTCAAAACACCAGTTCATACAACAAATTGCTAAAAAGCTACAATAATGTATTGGTTTATTATGTAAAGATAGACTTGCAGATTTTTTCCACCTAAATATTTTTCAGAGATTTCTAAAAGTTTTTTTACATGTAATGTTTCAAAGGAATCCTAGTCCTAATGAAAATTATTGGGCTAATTCTTTGTATTTGGCCAGAAAATCCCTCCGAGCTTTTCCAAACAGATTATAAATAATTCTCAGTGCCAATTTTTTTGAATATTTTATTTAAATCAACATATATGTGATAGCTATAACAAATCACAATATTACAATGTTTATAAATATATGCTGATAATATATAGAGGGAAAAAAACTAAAAGACACTACTAAAACTAAAAAAAATCTCTAAACCACCCCCCACCCCCCCCAACATTAGCCTAAACTAATCCCAATGACAATTTTTGAAACAGAAAAAGCCCAAGGATTAATCTGCATATAATTAATAAGATGAGTGGCAGGTCATTTTTTTTTCCCCACGGCAAGACTCGAGTGAGATCTTTTCTTGCCCTTATCGTTCATGACCACAATATCAATGCACGAGATTTGCTGTAATGGGGGGAAAAAAAGCCCACACGTTCCAGCTGACTAAATGGATTCCAGAAAGGCTTTGGCATTTAGAATTGCTTGGACTTTGAAAACTTGTTAGATTTATTTCTCATATGATTGAAATGGAAATATTCCTCCGGATCAAATCGCTGAGAGGCTTCACTGAAGCTCTGCAGAAATAGAGAAGCGTAAAATCTTCCTTCAAATGGAGTAAAATCCAATGGACCCAATACTCAAAAAGGTATCTATCACTTGCTAAATTATTTGTCCCTAAGAATAGGGATCACACTTTAATACTTATTTTAATGTTTAGTAATGACATTTGCCAAATAAAATTTAAGATTGCAATCAGCAAAACTTATGACCAAACTAAGGGATCTGGGAGTCTGTGTGTTCCTCTGCAACTGGATCCTTGACTTACTCATCAGCAGACCCCAATCAGGACAGATCAGCAACATCACCTCATCCTCACTAACAACCAACAAAAGGGCCTCTCAAGGTTTTATGGTTAATCCCCTGCTCTATTCCCTGTATATTAATGATTATGTGATGAAGTTGGCCTCGAACATAATCTATAAATTCCCTGATGAGACCACCATTTTTGGCCAAATAAGTAATGATTCAGGAGACCGGATGGAGATTTTGTAAATTTAAATTTAGTAATAATAGCGCATTTTGGCCCACGAGTCAATGCCGCCCAATTTATACCCCATTAACCTACACCCCAGTACATTTTGAGTGGTGAGAAGAAACCGGAGCCCCCAGGGAAGACACAGGGAGAACGTACAAACTATTTACAGACAGTGTGGGATTTGAACCCTGGTCCCGAGCGCTGGCACAATAAAGAGGTGTAGCGCTAACTGATAACGCCAATCGTGAGATCGAAATTCTGGTTGTGTAATGCTTGAACAATAATTTTGTTCTCAATATCACCAAGACCAAAAAGCTTATTGATTTTAAGAAGGGGAGGCTGAAGGAACATCCTCCTGTTTACAAAGATGGGTTAGAGGTGGAGAGAATTAGAGAGATGTTCCTAGGAGTCTGTGTTTGAAGAAGATATCTCCTGGAGCCAGCACATCAAAGCAACTGTGAAGAATGGACACTTTCTGTGAAGTCGGAGTAGACTTAGCTTGAGTTTTTGACCACGTGATCCTCTGCGTGATTTGTCAAAATCATACTGACTGGCTACGTCATAGTCTGGTGCAGTCATGAGAGATGCAAGACCTACTCCTAATTCATATGCTCTCAAGATTATTCAGCTCCTACTGGCTTTTAATATATTTCCTAAAATCTTCATTTTATTTTCCTTTACAATGAGTTGCTTAGACTTTGTTACAAATGAAAATTTCTGTGGAAATCCAAGATTTCAGGTGAGGTTCTGCCTCAGTGAATTTTACTGCTCAGTTAAAATCTCAAGACAATAAGAAAAATCTTTGAGTATGCACTAGAGCATGATGTCTCCCTGGAGCTACAAGAAATCTACAACTCTAATTCCACAAGGAACTGGAAGCAATCCTCATGTCAGTTTCTCTCTGAGATCTTTTTTTCCCATTCTTTGTCAGCTCTTTTCATCCACCCACTCAGCCAGATTCTTTTAAATGTATTACAACGGCTGTCTTAATGCCTCAATTTACCAGGTATAGGTTTGGTCTGACTGCATTCCAAGCCTCAATGATACAGGGAGTAGTTACACGTACTATTGGCTTTGTGGTCTCTGATGTTTTAATACTGTTACACCTACATTGGTACCTGTTGAAGAGGGCCTGCTAGCAGTTATACTTTATGAGGTGCTTGAGGAGATTCGGTATGTCATTGAAGACGCTGGAAAACCTCTAGAATATTCTGGCTGGTTGCATCACTGTCTGGTATGGAGGAGAAGAAAAAAATCCAGAGGGTTGTTAACTCAGCCTGTGACTTCATGGGCACCTGTCTTCACTCCATCGAGGGCACCGACAAGAGGCGGTGCCTTAAGAAAGAAGCCTCTATCCTCAATGACCCCTATCACCCAGGCCACGCCCTCTTCACTTTGCTACCATTGTGGAAAAAGTAACAGGAGGATGAAGGTGAGGACAAGGAGAGTTTCTTCTGCTCTGCCATCAAATTCCTGACTGAACAATGAACCACAGACACTGCCTTACTTTCTCTTGGACTACTTTTATTTTGCAAGGTGGTTTATATACAGGTACTCGGGTGTAAGAGTTACTTGATTTTCATTAGATTTTCACGATTCTCCTCAGTGGAGCAGCAAACTGAATTTAATTGACTTTGCTTGTTGTGCTTGCATCAACTGTGCATCCTTGGTCAAGGCCATATTGCTATTTCATATTCTTTCAACAGCTGAATCAAGTGGTTTTGAAGAGTTGCTTAAACTCGTTGAATGGCATGAGTATTGAAATAGCCATTCCAAAGTTCAACGGTAAAATAAAGCTTAATCCTTAAATCGGCATCCTGACAATGCAGTTGCAGTCTTTAATGCACATTGTTGTATGCTCTGATATGATATTGTCACAGGGTAATGAGAGATGTCTCAGGAATGCAAGACATATATACTTGGAAATGAAAGGAAATTGGGTTTTAAGAAGAAAATAGATGTTGCCCAGAGAAGGGAGACAGCAATCAATCAAGCAAGTACTGGATTTGCAGGATCACTGAAGAAGGAATCAGTTTACAGGTTAGGGGCTCCTTTAATGCCATCTCTAGATAAAGGGGAGGACAACATGAAAGGAAATGTCACCATTGTGGCAGCCCATGACATTGGGCTGAGTGCAGACAAAACAGTCTGCTTCTCTTAGTTGTATATCATGGGATATTTTTCAACTGTTTACTTGAAAGCAAGACATGACCATTGCAACCTTGACTACCAAGCAGCATGAATCCTTTGTGGTACTTGAATAGGAATTTAAGTGACATTAGCCAAAGAGTGCATTGGCACTCATGGTGTCAACTCCTTCCTTTGTGTTTACAGCAGGGAAAGAACCAAGTTGTGAGAAATACATGACATCAGAGTCCAAAGTGGTACAATTTCAGGAACTACCCCTTGGAGCATTCTGGCTGGTTGCATCACTGTCTGGTATGGAGGTGCCAACCCTCAGGGCAAGAAAAACTCCAGAGTGTTGTTAACCTGGCCTGCGACATCACGGACACCAGCCTTCACTCCACCAAGGGAAGCTATAAGAGGCGGTGTCTTAAAAAGGCAACCTCTATCCTCAAGGACCCCACCACCCAGGCCATGCCTTCTTCACACTGCTACCATCGGGGGGAAAAGGTACAGGAGCCTGAAGACCAGCACTCAATGACACAAGGACAACTTCTTTCCCTCTGCCGTCAGATTCCTGAATGAACAATGAACCACATACACTGACTAACTTTGACCTTTTATTGCACTATTTTAATTTATTTTGTAAGATGGTTTAAATAAATGCTTGCCTTGTGACGCTGCCGCAAAAAAAATTTTGTGACATGTTCATGACAATAAATTCTGATTCTGGTTATCCCAGGCCAAGGGTCAAATTTGAAAGGCCAGACTGGCTATCAAAAAAATAAAGCTAGGTTGGGAAGAGATGAAGCGCATGGAGGAACTGTGTGAATTAGCTCTATTTAATAAATACCCCAAGGTGTTCCAGCATGAGCTTCTGAACATTAAAGATACTTGAATTAGGATGCTACATCTTAATTCTTCAGAGCACTATGTGTAATTACAGAGAGAAAGAAAAGGTTGAGTCGAGCTGAAAAGTCTGTAGAATAGTATAATTGAACCACCTGAAATTTCCGTTTGGGTGCAGTGAAGACCGGTTGCAGCATTACAAGTTACTTATCAATCAGAAAAAAAACGATCACCCTGTTAGCAATTTGTTTGCTCAGCGACCTTAAAGACAGCTCTAAAAACTCTTGACGTGTCATATACTTACCGATAAACAGAGTTGACAATGGTTCAGAGTAGTTTGGATTGAAAATTACTCACCTCGTACTGTCTCAGTGCAGCAGACATCTTTTGAACTCCCGTCAGTTCTTGGTGTTTGCAACACTCCCATCAGAAGTCTGACAGGGCTTGCAGGTATACTAGATAATGTCTTTCTGTCTGGAAAGACCTAGACAGAACACTAGGACTATCACACAAGTGTGCTGTTACTTCTAAATTTGGGTATGAATTTCCAGTGCCTTTAGGTAGCTGCTAGAGATAGTAGATACATCAGAATGATATAGCAGGGTTTGCATCATTGCTGCCTAATTGACTATAGTATTTGTGCCACGTGTGAATCCTTGATCTTTAAACATAATTTTCCTTATTGGACCATGGGAAATGCTACCTCTTTGATGGAGAATGTGATCATCTTAAATATTTACCTTTGGTGTGAAAGACTCCTATGGCATGATTATTGGTTTATATTTGCTAAGAGCTCACTGGTAAACTTGAGTTTTGGAGGGTAGTGTTGTACCCCAGATATATGGGTAGAGGATAATTAATACATAAGCGTGTTGGAGAAACTCCCTGCAAGTCCCGCAAACGCTGAAGGATCCGCTGATATTTCTCCAGCACTTCTCCAATTTATCTGCAATCACAGCGCCTGCAGATTTTATTCTTCATATGGGGAGAAAATGTTTGTTTTGTGGATGTTAATTTTTATGCCCATACTTTTGCATATTTCATTGAGCAATCCAATAATAATCAAGCTTTTTGTACAAATATATGTACACATCCTAGTGAAGGGTAGGTGGACTGAGACTGGAAGGTAGATATCGAATGAAATCAGTGGTAGTTTACGATGGACAGGAATGAATGTCCAGAAATTGGTTGATACCTGTCAAGGCATCAAGTGTCAGTTTGTGGCAGTGAATGATAATTTCATGGGAGGGCTTGCCACTGAGAATTTCATTCAAGTACAAGGCTCGACCATTGTGAGTTATCAAATGGGCCTTGCATATATTTTTAAAATTAATTTAGAGTAATAGCATAGTAATAAAGGCTTCTCCAGCCCACTCTGCCCAATGACATCCATGTGACCAATTAACCTACTAATCCATAAATCGGAGCACCTGGCTCAGACCTGGGTAGAACATGCAAACTCCACAGGGAGAACATACAAACTCTTTATAGACAGAGCCGTATTGAAACCCAATTGGATTGTGCTGTAACATCTTGTCCTAGCCTTAATGCTAAATGTGCTACCCCTTCATGCACTCCGTTGTAACAGACCATGTGAAAATCAGACAGATCCAAGGCTTGTGCTGGCAGTCAGCATTGCTTGGATAGTTAGTTGTCAGAGTGACTGATGCTGATCATGTTGACAAATTGGAAGATTTGAATACTTGGCAAGGCATGTATGGACAGGGAGGATCATTCTGGTGGGAACTGGGTAATTTTCTGATCCTGAAGCTGGTTATGTATCTACCTTGGGCTTCAAGCACCTGATAATGCATCCACTTTAAGATGCCTTGCCGTTTGACATGTGCGATCGCATCTCTCCATCTGTCATGATCTCTGACTCTCTGAATTGTACTTGTTGCCTCCTCTTCTTCTTCAGTGAGCTGCGACAATAGTCAATGTTGAGTTCATGATTATATAAGGGAAAAGTACTGAAGTGGTTTCCTGTTGCCTTCTTCAGTTGCAGTGTCCACACTGGACACAAAACCCTGGCCATTGATCAGCAGGTTCATCTGCCCAGCATATTTAGTTTTACAATCATAAATTCTAATTTGTAGAATCTGCTTGTAAAAACCATCCATGGCTTCATGTGACCCCGATTGGGAGGCTAAACGAGTTCCTTGCCCAAGGGTTGCCTGTAGGCTATTGGATAGAAGGAGCACGTTACACCTCCTTTTGCTGAGCAATTGCGCAGTACTGACACTTTTAAGTTACACTGAGGTTATAATTTACAGATGGATGTGTATTGTTTGCCAGGTCTTTTATGTTATACTTTAATAAAGAAATAAGTAGAACTATCGAAAATCATCCACTGATCTTTCAACTAATCTGAAATATCTGGTACAAAGATGTACCACAGGTATGACACTTGGTTGCTTAGGTCTAAAAAAAAGAAAAATTATGCTAATATGAAACTAAGTAGCCTGCTTTGGTGCTCAATTGTAAACCAATAACCACATTGTCCTCAGGTATGTTTAACTGCTTCATTGGTGCAGGTATAAGAGAGCTTGGCTTGTTTCAAAGCTTTAGAGTCTGTAGTTGCCACTTTTTCCAACATGAGGACCAAAAGTACAGAGCCTACACTCCAAGATGCAAACCATGGCACAGGTGGTATGTTTTGAATCTTGGGCAGTTCCTTTATGCCCCACACTTTGCTCATGCCACCACTCTGATACAGGTTAATCTTAGTCACCCACAAACCCTTTTTCCAGAATTACTTCTTTGCTAACTGTAATCTGGCCATCCTTTCTGTGGCTAACTAATGGTTTGCATCTTTCAGTGTAGCCCTGTATTTCTGTTCCTGAAGTCTTCTGTGGACAGTAGTCATTGATATATCCACTCCTGCCTCCTGAGGAGCGTTTCTAATCTTTCTGACATGCATTTGGGAATTATTCTTCATTTTGTATTCATCTGTCATTAGTAGTGGAGGTCTTCCTTGGAGTAGCAGTCCCCTTGCAATGACTGAGCTCACCAGTACGCACTTTTTAATGATGTTCCAAACTGTTGTTTTTGGTAATCTTAGGGTTTGGATGATCTCTCTTGCTGGTTTTTTTCAGCCTCGTAATGGCTTCTTTGACTTGCATTGGCACAACTCTGGTCCTCATGGTGAAATATGGCAACTACAGACTCCGAAGGTGATCAAAAGCTTAGAAGTAAGCCTCGCTCTCTTATCCCTTCACAAATGAAGCAATTAAGTTATTGGTTTACAATTGAACACAAAAGCAGGCTACTTAGGGTTAGGGTACAGACAAACGCGTGTTAAGCCAAATGACCCAAACATTATGGTGTCCTGAAAAGAGGGAACTGTTTATAAAAATTTCTACATGGTCAAACTAAAATGTTATACAAATAACCTTGAATAAAATCTTGAATGTGCACTTTAATTACATGTGAATTGTTTGATTCCGAATTTAAAACTGTGGAGTACAAGGGCAAATGAAGAAAAAAAGTGTCTTTGTCCCAAACAATATGTATTGGGTCCTTCATGCTTTCATATGTCAAACACAGGAAGTCCCTGACTTTGAATTACACTTCATTCTTCATTGAAATGGCATTGTGTTGCTTTACAATTTTTTTTAAATGTTTTTAAATTTTTCACACTATGAACCATATTGACCAAAATACACATAAACATTTCCCTCTTGAATATACACAGTGTCATTTTCTCCCCTTTTTCCGCCCTCCCTTATAATGTCAACCTGGAAATCAGAAGATAGCCTGAGAATACAGCAGTGGTACATAGAAATGAATAAATGTATTCCATTGGAAAAAATAACATATAATTTAAGAAATAACATCACAGTATTCGAACAAATTTGGGAACACAACAGAGAAGTCCTACCGCGGACCTCCACCCCCTAAAATGACAGAATGAGAAGAAGACGAAATGAACTTGACCCAGTGTGTAAAAGTAGATGACACAATTTTCTTGTGTATTTTCATTGTGTGATGACATTGTTTAATGGGTTTAATGGTATATGTTGAAAGTTTAGTGGGTGGGGAGGGGGGTGGGAAGAAGGGAGAGCTTTACAATTTCATGAAATTCCAAGGCAAAAGTGCCATTGCCTCAGCTTGGTACATTTCACAAATAGTTTATATCAGAACAAGAAGTAACTGAGAAAGCAACTAGGGCTGGTAATTTTAGCAAGGACATGGAATTTCTAACTGAGACCAAGTATCATAGATTTAATCTTCCCAATATTTAGTTAAAGGAAACATGACATCAACAATCTTTTATTTTGTAAGTAGTTCTTGCAATTAGAGGTGGTTCATAAAGAGAAAACAGTTACAGATATTTATTCTTGTGGAAGAACTTGCAAGTGTAACAAGTGCTATTTTCAGAGGGTCGTGACTCTGGAACTTTCTTCCTCACGAGGCAGCAGAAGTAAAGTCCAAATAATTTTTAAGATGGAGGTATGTAGATACATGGTCAACAAGGTGATGGACAGGTATGCCAAGTTGGGGTTACAATCAGATGAGCCTTAATGAAATGGTAGAGATTGAGGAACTCCGTGATCTACTCCTGACCTAATTCACCCGTCTGTTTCTTTGTACAATGGAATGGGAACATAGTGACCGCTGATTTCACATCAGATTATCCCTTTAAGGCCTGCAAGGGCATTATTATTATTTCATAAGATCTCCTCTCACATCTTCATTTTGCAAAGCAGGGGAATATTTTATCATAGAAGCATTTGTCACAGAATTATCCAGTTGCTAAATGTTTCAATTTCAAATTCATACTGATCTAAAGGGAATAATCACTGCCTTTACTGCATGCCTTCTGAACAACTGTGTTTGCAGTCAAATGCAAAATAGATTGCAAGTGATCACATCCTGGAGCAAATTGGAATGTTCTGGTTGAAAAGCAAATTGAAATGTTTGAAAATAGTTAGCATATAATTTCTCCCAAGCCATAGCAAACTACTTTTCAATGTTAGCAGATGTGCTTTCAACACATTCCGACAACATCCCTTTGTCCACCATTTTAGTAGAGGTAATAGGCCCTATTAAAATTATTGGTTGAGGTCAACGCATTAACATTTTCCAACTGCAATAATTGATCAGATAGATTTTTGCAAGAAAGAATTCAATCATTTTTAATTGTTCTACCTTAAATTATAGATTTTAATTTCATTTGGTTTTTTTCTGCCCTTCAATTATGTTTGCCAGTGTTTTCAAAGATAGTGATGAATGAGGTTGAATAGTTCCGTTGTTATGGTTATGCAAAAACAGTCCATGAGGTCCCATGCTCCTTGACTCTGGACACACCTGAAGCTGTATTTTTCCACCATTAGGTTTGAATGATATGCTCGGCATTGTCCGTTATGAAACTAAAGCACCCTGTTGAGAAGCAGCAGCAGTTTATCAGCCAATACGGGCAATAATCCGATCTGTCATAAGTTCCTACTTTAAAGAGGACAATTTCTTCATCTGGTTACTGTATATTAGGATGGAAATAGCATCAGACCAATCAGGTTTTATTAGATATAAAATGGTGAATGGAGATTGCACACTTTGCAATAAGCTACTTTTACATACTGGGTCAGTTCATTTCGTCTTCTTCTCCTTCTGTCATTTTAGGGGGTGGAGGTCCGCGGTAGGACTTCTGTGTTGTGTTTGAATACTGTGATGTTATTTCTTAAATTATATGTTATTTTTTCCAATGGAATACATTTATTCATTTCTATGTACCATTGCTGTACTCTCAGGCTATCTTCTGATTTCCAGGTTGACATTATAAAGGAGGGCGGAAAAAGGGAGAAAATGACACTGTGTATATTCAAGAGGGAAATGTGTATTTTGGTCAATATGGTTCATAGTGTGAAAAATTGTACCAGGTAACTTAAATCAAAGATTAAATCTGTCAAGAAGAAAGTGGCAGCTGCCGGTGCCTTGAAATAAAAACAACATAAGCTTGGAAATACACATCTTCTTTGTCAGATCCATTTTTGACTAGTGACATATTCCAGAAATTAATACGGTTTACTGAACCTGGTACAAATGGAAGTGGTCATGACCTGAAATAAATAAATTGTTTCCACATTGCAATGTGCTGAGGTAGGATTTGCGCAGTTGATGGCAATGTCAAATAAACGCTGTTCTTAGCGAATCCAAGCAAGTCACTTTAGTGCTGTTACTTGATGTGTAAGTCTGTTCCATCAAGAGGCATTGACAAAAATATGGCAAAAAGCATAATACCAGTGTACACCAGAGATGCAGTGGATAGAGAAAGGGAGAAAACAAACAATTAAGTATCTAAGCTGTGGAGAGAGAATTAACATGCAAATTCATTGTCAATTATAGTTAAGATTCTTATATCAGGCTTTTTATTATTTAATGGCTTGTCACTCGATGACTCACTTGGATGAGAATGGTTGGCATCGAAACAAAGAGCAAAGAGTAGTTACTGTGCCCACTCTCCAAAGAGTGAAGGTTCTCAGGCTTTGTACAAGGTTTCGGTTGCAGGTTGCCCAGCAAGTTTTCCCAGTGAAGCCTTTAATTAAGGCAAACTAAAGTTCAGTCATTTATGAGCTTTTAAGACTCACCTGTGTTTACTTATATTTCTAGCACCTGTAACCCATGACCAAGAAAATTACTGCTCAAAGTACAATTGAACATATTGCAGTGGTAAACGAAGTAAATTTAAACCTTATTTATTGATCTCAAAATCTTCTTGAACTTGATTGGTCTGAAAATATCTCCAGTAAAATACATGTAACAATGCAAAGAAATTGTTCCCTTTAAGAATGTTGCTTTGTTAAATTTGAGCAACCTATATAGAGTGCTGGCCAATGTTTTCATGGATATCTTCAACTTCTCACTCCAACAGGGCATGGTAAAGGTTCCATTATTGTCACGTAATACTACATTTAGGATGTAACCTACATGAAGTTCTTTAACTTTGTCTACTGTAAGATAGACAGAGTGTCATCTCTTTGTAAAGCGCCCTTCACAGAAATGAGGCCCCAGCGAGGAATGAACTTGCGACTCCTGGTACCCACCTGTTTCAAACAGGCGTCAGTTGTATGGATGCCCAAGAAAAGAGTGGTAACCTGCTTTCATGTCTACTGACCAGTAACGCTCACATCCAAAGTGCTGAAATACTTTGAGAGGCTGGTGTTGAAGCAAATCAGCTCCTATATGTGTGACGACATGGATCTGTTCCAATTTATCTACCACAGCATCAGGCCTATGGTAAATGCCACCTCACTGCCTCTACACAAAGCCCTGGAACACCTGGACAGCAAAGGTGTATGCACAGAATTTTCTTTATTGACTACATTTTGGCATTCAATACCATCATCCCCTCAAAACCGATAGCAAATTCCAAGTCCTGGTCCTCAATACCCCAATGTGTAATTGGATCCTGGAGTTCCTCACCACCAGACCCCAATCAGTATGGATTGGCAAAAACTTCTCCACAAATTCCATAAGTAGCAGAGCACCACAGGGCTGCGTACTTCACTCCCTGCTCAAATTCTTTTACACCTATGACTGCGTGACTAAGTATGACAATAACACCATTTATAAATTTGCTAATGCTACCACAGTAGAGGGCAATATGAAAGGGGAGGATAAGTCAGCAAATAGGAGGGAGATGAAAACATCGCTGAATTGTGCACCAACAACAAGTTTGCACTCGATGTCACTAAAACCAAGGAGCTGATTGTAGACTTTCAGAAGAGGATTCCAGAGATGTACAATCGAGTGATTATTGAGGGTTCAAAGATGGAGACAGTTAGCAAATTTAAATTCCTTGGAGTCACTATCTCAGAGGATCTTTCCCGGACCCAATATACTAATGGCATTGTGAAGAAAGCATGTCAAAGTGTCTACTTTCTCAGGTGTTTTCAGCGATTCGATATGTCATCCGAAAGCTTGGCAAAAGTCTATGGTTGTGCAGTAGAAAGTATGGTGATTGGCTGCATCACGGTGTGGTATGGGGGCACTAATACCTCTGAGGAGAAGCCCTGCAGGAGGTAGTGTACGTAGCCCAGTACATCACAGGAAAAATCTCTCCCCACCATCGAGAAAATCGACATAGAACGCTGCCGTTGAAGAGCAGCAGCAATCATCAAGGATCCACACCACCCAGGACATGCTTTGTTATTGCTGCTGCCATCAGAAAAGAGGTATAAATGCCACGAGGTTCAAGAACAGTGACCCTCTATCATCAGACTCCTCAACAACAGACTCAATCAGAGACTCATTTAAGGACTCTTACTTTTCACATTATTCCATACTGAATAATATTTTCTGTATTTGCACAGTTAGTTTGTTTATATTTCTTTCTTTTGTATACATTTCTTTCTCTCCAGTTTGCACTACCTACAAATTAAAATTCCTGGTCTGCAGGTAAAATAATCTCAGGGTTTTATGTGATATAATGGACCGCTTAAAGAAATCTCTTGGTGCCTGCCACATTGACCACCGCCAGTGGGCTGATATCGCCTCCAACCGTGCATCTTGGCGCCTCACAGTTTGGCGGGCTGCAACCTCCTTTGAAGAAGACCACAGAGCCCACCTCACAAAAGACAAAGGAAGAAAAACCTAACACCCAACCCCAACCAACCAATTTTCCCTTGCAAACGCTGCAACCGTGTCTGCCTGTCCCGCATCGGACTTGTCAGCCACAAACGAGCCTGCAGCTGACGTGGACGTTACCCCTCCATAAATCTTCGTCCTTGAAGCCAAGCCAAAGAAAGAAGATGTATGTACTCTGACAATAAATTTGAATTTAGAGTGATAGAGAAATACAGCACGGAAACCTCAGCCCACTGAGCTAGCACCAACCATCAACTACCAAAATATTAATCTGATGGTGATGAATTATTTTGATATTTCCACTTTCTGATCAACACCCCCCCCCCCCCAAAGATTCTACCACTGGCATACATATGATGGAAAATATACAGAATATTGGAGGAAGCTGGAGTGTCTGAAGAAAACCAATCTGGTCACAGGAAGAACACAGCAACTCCATACAGATGACACCTAAGTTCCAGATTGAAAGAGATACCCTGGAACTACGAGGCAGTGGCTCTACCATGCTGCAGTATGAACTGTAAAGCATGTGATAAAGATTCAAGATTTCTTTATTGCAATGTAATAAAACAGGTGTAATATTACACAAAATTTGCTTTAGTCTGCCCTAAGAAGACAGATTCCCCATCAGCAGAAATTGCCGGGTGCCTCTTACAGTCAGAAAAGAGCATCAAGAGTCCCTCAAGGGTCGTTCAGTGTCCATGGTTTCACCTCCATCGCTCCTGCAATCTCCGCAGCCACACAGACTTCAGACCAAACCAGCAGCACCAGATCCAAATCTCTGACACGATCAAGGAGCCTTCAGCGCTCTCTTGCATCCTGGTTCTAACACCTGATTCCTCTTCAAGCCAGCCTTGAGCCAGTCTCCAGCAATCCGCAGTCTGGTACGAATCCTTTGAGTGCAGTAGCCACCATGTGTGTCCTTTAGCCGCAGAGCCCTCACTAGTCCACCACCATCCCATAGGGTTATCTCTTCTGCTTCTACTCAAATGGAGGGGGATCTCCCTGCCCTGCACCAGTCTCCCACTTCTCCAGAGTGAAGGACTGATTGAGGCTGCTACCGAACACAGGCCCTGCCATCTTGGGCCCAGACTCCACGGTCGCAGGATTTTAAAATAAACCACCATCGGCTTCTTTAACAGGCCTTTTTAAAGCCTGTACGGAGGTGTCAGTCGTTGGACTGAGCGGTAGAACCCTGCAGATGAGCCCTATGTCTTCGCTCTCCGTGGGTCCACACCAGCGGCAGTACGGCCATTGCAGCAGCTCTGGCAACATTGCCATTGAGGATCCCAATGATGTTGACTGGCCTTGAGACAATGTTTCACCAATGCTTAATTTGTATTCTAACAGCATGAATCCTGTCAGAGGATAAAAGATGTCACTGCTTTGAAGTACTGCACACAGAAGATAGAAAGCGAGGAGTGAAAAAGTGCAGAAAGAAGAATTTTGTAGAAAAGGAAATATAGCAGAACACATCACAACTTTACTAAAAGAATAAGAGATGAAAGAAGGATGAAACTGCTTTAAGTTATATAATGTTTCAGAAATGCCTCAAAGCTTTTCAACAACAAATTACTCTGAATTACAGCTAATGTCGTCACATAAAAATTGTTAATTACAACAATTGGTGCAACAACTTTTGAGCGCCTGGGAGAATGATAAAGGTCATATCTGCATAAATAATTTGTGACTTGCTGCCCTCCATTTGATTAAAGCTCATTCAGTGGCTTTTGTGATATGTGCAAGATAAGCAAATACTCCTCTCACTGCAGAGTCATTGCAAGGTTATACATTTGCCGTGAATTGTTTTGTGACATTTTGGACTCTGAATTATTCAGAATGAATTATTTAACTTAATGGTAAAAATGCATACATTAAAACCTCTAATTCCTCCTGCTTCTTATTGTTTTGTATAGGATCTTTTTAAAAGTCTGAAGTGCTTGACTTCAACCGATTCAGTGTAGAGCTCTGAAAGGTGCCAAGAATTTTCCACTGATTAAAAAATAATAGAGGGGCAAAGCTGATTCTGTAACAATAACAAAATATGGTTGTCATTTATTAATGTGCTAACATCTCAGCCCTTTCCTGGCACATTGTCAACTTTACAAGAATATCCTGTAAAATTGCAGTTATAAAGCAATGAATCTGAATGAGCACCTTTGATAAAGACAAGTGAATCAAACAAAAAAACTGGTGAGATTGTGAAATTAATGTGTTATGGTGCCATGAATCCCAATTTCATGTCCAGAGGGCATTTACTGATGTGATCAATCAATACCAGCAGTGAAAGTGAGTATGGCACTGATCCTTGTCAAATCTGCCGTAAGTTGTGAAACTTTCCAGTTTCCATGTGCTACCCCCTCTAACACTTCAGTCACTTGCCCTGCTTGATTTCCCAAGAGGAGGCCCAGAGTTTGTGCCCTTCCCAATAGGCTCATCTACAGGAGGCTGAGGAGGTATATAAAATCATGAATGATCAATCAGTCTTTTCCCATGAGCCTGAAACTAGAGGGCATTGGTTTCAGCTGAGAGGGAAAAGACTTAAAAGGGAGCCAAGGGGCAATTTTTTTTCCCTACACAGAAGGTGGTTGGTGTGCGGAATTAGCTGCCAGAAGTGCTAGGGGCGGGTACAGTTACAACACGTAAATGGCATTGAGTCAGGTCCATAGATGGGAAAGGTTTATTGGAATATAGGGGATGAAACTACAAATAGGACAGGCCTAGTTAGGCAACTTGGCTAGCATGGATGAGGCAGGCTGAAGGGACTTTTTCCATGCCAGCCAAGTTGCCAGCATAACACAATGAGGTATTTTGCATTTGTAAGTGGTTGTCACTTATAATCGAGAGAGGGGCAGTAATTGGCTGGATTGTATATTTCTTGGTTTATATGAGCAGGACATTTCTAATCCAGTTTTCACCTTTAGAGTGTTGCAATTAAAAAGGAAGAATTTAGCTAGAGG
The DNA here is from genome assembly GCF_036971445.1 of Narcine bancroftii. Taxonomy (NCBI): domain Eukaryota; kingdom Metazoa; phylum Chordata; class Chondrichthyes; order Torpediniformes; family Narcinidae; genus Narcine; species Narcine bancroftii. The sequence continues at coordinate 11,729,530 of NC_091476.1, read as the reverse complement.
CAAAGCCAATTCTGTATTCTGTACCGAAGCTGAGATCTTGTCAGGGACCAGAGCTTTTGTTACGAGGAAGATCAACTATTTATTGATATCACATACTGAATTGAACAGGAGGAAGACTAGCATCTTTAATAATAAGAAGATCTTTTGGAGAATGCTGAGGTAGTTCATCCACTCGACACTTCTACTTAAACATGGAAACAAACACTTTGCTTTAATTCAAGGTTTATTTAATTAATTTAATTTAATTTTTTTTTTGTAACTTCTCCAAAAGAAAATCCAGGATTCTAGGCTAATCACTTGGCTTTTGTACCACAGTTATATCAAAGGTTTCATATGATTTTCCAAAACAGATTTGAATGTACGTACCTGTGAGAGTGATTAACAATAAGCAGAAGGAAAATTTATAGACCCACATTGAACCAGTCATATTGGGAAGAGTGTTTATTATAGATCTTAACTGGACAAAAGAGGGAGAGGAAAATATCTGAGGAATATTGCCCCTCAACTAAGATCACAGAAAGCAAAGGAATTTGTTCGGCAAGCTGTAACAGCCGCACTGCTCCAGGTGCAGACTCAGGAGATCATAAGGCCGTAAGATATAAGAAGTAGGCCAATTGGCCCATCAAGTCCTCTCCCACATTCCACCATGAGCTGATCCATTCTCCTACTCAGTCCCACACTCCTGCCTTCTCCCCATAACCTTTGATAACCTGACTATTCAGATATCTATCAATCTTTACCTTAGCCTCCACAGCTGCCCATGCTAGCAAATTTCAGATCTCTGCTAAAGGAATTCCTCTGCTAAAGGAATTCCTCTGCATCTGTTTTAAATGGGCATGCTTCAATCAGGAAGCTGTGCCCTCTTGTCCTAGATACCCCATACCATGGGAAGCAACTTTGCCACATCTACTCTGTGCAGGCCTTCAACATTCTTCTATGAGGCCCCCCTAATTGTTCTGAACTCCAAGGAGTACAGTCCAAGAGCCGTCAAACATTCCCCGTGTGCTGATCCATTCCTTCCAGGAATCATTCTTATGAATCTTCTCTGAAGCTTCTCCAATTCCAGCTCATCCTTTCTTTAATAAGAAGTCCATAACTGTACCTTGCACTTCAAGAAAGGTCTCACTACTGGTTTATAAAGCCTCAACATCACAGCTCTGCGTGTTATATCCTATTCCTCAAGACACGAATGCCAACTTTGCATTCACCTCTTCACTACCAACTCAACCTGGTGGTTAACCTTCAGGATATCCTACACGAGGGCTCCCAAGTCCCTTTCTGGGTCCATTTTTTGCTACCTCTGAATTTTTAATTTTCTCCCCATCAGAATAATCATCTGCCCTGTTACTCCTTCTATCAATGTGCATGACCACACACTTTCTAACATTGTATTTCATTGACCACTTCTTTTAATATATATGTCTCTCTGCAGCCTCTCCATTTCCTCATCTCTACCTGCCCCTCCACCTATCTTTGTATTATACACAAAACCATTAATTCCACAATCCAAATAATTAATGTACACCATAAAAAAAGTGGTCTTAAAACTGACCCCTGCGGAACACCACTGGTGGCCTGTAATCAACCAGAATAGATTCCTTTTATTCCCGCTTTGTTTCCTGCCAATCAGCCACTGTTCTCCCCATGCTAATATCTTTTCTGTAATTTCATTGGCTCTCATCTTGTCAAGCAGCCTCATGTGCAGCACCTTGTCAAAAGCCTTTTGAAAGTCCAAATATGCAACATCTCTGGATCTCCTTTGTCTAGCCTCCTTGTGGTTTCCTCGAAAAATTGCAGTAGGTTTGTCATGCAAGATTTTCCCTTAAGAAAACCATGCTGACTTTGGCCAATCTTATCATGTACCTCCAGGTACTCCATAATGTCAGCCTTGACAATCATCTCCAACATCTTTCCCACCACCAATGTTAGGCTAGCAGGTCTATACTTTTCTTTCTCTGGCCTCCTTTTTTACATACTGGAGAGACCTTTGCAATTTTCAAGCCCCCTGGAACAGTGCCAATATCTATTGATTCTATGAAAATTATTACTAATGGTTCCAAAATTTCTGTGCTACTTCAGTTAGACGTGAGGGCAAACTCTATCTAGTTTGGGAAACTTATCAACCCTAAGACTATTCAGCTTCCCAAGCACCTTCCCTCTTCTTATCATGACTGCACCCACCTCTCCACCCTGGCACCCTTGAAAGTCAGATATACTGCTAATGTCTTCCACAGTGAAGATTGGTGCAAAATACTCATTTACTTCTTCTGCCATCAGTATCAGAATTTATTGTCATGAACAAGTCATGAAATTCAGTGTTTTGTGGCAGCGTCGTAGAGCAAACGTTCATATTATAACTTTACTATAGAAAAAAATTCAAAAAACATAATAGGGCACAAAAAGTAAGGTAGCGCCTTTGGTTCATTGATCATTCAGGAATCTGATGGCAGTGGGGAAGAAGCTGTCCTTGTGCCGCTGAGGGCTCATCTTTAAGCTCCTGTACCTTTTTCCCAATGGTAGCAGAGTGAAGAGGGCATGGCCTGGGTGGTGGGGGTCTTTGAGCTTTTTTAAGACACTGCATCATGTAGATGTCCTCGATGGAGTGAAGTCTGGTGCCAAGTTAATAACCTTCTGGTGTCTATTCTTGTCTTGAGAGTTGGTGCTTCCATACCAGGCAGTGATGCGACCAGCCAGAATGCTCTCCATGGTACACCTGTAAAAGTTTACAAGAGTATTCTGCGACATACAGAACCTCTTCAGATAACTCACAAAATATAGCCATTGGTGAGCCTTCTTTGTGATTGCCTCAACGTGGATGGTCCAGGACAGATCCCCGGAGATGTTGACACCCAGGAATTTGAAGTTCTTCACCCTCTTCCTGAGGGCTGGGTTGTGTTCCCCTAACTTCCTCCTGATGTCCACAATCATCTTGGTTTTGCTGATGTTGAGCACAAGGTTGTTGTCATTACACCATTCAATGAGCTGATCTATCTCCCTCCTGTACGCTTCCTCATTGCCGTTTGTGGTTCTGCCGACAACTGTGGTGTCATTCACATTGTCTTGTCATTTCTCCAGTGTAATTTTTGATTGGTTCTATATCTTCTCTCACCCTTTTTTTACACTTAAAATAAAGCTTTTATTGTCTTTTTTTAATTATTTGCTAACTTTATTTGAAAGTTGATCTTTTTCTTCCTAAAGACCTTCTTAATGGCTTCGGTATTTAAAAAAAATATTAACGATGTCTGAGAGATCAAACATTATCAAAATAAATTCATCGCCCTTTTCAACTTTGTTTCCAAAATACCCTTAAGTTAACTTAAATGTACACTTGCAATTTTGCCCATTCAACAGCCTAATCCTTCCTCACAATGCATATGTTTGTGGATCTTCTGCCCTATTCACTGCTGTCATTTTGGTTCCCCCCTCCTCCCCAGCCGAAATAGCTTAAACACTCCCCAACAGCTCTAGAAAACTTGCCCACCAGGATATTGGTCAGAATCAACCTGTCCTTTTTGTATAGGCATACATTCCCCAGAAGATATTTCGATGATCTGTGAATCTGAAGCCCTGTCCCATGCACCAATTCTTTAGCCATGCATTAATTTGCCATAACTTCCTATTTCTGCCCTGAATGCTGCACTTTACCGGTAGCAGTCATGACATTATACCGCTGAGGTACTGCATTATAGCTTCCTTCTTAACTCCCTACATTTCCTCTTCAGAACCTCAATCCTTTTCCTAACTAAGTCATTGTGGACTATAATCTCTGGCTGCTCACCTTCCCACTTGAGAATGCTGTGGACTCAACCTGAGACATCCCTGACGCTGGCACTGATGAGGCAAGATACTATCTGGTAGTATCAATCATGCTTTCAGAACCTTCCATCTGTTTCCCCAACTATCGAATCCCCAATCACTCTAGCTCTCCTTTTCTCTGCGCTTGTGCCTGCTTTATTTTAATTAATTCCTGAAAATGAATCACAATTTGATTGGTCCACTAAAGCACCGAGGCACCCGAATGGTCCTTTTAAAACTCTTCTCCCCAGCATGGGCATTACTCTCTATCCCTGTGATTTGATTGGGGAGAGCAGGGAGCAGAGATACAGTGCTTGTCCATAGGGTCCTACTGTTCGTGTTGTTGACAGCTCTATACAGGCTTTAAACAGCCTGTTAGAGGAACCAATGGTGTTTTCTTAACATCCTGTAGCTACGAAGGTCTGTGCTTAAGATGGTGGCACCTGTACTTGGCATTGAGGACATCTAGATAAGGCGGTGTCTTAAAAAAGCAGCCTCAATCCCAGTGGTTCTCAACCTTTTCCATTCACATGCCACTTTAAGTAATCCCTATGCCATCAGTGCTCTCTGATTAGTAAGGGATGGCTTAAGGTGGTATGTAAGTGGGAAGGGAAAGTTGAGAATCACTGCTTTAGACCCAATTGTTACTGAAATATCTTGCTTGAGAAAAATTGTCCTTGGCCCATTTCCTTTGGAGTTAGGAAACCATGCACATAACGAGTCATTTAGATATGATTAAAACAGTTGTTTTCAAACTTTTTCCTTTCCACACACATACCACCTTAAGCCATCCCTTACTAATCACAGAGCACCTATGCCATAGGGAATACTTAAAATGATATGTGAGTGGAAAGAAAAAGGTTGAGAACCACTGCTCTATTCTCAAAGACCCTCACCACCCAAGATCATGCCCTCTTCACTCTGCTACATCGGGGAAAAGGTACAGGAGCCTAAAGACGAGCATTCAGCGGCACAAGGACAGCTTCTTCCCCACTGCCATCAGATTCCTGAATAATCAATGAACCAGACATTGCTTTACTTTTTGTGCACTACTGTTTTAATTTTTTTTCATTTATACTATTGTTGTAAGATGATTATAATATGAAGGTTTACATTAAGATGCTGCTCCAATCACCGAATTTCATGACAAGTTCCTGACAATAAATTCTCATTCTCATTCTCATTCTGGGCCACGATGGATTTCAGACTCAGGGGAATCAGTGCAGGGCAGCAGAAACAGGAGAAAAAGGGGAAGCCTTCTTCAACTGGATAATATAACAGATAATGGCTTTGCTCAACCATGAATAATACAACCTTTGATTTTAAAAATGCTTACAGAAGGAAGAGAAGGAAAGACAATTGTTTACCTTTTTATAAAAAAAGAAATTTATAATTCATTCAAAATAACTTTTAACTTTATTTTTCCTTTAATTCTCTTTCTTTTGGATTGGTTTTTTTCTTGTTGTTTGATGTTATATTTTACTCCACTATTACCAATGTGCGTTGGTCCTTTGAATTATCTTCATTTTTGAACTTTTTTCCTATATCTTTAAATGTATTGTACATTGTATAATTGTAGTGTTCAATTGTTTATATATTAAATATTTTAAAAAGAAAGGGAGAAGCCTGGGAGACAACCATACAGGAAGATGACCTTGGCAGCTGACTAGCAAGGGGTTCAGTGGACTGGAGGACCCACACAGGCTTCAGGTTGTTGGTGACTTCTGGTTGAAAGACTCACGCAAGCTGTGGGGTGCTGGTGACTTGTGGACGAGGGTCTTCTGCCCGTCTGTAGGCTGCTGGAGACGGGTTCAAGAGAACCAGGTATTGCCACCGAGATTTGAGAGGGTGCTGAAGGCAAATAGGGCTCCTGAATGGCCTTGACTGCTGAAAGCTTCCTGATCATTTTGTATCTGAAGCTTGGCTTGTCAATGGATTGAACAGGTGTCTGTGCGGCTGCGGAGTGCTGGAGGTGAATCCATAGGCACTCAGTGTCTCTGAAGGAGCTCTTTCTCTTATTGTTGGGATCACCTGGCAACACTAATGGTGCCTTTTTGCATTAGTGTAGGGAAAAGTTGACGTATCTTGGATATATTACTTCTGATGTATCGTTACATGACAATAAGGGAATCTTGTAATCTTGGAAAAGATTGGAAGTGGCAGATCTTAAATAGAAATCCATTGCAGAAAGAATTGGATCATACAGTGTCATAATGAGAAGGAGAAATAAATTAAGTTGCACATTGGAAGAACTGAAAAATGAAAGGGTGTGAGGGGAAATTATAGGGAAAATATTAGGGGGTGAGGCAAGAATGGCAATTAGGCAGATAAATGTAGTGAATTGTCCCAGGTAAGGGGTACAATATTTGAGATGTAGCAGCTAACATTAGAGATTCATTTGTTTGATGAGAAAATGTAAAAGCATTGTAAACTTTTTTAACCTTTTTAATCAATTCATCATTTTTATTGTGCAGTTGCGTTTTTTTCCTATCAACATCATCTTCTTGAACAAATTATGGTACGTAATTACTTTAAGAGTTTGTGTGTGTGTATGTGTGCGTGTTCGCAATCTTGCCTCACGAGACTCTGACAGTGTAATAGAATGTGCTGAGTAGGTACAGCGCAAACAAACCCAAATAATTGTCAGTGTTTTAGCAGAGCAGACGCTACTGGATTTAAATGAACTGATTTAATAACATTCCTATGGGAATTTATCTTTCACATTCCCCCATTCATGGACAGCTGTGGCTGAAAACAATTAACCTGACCTCAATTCAAGGGATATATAAATGTAAAATCCTGAAAATTGACATTGTAGGGTTTTTTTTTCCATATGAATTCACTTTTGTTGTCTGAATATAATGAGATCAGATGGAATGGGGAATTTCCTGTCAATTACAGGACCACTGGAAACAGCACTGGTGTGAATGAGTGGGTTGTATAATATCCAGAATTGTAAGTAACTATCCACGAATCATGTGTTTTACTGCAGAAATAACACATTTGTATAATTTAACTATCCTTTTGCAAAGGAAAGCACCCTATTTTATTAGGAAGCTTGATTTCAGTTTTGATCATGAGTTTTATTGTATAGTTCATGAAAAGCTTGCTTAAATAGATACATTATGAGATATAAAATCTTCCATTTATTATAATCTGTTATGACTTTGTCCCAATACTTAAAGTTCAGCAGTCAGACAATAAGGGAAAATGTAGCAGTGGCTAAGAAAGATTTTGGAAATCTTGGGAACACAAAAGTTCTAATTAATATACTAATGTAATTTTAATCATTATACATTTTTCTTATTGTTGCCCAAAGGGAAAACTTTCAATACTCCAGAAATGAGATGAAATTAGGGCTGTGAAGTTGAGGGGGGGAGCATGGGGGGTGGGGGGGACGCAGGTCTGTGTGTGCGCGTGTGCAAGTGCGGTGGGGGGGGGGGGGGTGAAAGCTAAACCTAATAAGCATGAAGAGGAAAAAACTGGTATGGAGTTAGTTACATTGTGGTGATGGAAGATGCCAGGAGAAAGGACAGAGGAGTATGGGAGATAGAAAATCCACCCAGCCATAATGAACATCAAAGGTAAGGATAGCATTAGATCCAAAGAGGAATCACATAGGGAGAAATGGAAGACATTTAGAATTCAGCAGAATAGAACCGTTATTGAATAAGATAACAAAAATAAACAAGAGAAAACTTTGAAAGAACATAAAAGGATTGCACAGCTTCCACAAACATATAAAAAAATGAGTAGTGAGACAAATCTCAAACCCTTACAATCAGAATTGGAAAAAATTAAATGAGGAACAAAAAATTAGCCGAGCAAGTAAGCAAACATCTTGGTTCTGTTTTAAAACAATTTAACTTCCCAGAAATATTAGAAATACAAAAGGGAGAAATGAAAGAAAATTAGTATGAGTGAAAAGTTGAAAGACAAAATGCTGAGAAAGTCCACGGGCACGGCAACCCGAATACCGGGGAAATTGTGGATGCATTGGTCATCACCTTTCAACATTCTAAGAATGGTTCCTCCAAATTGGAGGGTGGCAAATGTAGCATTTTTTTTATAAAACAGCAAAAGAGAGTGATGCACCATCTGTACCTCCAAAAGACTGGAAGTTGTACAAAACCGACAGGCTTTTACTCACAATAGAATAGAGGCGCGTCTATGCTGGTCGACTGTCCTGAACTGGGGGAGGGGACTGTGGAACAGTCATCTTTACTCAGGAATCTGTGGGAGGAGCCACAGATACAATCTGCCAATGGGTGAGCCCCAACAGATAAATATACAGACATTAGTTTACCACAGAGAGAAAACAGGAAACTACAGGTGGGTTTGCCCATCAGTTATACAATGTGGGAACTTATTTTAAAGAATGCATACAGGACACTTGAAAACAAACAATGGGCTTAGACAATGCCCACATGGATTTGGGAAGGGAAATAATTTCTGACAAAACCACTGCAGTTTTTTTTTTGAGGATCCAACTGTTAGAATAGGGGAGAAGTAGTGGATATGATGTGCTTGGATTTTCAAAAGGTCTTTAACAAAGCCCCAAATAAGTAAATGGGTTCTGACCCAAAACTTTATATTTTTCTCGTACCAATGGTGTTCAACCCACTGAATTCCTTCAGCAGGTTGTTTTCTTTTCTCTCAATTATTTCCATGTTTGCTGACATGAAAATGTGTGGGGTTTTGAATTGTGAGGAGGATGCAAAGAGGCTCCATGGTGATTCAGTAAAGTTAGTGGGTAACTGCAAGGCAAATATAAATTCAGCCACTTCGGTAGGTAAAACTGAAAGGGAGAGTAATATTTCAACAATGATAGACTGAGAAATATTAACATGCAAAGGGTTCAGAGTGTCCTTGTCCACAAGTCATTGAAAGCAGAAAGCACTGAGGACAATTGAGGTGCGAAGAACTTTCTTCACCTGGAAAGTAGTGAAACAGAAAGCCTCAATAATATATTTGCACAACTGATCTGATTCTAGAAATCAGGTTAATGATTGACTCTTGACCAACACTCTGCTCACAGCTGAAGAGAACATTTGTAGGCAAATAAAAGGAAATTTTAGGCGGACCACTTTTTTAGCAATTAACAGTTTCCCTCTCTCCAGGGTGCTTAAAATGCTGGCCCCTCTACCTAAGTGGACATTTGCAGTGCATTGTTTTCAGCATTGTGGTAAACAGTCAGCATTATCAGAGGAGAGAAAGCTGGTCAGAGAAAAAAATTTACAAGAGTATCCACCTGGCCCATTCCGCCCCAGATGCTGCAGAATTTTCCATGACACACGTTCTCCTACGTTATTCTCCTGGGACAAAAGATCTGCATAAATATTCTGTGGCATGATGCAGCACAGTTGAAGAACAAGGAGGCTGGGAAACAATATCGCGTTGAATTTCACCTTGGCGCCTTGGTTCAATTGTTTTTAAATAGAGAAATGGAGTGGGTAAATTTCCTTAGTTATTTGTTCAGCAAACAGCCTGTGCTTCCTGCATTACTCCTTTAATACACACTGGCATAGAGAGTTTTGTAGCTTGTGAAATCCAAAACATGATACATTATGAAGAAATGTCATTGAGCGAAAGAATGATCTGTTCAAATTAGCTTGTAGCATCAGCTGTACTTTGTTGCTACATTCAGTGATAGATTGCAACATAGCAGGGTGCCCCTGAGATCCTATAACTTTAACTGTGAAAGGAGAGGGTGCTGAGAGTGGGGTAAATGAAATCAAGGTGGAAGCAAGATGTATTTGGGAAGGCAGGGAAGACTGAGGGAAGTAATGGAAGGAAATGGTATGAAGAAGAGGTTAGAAAGATAAAGTACAATGTGAGGGGCGGGGGGAACTAAGAGATGTGTGTATATTGTAAACCTTTTAACCATTTTAAACAATTTTTTTATTGTGCACCTGTCTTTTTCCTATCAACATTATCTACTTGAACAAATTATGCAAAGTAATTAATTTAAGAGTTTGTGTGTGTGTGTGTCCACTCTTCAGACTGAAGCAGAAGCAAGAGAAGAAGAAGAGATTAACGTAGGGGCAATTAGTGGGAAGGGAGGACAGGATGAGGAGGTCATGAATGGAGTGGTCCCTATGCAAGGTGGAGAGGAAGGGGAAGAAATGCCTGGCGGTGGGAACCAGCAGCAGCTGGTGGAAAAGGCGGAGGATGATATTTTGGAAGGTGAGGCTGATGGGATGGTAGGCTAGGACAAGGGGAATCCTGCTTTTGTTGAGTGTGGGGACAGATGTGTGAATAATGGAGGATATGTGTGTGAAGACTAAGTTAATGGTAGCAGAGGGGAAGTCACAATTTTTAACGGACAGCATCTCAGATGATCTCACACAAGAAAGCTCATCCTGGGAGTGGATGCTCCGGAGATGGAGGAATTTAGAGAAAGGAATGGAATCCTTACAGAGGGACAGGGTGTGAAGAGTATCCAGTGTTCCATTTGTGGCCTCCTATAATCAGAGAGACAACACAGATTGCGAGATTGGTTCGTTCAGCACCTTCACTCTCTCCGTTACAATAGCAGGGATCTCCCAGAGGAAATCCATCTCAATTCCCTGCCCCATTCCCATGCCGACATGTCTGTCCTTGGTCTTATATACTGCCTGACTGAGACCACTTGCAAATTGGAAGAACAGCTCATACTCTTTCTGGGCAACCTCCAACCAAATGGCATTAACATTGACTGTTCCATTATCCAGTAGGTCCCCCATCCTGTATCGTCTTTCCCAAAATCCTCCTTTCCTCTAGCTCTGCATTCACAGTCGCACCCTCTCCCGATCAATTCTCACCTTTTCTTCTCTTGTCCTTTCCATGTCCAATTATCATCTTTTGTCTGTTGGCCCGTGCTCCTCCCTCTGTGCTTCTCTCCACCCCCCATGCTTTTTTCTTTCAGTCTCCTTCCTGCCTTTTGCTCATAGTTTAAAAAAGGGCTTGGGCCCAAAATGTTGGTCATGTATTTTTTTTTACCTCCTATGGATACTGAATAACCTGCTGAGTTCCTCCAGCACTTTGGTGCTTTTGCTACCATCCCAGCAGGTGCAGACTTTCGTGTTTCGTGGCACTAATGCAGTTGCTGCCTCTTAGGTTCAGCCACCCAGGTTCAGTCATCACCTCCCTACTGTCTGTTTGGAATTATCATGTTATTCCTATGACTGCATGTGTGCCACCCAGTTTCTCTGGGTTAAGGAAATATGTGGTGGCTGACTGTAGTAGTGATAAATAATATAGTTCGGTTATCGACTAGGATGCCTTGCAGGATGACATAGATTGGTTATCGATTGTAATGGCTGGCATGTTGCAGAGGATCGTGAGGGAGTAAGCTGCAGTAATGGTGGAATAAAGACTGAGCATATTTGAACTCCACCTCAGAGTGTTGACTTGATTTGATCTCAGGATTCGACACTGACGATCAACCCTCAGGAAGAAACCAGAGAACCCGAGGGAAATCCCATATTACCTGCAGCAATTTCATAAATATTGTTACAGATCTTTAATTAATGAATCAAGCAAATACCAAAATAGTTTGTAGCATTTAACTTTGTTTTGGATACCCAAATTTACCATTGGTTTTTCCATTGAAGTTCAGTTGTTCTTCAATATGAAATTCACTATTGCCTTTTACCTTATCCTCTTTTAAACCTTAATACCGTGTCTCCAGCTTCCTATGACTGGTGTTGGACTTCTTTTGTGTTTGCAGTGTTTATGTTTCTGTAAGAGAGGAGATAAGATAGCCAGGTAGATTGACATCAAAAATCACAAATTCTCAGAAGCAGAGCATCATTCCATGGTATGTACCTTTTACTAGTAGTTGCACGTATCAGCCTTTGTAACTAAGGGACTGAATGGCACCATCTGGACTGTCTATTACCAGTGCTAGCTGTCAAGAAGCAGTGTGTTTGATGTGATTCCTGAATGAAGCAGCCTTTGGATAATTTACTCTGAGGACAACACAACGTCAGGAGCTCCTACTAAGGGGACTATTTTTAACGTTGGCAGCTTGATGGCTCAGTCAGGTCCTTAAATTAGCATTAAAGTACTTAACAGTGTACGTTTAACCTACTTCTGCCTGCCACTGTTTTGTATGTGGCCAGTGCTCCTGCTGTGGGCAGGCAAAGGTATTTTAATTACATTTAAATCGATGTCAACATAATATAAGCCATTCTAACTAAAAAAAACAATCCCAACGTTTGTGTAGCTCTGTGGGGCTTGTTCATGTATTGAATGATGTGGCAAAGAGGAGGTTGGGATGAAGACAGAGAAGTGAGAAATGAAAACTGGAAAAGGTTACTGGCATTTTGTGCTGGAATCATTATAACCTTATAGTGAGGGAACTGAGTTGGTGTGATTGGTGTGGGAGTTGGGAATGTGGGAGAAGAAAAAGACCATTCATTTTCTTAAGCTTGTTCTGTCGTTTGGTTTAGGTAATGAATGGATTCACATCCTAACGCATTCCACATACTCTTTTATATGCTTATCTGGCAATAAATCATCAGTCACAAATTTAAAAGGTTAATTGAGACAACAGTGTACTGACAATAACCACACCAGCAGTGCAAGTATAAGAGAGCTTTAATAAACTAATATGTACACTAAGAGGTCTTGTCTCTCTGCAAGACCAACCTGGAAGGCTGGACTGTAGCACTTGACTGCTTTATAGACAAGGTCACCGGGATGACCCCTGGTGACCTAGTGGTGTAATTACATGCACCACAAACAGCTCCAGCTTTTGTTAAAGGGCTACATTCACCATGCTCCTCAAGTGAAGAAATGTTTTCTAAAAAGTATCCCAAATGAATTGGCTTTGATTCTTCTTTTAGATCAGCAAAGGTTTTCAACTTCCCTTATGCCTTTCAAAATCCTGAAAACCTCAAACAAACCAATCTTTGAATTTCAGATAATGAAAAACAAATGACTGCAAATGCTGGAAATCTGAATTAAAAAAGAATGAAAGAGGTCAGGTGCTACCTGCGAAGAGAGAAATAAGAAGTAACGTTTCAGATTTATCAATTGTTTTACTTTCACTTTTCTTTTCACCATTTAGATAACAGTCATTCTCTTTGCTGTATGTGCCTGCCCGATTGCAGTCCATCCATTAATTGATCTCTCTGTAAATTTCTGATCCTATCTACACTGAATACCAATGTTTGTGTCATTGACCAAGTTGGAAATGTTGATAATGAATTTGTTGTCATTCAAATATATATGCTTGAAATTCTTAGTTGTTACAGCTGATCAGATATATATAAGGAAAAAAACTATAATGGCAAACCAATTTAATGAAATTAAAAGGGTCAGTAAATACATGATAGATAATAAATATTCATAATAATTCTCAAGCAAAAAAAAAGTGATTTGCAATTGTTTGTAATTGACCAGTGAACCAAATGGAGGTTCAAGAGTCATTCAAAAGAAACTGTTCTTGAACCTAGAGGGGCATCCGTACCTTCTGACATATAGACTTCCACGAGCTTGAAGGTTCTGACTTTCTCCATGGCTCCAGGGGTTACTGTGGTGCGCTGTTAGACAGAATCAGACACACACAAGGTAAAGACTGAATAACAGGCTTTAATCCACAAAAACCTCCACAGAGCCAGGCTGACTGTGGCTGCAGCAACTCAGTGTGAGGCCTAGGGAGGCCTGCACAGGCTTATATCCCGGAGGGTGATTGACACCCGACCAGGTGGGGCTTGATTCATTCAGGCCGACTGATTGGCAGCCGGCCAGGTGTTGTCCTGTCCCTTTACACTTCTGCAGGTACAGAGGTTGCCCCCTGCAGTAGGCCGGTGGTGGACCACCACAGTTACCACAAAGCTACAAAAGTTTCAGCGACCCAGGTGACTGGGTGGGTGACTGCGTGGGTTTTCTTCGGGTGCACCGGTTTCCTCCCACCCTCCATATGGGGTTTGAAGTTTCCTTTGTGTATTTGGACTGCATGGGCTCGTGGGCCAGAAGGATCTCTTACCATGCTGTACCTCCAATTTAAACAAAACTTTTCTCCACCTCCTTCCCATCAATGCAGACAGATGTGTGGTCTCTTGTCCTTTCCTTTCTAAAATCACTAATAAGATCCTTGATCTTGGTGCCATTGAGAGCAGGATTGTTGTTCTGGCACCTCCCAACTATGTTCTGGAGCTCCATCCTGTATTTTGAATCATCATTGATTCTCCTCCCTCCATATGGAGAAAAGACTTAAAATGTGTCTCTTCAAGTTAGAAATCATTAATAAAGTCACAGAGTTAGAGGAGACATTACAGAAAATGTTTCTTTGGCTCCCACTGACCATCAAACACCCAAATGTTTGTCCCATCAACTCTCTCTACATTCTACCTTTCACGATATTATGTTTTCTGTCCTTCATGTGGACAGCACTATGGCTTAGCTATTGGAGCTATTTCTTCACAACACAGAGACTCGGGTTTTATCCTGACATTGGGCGCTGTCTGTGTGGAATTTATGCATTCGCTCTGTGATGGCATGAGTTTTCTCCCGATGTTCCAGTTTCCTCCCACCTCAAAGTTGTGTGAGTTGATAGGTTGATTAGCCACTGTAAGTGTTCCTTATTATGTAGGTGAAAGGTAGAATGTAGAGAGAGTTGATGGGACAAACATTTGGGTGTTTGATGGTCAGTGTGGAACTGGGAGCTAAAGAAACATTTTCTGTAATGTCTCCTCTAACTTTGTGACTTTATTAATGATTTCTAACTTGAAGAGACACATTTTAAGCCTATTCTCCATATGGAGGGAGGAGAATCAATGATAGTAATGAGGGTAAATATTGTCTGATCCTATTGCATCAACGATAGGAATGTTCTCAGAGCAGCACAACTATTAGATCTGCTGTCTCACAGCTCCAGCAAGTGAATTAATCCTGAGCCATTAAACTCTTACTGTGAAGTTTGTATATTCACCCTGTGGGTTTCCCTCAGGTGATTTGGCTTCTTCCCACATCTCAGAGATGTGCAGGTTAATTAATTGGCCATTGCAAACTGCCACTCTTGTGTAGAAAAAGGATCAAATCTTGGGTTAGAGGAGTAGGGGAGGGGCACTTGCTATGAATGTGGTGAGATTAGATTACAGGGGAAAACATCAATGAGAGGATGTGAACTGCCGTAGACTTCATTGGTCCCATAGGCTCTTCCTATGTCATATGAATTTATGGAAATATAAAACAGAATAAACACTACAGCACAGTACAGACCTTTCAGCCCTCGATGTTGTGCCGACCCATATATTCCTTAAAAAAAAAGTACTAAACCCTCCCTACTTGTAACCCTCCATTTCTTCCATCCATGTGCCTGTCTTCTTCTTTGGCTTGGCTTCGCGGACGAAGATTTATGGAGGGGGGTAAATGTCCACGTCAGCTGCAGGCTCGTTTGTGGCTGACAAGTCCGATGCGGGACAGGCCTGTCTAAGATTCTCTTAAATGCCCCTAATGTTTCAGCCTCCACCACCATCCCTGACAAGGCATTTCAGACACCCACAAGTCTCTGTGTAAAAACAATTTCCCCCTGATGTCTCCCCTAAACCTCCCTCCCTTCACTTTGTGCACACGTAAGGAGTTTGTACATTCTCCCCACGTCTGCATGAATTTTCTCCCTGTGTCTGCATGGGCTCTGGTTTCCTCCCACTGTTCAAAACTTACTGGGGTGTAGATAAATTGGGTGTTAAATGAGCAGCATGGACTTGTAGGGCTGAATTGGCCTGTTACAATGGTGTATGTCTAATTTAATTTAAATTTTAACACGTCCTCTAGTGTTTGCTATTCCTGGGAAACAGGCAATGGCTGTCCACCCTGTCTATGCCTCTCATAATCTTGTAGACCTCTATAAAGTCTTCTCTCAATCCTTCTATACTCCAAAGAGAAAATTTCTAATTCTGCTAACCTTGCCTCATAAGACTTGTTTTCCAATCCAGGCAATATCCTGGTAATTTTTTTCTGCACCCTCTCCATAGCTTCCACATCCTTCCTGTAATGAGGTGATCAGAACTGAACACAAAACTCTTAAATGTGATCTCACCAGAAATTTGTAGAGTTGCAACAGGACCTCTCTGCTCTTGAACTCAATCCCCTATTAATGAAGCTCAGAATCCCATAGGCCTTCTTAACTATCCTATCACTTATGTGGCAACCTTGAGGGATACATTGATTTAGATCCTAAGGTCCCTCTGTTCATCCACTCTTAAGTAACCGACCATTGACCCTGTACTCAGTCTTCTCGTTCATCCTTCCAAAATGCATCAGCTCACATTAATCCAGATTGAACTCCATCTGCCACTTCTCCACCCAACTCTGCATCCTGTAACCTATATCCTCTTGTAACCTTCAACAACCTTCAGCTCCATCCACAACACCTCCAACTTGTTCCTTTCCTTCAGTGAATATTTTTAACCATGAATTTAAGATGAAACTAAAAGCTCCCTCTAACCACTCTCTCTCCACTCCTGCAGTAACTTTCTGTGCAAATTAAGCAGAAATCAAAGCAGGAATGTAACATTGATAAAGTGCCATGTTGTGGTGAATGTGTTCAATAGCAGAGTAATTCATCCAGATGTAAAAACATACTGAAATGCTGGAGGAACTCACCCACCCTTCTCAGCATTTATAAGAGTCAAAGGTAATATTGCCGACATTTTTGGCCTGAAGCCTTCTTCAGGGAATAAGTAGAATAAGCCAGAAGGAGGAAATCTCAGAAAGTCTCAAAATTCTAACAAT
Organism: Narcine bancroftii; assembly: GCF_036971445.1. NCBI lineage: Eukaryota > Metazoa > Chordata > Chondrichthyes > Torpediniformes > Narcinidae > Narcine > Narcine bancroftii. The sequence goes on along the minus strand of NC_091476.1, from coordinate 11,713,009 downwards.
GCTGACTGGGGGAGGAATCCAGACCAACAAAAGGTATTAATTAGATATGTTAAAGGGCAAGGTAAGAATTTATCATGTTTGTGCGAAAGGAGATGGAATGGAGAGACAGAGATAGGGAACGGCGACAGGGCAGAGGAAGGGGTTGGGGGGGGGGGGTTTAATGAAAGCCAGAGAAGTCGATATTAACAGAATCCGGTTAGAGGTTGCCCAGTTGGAAGATGAGATGGTGTTCCTCCAATTTGTGGGTGATTTCAGTCTGGCAGTGCAGGAGACCATGGACAGACATGACGGCAAGGGAATGGGATGCAGAATTGAAATGGGTAGTGTTTATTTATTATCCTTAAGTACCTTGTTTGCTCTGTAATGCCTGTACCTGCTATACACCTCTCTCTCCTTCAGAACCAGATCCCAAACATCCCTCGAAAACCAAGGTTCCCAGGAGTTCAAGATTAAATAAATGCAGCACAAACTGGACACTCCTTCAGCCAGTTTGAAATGATAAATGATTCAAATGAAGCAGCCAACTAGTGTCAGTGGGATATGAAATTGATTTCAGCTTAATAGGCCAGAAATCATGTCTCACAAGCACTTGGGCAGCACTAATCAACCTGAATTGGTGAATGGGTGGAAAGATGCCCATGGTGTGATTTCAGATGCTCTATCTGTAGCGACTCAGTGAAAATGATAATTATCAGAAAAAGAACAATTGCTTCATAGTCCAGAGGCTGATCACTGCAGGGCAGCCAAATTCTGTGATCTGATGGGGTCTTCATTTCAATACCTCATTTATTTATATATGCTTACCAGAATTTCAAAAAGAATAGCTGCAGTGAACAGCATGGTTACTGTCTGCTAGTTCACACATTGCTATGCTGTTTTTCTCAGAGGTCAGAGGAAAGCAGAAGAGATAAAGGACAAAGTTGTTTTTTTGTATACATGATTTCATCAATATGTTAAAATTCAGTAACCCAAATTATCAGTTTATTTGTGCAACGTATCGTCATAATTCTCTATTTGATTTATTAAATGAACCTATATTAACTTTATGTTAATGCTGGTCCATTTAGATCAGTGATTTTTCAAACTGCCCCCCTAAACTCACATTCCACCTTAAGCAATCCCTATGCCATAGGTGCCTGTGATTAGTAACGGATTACTTAAGGTGGTATGTGAGTGGAAAGAAAAGATTTGAAAACCACTGTTTTAACCATACCTAATTAACTCGTTGTTTGCACGGTTTCATAACTCCAAAGGAAATGGATCTATGACAATTTTTAATCAAGCAAAATATTACAGTAACAATTGGGTCTAGAGCAGTGATTCTCAACTTTCCTTTCCCACTCACATACCACTTTAAGACATCCCTTACTAATCACAGAGCACTTATGGCATAGGGATTATTTAATGTGGAATGTGAGTTTAGGGGGCAGTTGAAAACCACTGCTTCAGACCAAAATATCAAATGAACATGAGGGTTGGGGGGATTGACTGATCTTGCTCCTTCTCTGCCAAGAGGGCAGATAGCAAACATTCCCTGTCCTTTTCCACCATATTCTTCCTTCACAGTCTTGATAAATTTGAGCAGAACTAAGACCTCTGAAAGTCCCCATCATGAAATTTTCACTGGAGTATTTTCATTTTGGAGCCTTAAGGCACTTATTCAGGTATTCATCCCTGTGCAAGCATTCAATTAATGCTACTTCCCAATATTTCCCCATAACCTGTGAAGTATCATTGTCAAGATTTGCCAATTACTAGCTGATCTGATTCATTCACCCTTTCAAGAAATGTATTCCAGATCTTACGACTGTTCATTGTGGAGGTATTTCTCCAAATTACTTGTCTTTTATGTTCAGTGTGTAGGAATTTCTCCTCATTGCATCTCTCTGTTATGAGAAACTCACTAATGTTCAACAACATTAAACAATATAAAAAATTCTAAAAACTACTTAAAACTGCAAAATTCCTTGGCACAACGTCCTGGGTCAAATTATCCGCATTTAGATCACCAACAACTTTCTTTCTGACGTAAAGGGAATGTTTGCAATTTTTTATTCAATGTTGAATCTTATTCACGATCATCTGAAAATGAAGCAGTCCATGCAGCAAAAACTGGACGATATTTATCGACAAACTGATAGCTGGCAAGTAAGGACAAGACACAGCTATACAACAAGACAGAATATTATTTACCAGCCTGGATGAGTGTTGCTCCATCAACTCTCAAGTATCTTGACGCTATCTGGACAGACCTAACCACTTTACCACTATCCCTCCACCACCAGTGGTTGAAGAGTGCACCATTCGTAAGATCACCACAATTGCCTGCTTAGGCTACTCTGACAGTAAAGGTCAGCAGATGCACAGAAACGCCCTCATCTGCAAGATCCCCTCCTAGTCACCAGCTATCCTGACTCAAAAATATTTAAAAACACAAAAAAGTGCTGGAAGAACTCAGCAAATCATGCCATTGGAGGTAAAGATCATTAACCCACATTCCAGGCCTGGGCTCTTCTTCAAGGGGCAAACTTTCATGCTTCTCTTAAAAGCACTTTATATTTCTTCAAAGTTCTGGTACAAATCCTGAAACTCTCTACCTATCACCATTATAAGAGAACTTTCTTCAGAAGATTGCATTATTCAAGCACATGATTTATTATCACTTTCCCAAGATTAATTAAGTATGGACTTGCCAGTCGGCATACTGAACATTTAAGTTAATAATCTTTAAAATGTTGGTTAACATCTGTGGTTTTTATCTACAGTTAAGTGGAAGGATTGGTACCTATTCAAATACACAGTTATAAAAGTTTCTTGGAGTTTTTATACAATCCATTGAAAGGTCATTTTAAATCCCTGAACTCTAAACATCGTAAACCATGAAAAAGTTCTGGAGGAGCACAACAGATCATGCAGTGTCCATCGGACGCCTCCAACTTGGTTCAGAATTCTGCAGCAAGTGAAAGTGTAGGCCATTCGATCAAGGACCTCTCTTCCATTTGACTGTCAGAGAGTGGCAGTTGAAGGAATACCATCAGGAGGCTACTAGCCATCTTACGGCACACACTCAAGGAAAATCAATACTCTTGGCACGTAACTAGCACACTGCAGCCTCTTGTGTGTGGAATCCCTTGAAAATTTGACCATGTGTTTGTTAAAATGGGTTCCTTTTTTCTTTGAGTTTTCTCCATTTGTCAAGCAAATGTGCTAGTATTGAAATAACCATAATAGAATGTTGGAAAGATACATTTGATCAGGCAGGAGCTGTGGAAGGAGAAACAATTAATAATTCAGATTCAGGGTTTAACGATCTGAAGCCACAAATTCTAATTTTGTAGCAAAGTACTCTATACTGAGCTACTATAGCTGTCTGTGTACACATTGTCAAATCACTGTACATATCATTAAGCTCGGTAATCAAATGCAACACTGACACCTCCAGGCTTGCATGCTGGGCTTATATACATCCCTCCTTCTGTCACATGGACAGGAAGTGATGTCATTGGCCCAGATTAAAAACCTCTGTTGGATGCAGGTTAATTTTCCACATTTTCCACAGCATGTCCACCATTTTTGGGAGCTAGTTCGCTTGCTGGTAAGTGGGTCGCCACAACATAAACATATGTATCTGCCCAACTTCAGTTTTTTTTTCCATTTTTCATAGTTAGATGTAAAAGATCCTCTTTGCTGGGCAAAAATATTTTAATCCATATTCAGACAAAAGATTTCTGTTGCTTTGAGATTTCCCCACTTGCCACCATTGCTTTTGTTGAAGAGATTATTGATTTAATGCCAAATTTTAGTAGTTTATAAATAGTTTTGTAAAAACACACCGAAATGCTGGAAGAACTCAGCCGGTCTTTCAGCATCCATAAAAAAGCAAAGATATATTGCCGATGTTTAAGGCCTGAGCCTTTCTTCATGGAATAAGCAGAATGAGCTTGAAGCAGGAAATCTCATAAAATCTCAGAATTCAGATAATGCTGGCTGGGGTGGGGAGGAGTCCAGACCAACCGAAGCTGTTAATTGGATATGATAAAGGGAGAGGTGAGGTAATTCAGCATGTCTCTGCGAAAGGAGACAGGGAAGAGGGAGATAAAGCTGGGAGGAGGCAACGGGGAACAATTGATGGGGGGGGGGATTTAATGAAAGCCAGAGAAGTTGATATTAATACCATCCAGTTGGAAGGTGCCCAGTCGAAAGATGAGATGTTGTTCCTCCAATTTGCAGGTGGTCTCAGTCTGGCAGTGCATGAGACCATGGACAGACATGATAGCAAGTGAATGGGATGGGGAATTAAAATGGGTGGCCACTGGGAGATCCAAGCTATATAAATATTATAAATAGTTCTATGCTGTGTTTCTATTACTGTTAAGACTGATTTCACTTGGAATATTTATAAGCCAACCATCAGACATGAGCTTATGGGTCAAATGTAGGTGTGAGAGATAAATAACAATGAAGAAATCACATCATCCCATAATTTGTTTCAATACTTCTGTGAAGAGTTTCTGGTTTTTATAGATTATTGATTATTTCAATCAGAACTATGTGAATACCTGCATTCTGGCTAATAGTATGTCAGTATATAGATTGGCGCCTCACAGTTTGGCGGGCAGCAACCTCCTTTGAAGAAGACCGCAGAGCCCACCTCACTGACAAAAGGCAAAGGAGGAAAAACCCAACACCCAACCCCAACCAACCAATTTTCCCTTGCAACCGCTGCAATCGTGACTGCCTGTCCCGCATCGGACTTGTCAGCCACAAACGAGCCTGCAGCTGACGTGGACTTTTTACCCCCTCCATAAATCTTCGTCCGCGAAGCCAAGCCTAAAGAAAAATATAGATTAATTTAACATTGGTCCCATACATGGAGATATTCATTTAAACAGTAGTCTTTCTTCCAATCTAACAACAATTGAAAAACTTGAAAAGGTGTTTGGAATAGTATGTTACAATGGATTACTTCACCATCTGATATTTCACTACCACCAAGAAGAATATACTATACCTTGATACAGTTTTAGCAACAGGAGAACTAAAGCATAAAACATTACAACAAAAATATTTTTAAATAACCCTTGAGGACCGTGGCATATATTGAGGAAGTTCTCCTGGCTGATAGCAGAATGAAATTGTGCATTGTGACCCGTCTATAATGAGATTGGAAAACAGCAGATAAATAGATGATGGGCTGATTGACATTGACTTTAATTTGCTTCCCCTCAGTCCCACCAAGACCTCTGCTAACCATTTGTTACCTATGGACTATCTTTAAGTATAACCCCCTTCCCCCCACTCCCCATGCTGAGAAAGAAAAACCATGGCTAGGGCCCTACAGGGTAAGAAAACCACAGCAGTGGACCAGGTTCCAGCTAGCAGCTCAGTGGACAAAGGCCTCACACCAGGCCCCAGACTGGTGGTGGCCCAACTTCTGGGTGCTGGTTTCATGAGAATACAAACGGTGAAGTCCCAAATGTCCTCGAGCATTGACAGCTTCCTAATTGCTTTGTGGGGTTGGAGGTGAGGATGCATCAAACTTTGGTTCACTACTCGACTGGCCAGAGGCCATTAGGCTAAAGAGATTATGGGGACACAGGAGACAGTAAGCATCAGAAGTGTAGACAAGATCCACAGACACTTTTTCCCTCCAATGATATTCTCTTTCTGCTTCTCTTGTCTTGATACTGGCACTGCACTAATAGTGTCTCTTTGTGTATCTTTACTGTGCAAACAGAGGAAAAAGATGCATATCTATTTTGGGTGTATGACGATTAATGGACTCTTGAAAAAGGTGAATGGAGTGGGAGATGTGCAAGTAAGAGGAAGGGGAGAAGGACGAGGTATAAGTAGGGGGTGCGGAATGGAGAGGCTAACATTCAGCTACTTTTCCACTCTGTCCCAGCTCATGTCACATGGAAAATAGCCTGAGACCAAGGAGCAGAATTTGCCTGTGAGATCAAAGTGCACTTCCACTTACTTCTTCATAAAAGCCAAAGTCTGCAACATTGTCCTTGGATCTTACATTTTCAATATCCGGCAGTGTCTTCTGTTCTTATTAAATTTCCAGTCTCCTTAGATTCTATTGGTGGGTCCAAGATCAGATGAAGCAATCTACAAACATGTTCTAATACGCATTTTGGCAAATCTAAATTGGTAAGACTACAACATTCTTCTTTGCATAAGGGCTAATGTGTAAGTTGGATAATGATCCATAGCTTAAACTAATAAGGTAAATCAGTAAGTTAAAGAGCTGTGGGGAAGCTGGTGGAGGATGAAGAAGGCCGCAAACTCAACTATGCATAGAAATGTTACAGATGTTGAAAACTTAAGTTCTGAGTACAGATACACAAATGGACAACATCAAGAGTCATGTCAAAGAAACTCAGATGTCTGATATCCCTTTAAAGAGGTGGATTTCACATTGAATGCCTGACAGGTGACGGTGAACTGTGGAGTCCGAGATGAACAGCTGAAGGAAGCTTTGGAACTCTTGGAATTTCTACTTCTCGCATGTGAGAGAAAGCTGGGGTCAGCACGATTAATAGAGTGGTTAGAGCAACACCTACGGCTCCTAGAACGCTTCCACCAGCGTTGTCTCTGCTCCATCCTCAACATTCATTGGAGCGCCTTCATCCCTAACGTCGAAGTACTCGAGATGGCAGAGGTCGACAGCATCGAGTCCACGCTGCTGAAGATCCAGCTGCGCTGGGTGGGTCACGTCTCCAGAATGGAGGACCATCGCCTTCCCAAGATTGTATTATATGGCGAGCTCTCCACTGGCCACCGTGACAGAGGTGCACCAAAGAAGAGGTACAAGGACTGCCTAAAGAAATCTCTTGGTGCCTGCCCCATTGACCACCGCCAGTGGGCTGATATCGCCTCAAACCGTGCATCTTGGCGCCTCACAGTTCGGCGGGCAGCAACCTCCTTTGAAGAAGACCGCAGAGCCCACCTCACTGACAAAAGGCAAAGGAGGAAAAACCCAACACCCAACCCCAACCAACCAATTTTCCCCTGCAACCGCTGCAACCGTGTCTGCCTGTCCCGCATCGGACTTGTCAGCCACAAACGAGCCTACAGCTGACGTGGACATTTACCCCCTCCATAAATCTTCATCCGCGGAGCCAAGCCAAAGAGAAAAGAGATTACAGCTCCAATGACACAGGTTCATATCCGGTCCTGTCTGTAGGGTGTCTGTATGTTCATGACCATGTGTGTTTCCTCAACTGCTTCTGTTTCTTCTCACAGGTCAGTTGGTTAATTGGTTGTATGGGTGTAATTGTGTGGCTTGGATTCGCTGGGCCGGAAGTGCCTGTTCTGTACTTTATCCCTATTTTGAAAATAACCTATTTTCAGTTTTACATGTTTTTTTGTTTATAAAAATTTTAATTTTCAAAAATTTATACATACAGCATGCTAACAGGTCCTTTTGGCCCATGACCCCATGCTGCCCAGTTACACCCAACTAACCTAGAAACCCCGGTACATTTTTAAACGGTGGGAGGAAACCGGAGCCCCAGGGGAAAACCCACACAGACATGGGAGAATGTACCAACACCTTACAAACAGTGTGGGATTCGAACCCTTGTCACCATCTCTGTAACAGTATTTCTGCAACTACCCTACATCCTGTTCAGGATGGAATGTTAAGTTATTAAGACATTGGTAGAAACATTTCAGGGTCTGGCTGAGTAGTTCTGGTAGAATACAGGAAGGAAGCTCGCTTTGTGGCACAGGAGAACACTGTTGCCTCATTTTAATGATCGGCACAGCATAGAATTTTACCGATGCAGCTGATCGATTTTAATAAAAGAAAATCCACTGAGAATACATTCACTGGTGCATATAAATTCCCTTCAGCAGTAAAGTATTTTAGATTTGCTGTCAAAATTTTTCATTTTGGTTAATACCAGTGAAATTATAACCTACCTAATTCATGTTTTGTTTATAATCGCTTGTATTTGCTTGTGGCCAGTTTGCCCAAATGTTCAAAATATGAAATCAAATGAGTATGCATTTTGAAAGATTTTCCAAAGCAGAATTATTTGAGATTTGTTGAAAAGCAGAAAGTCCCCAAACATAATCATTTTTTAAAAACTAGTTGAAGGAACTGAATAATAGCTAATAAATAACTGGTGGACTCTATCCTTCAACAATCCCTCATCTAAAACCATTGAAGAGATATTCCCTCAAGTTCAAGGCAAAACAATCTCTCTTTCATAAATCCTTCAGTATTGGAGGTAAGGCAGATATCTGCAGAATCAAATGAGAAACTTTCTAATTGAACACAAATTGAATCAGTTACAGGTTACGAGACTAGAAAGGCAAGGCACAGCTGAAGAAAACTACAGAAAACAACTTAAACAGTGAATCCATAAGCATAACACTCAGTTATGCATAAACTAAAATATTTTCAGTTATCTCTAATGAATTGCAGTTGAACATTTAAAAAAACTCATACTTTTTGAAGGAAGGTCTGAAGTAAACAGAAAAAATACTGAATCCCCTTGATGTAAGATTAGTGTATTCAAACCATGATTTTCAAATGAAATCGGTTGTCCATTCACAAAAGCAGGGCAGCTGTTATCTCCCTCTCCCATTTTTTCAAATGCTGGCTGTATTCTTATTGGATAAAGCATACTTCCCCAAATCCTCTTTAAGAGGAAAATGATGGAAAGCCCAATTGATTTTGTTCAAGTAGAGCAGGGGTGTCAAACTCAAATTCACGGAGGGCCAAAATTAAAAACTTGGACTAAGTCGAGGGCCGAACTAAATATTGATTGAAAATTTTCAACGACATCTGCATGTTTTCTCTTCTTTCAACATATGTAACGTTAAACTTTTTCTTATTAAAATAAATGTTTAATAATAGTTTTGGATAAACTCTTTCCAGAAGCATTAACAAATGAGAAATAAAATATTCAATAAATAATATTTCTCTATAGAGGATTTGTCAAATGTTCCTAGTGTGCTGTCGAATAGTAAAATCTGAGGGCTATTGAGAATGTGGGAGAATAACATGATTCCTGAAACAATCAAATGGGTGACTGATTGTGGGCATGAACTCTAGCAGGGTTATTTGCCATGCCCTTTTTCCATTGGTACAGATATCCTTTGATTTACACACTTTTCAAGTTTTATGCCTAATGAGCTTGTATCCAGGTGCAGGACCATTTTTAACCAAGAATATATTTATCACTGTGACATGAAACTATTGGAAGATTGTTTTATCCTGAGATTAAAGTTCATAATCCTTACTCAGGCCTGCGTGCGGGAGGGCGGGGGTTTGCGGGCGATCGGGTTGGACAACGACAGTGCGGGGGCATCGGCTCTCGCTGCAGGGCGGCATCTCGGCGGATCAGCGGCCCCGTCACTGTGAGTCGCGGGTCAGCCTGCGGCAGGGCGGGGGAGTGGGCAACGGTCCTGGCGAGGTCAAGCCCGAGGCCTCCGGTTCCGGGCACTGGGAAGCGGCCTTGGCTTCCCCTGACACCGGCCAGGCCCCAAAACCAGAGTCCACAGAGAGACCCTGCAACGTAAACAGAGGAGGTGGGGGCGATTAGCGGGCTGACGCCAATGCATTCTGGGATTTGTTGTATTAATGTGCATGCGCTATACTGGCGCGGCGGCCAGCGGGCCACCTCTAATACATTTTTGAAATGATCTTGCGGGCCAAATATAATTATATCGCGGGGCAAATTTGGCCCGCGGGCCAGAGTTTGACATGTGTGAAGTAGAGGTTCCTTAATCTTTTGTGTCTATCTAATAATCAATATGTATAGTACAAAGATAAAAGTATTGAAGAGCTCCGTTTTTCACTCTCTTTCTACAGATGCTGTCTAATTGTCTGAATCTTTCCGGCATTTTCTGCTTTTATCTGTGGTTAAGTTGCAGGGTTGGTTCCAAAGGTTTTGGACTATTCATTCAGAGATACGAGTTTGAATCTCACCTCAGTAGCAGGCAATTTAAATTCAAGTTATTACAAAAACCTGAAATAAAGAGTATCAGTAATGATGAGAATGGAACCTCTGTTTATCCTTGCATAATTCAGTGAAGGAACACTACCATCCTTATCTAACATATACATGAATCTTGACTGTGCCCTGAAATGGCATTGCAAGTGTGATTGGACAATACTTTCAACTTCACCAACAATATTTATATCCTGCAAACAAATGCAAATAAAAATCCAAACCACAAGTAATTTCCTTCAGTGAATTGGGTTACTAAATATAGTCTGTAAAAATCTTATTTCCCTTCACAGGTTTTCATATTAATGACTCGAGGTATTACTGAAAAACGCTGCCTGCCTCCTAATTCCAAACAATGTTGAACATTACTTATGTTCATCAGAGGGATGAAATAAATTCTCTCTCCCTCCTCAGAGTATTTGGCCAAAGTTTATGGTTGATAAGAGTGCAAACCACAGTTACTGTGTGAAACAGGCAGCAAATTCCACCATTCAGACATAACAATCAAACATGGAAATCTGAATTTTATTCAATGCTGCCCTTATCCTCAAAACAGTTAACTCAGAATCACTGATCAGTTGTGAAATTTAACTTTTCTTGCGGTATTCTTGCTGTAATAAATATTGAAAAGGTTAAGCTTTTCTGCATTGTGTCTTATGGTTTTAATTTTGCATTGGCTAATTACTGTTTGACATAGTCTTTTTGACTAAGAAATATTAAAAAAATATTTTATTGCTTTATCTCTGAGAACATGATAAAAATTTGTGGATTTTGAAGAGTTATTCTTCCAGTCATGTTTGTGCTGTTTCAATCTCTTCTTTAATCCCACGTGCTTCACGCAGCCTTCATGTTGTTTTAAAAGTAAGTTTTTTAAAAATCTAATAGTAATCCAGGCATTTCATGTTATGAAGCTGATTGGCTGATTACAGGTGCCAAAAAAAGTATTAAGGATGGCAAAGGATGGGTAAGAATAGGGCAAATCAATGGCATAGATTCAGTTTATTCTTTGTGAGAAAGTTTATTCAAAAACTAAGACCACATACTATAGACCAACATTTTCGCACTGGCTTTCCTTCTCCCTGCAGTGAAACATGAAAGACTGCAGATGCTATGATTGTACTAAAAGCACAGAAATGCTGGAGGAACTCAATAAATCTCGTAGCATCCATAGGAGGTAAAGAGACTGAATATTACCAACATTTCGGGCGTGAGCCATTCTTCAAAGTAAAGAGCACAAAGCTGGAAAAACTCAGCAGGTCAAACAGTGAACTTTATGTAGCAAAGGCAAAGATACAGAACCAACATTTCAGGCTTCAGACCTTCAGAATTTGCATAATTGCTTTAATGAGTTGTTAACCTATCTGATTTGACTAGCTTAAATACTGTTCAGATTGGAGGATCCTGTAAGTATGTAGACTAGAGATCACCACAAGGACATCATCACCTTACTCCATTGAGCAAGTTTGAAAAGCAAGGGAGTGACACTAAAAATTATATAATTAGAAGAACTCAGTTAATACATTTTCAGTGTGCTCTCTTGTGAAGTTTTCACAACAAAATAATCAACCTGATTCTAATTTTGCCAAGATACATCCCTAAGTCAAATAGCTCTTGGTGTAAGAGAACTAATTTACAGTTTCCAGGTGCTTCTATAATCTCCACTTTAATTGTTTAATAGATCCATGTAAATATTGGAAAAACAGCCTAAATTACTGAACTGCTCATTTCTTTTGGCTCCAGAAATTCTGGTCTTGGAGTTATGATGGAGTATCAGAGAAATTGTTGAGATGACACTTGTATTCTTTACTCTCTACTAGAACCCAGAACACTTCTAATAAGGCCTTATGATTTCTGTTCTCAGACCTTCATTCTCATCTTATTTCTTCCAGATCAATCTTCATGATATACTTTTGGCTCAAGCCTCCTGACGAATTCTTGGTGGGAAAAAAAAAGAAGCAAATACTATCCAAAATTTGTTCTCCATTGAGAATTTATTTGTATGAGCTCCAAAATCACCTCAGAACTGTAAAGTTACAAGAATTCATTTGGATTGAAACTGGGAATCTACCTATGGAATTTTTGCCAGGTTACACCTTATGCATTTGAATGGAGAGGAACATCTGTGAGAAAGCAAGGTGGGTATTAACCAATTTATATTTATTTGCCGTTATTAGTTCAATTTATTTACTTACTAACAATGAGGTATTTGGCACTTTGGCCAGTGAAAGAAGCTTTTGGTGACTTGTTTGTTTCTCGCAAGACTCCCAGCTGCTTTCCAGTTATATCAGCTTGGAATCCACAACAATGTTATTTCTGTATGGGGTCTTTTTTCACTCATCTTCTGCTATCCGTCTTGTTGCTGTTCTCATGATGGAATTGGCTTCCTTCTGAAGCACAAGCCTAATTTGTCTTGAGTGTCACCTTCTAGAGATGGTGCACCCATCACTGTCTAGGTAGGCCCTTGTGTCAAATTATTCTGGGCAAAAGATAATGAAGGTTTCACCAAAGGCCATTATATAAAATAAAAAATACAATTTGAATTTATCATTCTGAACTATATTACATGCTGAAATTACACAGTATCAATAAATCTTTGGTTTGAGTTTATTGCTGTAATTTGATTATATACATTGTATTTACACTCTTGAAGATGGTTCCAGTAATGACGATTCTATTCTGTAAGTCTCGGCATGTTCATGATCCTAACTGATGGTGCCGCACATATAAATGAATAGTATTGGGTTGGTGAAAATGTGATCTTCTATCTGTGGTGATGTTGATGTGGCAATGCTGTCTTTTTTCTGTCATATTGTTGCCTGAATATATTGAGCTGGATTGTTTCTTCTGTGTGGTGTTGCTTATGTGATAGAAGAGTATGATCATCTGCAGAAGTTTTCATGGACTGAGAGGGTATCCATCCATTGCCTTCTGGTATATTTCTGTTGTACATTGCATTATCAATCAATAGCAATATTGAAAATAACTGCAGATCTAGCACAACTCTGATGTTTTATTCCTTTGACTTCAATCACTGCAATAAAAACTCTTCCAAAGTTGCAATGGAACCTATTGTTGTTGATTAATATGCAGAATGCATTACAGGCTGGCCCTATAAATGCCATCAAAAGCCTTCTCAATATCTATGTGTTATTACAGGTCTAATTGCCATCATGTGTATCTTCTGAAAACTAGCTTACTCTTTCCTGAGAAAACCATCAACTGATAACCACGAGGCTATGATGTTATATAATAACTTGCTTGGCATGTATATTGCCACATCAGCTTTTACGATCATCGAGTATTCCTTCCATCATATAACGCAACTGGTTCTTTCTTCTGGAAATTTTCCCTTTCCCAACATAATTGTATGGGCCATCAGAATTCAAATTGCTTTTGCCAGGAGCACCCCTATTTTGTACGAATTCCATGGCTTGAATAAACTCTTGTCATCGTTTCTGTGTTATTATCAATAACTTCTTCCTCTCAGACATTTGCTTCTTTAGGTGATCAGCAATTCTTTGCTGTGCTCTGACCAATATATATCTTAACCTGTTCTTGTCAGTAGGTGTCCCTGTTATCTCGGATGAGTTGCCCTGTTGCCATTGACTATTTGCCTTTGTAAGATCACGCCATTTCATGACAGGCAGGAACAATCTTTGCTTCTATTGCTAGATTATCATTTTCGTGTATTTTGTTCACCCTTACAGCACAATTGACCTCTTTGTTGTATTTGTCCTTTAATCTCTTGGATGATGTGAATAGAACATCAGGGCTTGTTGGAATTCTATGGCATCCCTTGTACTAAATTTAGACTGGTCTTCCTTTCCTTCTACCTGAAAAAACATCATTGTTCTGTTTGTAGATTGTGCAACTTTGTTTAAATTTTTGTCAATGAATCTACCTTCTTCACATGGTAACAACTACCTCACGATATCATCCATTATTGCAACTATTATCCACCCAAGTCCCTCTTAAAGCTGTTGTTAATCTTCCTGATCCTATCCATCTACTGTTGCTAATACCCAATTTGAACAAGTTGTAGCATCTCATCCTTCCTGCGAACTGAGTTATATTTTCTGCTTCATACATTATCCATACTTTCCAAAAACAATTATTGTTTTGTATCGTGTGATTTTGTGAAGCTCCATGTCCAAAAATCCTTTTGCTTCCTATGTTGGCAAAAGAGTGACCACCTCTTGTCAATCACACTCAAAGCAATGATCAATTTCTTTGCTGGTATTTACATCATTTTTTTTAATGAACAGTTCTGCTAGACCTGTGTGTAATCTCCATCATTCACCTCAGCACAGCTCTCCCTTTGTCAACGTCATTTGTGCAGGTGATGATATTTTCAATGCTCATTTTTTTTTATTATTACTGGTATCTACTGAAATTTTGTGTAAAAATGTTTTTCAAACAAGGAGCCATGTCCTGTGTCTGCAGCGGAACAATAAAACTGCAAAGTTTGTTTGTTAATTTAGTTTGAATTAATCATTCAGTTTTAGATTTGAGATTCTTTTATTGTCATGTAATAGTACAGAATATGTGCTATTACATGAAATAGCCTTCTCTCTGCCGTAAAGGCAGACAAAGAGTCACCATTAGTGCCCCTTAAGAGAGAAAGAATTCAAAAATGTACAGAGGCTGTAGGTTAATGGGGTGGCATGGACTCGTGGGCCGAAATGGCCTGTTACCATGGTGTATGTCTAAATTTAAATTTAAAAGCAAAAGAAAATCCCTTCAGAGTCACTGAGTGACTGGATTTTTAAAAATCAGATTTTGTTTCAAATATGCAGAAATGGTAATATTGTTTTGCAGCGTTTTATTTCGATTATCATAGGGGATGGGCAGTGTGTAACTCCATAATTAATTTTACTAAAAGTGGATCCATGTGAAAGAAAACAAAATTAATATACAACTCATTAAAGTGTTCTTTTGGCCAAAATCAGAAGCTCTACCCTAGTCTAAATTGTAACTCCGTGGGCCTGAGTCCACAGTGAACTTGTCTGCAGTTGACCTTTCAGTTAATTTGTTGGCATTTCCTTTGTAAAAATGAGGAGTGTGCGAGGGATGAAAATATTGTAACCTTTCTCTTGTGTCAAGCACAGAAAAGATACAAATGTTATTAGCTATAAATAAAGTGTGGCGCAAAGATGCAGAGTGCGCATTCTCATCAACTCCGGTAAATGGGTAATTAAAGTAAACAACTGTGCTCGTCGACATTTTGATATAGTAAAACCCATGGAATCTGGCACCTATAGGGATTGGTATTTTCCAGTTGCTCGAGACTTACTCTCGAATGCCTAACTAATACACCTGCACTAAGAATAAACAGTTAAGGAGACAAATATATTATACTGCACTTACACTGAACAAACTTTACTTGCATAAATATATAAACCTGAAAGAATTTTACTTTATTTTCAGTCATATTCTTTGAAAACATTTAACTGTCGCTGCCTCTGCAAATTCCTCCCTCTCTATGAAAAACTAACAAATAACATTATAGATAATTACCTCCCTATCCCCCACCCTCACCTCCCCCAGTTTACAGATAAAGCTTGTGAATGGGGCAACTCTGACTAAGCAGGGATAAGGAGACACTTTAAGTGAGTCATCCCAATAGCGGCAGCGTCAATCAGCTCTTCTTCCTGGCCAATGCCATTATGTGCTGTTCCACACAATTTTATTTAAAGAGCTGCTACGAGCAAAGCATGGCTCAGACACTCCACTGGCTGAATATTTGCTCCCAAAGGTTTATATGTTAGAGAACATTTGCTTTTACAATTTTAAACTGTTTTTTTTAACCAATTATTTTATTCATTTTTTATATTATTTATTTTCCTTGATTTTTTTTTTTTGCTGGTTGCTTGAACCAGGGGTTTACTCTCACACTGATCAAAAAGCCTCACCTATGCTTGTCCTATCAGCCCTTATTTTCCCCCTATTCCTCTAAACCTATCCTGTCCATGTATCTGTCCAAATGTTTCTTTAAACTATCTCATCTAACAGCTTACTCTACCCATCACTCACTGTGCAAAAAATGTTACCTGTTAAACCTCTCCCTCCTCACCTTAAACCTACAGTAATATCCTCTGGTTACGATTACCTGACTCTGAGGGAAAAGACTGTTTGCTTACCCCATGTATTCCTTTCATGATATTTCACACAATTTATGGAATATCCAGAATTCAAGCAACCGGCAACCCCAACCAACCAGCAAAAAAATGTGTCAAGGAAATAGATACATAAATCAACAGCACACACAACCGCTTGGTGAAGATGGAAAGAAATATTCAGCCATTGGATCACCCCAGTCATGCCCCAGCCTTATCTTTAGTGTCCTGCATATGTTCGGCTGCTTATATGTCCAGTGTTGAATATGGGGATGGGGTGGAAGGGAGATAAAAAGAGCTTGATCTCAACGGAAACTGTATAATATGGATTATTGTCAATTATTGTCAATGCTAACTGTGTTAACATTACTGATAATGTGGATAACTGAGTTCAAGACTGGAAAAATCATGAATAAAATATTCAAAATAAGTGAATAAATAAAATGAAGTTTGAATAAAAAGGCATTACTCATGACGAAGAGCTGCCAAAGCCACTCACCACTGGGACAACTCTCCATAAATGCCTCCCTATATCCCTGCCTAGCAAGAGTCTTTATCTGTAAACTTGGGGAGGGGGTTAATTATCATGGTGGCACAGTCAATGTTGTGGTTACCACAACGCTGTTATAGTGCCAGTGACCAGGGTTTAAATTTAATTTTAAATTTTGTAAGTTATGGGAATTAGATGATTCAAGTGAACTTTACATAATTAAGAACTGCCACACTGATTTTTTTTTTCCAAATTTTGCCTTTTTACTGTTTATCTTTAATGCAGGCGTAACCGTTGCACATCGTAAGAGTGTGTCTCAGGCAATCAGAAAATTTGCATATCTGGCAATCCCCATCGGTGCTGGATACCGTGAATTTTATTGTATTGGCTTACCTCCAGAAGGGATGAAAACAAAATTAAAATCTAAATTTACTTTTTATTGGTCTAGATTTATTTTCCTAAAGTTCTTTCCTATTCTCTTGTGTTCCTTTTTTTCCCCAACATGAATTTGCAATCTGATTCATCTCAACATGAATTCATTCTGATTTACCTTCTGTGGTGTAATTCCCCAACAAAGTGCTGATGTCGATCCTTGATCCTCTCCCTGCATCATTTTCATCAGTGGGCAAATTCGTTCTGAATCTGATGGGTGAAGGAGTAAATCCACTGAAACGGTGGACATTGCTGAACCTTCTACTCCAGCAAAATTCAGCTTGGCTGCTTCAATAAGATTGTATGAGAATTTGTGATATTATTCCATTTTTCTTTTCTAAATACCATGTCATTAAAATTAATTCCCTAGTTCTTTGCTGTCGAAATCATTATGAATCCGTGGGGTCCATATTTTGTTCAGCACACTGTGATGAGTCATCTATTCTCAATTGGGATGACAGCATAAGTAACCCCAAGGTCCCTCTATGAGATAAAGGAAATCAAACCAATGCCCCAAATGGCACTTATTGAT